>NC_090450.1:17381548-18581548 GCF_031143425.1 Pleurodeles waltl | reverse complement strand
GAAACTAGTTCCTAACTATAACTACCTAGTGGCAGTCTATGTCTATAAATCTACATATATATATATATATAAATATATATATATATATATCTATATTGCTCCAGGGTCCTTGCACGTGGTGGGATTATTCATTGCTTATGAATATTGATGAGGATCCCCTGGAAGATAAATAACTGTGCCCAGAACAGAGCACTGCTTGGCCAAAGGCAGAAGAAATAGTAAAAGTTGAGAAAGGGGTGCACAGAGAGGGTTGATGTTCTTGGATACACACCATGCCACAAATCTGTCTCAAGACGTCTTGGTAGAGGGATGCCTGCTTGCCAGAATATCATCACATACTTCATGAAGGAGGTTGAAAGCAGTCAACTGTCACCAGTCAACCTCCCCTGTTACTACGACAGAAGATCCTCCTGAAGAGGCAGCTTCACCAGAGGACAGATGCTCATGCTTAATAGCCCGGGATACCAGACTCTCCATGCCACACGAATTACTAGGGCCAAGTTGTTCCTGATCCTCCTGTGAAGAAATTGCTCTGCCTAGCGAATCAGTCTTGTCCGAACCACAAAGAATCGCAAACTTTGTTGCATCCCTCCTGTTGGGCATAGCCTTCGGGAGTATGGACCAAGAGGCATGCGGTGTTCACTGACATCTCAGCTGATGGAAGAGAACATTCCCTTTCCAAAGGTATCCTGCATCTTTTATTCCCTAGTCATGAAGTGGAAGGGATCATGTCTGGGTTGATTCTGGAAGTGAAGGCCAGGGCCTGTGGTACTGGGTGAGAAAAGTGGGGTCCCCTGAATGGGGGAGGTTGCGGAGGGCTATCATCCTGTGCACAGGAACTCCAGTGCAGGGCTTGGACCAGGCCCTGGGGAAGATGTCAGTGAGGGCTTCATTAAAGGGGAGCGAGGGTTCAGAGGGGGCAGTCCATGGCTGATGCACCTCTGTCAAGATGCTAGTCTTGACTGCCTTTGAGGGCATCTGAAGGTCCAGGACCTCAGCTGCCCTGCACAACACTATAACAAAAAAAGGCATCCTCACCTGTTGCTACAGTAGGAGAGGAGGCCAGGCCAGGGTCAGGTGAGGTGTTTAACCCACTGGCATCTGCCAGATCCTCATCCGATGGGTTCTCAGTGGTGAACTTCGTCTGGGTTGCCATAACCCTCCCAAGTGTCCCCTGTACCAGGCCTGTCAAAGACAAATGACTCTGGCACTGACCTGGAAGGTATGGCTCCAGACTGCACCGGGACCAGTGTCACGCCGAGTTGAGGTCAATGGGGATGGCATCATCAAGGGGCGTCGACTGTGCCAGGGGCATCAGTACAGGAGCAGGTTCCAGAGAAGGTGTCGGTCTTGCTAGCAGCTCTGCTTTAGGTCTAGCACAGGATCCAATCCAGTTGGGATCCCTCTCAAATCTGTGGTGCCCAAAGAGGCTTCAGAGGGTTGGACCATCCAAAAATGTGGTGCATGGCCTCAACAAATTATATACGTTGGGCGGGTGTTGCTTCAGGAAAATTGGGTAAGCCAAGAGACTACCTTGGTTGGAGCTCAGAAGAGGCCAGGGCCTTGAGTGCAAACACTCCTTCACCCCGAGGATTTGGACAGATGCAAAGAAGTACAAGACCTCTTTGACTTCTTAGATTTCTTCTTTTTTATGAGACTTACCCGACAACAACTTTGACCTGGGATGATGACAACTGGGTGTGGTTCTGCAAGTTGTCCCTGGGATTTTACATGTGACTGTGAGCTTGATAGTTGTGGGTTTGTCTGATGTTGGGTGGCAAGGAGCTTGAGGGAGTGCTTCTTCAGCACCTTTGGGTGCATGGTGCAGCCATCATTGCAGGTCTTCCAGTCATGCCCTTTCTCAAGACAGACCAGGTGGGGGCCTGACACAGGCATCTACCTTTGACAGATGCCACCTGGTTTCCTGTGAGCATCCAGTCACACCAAGGAAGAAGTATTGCTAAAAAGAAAGTGGTCCAGACCATTTGAAAAAAGGCAGTCAAGCAGTGACTGAGGTATAGCTCTTCACATAATTGTGCTATCTGGTGTGGAAAAAACCGAAGTCAGCGAGCCAAGGTGGTGCCTATATAGGTACCGCGTACTTCACTCCCAGCACAGTCAACACTGACATGGACCAAAACACCAACTACTGGAGTACCAAGAGTACTGCTAGAAAATGTCCAGATCCAGCCTGACCTGGGAATTATTCTATAGTAAGGAATCTGTGGCTAGAATTCTCTATCAGTTATTTTTCGCTGTGTGTGTGCTGTTAAAAAGGACTGGTTGGTAGACATTGTGAATATTTAGTCAAACACATAAAATGTATTCAGTCCATAATTAATGCCTCCCCCCAAAAAAACAACTCAAACAGCAGGTAGCAAAATTAAGTAGAAACACTAATTTCGTTGTTAATATTGAAACTGTTACAATATTAAAAATGTGAAAGCACAGCAAACAAAATAAAAACATGCATTGTTTCTCTTAGTTTGCTTGTATGGAAATTAACTAACCTCTAATTCAAAACGCCTTTAACCTTACTTACCAAAAAGTGTTTTACTGTAGTGTCTATCGTAGTAATCACTCTGAAGGTAACTACAGTGAACAGAAAAAAAGGCCTAAGTTAAAATCTTCAATGAAGGCAGGCAGAGAAGACATATATAGTCAGAATTCATGTAACAATTTTTCATGCTATTTCTTCTGCTTATTTTCACCGTCCTCCTTATTAAAGTTTTATTCTCTCTTTGTGATTAGTCTTTCCTGTTTCTTTTTCTTTTTTGCAATAGCCTTACTTTATATAACACTCTCTCCCTTTCCTTTCCCTGTTTTCAACACTGTCTCATTTGCTCATGCTCCTATCCTACTTATTACACTCCTTTTAATTATTTTATGCTGTAATTACTTCTTCAGCTATCCCCTGCTTCCTATTCTACTCTTACTTTAGCACTTACTTTGTTTTTCTCTGTATTCCTATTAACAATTTACTTACCTTCAATAATGCTTTTCAGGTGGATACAGCACCTACCTGCATATTCCTCACCTTTTGAATATCCCTAATGCGCCAGCATTCCAAGAAAACTTTCCTTCACAGCTCTCCCACGTCGACAAAGACGTTACAATGCCCATGACTCTGCATGCGGCTCCGCATGACATCAATTGGAACCATAAAAGGCCCTCGTTGGCGTGCTGACATCAGCCTCTACCCATTTTTTTGTGCATTCAAGCCAAACGAGTGAAATCAACATCATGAATGCAATAACATATTCTAAAGCACAAACACACACACACACACACAAGAATATGTGTATGAAATGTAAAATACCTTCAGAATAAACAAATAAAACTCTTTTTGGTATACACAGACAAAAAACGAGGAGGTGGGTGGGTCGTTAAGGAGTCTGCAGGTAGATACTGAATCCACCAGAATAAAGGTACTGCATGTAAGTAACTTATACTTCTGATGGATACATCCCCATTCCTCACCTTTTGAATAGAGACCCCAGCAGTCCTACATTCGGACAAAGGTATATGTCTGCCTATACCAAACAATCTTGCAACTGAGAGCGAGCAAAGTGACTGTCCTTCCACACTTTGGTCTAGACAACAGTGCTTTGCAAAAGTGTGATGGGAGACCAAAGCTGCCAGTTTACTCACTTCAGCTACAGGGACACCTATAGCTAAAGCAGAAGTAGAAGACTTAGCTCTAGGTGAAATGAGCTATAATACCTTCTGAATCTTCCATATGAGCACTGGCATAGCAAATTTTGATTCAAAGGATGATTTATCATGCTAATGTTCTCTTATACAATGCATTTCCTTTTATCATGCCAACATAGTCAAATGACATCTGATTATCCAGCCAGAGTTCTTTCTATATAGAAGCTAACAGCCCTTTTGGGGTCAAAATTGACGAAGCTTCTCCTCCTCTTTAGATGGATGTGGAATAGGATAGAAAGTAGGAAAGGTGACAGAATGGCCCAAGTGGAAGGGAGTAATCATCTTTGGCAGGAAAGCAGTCCTGGTTCTTAACACCAACTTATCAGCCTAGAAAGTCGTAAAGGGAGGCTGCCTCTGCAGCCACTGCACCAGGTCACTGTGAGTCACCCCTATGGCAGGCCTTCCTAGCCCAAAGGGCAGGGGGCAGGTACTTGTGTGTGAAGGCATCCCTGCATGAGCAGAGGTGCCCCTTCAAACTCCAGCTCCATTACTCTGGATTATGCAAATGCGGGGAAGCCATTTTACCTGTGTACTGGACACAGGTAACTACCTATGTCCAGCTACAAAATGGCAACTCCGAACCTGGGAATGTTTGGCATCAAACATGTTGGAATGATACCCCAATCCTGTTGTCAATATTGGTTTATGATTCCATGCACTCTGGGGGCTCCTTAGAGGACCCCCCAGTATTGCCGCTACCAGTCTTTCAGGGTTTACCAGGCAGCCCGCGCTGCTGCCACTCTCCAGACAGGTTTCTGCCCTCTTGCTGCTTGACCAGCTCAAGCAGAGGAAAGCAGAACAAATGATTTCCTTTAGGAGAAGAAGGCAACACCCTCTCCCTTTCGAAACAGGAGTTACATGGCTTGGGAGGGGTAGCCTCCCCAAGCCACCATCACCCCAGGGCTGGGCTCAGAGCTTCTCCAGGTGGCCACTTGATTCTGCCATCTTGAATCCAAGGTCCCTGGGAGCATATGAGTGGCCAGGTCAGGAAGGTGATGTCACAGCCCCCTTCTGATAGGTGGTCACCCTGCTAGGTGTCCAATCCCCGTTCCTGGGCTATTTAGGGTCTCCCTCTCTGGTGGGTCCTCAGATTCAATGTGCGAGATTCCAGCAGGGGTCCTCTGCATCGTTTACTTCATCTTCCGGCCACCAGGACTTCAACTGGACCCTCCATGAACCGTCAATCTGCAACTTCAGTGATAACTCCGCTCTGCAGCATTGTTTCTCTAGCTACTTCCAGCAACTGCAACATTTCCCTGGCTGTGCATGCTCTGAGGGTGATGAGTCTTCAGCTTGCACAAGAAGCAAGAGGAAATCTCCCTGAGAGTGAGGGAGTCACTCCCCTGCATCCGCAGACACCATAATGCAATGACAACCATCAGCGTGGATCTTCTGTCCTCCGGAGCTACTTGGATCCTGCATCACAGATGGTGGTCTGGAGGGGTCCCCTCGGTTTCCTCTACCAGCTGTACTACTTGGGAGATGGTAAGCCCTTGCCTCTCCTTGCAGGGCAGTACCCCTGTGCACAGCGACTCTTGCAGCTACTAAGGCTTGTTTGTTCCTTTTTCCAAGGGATCTTTAGGGTTGAAGACCCGGCCTCCAGCAGTCTTCCCTGCAATGCACAGTCTCCTGCCTGCTGGTCCAGCGATGTAGGACTCCTTTTCAGGTGTGCTGAGTGGGCCTCACTGCAACTCCTGTGCCTGCTGCCGGTGAGGTGACTGTGGGGGCTGCATCCGCATCTGTCAACTCTCCTCACTGCTAAAAGTCACCTTGGACTCCCCTCCTTGGGTTGAGTCCCCCTGGACCTTGCTGGTCATTGGCAGTTCTGCAACTCTTCATCTGCAACCTTTGCCTTTACCAAGGCTTGTTGGTGGTTCTCCAACACCACTGACTGTATACAACTCTTCTTCCGTCGTGGGACATTGTCTGCATCACTTCTGAAACTCTTTTATCTGCTCCAGTGCTGCACAGCTGACTCCTTGTCTCCACTGTCAACCTGGCCCTGCATCTCCAGAAGGGTGGGTAGTGGCTCCTGCCCCAACCAGGCACTCCAACTCGAACTAGACATGGTCCCCTTCTTTGCAGGTCCTCTTCTGTCAGGATCCACCTTTGGTTTCTTCCAGTCTTGCTTGGGCCTTGCACAGTCCTTTTCCAAAGCTTACCTGTGGGTTTGGGGAAAAAACAGGTAACTTACCTCTCCTGGTCACTGGTGGCACCCTGGTACTTACCAGTTAGGGTTCCTAGTTCCTCCAGGTTCCCTCTACAGATTCCACTTCCTTGGGTTGGGGAATCGCCTTTCACATTCCACTTATTTAGTATATGGTTGGTCTCCCCCTAAGGTCTTTATTATTTTCTATTGTGTTACTGTTTGCTATTGCTATTTCTACGCTAATCCCTCACTTCTAATGAGCATATAATAGTGTGTTAACTCGCCTCCTAGTGGAGTATTGCTTATACAGTGTCTTAGTAATTTAGTAATAAAGTACCTTTATTTTTTAACACAGTGTGGTTCTTTCATGTGTATAAGTGCTGAGTGACTGAGGTGGTATTGTATAAGCTTTGCATGTATCCTACATAAGTCTTGGCTGCTTCCCTCTAGAGAGCCCTGGCTTCCTAGACACTGTCACCACACACCGGGCCAGCTTCCTACACCCACCATGCTGTTTTCTCTTCCAAAACTTGACGACCAATGTTTCATTGATATTTTTAATGATGTTCAAAAGTTGTCATGAGTGCTGTAATATCTGGGGTAATTAGCAGTGCATGGTGAAGGCGCAAGTTATAGTTCCCTTAGGGCGCAAGTTATAGTTACTTAAAATCACTATAACTATGACTGCTGAATTTCTATGGTTTGCTATGAGTAAATTCAGAACATACCTATGACAGCCCTGTAACCTTTGTGTTTTTTCAATTCATTTCTGTTTTTTAAATTCTATTCCCTAACTATAAAGTCCCTGTAACCTTTGTTTTTTTCAGAGAATTTCTTTTTTTTTTTTTAAACATAAAGGTATTTTAATAATGATATGTTAATCCAACCATTGCCGCACACAGCCTTAGTCTGTGCACAGAGGAGGTTGGTTGAAAGCCTGGCCTGTGACCCCTATAACCAACCTAACCCGCACCGCAGAGCAATCAACACCCTATAATCACTAAACCCTTAGTCGTCTTACCTCTTACTGCCTTTTTGCTCATTTCCTGCCTTCTGTTTGTCTATCTCTGCCCATCTCTTGCTTTCTTTTACTGCTTCTCTGCATGTTTTCTGCATGTTTCTTGCTCTGTGCTTTTCTGCTCATCTTTTGTCCTCTGTTTATACCTTTCTGCCCATTTCTTGTCCTCTCTTACTGCCTTTCTGCCTGTTTTCTACTCAGTTCGTGGCCTCAGTATGTGCCTTTCTGCCCGTTTCTTCCCGTGCCCGTGCCTTTCTGGTCATTTTCTGGTCATTTCTAGCCATCTGTTTCTGCCTTTCTGCTCATTTTTTAAACTCTGTTTCTGCCTCTGACCATTCTCTGCTCATTTCTTGCCCACTGTTAGTGCCTCTGTTCGTTTCTGTCCCCTGTTTATGTCTTTCTGTCCATTTCTCTCCATCTTTTAAAGCTGTTTCTGGGTGTTTTACACTCATTTCCTGCTCTCTGTTTCTGCCTTTCTGCTCGTGTCTTGCCCTCTGTTTGTGCCTTTCTGATCATTTCTTGCTTTCTGTTTCTACCTTTTTGCTTGTTGACTGTCCTCCGTTTCTGCCTTTCTGTCAGTTTTCTGCTCCTTTCTTGCCCCCTTTTTGTCTCTTTCCACACCTTTCTGCCCTCTGTTTCTGCCTTTCTGTTTGCTACTTTACATCTGTTTCTGCCTTTCTGGCAGTTTTCTGCTCATTTCTTGCTCATTGTGCCTTTCTGCCTGTTTTCTTGTCCTATGTGTCTTCCTGTACATTTTCTTGCCCTCTCTTTGTGCCTTTCAGGGCTGGTTTTAGGGCAGTGAGAGTGATGCAGCCGCATTGGGCGCTGACCTGGGGAGGGGTGCTGAACCCATGGGTGACTATGTTTTAAAAATAACTTACGATTTTAAAAACACCTGCTAAAGTGTTCCTTGTGGTTCAGCTTTCTGGTAGCAATAAAAATGGCAGGATAACTCTTGAGATTAATGTCTCTGCTGGAGTGACAGATGGAGCTTTGTCTAGTGGCAGTTTTTACTCGCCATAAAATTGCGCAGAGGGTTAATATGCCTGCTGCAAATAACGCTTTCCGTGCAGATCACAGATATGTATTTTATGTGGATGCCTTAGTGGATTCCTGCTTTTATCATAGAGATCCTTTTGATACCACAATTCATAAGATAGATCCCTGATACAGAACAATGACTGTTGAACAGTCATCAAAGAGCTGTATGTAAACTGTATAAAATAGGTAAGGACGTTATGCCTTTCATTATCTATTGCTAAAGCTGCTAAAAAGGGTTCGGTTGAGTAGATAAACACTATTATTAGGAAGGCCAGCCTTTATCAGTGCTTTAAAATAAAATGAAATTAAAGAGGGGCTGTGGAGAGATGAGAGGGCTTTTTTGCATCGTGGTAGTGAGGAAATCTGAGGAGGAGGTCATTGGGTAGGCACCCCGGGTTATAGCAGGAGCTGGCTCTAGGGGTTAGGGGTGGTGGTCCCCAGGGCCATCAGTGGCTCCACCGTACATATTTTTCAGCATCAACCCAGAGAGGTGGTGGTCCCTGATATAATAAAACAATGCCCCTGGAACTTGGCCAAATCCGGGGCTTCAAAATATTTTCGGTGGTTCCACAGATCCACCACAACTCCCTCTGAAAATAAAAAATAAATGCTTTTTAGCCCAGGAGGAATCCAATTGGGTTCCCACCCCCAGAGCTAAGGGGTCAGGGTAGCTGTACCCTTGACTCTTTTCTATTTTTACTGGGTCGCGGCTCAAGCAGAAGTCCCAACATGGCTGCCAACATTTCCTTGTTGAACTGTTGACAGCCAATCAGATCTCAGCACAAGATTAGGAGGGGTCACAAATCCTTCACGTCCTTATATATACAAATTTGGATTTCTTTAATTTCTCAAAAACAACTGAATGGATTTACACAAAATAACAAAAAGGGCTCTTTTTGGACCAAGAACTAGCCTTCTGCCAACTTTGGTGTAATTCCGTCCAGTGGTCTTGATGCTATCACTATTTAATTTGTCCTAACAGAATTAACATTGGAAATGCTCTAAATGTCACCCCTCTTTTATCTTGGTTTCCTGCTTTATGGATCACCCAGAAACATTCAAGACAGCAGTTCACATGACTGTTGAATGTTTTTGGAAATTTTTGTGAAGATTTGTCAAAGGGCACTAAAGATATAGGCAAGCAAAAAACAGCTTTTCCAATAGAAACAAGGTCCAAACTATAACTACCTAGTGGCGACTGCCACTAGTTAATATATATATGAAAAATGTCACTTAACCAGTGTACATCTGTTCGTGGCATGTTGCGATGCAGATTCACATGCTGTGCACTGTTCCGGCCATCTCGTGTTGGTCTCGGAGTGTTACAAGTTGTTTTTCTACGAAGAAGTCTTTTCGAGTCACAAGACCGAGTGGCTCCTCCCTTTCGGCTCCATTGCGCATGGGCGTTGACTCCATCTTAGATTGTTTTCCCCGCAGAGGGTGAGGTAGGAGTTGTTAAAGTAAGGATACTAGAGGTGCCCATGCAATGGAGTAAATGTGTATGTACATAGCGTGTAGTAAAGTCAAAATTATTTACATATTTACAATTTTAATGCAACTAAAATGGCTACAGGCTCCTGGGGAGGTGGGAGGGCGCATGTGAATCTGCAGCGCAACATGCCACGAACAGATGTACACTGGGTAAGATACATTTTCCGTTTGATGGCATGTGTAGCTGCAGATACACATGCTGTGCATATACTACAAAGCAGTGATCTCCCCAAAAGCGGTGGTTAGCCTGTAGGAGTTGAAGTTGTCTGAAATAAGGTTCTTAGTACAGCCTGTCCTACTGTGGCTTGTTGTGTTGCCAACACATCTACACAGTAATGCTTAGTAAATCTATCGGGCGTAGACCAGGTGGCTGCTTTACAAATTTCTGTCATTGGTATATTACCAAGAAAAGCCATTGTGGCACCTTTTTTTCTAGTGGAGTGTGCCCTTGGAGTAATGGGTAATTCTCTTTTAGCTTTAAGGTAGCAAGTCTGAATGCATTTAACTATCCATCTGGCAATGCCTTGTTTGGATATAGGGTTACCTGCAAGTGGTTTTTGGAAAGCTACAAACAATTGTTTTACGAAATTGTTTTGTTCTGTCAATGTAATACATTAGTGCTCTTCTTATGTCTAATGTATGCAATGCCCTTTCTGCTACTGAGTCTGGCTGCGGAAAAAAGACTGGGAGTTCCACTGTTTGGTTTAGATGAAACTGTGATATGACTTTTGGTAAGAATTGTGGATTTGTCCTGAGAACCACTTTATGTTTATGTATCTGTATAAATGGTTCTTGAATAGTAAACGCCTGTATTTTGCGAACTCTTCGAAGTGAAGTGATAGTTATTAGAAAAGCTACTTTCCAAGTCAAAAATTGTATTTGACAAGAATGCATGGGTTTACATGGCGGGCTCATGAGTCGTGTTAATACAATATTAAGATTCCACGAATGTACTGGTGGTGTCCTTGGGGGTATGATTCTTTTTAGTCGTTCCATAAAGGCTTTAATAACTGTGATTCTAAAAAGTGATTTTTAATGTTTAATCTGCAAATAAGCAGATATTGCAGTGAGATGTATTTTAATGGAAGAGAAGGCCAGATTGGACTTTTCCAAGTGTAGTAAATAACTTACAATGTTTTGTGTGGAGGCGTTTAATGGCAAAATTTGATTAGCCTGGCAACAGCAGACAAACCTTTTCCATTTGTTAGCGTAACAATGTCTTGTTGTGGATTTTCTTGCTTGTTTAATGACTTCCATACACTCTTTGGAAAGGTTTAGGTATCCAAATTCTAAGACTTCAGGAGCCAGATTGCTAGGTTGAGCGATGCTGGATTCGGGTGTCTGATCTGCTGGTTGTGTTGAGTTAACAGATCTGGTATGTTTGGTAGTTTGATGTGGGGTACCACAGATAGGTCCAACAGTGTTGTGTACCATGGTGGGCATGCCCAAGTTGGTGCTATAAGTATTAGTTTGAGTTTGTTTTGACTCAGTTTGTTGGCCTGATAAGGAATGAGCGGGAGAGGGGGGAAAGCATAAGCAAATATCCCTGACCAGCTGATCCATAGAGCATTGCCCTTGGACTAAGGGTGTGGGTATCTAGACGCAAAGTTTTGCCATTTTGCGTTTTCTTTTGCAGCAAACAGATCTATGTTTGGTGTCCCCCAGTGGTGGAAGTAATATTGTAGGATCTGGAGATGTATTTCCCACTTGTGAGTTTGTTGGTGATCTCGATTGAGATTGTCGGCTAACTGATTGTGAATGCCTGGTATATATTGTGCTATTAGGCGAATGTTGTTGTAAATTGCCCAATGCCAATTTTTTTGTGCTAAGAGACACAGCTCTGACGAGTGTGCCCCCCCCTGTTTGTTTAGATAATACATTGTTGTCATATTGTCTGTTTTGCCAAGAATGTGTTTGTGGGCTAGAAGGGGCTGAAAGGCCTTTATTGCTATAAAGACTGCTAACAGTTCTAAGTCATTTATTTGCATTTGTTTTTGCTGATTGTCCCACTGACCTTGTATGCTGTGATTGTTGAGGTGTGCTCCCCACCCAATCATGGATGCGTCTGTTGTGAGAATGACTTGAGGCACTGGGTCTTGGAAAGGCCACCCTTTGTTTAAATTTACCTGGTTCCACCATTGAAGCAAAGATTGTGTTTGGCGGTCTATCAACACTAGATCTTGGAGGTGACCCTGTGCCTGCGTCCATTGTTTTGCTAGGCACTGTTGTAAGGGACACATGTGTAGCCTTGCGTTTGGGACAATAGCTATGCATGAGGACATCATGCCTAATAGTTTCATCACAAACCTGACCATGTATTGTTGGTTTGGTTGAATGTTTGATTTTATATTTTTAAATGACTGCACCCTTTGTGGACTTGGAGTGGCAGTTGCTCTTTGTGTGTTGAGTGTTGCTCCCAAATATTGTTGTATTTGGGATGGCTGTAAACAAGATTTTTGGTAAATGATAGAAAACCCTAGTTTGTGTAGAGTATCTATTACGTATTGCATGTGAACGTGACATTGTTGTTGAGTGTTTGCTTTTATTAGCCAATCGTCCAGATATGGGAATACGTGCATGTGATGTCTTCTTATATGAGCTGCTACTACAGCTAGGCATTTTGTAAATACCCAGGGTGCTGTTGTTATTCCAAATGGCAACACTTTGAATTGGTAATGTTTGCCTTGTATTACAAACCTGAGGTATTTCCTGTGAGATGGATGGATGGGTATGTGAAAATACGTATCCTTGAGATCCAGTGTTGTCATGTATTCCCCTTGTTTTAGTAAGGGAACTACATCCTGAAGTGTTACCATGTGGAAATGATCTGATTTGATGAAGAGATTCAGTGTTCTGAGATCTAAGATAGGCCGTAACGTTTTGTCTTTTTTTGGGATAAGGAAATACAGGGAGTAAATGCCTGTCCCTTTTTGGTGATAGGGTACTAGCTCTATGGCTTGTTTTTGTAGCAGTGCTTGGACCTCTATTTGTAATAGGTCTAAGTGTTGTGGAGACAATCTGTGCGGTTTTGGTGGAACATCTGGAGGGAATGTTGTGAACTCTATGCAATAACCATGTTGGATAATTGATAGGACCCACGAGTCTGTGGTAATGTGTGTCCAACTGTGGTTGTATTTGGTTAGCCTCCCCCCCACCGGTGATAAGTATTGGGGAAGTGTGACATTGAAGTCACTGTTTGCTAGGGCTTGGTTTGGAGGGCTGGAATTTCCCTCTTCCTCTTGGGAATTGTCCTCTGTAGGAACCACGAAAACCCCCTCTCTGGTACTGAGATTGGTAGGTGGGTTTTGTTTGGGAGGTGGATGGTTCTGATGGCTGTTGTCTAAACCCCCTCTGAACTGGCGTTTCCTAAATGTTTCCCTGTATTGTGAGGAGGCGATCGCACCCATGGCTTTGGCCGTGTCCGTATCTTTTTCATTTTCTCGATCGCGGTATCCACTTCTGGCTCAAATAACTGCTGTTGATTAAACGGCAAATTCAATACTGCCCTGTTGTATTTCTGGCTTAAATCCAGAACTTCACAGCCATGCATGCCTTTGAATAGTCACTGCTGTGTTGCCAGTCTGTGCTGCTGTATCAGCAGAGTCTAGGGCAGACCGGATTTGGTTATTTGATATGGCCTGTCCCTCTTCAACCACTTGTTGGGCACGTTTTTGGTGTTCTTTGGGCAAATGCTGGATGATGTCTTGCATTTCGTCCCAGTGCGCCCTGTAATAGCGGGCAAGTAGGGCTTGTGAGCTTGCAATTCGCCACTGATTGGCTGCTTGCGATGCCACTCTTTTCTCCGCTGCGTCGAATTTTCTACTCTCCTTATCAGGGGGTGGCGCATCCCCTGATGATTGTGAATTAGCCCTTTTTCTTGCAGCCCCCACAACCACTGAGTCCGGAGGGAGCTGTTGAGTAATAAACACCGGGTCTGACGGGGGCGGTTTATATTTCTTTTCAACCCTTGGTGTGATGGCTCTCCCTTTTACAGGTTCTTGGAAGACCTGTTGTGCGTGTTTAAGCAGGCCCGGTAACATTGGCAAACTTTGGTAGGAAGCAAGCGTGGATGCCAGAGTGTTGAACAGGAAGTCATCCTCCACCGGTTCTGAGTGCATTGTTACGTTATGGAACGTAGCTACTCTGGCTAGTACCTGCGTGTATGCTGTACTGTCCTCTGGTGGTGAAGGCTTGGTTGGATAAGTCTCTGGGCTGTTGTCCGATATAGGTGGGTCGTATAGATCCCAGGGATCCGCATCATCTTGAGTCATGCCAGTGTGTGTGGGTGACTGCGCGATCGGTGTACCCACCGGTGACAATTGTGGTGATTGCAGTGGGGATGTTTGTGGTGAGAACTGTGGTGGTGGTGACTTTTCTCTAACCACTTTGGCTTTCGGTTGCTTCTCTGCCTCTTGAAAAGCAAGTTTTCTTTTTGACTTGAGTGGATGGATGGTTTGTATCTTCCCCTTGTCCTTCTGGATTTTATCCTTTGCTGTGTTTGGTCATGTTCTTCTAAATCCTGTTCCTGTTCAAATCTGTGTCTTTCTTTGAGGTGCAGAGAAAGCCCTTGCTCTTCAGTGTAGGAAGAACGTTTCGTCTCCGAAGCCGGTTTTTTCGGTACCGACATTTCCATCGAAATTGTCTTTTTCGGTTCCGATACGCTCTTTCGCGGCTTGCCCGGCTCGATTACTCGATACTAACTTTTTCCGGTGCCGGATTCTCGACCGGAGTAGGAAGTCTTCGGCAAAGCTTTGGCCTTTTTCGGTGCCGATGTTACTTAGTCACCTTCTTTTCTGTGGGTTGAGCCATCGCCTTCTGGCAGTGGCGTCCCTGTGGCCTTGAGTTTTTTGGTGTGACCCTGGGTGTGGGACGGGGCAGGTGCACTCACTGTTTGCCGCGCCGTCGAAGGTCGATCACCGTCGGATTCATCTGAGTCCAATTCTTGGATGGAAATTCTCATCTCTTCTTCCTCGACATCGAGATGATGTTTCGGCTTCGACGCCATTTGTAGTCATCTTGCGCGTCGATCCCTTAATATCTTCTTGGATCGAAACGCTCGGCAAGCTTCACAGGTATCCTCTCTGTGTTTGGGCGACAAACACAGGTTACAGACCCGGTGCTGGTCTGCATAAGGATACTTTGCGTGACACTTAGGACAGAAACGGAAGGGGGTCCGGCCCATTAGTGTTCGACGACGAGTGTGGGTGGGCCGACCAGGCCTTGGTGAAGAGCGGAAGCCCCAAAGGGCCGCCGAAGCGGTTTTGATGTTGGTGGCGATAAGATAAAAGTAAACTGGTACCGAACATAAACAATACCGACGAATTTTCGATTCTTTTCTAAGTTTCCCGATTCGAAATACCGAGCGAAGAGGAACACGTCCGAACCCGATGGCGGAAAGAAAACAATCTAAGAGGGAGTTGACGCCCATGCGCAATGGAGCCGAAAGGGAGGGGTCACTCGGTCCTGTGACTCGAAAAGACTTCTTCGAAGAAAAACAACTTGTAACACTCCGAGCCCAACACTAGATGGCAGGAACAGTGCAAAGCATGTGTATCTGCAGCTAGACATGCCATCGAACATATATATATATATATATATATATATATATATATATATATATATATTGTGTGCTTACTTTTTATACAAAGTCAAAGTGTGTCTCTAGTTGTAGACTCCACAGAACGCTTCAAGGTGGCACCATTAGATGCTTCTGTTATACTGTATATCCAGGTTCCTCTTGCCATTGCTTTGCCCTGTCCTTGAGGAAAAAAAAAAAACTCCCCAAAAGGCATACTGACAGTTGGTGATGGATGCCTGTGGTATTTTCTAAGAGTTTATAGTTAATGGTCTGCTTCCACAACAGATTTCACCCTTCGCCTGGTAACCGAATGCATCACATTCTAAGCCCAGGTGCTCCTAGCATGGACCTCATTTAGGGGTCATCAGGGGACGCAGCTGAGACCCCTGGCTTGCCTACTTCAACACCTGGCATTGTCTTTAGGATCCCCGGCCTCAGAGGTGGTAAGGGCAGTGTCAAAACAGAAGCAAAACAAAGGTGTGAAGAGCCTTGTTTACTTTCTGTGTCTCTCACGTACATTGTGCATCTGGATGTCTTCTGCACAGCCTGAGCATTCAAAGAGAGAACGAAATACAGGAGAACGAGAGAGAGAGATGAGGTGGAGGGGAAACACTGGGAGGGGTAAATAATGAAAGGAAGAGAAGGCAGACAGGTGTAGGGGGTGTGTGGTGTGTGTGTGCGTGTGTGTGTTTGTGTTTTGTGTGTATGTGAGAGAGAGAGGCAGAGGGATTAAAGAGACATCAGAGAGGTGACAGGTGTGGGAGATTTAGGCAGGTGTGAAAGAGAGTGAAATAAGTGAAAGTGATAGGCACATCAACAGGTGACAAAGAGACAGCTGACATACAGAGAGAGGAGAGGACCAGTGACAGGGGATGATTGTACAAGAGGTGTGGTATAAATAAAGAAAAGATAGCAATGACCGAAAGAGAGGGAGAGATCAGTATGACATAAATGATAAACAGCTAATAATAGATAACTGAGAGGCAAAAGGAAGCAGAACAAGAGAGAAAGTAGAGATGAAACAGGTTTGTAAACAAAATGAGATGCAGGGAGCTAAGGAGGTGATATTGAGACAGGTGAGAAAGAGATAGGTGGGAAGCAGGTGAAAGAGAGGTGCAAAATAGAACAGATGAGAGCAAGGAAGATGTGAGATATATATGGAAAACAGTGAGAAAAACAGATGAGATAGAGAAGACAAGAGGGACATAAAAGATAAATTCAGAAGAGTGAGATAATAAATACTAACGTGAAAAACTATATGGAGGGTGAATATGGATCAAAGGTCATTTGACATCCATCCTGTGGTCAAATGACGTCACTTCTGCTACCCCTGGGATTTTGGGGACTTGACGCCCATGGCTCCTGGCATGGTGTCAAACATCTACCAAGACATTTCACCCACAGCATCATCTACTGGATAGCTGTGTTGATTTTCTTGAGGTTGTTAAAGGCAACATGAACTGTGAGCAATGGGGGCGCCACATGAGGTTAAATACTAGGACCTTCTATTCCTGGCCCGAGCCACCCTCCCGCTCTGGGTATAAAGGTTTAACTATGCCCTGAATTTGAGAAAAAAGTTTCACTTGGGCATAAAAACTTACTAAGAAACTGGTAGAAATACAATTTCAAAGGAGAGAAGAGACTTATTTACAATATTTTGATGCAGGGCAGTGCCGTAAGCCTTCTTGCTGCACTGTATCAAAAGAAAAGGACAGGAATGTGTTGTATTTATAAGATAAAGAGCATTCCTGTCCTCTTCCACTGCACTGGTGCCCTTTTGGCTGCCTAGCATCAACGCAGAAACCCTTGCAACATGCAAGTGATTGTTTATGATTGATACCTTCCTGCACAAAAACAACCAGTGGAGGCATTTTCAGAATGCAGAATGCAGCACACGTAGAAAGAGGAAAGAACGAGGAGGAATAAAGTTATTTATCCTTGCTACGTCTCCCCTGGGAGGCGTAGGCTTTTGATGCAAGCCCAGGTTTACAAAACATTATAAATCTGGGAATGCATCAAAATCCATGGGTTTTGTATTCAGAACACCTACCGCAATGCCCATGGAATGCCACTTTGATGCAGAGTGGCAACACAGTAACCTACGCTGCACTGCCTTACTCCATATCTACAAGACCATAAAAAGCCATGCAAAGTGGCTTTGCCATGGCCTTGTGGATATGGACCAGAAACCTGCACCACCGGTATGTCACTAAAGGTGATGCACAAACAGCGCAAACCACTTGTAAATATGACCCTAGCTAACAATTACCACCATAACAAGTGTGCAACAAAAACACTGCTTTTACCCTTCATCAACAACTTCCATTCGCCTCTTGCGGCACCAGTAAACTGTGAGGACAGTGGCGACCATCAGCAGCAAAAGGAATGCAAGCGCTCCAAAGAGGATGCCAAAGAAAGCATTGAGGTTCATGGCGATGATGTCACAGGTAGGACCAGAAGTGGTATATATGGAGAAGGGAACACAACTGCATAAAAGGAGGAAAAAAACACAAGATTTGGCATGGCTGTTTAGATGTTTTTATAATTTATCAAAACCATTTATGTCATTCAGTAAACCCCAAAACAGAGGAAACAAACCTGAGAAAAATGAAAACTTTAATAGTGGTCTTTTTTTATTACTAGAAAAAAGAAAGGCAAAAAATATGAAAACAAACATTGGCAAAGCCAATTCTGGCTTTAATGTGCTAAGCAGGATGGAGCACACATAGAAAGAGGAAAAACTTTGAGAAATAGTGATATTTCTCCTTGTTGCACCTCCCCTGGGGAGGCGTAAGGGTTTGGTGTATCCCAAGGTTTACAAGGTTTTGTAAATCTGGAGATCCGCAAAAATCCATGGGAGTTGTGTGAGAACACCCACTGCAACGCCTATGGAATGCCTACCCAGGGCAGAGTAGCACAACACAGCAACTTGCACTGCATTGGTCTACTCCAGATTTATGAGGTGACTCAAAGCCACACAAAGTGACATTACATGGCTTCATAAATCTGACTAAGAGCCTTGCATCATGCATGTACCACTTTGAATGGTGCAAACATGATGTAAGGCTCTCATAAATATGCCTATTGGTGCTTCAGCTGATGCTATCTGAAGGTTCACTCTAGCAGATATCACCCACTTGCTTACTAAAGCTGAAAAAACATTACTTGACTGCTGTATGGAGCTGTAATTACTTAACAGGTGCTGAAGAACAAGTTACTTACCTTCGGTAATGCATTATCTGGCAGAGTCATGATCTAGCTGCAGATTCCTTACTTTAGAATCCTTCTCAGGTGCGAGACTAGATCTAGAATATTTTCCATAGTACATCTGTGCATCGGAAGAGGGTGTCGCATGAACCCGTATCAACGTCATCCCCTGGATGTGACGTTGACGGAACCCATATAACACTCTCGCTGATGTGCAGTCAGTTTCTTCTGTGACTATTTTCCACACTCAAAACGTTGAGCCACACATAGAAACTGCCTAATAAAACAGTGTGCTAAAAGAAAAACAACCTTGTGACAAATCATCAATTATTTCTTAATGCAGGATGCAAGTTTCCATAACGAAATCCCTAAGCCAAAAGAAGACTCAGTTCGCAGAGTGGGGAGGAAGGGAGGGTCATTAACGAATCTGTGGCTAGGTCCCGTCGCTAACAGATAATGCGTTACTGAAGGTATATAACTTGTTCATCGGATAGAGACACCTAGCTACAGATTTCTTACTTTAGGATCAGATACCAAAGTCATACCATTCCCGGAGGAGGGTCTGTGAGCTGAGACCATTAAAAGTCTAAAACAAAACAGGTGTAGAACAAGAAAAAAAATAGACTGGGCATTCATAAACATTTAAGTGAGTAATACCATACACTACAACATAAAACTCTGTGGAAGGAACCACAGGTAAGTAACGTCATAAGACATTAAATAGCATAGGAATAAAATGATCCACATTAGTATGGCCAATCTGTTTCCGAAGTCAACAATATGAATATATATCTACGCACACCCTTAATGGGATCCAAACGCATGCAGGCTTACCCCATAAGAACTGGAAAAACAGCCACAGTAATAAAAGTCATAAAGACTTTAAAAACATGGGGATCACATTACCCATAACAGTAGGACAATTTTAACAATG
This sequence comes from Pleurodeles waltl, assembly GCF_031143425.1. Classification (NCBI taxonomy): domain Eukaryota; kingdom Metazoa; phylum Chordata; class Amphibia; order Caudata; family Salamandridae; genus Pleurodeles; species Pleurodeles waltl. The sequence goes on along the minus strand of NC_090450.1, from coordinate 18,562,416 downwards.
ACTCTATGAATATAAATCTATTTACTCTCATATCCAGACCCGAACTGCAGGTTCGATACTTGTGACAGACAGATCAGAATGCCATGCCACTGAGCCATACTGTTTTATATAAAGTTCTATCCCCACCAGGCCTGCTTTATAAAAACACAGAGAAGGGTCCATATCCTGTGGAGAAAGCATAAAGAATGCTTCATTTAAAAAGAAGCCGAAGACAACAATAGCAACTGTTGGTACTGAAGCAGTCTCTTAGGAAAAATTAACTAGAGATAATATAAATATTAGGATATTCCTACTATATATACTAACATAGGATTAAAATAAATGCCCATGTCCTAACAACAGAAAAATTGTTACATATAAATAAAAATAAATCTGAGTAATCAGACAGACAACACTGTTTTAACAGAATGGAAATTATAGTGGGCATTATACCCTTTAGGGAAGCAAAGCCATTCAAATCGTTAGAGTAACATCTTTAGAGTAACGCCTAGCAAAAACCGAGGTTATTCCATTGCCCTACTATATAATAATAGACCCATCTACAGATGAACTAGAAATGGCCTTCCATACTGAAATCAACAGCTTTTTTGTTAAGTCTATAATAAAAAGAATTTGAATGATCTATGAAATAAACATCAATTGTTATCTTCTATCTAGGAACATCACTCTACAAAGTGTGAATGCAAATTAAATGTTATGAAGCAAACACCTATTCACTATGTACAACGAATATGAACACCTTCATAGAGAACAAAAAGAACACAGAGAGTAAATTCCTTCAGAAAAGAATGAATTTTTGAATAATAACGCAAAAGAATCGGAACAACCTTAAGAATATTACAGAATCAAGAATATTAAGTACTCTAAACAACAGAGTAAATAGAATCTACAGAGAGACTGTGTCTCAATGGAGACCTATGATAGCATGTACATAATGCCAAGAAAATGAAAGAATAATGTTCAAAGATCATCTATAAACCAACAAATGTCTACACGAAGGTAGAATAGCCACCAAACAGTAATTGGTATAAGACAAAACTTTTAAGACCGAAACATGTAGGGCCTGATTGAGATGTTGATGGTCACACTGTCAAGCCATGTCAGACGCGGGCCCGAAAAGACCGTCACCTCAGCGGTCTTCCGCTTGCCATATTTTGATGCATTGCGGGTGAGCAGCAGACTACCACGACGGAGTGCTCTCCCTAGCCATAAGGCAGACAGATTTCAGCCGGCAATATTTAGATGTTACAGTTGGACATGTGGTGCACTGGAGATGGTTTGCTGATGGAGGGAGGACATCACTGGACACAGTGGCCATCGGACAATGCCAGTGGCCGTGGAAAAGAGGTAAGTCACACATACACAATCTACCCCTCACATATGCGTACCTCTGCTTCACACAAAACACACCACATACCCACCATTGTCCACTGCCATTACACCACAACACCTACATGCCACAAACATACCCGTACATCCATCACACAACATACATACATTAGCGACACAGCACCCACATACAACACAACCACAACAACCAACACACTCATCTATACAACACACACACACAAGCACAACTAGACACATCCTGACAGTGACTGACACACAACAAGATGACCTGAGTTCTGACCGGGGCAACACAACACAGAACAGACACAACAATCACACCATATGCAAGCAACACACATACTGATGTAGGGGGCTGGCTCAGTATATGGTGCACACCTATAGGTGAGGCACCCTGTAGTGAGTCCAGGCAACTCTTAGTGATAGTGTAAGATGTTCTAGATAACCAAAGCTCTCAAAAGGGTAGCTGTGAAGAGCAGCTAAGGCTTATCCAGGATAGTGTAAAGTGGCTGCAAATACCACACAGGTCAGTCTGTGATGTACACACAGGAAAGAACCAAACCAGTGTTAGAAAAATATGTTATGTTTATTGTTACAGACACTCTACAACTAACTTTGGTACATCTCCTAACCGGAGATATAAACATACAAAAATATACTTAACAAAAGGTAAGCAAAGGCCTAAAATAACATGGGTCCCTATGGTGGGAGGAGGGGGGGCAAACCATATACTAAAAAAATGTAATGAGAAAATAACTCACAACCCACACTACCACCCAAGGACCCTTAGGATGGGGGAAGTACTAAAACCCCAAAGGTAAGTAGGTGGGATTCCCCAGTCGCCTGTGTGCAGAGTTGTAATCCTGGGTCAGTGTCTGTAGGGTAACATGGGGAAGCCACGGCTGGAGTTTTTCGCCATTCAGGACCCTTCCCAGAGGACCCGTAGGAAGCCCGTACAGACAAAGGAGGTTGGAAAGTGCCCCCACCCATGGATACCCAGAACAGTGGAGTAACTAAACCAGGGTGCCAAGGTGCATGGGATGAAGTTGTGTCGGAACCTCATGTTGAAGTCAATAGGGACTTAGGGGTATCCTCAAGCTGTCCCACGCTGGTCATTGTATTGTAGAGGGGTCAGTCATCAGTGGGATCTCCAACGAGCCTTGATAAATGCATGGAAGAGTTGCATGGAGTTTGCAGGATTTGTGGAGACCAGCAAGGTCCAGGTGACCCAACCTTGGCAGGTAGGTCAAGGCCAGTCCTCAGCATGCAGGAAAACCAGGAGGAATCAATGAAGTCCCCAGCAGGACCCTCTGGCAGTAGGCACAGGGAGTCACAGGGCGGCCTCAACAGCACAGCAAAGAGTGATGCCCACATCGCAGGAGTTGCAGAGAGGTTGTCATTCTTGGAGCTGAAGAGTGCTGGAGGTCGGGGCTTCTTGGAGCTAGGAGGTCTTTGAGTGAATAGCCAACAAGCCTTGGCAAAGACAAACAGACACAGTGCACAGGGGTTCCAGCCAAGCAGCTCAAGCAAGGGGCCATTGACTTCCCAGTTGCAAGGAAGCTAGGTCAGACCTCTGGAGAGCCACAGAACCACCACCTGTGTTGTAGAGTTTCGAAGACTCCGTGGGACAGCAGGATCCGCAAGCAGGTCATTGAGGTTTCTGTGGATGGAGGGGAGTGACCCCTTTATTCAAGGAAGAGTCCTTCTTGCTTTCCTAAGTACAGGCAGTGTCCCTGTGACTCTGTAGGATGGACGGCCACGGGGTTGCAAAAGCCTTTGCATAACTTGGAAACAAAGTTGCAGTAGGATCCCTCCTACTGGTTACAGTCTTGCTCTTGGTTCCAGCAAAGAACAGCAGTGGTTCTGGTATCCAGGTTGCAAAAGTGTCTTGCAGATGGTTCCTAAAGTCTTACAGACAGATTTAGGGTCCCATCCTCAGGGGAGCCCTTAAGTAAACCAGGAAGGGGGATGGACACTTACTGCAGTGACCCAACTATCAGAGAGGGTCAGACCCATCACCCAGCTTGACTAGCCAGTCAGTCAGATGCTCCCAGGGGCCTTGGGTCATCTGATTACAAAATGGCAGATTCAAGTAGCCACCTGTCAGAGCCCTGTGCACCTCCGTAGGGGAGGAGCTGGATTGGGGGTGGGGTGCATTCCCCTATCCTTTGAGGGGCTTCACACCAGAGTGGGGTTTCTGCACTTGTGCAAACCGGTTTATGAAAGGAGGGCACCAAATGTGCTTTTCAAAGCAGTCTGGCAGTTCAGAGGCACCCCAACCCCAGCCCACAGACACATATTTCTGAAGAAGAGGTGGTCACACCTCAATCTTATAGGAAATCCATTGTTCTACCTTCCCCTGCCCAAGTTAGGTTCAGAAGCAGAAGGGCAGAACAGTGTCTGGGATCGGCAGCAGCACGGGCTGGTATTCAGACCCTGCAAGGTTGTACAGGCAGACTTTGGGGGAATCCCCTAGGGAACCCCCAGAGTACATGGCATCATGCAACTAGCTCTGGAATCGGTGTAGTTACATGATTCCAACATGTTTAATATCAAACATGACTATGTTCGGTGAAGCAATTATGTAGTTGGACAACTAGTGCTCACCAGTGTCCACTGCATACGTTAAGATGGCTTCCCCACACCCGGTGATTCTGAGATTTGCCCTGGGCTGGCGGGCGGCCGCCAAAAGGCCACCCGCCAGCCCAGGGCAAATCAACCTTCCCACGAGGACGCCGGCTCAGAATTGAGCTGGCGTAGTGGGAAGGTGCGACGGGTGCAGTGGCACCCGTCGCGTATTTCAGTGTCTGCATAGCAGACACTGAAATACTTTGCGGGGCCCTCTTACGGGGGCCCCTGCAGTGCCCATGCCATTGGCATGGGCACTGCAGGGGCCCCCAGGGGCCCCTCGGCACCCCCTACCGCCATCCTGTTCATGGCGGGTTTCCCGCCATGAACAGGATGGCGGTAGGGGGTGTCTGAATCCCCATGGCGGCGGAGCGCGCTCCGCCCCCATGGAGGATTCAGAAGGGCAGCGGTAAACCGGCGGGTGCCGCCGGTTTACCCTTTCTGACCGCGGCTGAACAGCCGCGGTCAGAATGCCCTTCGGAGCACCGCCGGTCTGTCGGCGGTGCTCCCGTGGCCGGTGACCCTGGCGGTCACCGGCCGCCAGGGTCAGAATCAGGCCCTAAGTCTGGGTTTTGTAGGTGCTCCTCTGCTCATACAGGGGTGTATTCACTCTTATAGCTATCAACTCTGCTCTTGGGCTGAAGGTCCTACCGTAGGGACTACTTATAGGGTCAGAGTGCAGTGACCATGATATTAGGCAAACCTTCTATCTGGAGTGAAAGGTGAATGCACCATTTCACACAGGCTGCAATGGCAGGCCTGTAGTCACAGTTTGCATGGCCCCCACAGGTGGCACAATATATGCTGCAGCCCATGGGGAACGCCTGGTGTACAGAGGCCCTGGGTAACTTAGTACCATATACCAGGGACATACATGGGTGCACAGTGCCAATTGGGGGCTGTAAAAGTTACCATAAAACTAAATTTAGGGGAGAGAACATTGACACTGGGGTCCTGGTTAGCATGATCCTAGTGTACTACATTCTAAACATACTGACACCTTCAAAAAGTGGAGGCAGCTATGCCAGAAAGATTCTACTTTCCTATATTTGATACAACCACATCACCCACTACAACTTCCTCCACCACACCCAGCCAAGCGCATCACGCGCACACACATACTGACACTCACACACACACACACAAGTCAAGCACAACATGCCAGGTACATGTCCCCTTGCAATGTGCACACATCAGCCCAGTTGACAAGTGTGAATGTACCGTCATTGTGGTTTCAGCATTCATTTGGCAATGAATACTAACACTGTAAGGACAGTCGTGTATGTATTCAATATGTGTTGTATACCAACACCTGTGTCTGTCCCACATGTGTCCCAGACATATGCATGTCACAGTAATTTAACCAGTCACGGCTCCGGCAAGCCGAAGGGGTAGGCAGCACACGGGGAAGGGGAATAAAAATTAAAATAAAATTCATATTTAAAAAACACTTACCTTCATTGCCGCTGCTGCACCGCTCCATCCACTTCTCTGCTGCAGGCACAGGCTCCCAGCCTGCCCTGCTCCCAATCCTGACACTGCTCAACTGTGTTGCTGGGCTGGAGAGAGCCTACTCCACATGTGTGTTTAGCTAGCTTTAGACGGCCAGCCAAACATAAATGTGCACCCCCCCTCAGTTCTAGCCACAGCCTGTAGCCCTGGTCCTTTTTACCAAAAAAGCAATAATAAACACAGTTTATTATCGTTTTTTGGTAAAAGGTTTGCAGCTGCTGATGCTGCTGGGGGGGGGTGTTCCTCCGCCCTAATGGGCGGAGAAGTCCCTGAATTCAACCAAATCACTATGACATGTACATGTCTGCAATGTTCCCGTGCACATGTGCAGTGACCCCCCAACATACACAGTCAATGAGTCTTGCATACCTTCATGTCCAGCAACGGGTATGTCGGACCGCCACTTTTTGCAGTTTGGCACATCCAAATCTGCTTGGCAGTAAGTGTGGCTGAAGTCCTGCTGACAGTCACTCTTTCCTATGGTGCCCTGGCGGGGGAGGGGATTCCTTGGCGGAGTCTGCAGGACTCAGGCGAGTTAAAATTCTACGGAAATGCCAACATTTAAATACCGCATGCAGACCATCATGGCGATGTAATGTTATTTATGTTTTAACCACTGACTCCATGTTGCACTTAGCCTAGCAGCACACCATCACATTAGTTACCACCAGATTCGTTTTGCCTATTGACTTTATTTTAGCATTAGCCACCGCCATGTTAAAACCTGCAAGTGGTTTTCCATGTTGTACAATGTGCTCATGTTTTTATTTTTTGTGTTCTTTCCCACCAAGGACTTAGGCTGATAAGAATGTACTAAGATGGCAGGGAACGGTCTTGTTTTGAAGTGGCAACTTGGGATTGTGGTCAAGACCCGATGTGTTATTTTCAAACCTGGCCTAAAGCAATCAGCATTTTTTGAATAAATGAACTTATGCAGTGAGAAGGAGGTTCTAGAATTTTCCTCTCTTGTTTGTTCAAAGTATAAGAGGCCAAGACTAGATGGATCAGGGACTGAGAGTGATTCGGATCTCAGACATGTGCAGGGCGCTGAGGTGTGTCATCCTTCCTGTGAGGATAATTGATCTCTCTCTCTCTCTCTCTCTCTCTCTCTCTCTCTCTCTCTCTCTCCTTGATCGATTCTTGGATCGGCGATCTGATGCTAAACAGGAGGGAGATGTAGCAGTTGTGCCCTTGCCTCATGGTGATGCATATTTTTTAATTCATTATTTGTTTTGCATTATAATATAGATACATATATTTGCTGTGTAGATTGCAGTAGAGAATCATTTGTACGAGTTTTCATTTCATTGCTGTGACCATTTGTAAATGTGTGCTTTCAGCGTGCTAATCTCCTTTTACAAACCTTGCGAAGTGAAGTAATAAATGTCTTCTTTAGACTAAGAAGCGAATTCTAGAGATTCTTGTCAGTGCATGAGTGTTTCAGCTCGGTCATTAGTGAAGCAAAATAGGCGGTGAGCGGGCTTTCAGTCAGAAAACCAAAGGTGGGAGCATTACCGCTATCATCTAAATCAGTCCCATAATGATGATAGCTTCTGGCTCATAATTTACTAAATCTAGCAAAAGTAGAGAACTTTTGCTATTAATCATAAGTAATGTCATCTATCATTTAAACCTAATGTAAATATAAGGGGTAAAAGTAGAGCCCACATAAACTAATAATGGAGGCCAAAAGCTACCTTGTTTGAAAATAGGAATTATGAGACAGACACCCTCAGCGATGTATAATCACATCAATGGAACATCATTCCGCTGATGAAAGCCCATAAATGAAGGATAAGATCACACAGATACCACGTAGAAGTATGAGACACTTCAACATAATAACCATGATTAATAAGAGGAGTAGTTTAAATAAACTCTCTTATCAGAAGGTAAATGATATACTGAGACTCCCATGGAGTTGCAAATATCAAAAGATCCCTATAAGGGATACTACATCTCATGAATTTATGATACCATAAGTTAGAAAAAAAAACACTTTACCAAGGGTGGAACTCTGTACCCTCAAATGAGGGTCTAATAGTTCACAAGCAGAGCAGTTCCAGCTCAGCATATATATATATATATATATATATATATATATATATATATATATATATATATAATAATAAATGCTCAACAGGCATACAAGAAATACTCCACCTAGGGTAGGGCACGTACCATGAAGGTATCAACTCTTGAGCTCAAGTGCTTCTTCAGAGTAAAGAAAACTGTATGATCTGTAAATCAAGAATCATTACAAATAAAAAAAAGAAATAAACAGCTGAAGAGCTGTCATCAACGAACCTGAAGTGGAAAGCCACCACTTTTGCACCAAGTTGCCTTGAAGTGGCAGGCATAAAACCCACATAGGGCCCCAAGGGAATATATGCCCAGGGAAGGCAAAAAACAATAACCTGTCATTGACAGTAGAAGAAAGAATAACACTTGAAGAAATCAGGAATACCCAGTCAGGTGCCACTACTAGATGGAACAGATGTAGGAAAGAAAACAAGTGTGGCTCAATGGTTAGAGCGGCAGACCCTGATGCAGAGGTGTGGCCTGGGACCAGGGTTCAATTCCCGCCTCAGCGGGTCTTGGGCTCAATTTCTTCAGACCTGATAACTCTCGCGTTGGTGCCAATCTAATCATGGGGTCCCACTCTGTAAGTCTGGGCAATAGCTTGCTTAATCTCCATAACGGCCCCAACAGCGCTAGGGATGCCTGGCTTAACCTTGGGGGTGCCCAGGAGTGGGCACTTCACAGGGAAAGCCAGGAAGGGTTCCACAGCGGTATGTGTAAAAGCGCCAAGATGCCCTCAGGGTAAAAGCGCGCTATACAAGTACAAAGTTTACAGTTTACTGCCAAAGCATGGCTCATCTGTCAGAAAAAGCAAAGACAAATATCCCCAAGCCAATACAGGAGAAAGTGGCGAGGCAGACGGTAGAGAGGATCAGAGCAAAATTGCTGTTCCACCTCCACTGTCAAAAAACACCTCAAAACAGAGTCAGCCTTTGTGCCAAATAAATGGTCACCATCAAAAGGAAAATCCGGAGATGCGTAACCAGGCATGGCGACAAAGAGTCACTGAAGAGGACATAGCCTAACCCACAGAGTCAGTGATATTCATATCACAGCAAATTATAAATTTAGCTGCCTGCTGGCCATTTAGGATCAAAGGGGCATGATTGTTCCAGGTGTCATCTGGAAACAATGACAAGATGTGTGCCAATGAGTCCCACAATGAATGGGAAAAAAGTCCAAGAAGGCAAGACATTTTAAAAGAGCGCAGAGCAGAACTGGTGGAGGAGAAAATATGCCTGCCAAGAATGTCAAGGCTCCTGTAATTTCTGTCAGATGGGGCATGTGCAAGAGAGTCAATATCCTAGGAGGCCAAAGCAGCCTGTATCACCAAACTAGGAGTAGTAGGATGCCTGATGAGGCAGGCCAGATCACCAGGGGGAGGTCGGTGCCTATAGGCCCATCAGCAGGGCCCCTCCCCTCATATCAGGCTTACCCCAAGCCAGCCCCCCAAAGATTACCATGTAGGGCTTCACTATAAGGAAGCATAGGCTCGACCCCTGTTTAGTCTTGATGTAGGACATCAGTCAGAGGATCAGTAGTCTACTGAGGGAAGAGTCAAATCCAAAAGCCACAGCAACTTGCCTCAGCATGTCAGCCACAGAGGAACTCGCCCTCGTAACAAGGCCAGGGAGGTAAAGGAGGCCCGAGGGGGAGGAAGAGTCCAAGCCAGTAGCCACACCTAGGTCAGTCAGTCAGCTGTTCTCCGTAAAAGGCTGAGCAGCATGAGAAATGGGTGGTAGGCACCCCAACATCCCCAAAACCATGTCCCTCAGAAGGAAAAATATGAGAGGACTCCCCAGAAAGTGGCGGAAAGATGTCAGAGACACCTTAGACTGGCATGGCATCAGACATTGACTGGCACCAAGACATTAATTGGCGCTGCCAGCAGCATCACTGGAGTCAGCTGATTGGATGCAGGTGCCGAAGGTGGAAACCCTGGAGGGTGCATCGGCACGGTAATGGCTTTGACAGTGGAAGTAGAAGGCCTAACTAATGCAGAGGGCAACCCACCGGCATGGACACAGTCAAGGCTCTTTGCACCCCTGGGGGCTCAAAGGCGCTCCCGGGACGGTGACTTTCCAAAGATAGCATGAGGAGAATCATAAAATTCAGGCATCTAGGTCAGAGTAGCCCTGACCCCGGGAATGGGAAGGAGACGCAAGGTTGTAGGAGGCTGGTCTGGTTTGTAGTGGGTGCCAAAGGTACTTACACCAGGTCCAGTTATCTCTTATTAGTGTATGTAGTCCGTGTCTAGACGCCAGGGCACTCTAGTGGTAGTATGGATGAGCAGCCAAGGCCTAACTAGGAGACATGTAAAGCTCATGCAATATAACTACAGTCATACAGTACTTACACGCATGAAAGCAAATACTCAGTGGTACAAAAATAAAGGTACTTTATTTTGGCGACACACTTACCAAATGTACTACAGATACTATACTCCCTTAGGAGGTAAGTAAAATACACAATATATACACTAGTATCCAAAAACAGGTAATTAAACAGTTAGAAACCAGTGCAAACTGTGAAAATCACAATAGTTAGAAATAAAACTAAGGGGGACACAAATCGTATACTAAGAAAGTGGAATGCGAATGTCAGTTTCCCCCTTAGGAAAGTGTAGTGTGTAGAGGGGCGCTGGGAGTATTAGAAAACACCAAAGGTAAGTAATATAACCCACCCCAGAGCCCAGGAAAGTAGGAGTAAACCACAGGAGCATTTCAACTACACAGAAGAAAACGAGAAAGAAGATATTGCAAGAACCAGAAGAGACTGCAAGACACCAACAGTGCATTCCTGAACCTGAAGACCTGTGGAAGAAGGGGACCAAGAAGCACAGAAGAGTCCAGGAAGAACAGGAGCCCCTGCTAACCCAGATGAAGGTGCAAAAGTGGAACCACTGGTAAATAACAACAGTCAATACTGCACCCAAGAAGACGGATGCGAGTTCCTGGTTGGTGCAGATGATGTCCCACGCAGGATGGATTATTGCAGTCTGGTTTGCATCGCTTGATTCCACCAACAAGCCTTGGCACACGCAAAGCTCGCAGTCGAAGGAAAATGGCACTGCCCAGGACCAGGTCAACTCTATCCAGGAGGGGGGGGGGTAAGAGGGGGCCCTCAGCAGTCCAGAGAGCCCACAGATGACCAGGAAGCATGACTAGGAGTCCCACAGGATGGGGACAAAGAAGGTGCAAATGGAGGCCCAAGCAATACTACAATAAAGGGTCCCACGCCACTGGAGAACCACGCAGGAAGCTGTGTGAAGCAGGAGGGAGTGCTGGTGGCCGGAGCTGTGCTCTGCATGAAGAACTTCGTGGAAGGTCGCACACAAGTCCTGGCAACTGTAAATCACGAAGTGCACAGTGGTACTGGCTTGCGTGGGGAGGCAAGCTCTTACCTCCACCAAAGTTGGACAGCTGGATGTCAGGACCATTGGGACCACTTCAGTCCACCACCCGTGATGCTGGATCCACGCACTTCAGCAGCAGAGGGGACCCAAACCACCGGTCATTGATGGTGAGGGTGCCTGCTGGAGCTAGGTGACTCCTAGGGAGATTCCTTCGCTCTTCTGGTGCAGGCTGAAGATTGGATGCACTCTGAGGATGCACAACTGGGAAACAGTTACTGGCAGGAGCTGAAGATACAGTGTTGCAGAGGCTGCCCTGGCTACTTTGTTGCAGTTCTGTAGAGCTTCTGAAGGTCCAGATGCAGTTTCTTCGGTAAGAAGGTGAAGTAAAGGATGAAGAGGATTCCTGCTGGAGTCTTGCAATCCGAATCTGAAGAACCACCCAAAGAAGGGACCCTAAATAGCCCTGAAAGGGGGATTGGTCACCTAAACAGGTAAGAACCTTTCAGGGGAGGGCTCTGATGTCACCTGCTGGCACTGGCCACTCAGATGCTCCCAGCGTTCCCTGCCCATCCTGTAAACAAGATAGTAGAACACAGGGACCCTCTGGATGAGCTCTGAGCACCACCCCTAGGGTGGTGATGGACAAGGGAGTAGTCACTTCCCTTTCCTTAGTCCAGTTTCATGCCAGAGCAGGGACTTAGGGTCCCTGAACCGGTGTAGACTGGATTATGCAAGAAGGGCACCATTTGTGTCCTTCAAAGAAATTCCAGAGTCTCTGGGAGGCTATCCCTCCCATGCCTGTAACACCTATTTCCAAAGGGAGAGGGTGTAACACCCCTCTCCCAAAGGAAAGCCTTTGTTTCTGCCTTCCTGAGCTCGAGCTGTACAAGCAATAGGAGGGAAGAAACCTGTCTGAGGGATGGCAGCAGCAGGGGCTGCCCGGAAAACCTCAGAAGGCTGGGATGGCAATAGTGAGGGTCCTCTAAGGAGCCCCCAGAGTGCATGGAATCATACAACTAATGCTTAGAAAAGCCTTGGGGTATGATACCAACATGTTTGATACCAAACATGGCCATATTCAGAGTTACCATTATGTAGCTAGGCATAGGTAGTGACCTATGTCTAGTACACATATAAAATGGTGTCCCCGCATTCACAAAGTCTGGGAAAATGGTCCTGGATGACGTGGGGGCACCTCTGCTGGTGCAGAGGTGCCCTTACACAGGTACTATGCACCCAGCCTTCAGGGCTGGAAGGCCTGACATATAGGTGACTTATGAGTGACCTTGTGCATTGGAAATGGCAGTGAAAAGATGCATTCACCATTTCACACAGGCTGCAATGGTAGTCCTTTAGAAGTCTTTGCATGGGCTCCCTATGGGTGGAAAAAGAAATGCTGCCGCCCATAGGGATCCCCTGGAACCCCAATGCCATGGGTACCTAGGTACCATTTATAAGGGACTTATAAGGAGTGACCAGTGTGCTAGTTTTGGATAAGATACTGCGTTGCCAGTATGCAGTGACAAAATTTAGAAGAGAGAGAGCATAAGCACTGGGGTCCTGGTTAGCAGGATCCCGGTGACACAGTCAAACACACTGACAGGCGTAAATAGGGGGTAACATGCCAAAAAGATAGTACTTTCCTACAGAGGTGGACTCGGGCATCAACTCCTTATGAGTGGTGGGTGGTTGTACATTGTGAAGTTGTGAAATGCCGTGACTTTGACTGCTTGTGTCTTGACCTACCACGTGAAGGTGATTGAGTATGACATCCATTAGAACAACTTCTGTAACTCGCTCTCAAATGGACCTTAGTCCAAAGAGGAGACTGTGGCTGATGGAAAGCCTAGGAAGGCTCTGACAGCTGCACTGCCAAAAGCTTGATACGACGCTCCCACAGCGCCTTCGGGCAAAGTTGGCAGAAGGAGACCCACTCTACAAAGTCATGGTGCTCACCCAAGCACCATATACAAATAGAGTGTGGGTCTGTGGCCGACATTTGTCGTACACAAGACCCACATGGTTTGAACCCTGAAGACAGACAGAAAAAAGCACGGTTTTGTTAATGAAAACATCGAAGTAGGAGGTAAATGGCCTGATAAACCATTAATGGATCCACTTTGCAAACGTGTGAAAAAAGGAACTGACATCAGTGAGGGGGTTACACGGACTCCGTCAATGTCACATCCAGTAGATGTTGTTGATATAGAACCGTGCAACACCCTCTTCTGATGCGCAGACATGCTATTGAAAAACTCCCAGATCCAGTCTCACTCCTAGCGAGGATTCTAAAGTGAGAATCTGCTGCAAGATGTCTCTATCAGATTAAGATATTATTTGTTTTCTCTCTTCAGCCGAGAGTAACTAATTGTAGCCTGCAACTATAATTTACAAAACAACACCAGTGCTTCTTACAAATGATAACAAGACTTTCACATTTTCACACAGGAAAATCTCAATCTTCCTGTAAATCACTAATTTTCTTGATGATGTCAGTTTATCAGCATATTTGACTTCATATATTAAAGGAAAGCAATGAAAAGCCAAATTGACTTACCATCAGTAACAATATTTATGGTGAAAACATGCTCTTTTGAAAGATTCCTTATCTTGTGAATACTTTTTTCGGGATTCAGACTGGTCCAGAAAACGTTATCCCTAGCAATGACCCTCCTGTGCCTCGGGGTGGTGCCTCACAGTTCCAGCCTTGGCTCAGCTCCTGAATGTTTTTTAACCTGAGTATAACAGATGACAACCTGTGTGCTGATGTCACTTCCTGAAATATGTCCCATGCTCCATGCTGAGAAGAACAAGAGATCCATGACAGCAACAAATATAGCACCTTGGGATCGCATTAATCACAGCCCTGCTTCAATCAGAAGGAGAGTGGGCAGTGTCGAATTACCTACAAAACTATGTATCCACCAGAAATATAGTTACAGAAGGTAAGTTACTTTTTCTTCTGTTGGATACATCTTCCCTCACCTTAATGAAAGAATCCTAAAGCAGTACCTCCAAGGGAGGTTGGGATTGAGCCGGACCAGTTAATCAAGGAAATAATGCATCACGGCTTGGGCAAACTACCTGCAACTGTGTATCTGAGAGTTGAGCCTGAGGTACTTTGTAAAATAATGTAAGGATGACCGTGTTACTACCTGGCAGTTCTCAGTAACCTGTATACCTCTGGAAACAGCTGTGAAAGCAGCAATGGCGCTTGTGAAATGAAGATGAATGCTCTCTGAATGATCTTTTTTAGACAGGGCATAGTAGATCATGATGTGGGGGATGACCAAAGGCAAAACTTTACATTTGATCACTGCCTAGCCCTTTGCAGTCCCATCAGAGCCCAGAAAGATGTGGTCATCAACTGTCTTGTCACATGTGGGCATTATAGTATGACATACAACGTCTGTGTCCAGTCTATGGAAATGTTCCGCCTCCTTGGTTGGATGCAGGGGAAGCAAGACCGATGGGAGGGTAATAGTCTAGCCCATATGAAATGAACAAACTACTCGGGGTAAGAAGGATGAATAGGTGAGAAGGACTAACGTATTTGGGTAACAAAAATGTGACAGGTGGCCTGGATTGATCCCTTGGAGCAACCCTAGGGCATGGGGACATAGGTGTTCATGAGGAGGCACCCTGGAAGCCATCAGGTCTTGAACCGATGGAATGTTTAGCCAGATTATTCCAACTGTGCGGCCTGGCAAAATGGTGCCCAGGGGTAACAAGGAGGCCACCGGTGACTGAGACAAGGTTGCCCCGCTGGAGTAGACTGCTGACCCCAAACTAGCACCCCCCCCAAGGAGACAACAATTAAGATGGGCAGGAGGGTGCGGCAGACAGCTGTGACTACTAACACGAATCGACAAGCAAGTGTAAACACGCTGCCAGTGTGTGGTCTGCAGGGTCAAAAGCCCATTGGACCTACTGTGGCTGGGGGCTCACCTACTGCCTTTGTTGAGGATTGGGTGTGCGGGCGGTGATCCATAAATAACTTTGCTTCTTCTGGCAAGGCCTGGGGGCTAACTGCTCTGGGGTAATGCTGCCACTAATGCTCAGTTCAACATCCACTATGCAGGGTTAATGTAAGTATTAACTCATGCAGTGTTCTGTGAGCCTGAAAGAAAGATGAGAGATCACCTCATAAATAAAGGCCCCAGAAGTGATTGCAGCAAAGGATGAGAGTCATTAGCAGTGGTAAAAATGCAGACCCCCCAAGAAGAACAGCCCCTGTATCATAAACTAAATGCAAACATTAAGGGAACATTTAGAAGGTCTATTTAGGGTCATATTTGAAGAAACTTGGTTGATAGTCCTCAGCCCATTCCACTATACCCAACTCCCACTATTGATGATGTCCAAACAAAACAAGAAATAGAACATAATTCTCTATGCACCCTCTAAAGTGCCTCAAAGGTTGTAAATCTTTGCCCATGCTTTAGCCAATTTGAGTAATACAGAGAGCATCTGATGCTCAAAGGGAAGAATCACATTTTCACACTTCAAAAATTAAAAGGTGTTGCATTTTTCATTATAATTTTTTAATCCTATTTCTCCAGCAGAGCACAAAATTTGCATAAAGAAATCACATCAACATGTGTTTCATGACTACAATCTATAACGCTTAACTGCAAAAACACTTGGATCCACTGTAAACATTTTTGTCCACTACTGATTTGAGCCACCCATTATTATTTCCTGGGGGCAAGATTTGTTTATGTAAAAAACTGGCCCGACGAAACACTGTACTTTCTAGTCACAAAACATACGTGGCTTTAGCTTTTTATGCAATCATTAGAAAAAACATTAAGAACAACTTATTTACCTTTGGTAACTCATTATTTGGTAGAGACAGGATCTAGCTGCAAATTCCTTACTTTAGAATCTTCCCCAGTCGCGAGCCTGGAACCCGCAACTTTTTTCCCATAGCACGTCTGTGCATTGCGTGTCTCCATTTCGATGTTCTCCACTGTATGTGACATCAGTGGAGTTCCTGTAACCCCCTCGTTAACGGACCAATGTCAGTTTCTTCAATAACTATTTTTTGCGCTCAAAACATACAGCCACATTTAGAAACTGTCTATGAAAACAGAGTACTAGCACAAAAGACACCCCTGTGTCAAATAATCACCAAATTCCTAATTCAAGGTATAATGAAATCTTCTGAGACCAAACAGGAGGCAGTTCGCGGAGCGGGGAGGTTGGGAGAGTCATTAAGGAATCTGCGGCTAGATCCTGTCTCTACCAGCGAAGGCAATAACGAAGGTAAGTGACTTGTTCATCTGCTAGAGAAATCTAGCTACGGATTCCTTACTTTAGAATCAGATACCAAAGTCATAGGAACCTGGAAGAGGGAATGTGAAATGAGATCTCCCCATAAGGTCTCTAAGTATCATAAAACTGGTCTAGAAACAGAGAAACAGACTGGACACTCATAATAATTAAGGTGAGTAATAATATACTCTACAACATCAAAACCTGTGAAGGGAACCACAGGTAAATAAAACCATAAGACATGAAAACATGGGAATAAGCACATCCATGTTAGCATGTCAAAGGTGTGGCAGAAGTGACCCAACAGCAGTGAAAGTCACTAAACAGAAGAGAACTGGTCTAGTGCAAGAGAAATAAACCATGCATGCATAAGAATATAAATGAGTAAATACATCCTTTCTTAGAAAAACACTGTGTAAAGGACTGCAGTAATAAAAAGGTATAAAAAAGTTAATAGCATGGAGATAGCATCACCCATGATTGATGCCATTAAAAATATGTTATTTGAACAAAACCAGGCAGTCACAAGAATGTAGGTGAGCCCTAACAAATTTCATAACATAATACTCATGGGAGGAACGATGGATAAGGAGTCATAAACATTCAAAAACATGGAATAAAGAAAATCAATGTTAACATGATCAATCGGAGTTTGAGGCGAACTAACAAAATGAATATTAATCTTCTTGCTTCCTTATTGGGATGTGAACTCATGCTGAACACCCCATCAATACTGTGGAAAAGACCACAGCAGTTACATCATAAAGACAAAGAAAACATGGGTAAAAATACTACCCATTACTTTAGGACAGTATCACCAAATGAGCTAGTGAAGATAAATCAATTTGTTCTTGTGTGTAGTCTGAAACTGCACGTTCTGTCCCAATGAAACCACAGATCAGCATAACTTTCCATTGAGCAATCCCCTTTACCATGTAAAGGTATCTCATAACTAGACCTACAGTATAAGACACATCTAGAATGTTTATCTCTTGCAGAGAAAACATACAATTGCCTTCTTTAAAAAGAAGTTGAAGACAACAATAGCAACAATTTGGCATTTAAATATACATTTTACCAGGAAAAGTAGCTATAGATGATAAAAGCATTTTCAAGATGTTCTCAATATATATACCTACTGATAAGGAAGTATAACAAACAAACGCTTATGTAGTAACCAACAAAATATATATATATATATATATATATATATATATATATATATATATATATATATATATATTGTACTATTATTTTAAAGGCTTAATAAAACATGTATGAAAAAGGAGCTTTCGTAGTGGCCAAAACCAAGCCAAGTATGTGACTCATGATTAACACTCATCTGCAGATGAACTAGAAAAAGTGTCAAGTAGGCAAAAAAGGAAAATTTGCAAGATTCTGAAATAAAAAGAATCTGTCTAATTTTGTATATCCCATCTTATGACAATATGTCTCAAAGTGTGAATCCAACCTACAACAACTAGAGTCAGGTAACAATGAAAACAGTTGTTCCTTGGTGAGGTATTAACATATAATCTCCTCAAGCACAACAGATATAAATATATTCATAAAGTAGAAGAAGTACGCCTGAAGAGGGTAAACACTTCCTGAAAATAAGGAAGTCTTGTGTAAATGCCCAAACGAAGAACAACTCCTAAAGTGTTAATAATAATAATAATTCTATAGAGTAGACAGAATAGAATCTACAGAGAGATACGTCTCAATGAAGACCCATGATAAAATGATACAAGCCAGGAACAGAAAGGAATAATGTTCAAATAACATGTCGACACCATACTCTGTTAAACTGTGATGGCTAGCTAATATAAAACCTTTAAGACCAAACAAGGAAAAATCCTAAAGTCCCCAAGAAGATACCCTCTGGCTTCTAAAGTATACAATCTACTAAAAGTATAAAAACTGATACTGCCATTTCATAGCTAACAGTAGACGTACACTACAATTAGTGTAGATCAATTGCTTTCACATTAATGTCCACTCTCCACAGAAGACCCCTTTCTGGTTTGAACATTAATCTGGAAAACACAAAGGTCACAAATGAAATGGAGGAGACATTACAGACTGGATTCTCCTCCTCCATGCTCTGACTTACAAAAGTGGGGGAACAGGAAGCAGTCTGCAGACAAAGAACAACTGGGTTGGCAAGTTGTTCTACACTGATATGTTCTGATTGGCTAAGTGGCATGACTGTGCATGATCAGTTAGATGTCATCTTGTGTTTACTATAAAAATGTTAGTCTCCTTAGCCTTAGGAGGTGAAGAGTTAGGCTACGATTCACAATTCCCTTTCGTGCTTTCTGCAGTAGAGATCTACTCACTGAATCACCTGCAATACCATATGGTCGACTCTTAGGGTAGACCATGCAGGGTCCTTGGGAAAGGGAGTAGCTGTACTGCAGGAGAGCTTCTAGAAACTGTTGAGTTCATGAAGAGAGTACCAGCTACTTTTCTGTCTGATAGGTCTATTGTGCTACTGGCTTAGTAGATGGGTAGGGGTGCTGATCTGCTTAGACAATTATTACCACACGCTATTGGCTGTTTGGTTATTATTCCTCCTTCTATAGACTGTTTGCATTGCAACCAATTAGGGAGTTTTTTGTAACATCCCAAAAGGGGTCACAGATTAAAAATGTTATCCCGCAGAGGCAATGTAAACATAAAACAGTAATTTGTGTTTTCTTTTTACTGAGTAGCAGGCTTAGTTACTGTTATACTCTGTACTCCAAATGTACTACTGTGTTTGAATATGCTTGGCTCATGTCTGTTTGTTTTCAAGATGTCCTCTGAGATATGTTCATGGAAGGGACACAGATCACATGGTAGATGGGAAAGGTATGTCTCAGCTCCATGGGGCAGAGATCACAAAACCTTTAGGTGTTCTTGCCTGTTAGAATGACCTTAGACAAAAGAGAGTGTGTACTTCATAAGTGCATTTACTCACGTGCAGAAAGGACCCTCCTGGGTCAGGTTGCAGATGGCCTTGTTCTTACAATAATCAGTGCACTTGGATTCACACATAAATGTGTTGGGATTCAGTGTATATACACTGTTTGTAAACCCAGAGCATCCAAAGTATGTCAGTAGCACGTCCTTGCTCGCTGCGAAAAAGGAAAGGGGAAAGTGATTAGAATGCTTTTAAACATGCAAAAGGCATAATTTACAGCTTCTAAAAATGTATACATTCGTTCTAATACTGTAATGATTTGGCTTCATTGATTTAATTGGTTGTGGAAAGAGATGAGATGCAGACGTTCCTTTAGATGAACAGCCTCTCAAGAATGAGAAAACTCAGAAGGCAGAAGCCTTTCAATGACATGCACTCCTCAGAGATCTTAGTCCTTGATTAGCATCACCACAGGGTGATATATATATTTAAGGCCATATTGTAAAGTTTGGCAGCACTGGACAGTTCTCTAATTTTTGAGAAAGCTGACAATGCCACTGCTCAGTTCCCCCCTCTGAAGAAATAGGATAGGAGAGTTTTATTCGGGGGACTCTGAAATTGTAGGGCTTTTCAACACTGTCATTCTCTACGTACCTTTGGCATTGTGAAATGCAGCAAGAAATGGTGGAGTATAACTGCATTTCACACACTTTCATAAGATTCAGTAACTGCATTTGAGCAAACAAAAGGAAAAATCTTTTGTAGGAAAGTACCCTCTTTTCGGCATGGTTATACCTACTTTTTGCCTGCTGTCAGTGTCTTTTCACTGGGATTCTGCTAACCAGGACCCCAGTGTCTGTGCTCTCTCCCTCTAAATTTGGTTGTTTAGGACTTTGCACACCCCACAATTGGCATACTTAGGTACCCAGGGCATTGGGCACCAAGGGTTCCTCATGGACTGCTGCATGTATTGTGCCACCATGGGAGCCCATGCAAAATGTGTCTGCAGGCCTGCCATTGCAGCCTGTGTGAAAAGGTGCATGCACTCTTCCACTACAGGTCTCTGCACCAGGTCACTGTAAGTCACCTCTATGGTAGGCCCTCCTACCCCAGAGGACAGGGTGCAAGTTCCTGTGTGTGAGGGCACCTCTGCAGGGGTACCCCTACAAACTCCAGCTCTAAAACACTGGGCTTCATAAGGGCTGGGAAGCCATTTTACCTGTGTACTGGACACAGTGTCCAGCTACATAATGGTAATTCCGAAGCTGGGCATGTTTGCTATCAAACATGTTCGAATCATACCCCAATACTGTTGCCAGTAATGGTTGTATGATTCTGTGCTCTCTGAGGGCTCCTTAGAAGACCCCCAGCATTGCTCCTACTGGTCTCCTGGGGTTTTCCAGGCAGCCCGCGCTGCTGCCACAACCTTCAGACAGGTTTCTGCTCTCCTGCTGCTTGACCAGTTCAGGTAGTGGAAGGAAGAACAAAGGATTTCCTGCTGGAGAGGAAAGTAACACTCTCCCTTGGAAATAGGTGTTACATGGGTTGGAAGGGGTAGCCTCCCGAAGCCACCGGTATGCTTTGAAGGGCCCCCTTGCTTAAACTGGTCTGCCCCAGTCCAGGGACCCCCGGTCCCTGCTCTGACACGCAACTAGACAAAGGAAAGTGAAGGGACTACTCCCCTGTCCGTAACCACCCTCGGGCGGGTGCCCAGAGCTCCTCCAGGTGGCCACTTGATTCTGTCATCTTGAATCCAAGGTAGGTAAAGGCCCCAGGGAGCATCTGAGTATCTAAGCCAGGTAGGTGACTTCACAGCCCCCTCCTGATAGGTGGTCACACTGACAGGTGACCAATCTCCCTTCCTGGGCAATTTAGGTCTCCCTCTTGGGTGGGTCTGCAGATTCAACATAGAAGATTCCAGCAGGACTCCTCTGCATCTTTTACTTCATCTTCTGGCCCCTGAGACTGCAACTGGACTCTCCAGAAACTGACATTCTGCAACGACAGCAACAACTTTGTTCTGCAAAATTGTTTCCCCAGCTCCTTCCAGCAACTGCAACATTTCCCCCGCTGTGCATCCTGTGAGGGTAACGCATCTTCAGCCTGCACAAGAAGTAAGAAGGAATCTCTCTTGGAGTGAAGAATTCACTCTCCTCTACATCCGCAGGCACTAACTGCAATGACAAAAGGCTGCGTGTATCTTCTCTCCTCTGGAGCTGCATGGATCCTGCATCACAGGTGGTGATCTGGAGTAGCTCCATTTTGTCTTCTCTACCAGCTATCCAACTTGGGAGACAGTAAGCCTTGCCTCTTCTTGCAGGACAGAACCCCTGTGCACCGCAACTCTTGCAGCTACCAAGGCTTGGTTTTCCCCCTCCAAGGGATCTTCAGGATCCATGTAGCCCCGGCCCCAGCACTCCTTCCTGCAAAGCAAAGTCTCATGCCTGCTGCTCCAGCGATGTGGGACTCCTCTTCAGGTGTGCTGAGTGGGCATCACTGCGACTCCTGTGCCTGTCGTCAGTGGGTTACCTGTGGAGGCTGCCTCCTGTTCTTGTGACTTTCCCAGCTGCTGAGCATTGCTGGTCGTCTTCAGGCTTGCAAACCTTCTTCTCCATCTCTTGCATTTGCCAAGGCGTGTTGCTGGTTTTGTAGCACCACGACCAACTGCATCTCGACCACCAACGTAGGACATGACTTGCATCACTTCTGGGACTTCTCTTCATCTCTTCTGCTGCACAGTTGACCTTCTTCGTCCACCGTTGACCGGGTCGTGCATCCACAGAAGGGTGGGTAGTGGCTATTGCCGCAACTGGACTCTCAATCTTGAACCAGACTTGGCCCACCTTCCTTTGCAGGTTCCCTTCTATCAGGCTCCACCTTTGGACTCTTGTCTTGGTTGGGTCTTGCATAATCCTTTTCCAACGTCCTCCTGTTGGTTTTGGGGAAAACCAGTTTCTTACCTCTGCTCTCCTGGTCATTGGGGCTCACTCTGGTACTCACTTATTGGGGTTCCTAGATCTTCCAGGTCCCTTCTACTGATTCCATTTCCTGGGATGAGAGACTGCCTTTCACATTCTACTTTTTTAGTATATAGTTTGGCCCTCCCTCCCCCTCCCCGGGCCCTCACTATTTGCTATTGTTTTTATCAATACCTATTGCTTTCTATGCTATTTACTGATTGCTAATGTGTATATAATAGTGTGTTTACTTACCTCCAGTTGGAGGACTGCCTATTCAGTATTCTAGTATTTGTATTACTATAAAAAAGGGCCTTTATTTTTGTAACACTGTGTGTTTTTTCATGTGTGTAAGTGCTGTGTGACTATAGTGGAATTGCATAAGCTTTGCTTGTCTCATGGATAAGTCTTGGCTGCTCATCCACAGCTACCTCTAGAGAGCTCTGGCTCTCCTAGACACTGTCTATACTTTACAAATAGGGAATACCTGGACCGGGTATAAGGTTATAAATACCATAGGTGTTCACCACACACCGGGCCAGCTTCCTACAGGGGTTCTTAAAAGAAAGCACACACAGTATAGGTTCAGCACAGGCAGCAGGAAAGCAACATTCTGTCACACAGAACATGTTCAGCAGGAATTGCAGCAGTATGTTAACTCACCGACAGAAAACAATTGCAGCAGAAGCATCATCAATAAATGGTAAAAGACAAAGAAGTGGGGATGTTAGCAAGAAAGCTTCCCAGTATAGTTGGCAGCAGTAAAAGCCTATATGCACACACTGAACAGGTACAGTAATGATAGAGGCAGCACACGCTTCCTCATGCATACGCAGAATATTTACTGCAGACACAGAACAAGTACAGTATGGACAGAAGCAGCACATTCTTCCTCTGCATAAGATGTACTGCAGACTCAGAACAGGTACCATAAGGATAGAAGCACCGCACACTTCCTCGTGCATAAGCAGATTATGTACTGCAGACACAGAACAGATACAGCAACAATAGAAGCAGCACACACTTCCTCATGCATAAGCAGGACACACAGAGCTGACACAGAACAGGTATAGTAAAGATAGAAGCAGCACAGTCTTCCTCATGCATAAGCAGGATATCTACTGCACACACAGAACAGGTACAGTAAGGGTAGAAGCAGTGCACGCTTCCTCATGCATAAGCAGGATATCTACTGCAGACACAGAACAGGTACAATAAGTATACAAGCAGGGCACGCTTTCTCATGCATATGCAGAATATATCACATGCTTCCTTGTGCATAAGTAGTTACTGCAGACACAGAATAGATGCAGCAAGGACAGAAGCAGTGCATGCTTCCTCATGTATAAGCAGAAAATGTACAGCAGACACAGAACAGGTGCACTGAGGACAGAAGCAGTGCACGTTTCCTCATGCATAAGCAGAATAACTACTGCAGACATAGAACAGGTACCGGTCTGAGGAGAGTCACAGGTGCCAACGATGTCCCCCAGCTCCCATGAGCTTGAGTCCACCCTAGGTCTAACCCTGCAAGCCTCAACATGCAGGCCCCCTGACAGCGAGTGCACTTGGCCAGAGAAACCCAATGACTAAAGACACCCCTGCATCCGTCAGCCTGGGACTCTGGAGAAAAAGACCAAAGGTTTCACCTACATCCCTGAGCACCCCACATTTGCAACTTACCTGCTTGTCCCCGACTGGCTTCCTAGCCAGAGCCGGCAGCTTGTTTCACGAGGACCAATTTACATTGAAAATCATTGGGCAACCGATGCCTTACTGCACACCTGCACCCGGCCACCCTAGTGCCACAGGGAGTGACCTGCTGGTGTGGTTGCCTTAACTGTCTGAGATTAGCCTTGTAAGTTGTTGTTAACTGTGTGTTTGCTGAACATTGATTTTCTCCATTTGTTAACATCGAAGAACTCTGAAAGTGTTGATTTCTGAAACTGCAAAGTATTTATCCTTAAAAGTCTACTTACCTGATTACGAAGGTCTTGGGTTTGAAGAATATACAAAAAGAAGTGTCATTTTTCTAAACTGGTTTTGGATTTATTTTTTGAGTGTGTTTCTCATTTATTGCCTCTGAGCGAACAACAAATGCTTAGCAGCACCCTCTGATAAGCCTAACTGCTCTCACACACTACCACAAAATAGAGCTTTAGTCCTATCTACTTTTGCCTCTGCAAACCAATAGGGGATCCACTGACTCTCTACATGGTGTATGTCCTTTTAGTGCACAACATAGAGAGCCAGCTTCCTACAGTCATCAACAGTGAGATCATCATTGACGATGTCCAGTTTGACAGTTTTGATGTTACATCTTTTGTTGTTGATGTTGTATTAGATTTCGTCTTAGAAGTCTCATTTTTAGGTGTCATTGTTGTCGACTGTGAGGAAATAGGGTATGTTATACGGGGTGGTTGTGCAACCTCACTGTGTAATACACTTATCAACCCGTTTAGGTCTGATAGGTTTCGTTTGTTAAAGCCTTAGCTTAACCCCGAGTAACTGCTGCTCTGGTCAGTCAGGCTTACACAAAGGAACAAGTGTAAAACATTTAAACAGCACCAAAACAGTTAAAAAAGAAATACAAAAGACATTAAAGAAATCTGACATCAATTTATAAAAATAGATTAGATGTTTACATAAATTTTGACACCAAAACAAAAAGGATCCATTATAGTGCTTGTGAGATACAGAATTTACAAGGGTTAGTAAATCAGCAATTTTTATTTAATCCCAAACGAGCACTGACAAATTTCATGAATTTTACACTTGGAAACTTTTTCAGAAAAAATGTTGGTTACTCTATGTAACCATTTCCAGAAGGAAGCCGGTCAGAGGGACAAAGAAGGCCCACAGAAACAGTTACCTCTAAAGAAAAAGCAGCTGTCAGTTTGGTTCATGACTCAGTGGCTCCATGCCATTGACTTCTATGAAGAGGTCCTGGTGCAAGGGATACATGATGGTGAAGATGCTTAAGGATGCTGTTATATCAACAGAGGACTTCCTGGGGCTACTACTAGGTCCACAGACTTGGTGAGATGATCCTAATCACTGGGTTCAATGTTCCTTGAAATCCTCTCAAGCTTGGCAGATGTTCATTGGGCAACTTGTCGCCTGGTACAGCGGTTTCAGCAGTTTCCTTCTTTTGGTGCTACCTTGCTTTCTGGGTAACCTAGCTGCACTCCGATGACTCTCCCAAGTTCAGCAAACTCAATGGCAACTTTTGAGCATTGTGCCTTGATTCTTTAGAATGCACTGAGCTGAGGGGTGCAGACTGGATAATAATGGCTACCAACTTATCGCAGCAGGCGTCTTCAGCTGTTGAGGTCCTGTGCTGCAAACAAGAGGTAGGACAACTGAGCCTTAGGGGTTCTTGCTTTGGATGAGCTCAGGAGTTGACTTCTCTATGAGCAGGACACAGCAGGCACAGCCCCCTCTCCCTCGCTAGCCATCAGGTTTAGCAGATGCAGTCCACATCGGTGCAGCCTGTCTTCACTGGGTCTTTGGTGCGCCAGGCAGTCATTCTTTGATTCTCTTTTCCAGTCCAACCACATCTGAGTTCTGGGTGTCTTCTTTATGCCCAGAAAATGCCCTCAGGAAGATTTTGGTTGCTAGTTAATGGGCCATCAGGTTCCCTCTTGCATGATAACTTCCTGTGAAATGTGGCATCTAGCTATCCTAGAAGTCTCTATTCTGCCCACCCTCAAGACAGCAGAATCCCTCTCTCAGCGTGTAGCGTTCCCTAGCCCAACCCAAAGGTGTAGCTCCCAAGGGGGCTACACAGCCCTGAAAAACAGGTTTGAAAACTGGTTTATG
The DNA here is from genome assembly GCF_031143425.1 of Pleurodeles waltl. Lineage (NCBI taxonomy): Eukaryota > Metazoa > Chordata > Amphibia > Caudata > Salamandridae > Pleurodeles > Pleurodeles waltl. Next base: position 18,536,531 of record NC_090450.1, on the reverse strand, counting down.
ACCCCTGCCCCAAGTGCCGGACTGTCTGCCTAAATAATAGAGCAGCATTTCTCCCAAGTGTTTCCCGTTTGCCCTTTAAAGGCACCTTCTTCTTTGAGGCTCGTCTTTTGGGGCAAAACCTGTTTGGCTTCCTGCCAGGTAGAGGTAAAACCTCTCTCTCATGCCGGCTTCTATTGTGTCCTTTCCTGGGAGTCATTTGCAGGTCTCTCTAATAGGGAAGAAAGCTGTCTCATTGGCAGATCCAATCTGCAGCTATGAATGGGCACAGGAGATTTTGGGCAACAAGGTGAAAAGTTTGTAAAAATTGCACACTGCAACAAGCTACATTAATTTTGACTTAGGCATCAAGTCAGGCTTAATGTAGAGAGTTGTTTAATGCCTCACAGTATCAACTTTAGTAGTCCCCGTCAGTATTTAGCAAATCTGAGGTGTCAGCTTGTAACTTTGCACTCACCAATAGGGCTACCAGCAGCTTGTTCCACAGTGAAAATGACAATTGTGGGTACATGTTTAAATTTTCAATATACAGCACCCAGACTTAGGGCTCACTAGGCTACCTTAGGGGTAACCTATATATTTTAAAAAGGGAGGATTCGCAAAGTCGAGTTAGCAATTTGGAAACTGCCTTTCCAGTCGCCATTGGCAGACTAGCAGACATGCTTCACCTTTGATACATTGAAGGTCGGTATATCAGTGCTGCTGCCCCTGGGGTGATCCTGTAACTTACAGGCCCTGGGAACCCTACGTCCCATGTACTACAGACTTACAGGTAAGTGAGCTCATTCCAATTGGTTATAAGCAAATCAAACATGCACACTTTTAGGTCAGGGCACTGCGGACTGGTTGGCAGGACTCAGTGCACTCTCAGAGTCGAAAAACCATCAGCATCAGTCCAAAACATTGGGGTGACCATAAAAAAAAGCCACCCCTATGCCAGAGCACAGGGGTACTGCTCAAAAACGTCTGGATTCAGTCTGATGTCTGGGGAGTATTCTCAGGTAAGGAATGATGTCTGGGGAATATTCTCAGGTAAGGAATGATGTCTGGGGAATATTCTCAGGTAAGGGATCTGCGGCTGTAAGTCTCTATCTGATAATATTTTTTTTTCAATAAGGTCTGCAAAAAACGTGTTTGCCCGTTCTGATTTGCCAAGAAGGAAAATAGTAAAATATGGGTTAACTTTGTTTTTTTCTGCAATTCAATGGTCCTACAATGAAATCCAGCCTCTAAATGTCGTGAGCTACAAGCTCTGAAATTATAAAACCAACTTACTCAAATTGCCGCTGGCGACATAAGTCAAGAAGATGTTTGGCGTTACTGATCTGGTCCGCGCCTGCATTCCTACCAACTCGGGAACTAGCTGTTGGTTCAGGAAATCGATTTCACGCAGCAATCCAGTGTAATTAAATTCAGAAGTCAAATTCATCTGTTTGTTGGAACTCGGACTACAAAAATGCATTAAAAAAATATAGAACATAAAAATTAGAGTCTTGTATATATTTTATTGCACATTTTAATTTTGTATGTATACTTTAGTTTTGATTGATCATTATATACAATTTGAATCCAAGAATTAAGACAAACATTACATTTTGAGAGATATTCACCAAACAGGTTTTTGCATTGGCTCTGGAGAATTACAGTTTGCTACATGACCTACTTGTCATTAATTGTCTGTGAAAAACGCTTACTGCAATGCACATTTTCTTTTAACGAGGCACGCAGCGCAGGAATGCAAACTTGACTTACTTACGATATATTTTTAAAAAGTCACAATTGTTTCCCAGATCCTCAACGCACTTCTTTCCCATCTTTTCAAAAGCCTATTGCAGCCTAGGGGTGTGTGAATTTACAATTCTGAGAATACAATGTTTCAAAGCTATTAAGTTTTGCAACTTCATCCATATTGCAGTTTTCCAACTGCTCGCAAGTTTTGCTTGTGATGAAATGTCCTGCAAAAAGGTTTTGGGGAGAATCGTCCTGCATCTAGTAGGTTTAGCGTGGTTTCTTCTCGTGCCTCCTTTGTTCAGGATGCTTTCACTCACAATCGACCAAGACTGTTCCAGGTATGTGTGTAAAGTAACCTACAAGTTTCAGAATACAGAGCCTGGTTTAAGAGTTTATCGAACATCATAGTCCATCACAAATTGGTAAGAGTACCGTGCCCAACAAACTCTCAGCCTGTCCACTTAATTTAGAGACAAGAGTACAGTAAGGCTTCCATTGGCTCAGTCAGTAGAAAGTTTACTCCCATGCCTTAATATAGAAGAGTCAGTCCGAAGAAGGGCATTTCACTGCCCGCCTTATTTAAGGTGGAAGGCGTAATCTCCTTTTGTTCTGTCCCTCACCGGTAGGTAAACACTGGGGACGGAAAAAACAATGACACCCAGATAGAACTCCCTAAGTGTGCTGGTCTTTAGTTTTTTTTTTTTTTTTCCAAAAACATACTCTCACTCTGGGAGTTTGTTTTTGAAAAACAAAACTCTTTTAAAAGTTTAGCGAGCCGCCATCAAAACCAGCGGTGGCCGTCCAGCAAACCTTTGGTACATTGACGGGGAAATCACACCTGCCTCCATATCCTGTCACAACAGCACAAAAAATCCGAAAGGTTATTATGCTTTAATCACTGTGAAGTGACAGGAGTGCTTTGGCCTTCCTTTCCTTCCAGAGAAACCTTAAAAAGGTGCTACAGTCGGGAGGTATCATTCTGGTAAACTCATTGTTCACTTGCAGTCTCTGGAATATAAGAGGCAACTTTACGCAGACTGAGAGCCTGATTCACAAAGGTAAACTTACACTTTTGTGTAAGTTTACTGTGTTTTTATATTCACAAACTACGAGTTAAAAGTAAGTTTATGGCTGTGGAGGCACGCTCCGCAGCTGGAGCGCAGAATTCCACACATAAAAAGATAGGGCAGGACTATATTTTTACATGCTGAGTTCTCCACCCCAAACGTGAAGTTTCTGCAGTCGTTAACACATTATTTACTCGTAGTTTGTGACCAGCAAAAAAACGTGAAGTTGAACAAAAGTGTAAGTTTACCTTTGTGAATCAGGCCCGAGTCTTCTACAAATTCACTTGAAAGCCTAGTAGCGCTGGGACACTGATATATGGTTTTGTTAGTAATGCTAGAGTGATACCAACAAACGGAAATGTAAACTATCTTACGTAAGCTATAGTTTTCCTTCAGAAAACGGAAGAAGTAAATAAGGTACATCAATTTGAATTCCAATGAGAAGCACGGTATGGGTGACATGGGCCTTAATACAAGAAAGGAAACTGGGCTCCTCACCCTCATTTTGAGATTTAAAATAAAGTCAGAAATTATGTATTAAATTGGTAGAGGGGGTGAGAACTCAACTCAAATAATAATAACAATCCTTGTCAGGGTGAAAAGTTAAAGACACTACATAAAGCTGTGCTTCACCTCTGGTAGCATGGCCCAAATCAGCTAGCCTTTACTTGGAGGCAATCTATAAAGTATCTATGCAGCTCCAAAGGGAGAACACGCTCCCAAACATTAATAAAGGGAGAACACAACACAGGAAACATCCTGAACCAATTTACAACAATTGAGAACATGAAAATTTTAATAAATAGAATTACACGTAAATGACAAAAATCCCAAAAGTAGAACCAGAAATATAGTTTTGAAAGTTCGAATTAAAAATAGTGCTAGAAAACACAAAGCACCAACCTCAGGTATCTGGTCTTGCTGCACTGGATCAAAGTTAACTCCGAACACAATGGGGTGCGGGATGAATACACAGACCATATATTCACCCCAAAGGAAAGTTTACCTTCTGACTTAAAAACATTTCTGAAGAAAAAGTGATGTTGACGAGTCATTGGTGGGGCCTCTGAGTCGATCAGAGACTGCAAAGCATCGGGTCTAGTGAAACTATCGACAAAGGATGTTGCTGCCTCTCAGTTGCTGCTTTGTGTTAGGTCCAGTGGACCAGTTGAAAAAGTGCTGCTCAGCGTTGAGTCTGGTGAAACCTTAGAAAATGGTTGTCAGCATCGATATTGAGCATCAAATCTGGTGAAGCCTGCAGTTAGGCAGGGAGGAATACACTCCGATCACAACCAAGGGTCCAGGAACTTGGGGGACAGCATTTGGGGATAAGGACGCACTCCCACAGAGACCAGCACAGAGAACAAAGTCGGGTCCAGATGGGATTGACCAGCTAGAGAGTAGGAAAAAGCCTCTGGAACTTGTAATGTCCCTGTAGTTCAAATAGGAGGTCAGTGAACTGACCTTTGGAATCACTGCTGGGGTCCTGGGGTCCAGGCAAGTAGGTCCAGTCTTGCTCAGGATTCAGCCAGCAGCGCAGTCCTTCTGATTCCTCTCTGGTCCAGAAGTGTTTGGAGGAGAAGTCTCTGGGGTCCACTTTTATGCCCACCACCAGCCTGTGGGTGGAGGGAAAGTTTTTGTCCATCCTCTAAACCCGTTTTGGATAGTTTTTCCCTTCCCTCGAGGTTTAGAGCCAGCCTGAGTACACAGGCAAAAGGAAGGCAGGCCTAAGTGTGAGCTTCATCTGCCAGTGGCACAGCAAGCACCTTATGAAGCTCAGTAAAGGGCTGAGCACAGGTCCAAGAACATCTTACCAAGGAAGGAATTCCCCTCTCCACACCCAGAGCACCCTTTTTACTGCCTGGAAGCAATACACATCTCACAATATGGGAGCCATCAGGGATCAGGTGACAGCTGGACACTGGCAGGAAAGCCTTTTGGTTTTAGGAAGGAAAATAGCTTTATAAAAGTGTCAGTTCCAGAACAGTAATATAAAATCTGACTTGACCATTAATTTGGATTCTAAATTACTTTTGCAATGAGTCCTTGAGACATTTTTTTAGCTACTCCCAAACTGTATTAAATGTAATAATGTAAACCTGTGTTAACCTGTGGGAGAGCCAGAACTCCCACAATGAAAAAAGACTTTGAAGGTATTTCACTACCATGACATGCCAAACGTTAAATAAACATGTCCTACTTTTAAAATGCCATACACCCTGCCCTGTGGAAGGGTTATACGTGTTAGAAAGGAAGACTGAAGCTGACAAAAGGTTTATTTTGCCAGGTTGAAAAGGCAGCTTAAAACTGCACATCCAGGCGGCAGTGGCAAGCCTGGAGACATGTTTTACAGTGCTACTGTAGTAGGTGGAATACTGAGAGATGCAGTCCACTAACTGTATATGTTTTGCAGGCCCTGGGTGCAGGTGATACCATATATTACGGACTTACAAGCAAAATAAATGTGCCACTCTTTGTCTAAACCACTTTACCAGACTTTGAAGAGGGAACAAGCATGTTACCTTGGTTATCAGGTGTACAATGTACTACGGCCAACAAAAATGGGCTGACCAACAGATGGCAAAAGTCTAGGGGAATACTGCACAAAAGATAGTCATTTCCAACAATGGTCAGTATTGGTCCCCTCAAACCTCTGCGCCCTGGTACCACTGCATGTGCTGCATGAATGATAGCTACAATCCTGATTCTGATAGAAAATAACTAAGTTGTTTATCTGGTTTTACCATTTTGATAAACAGAATAGTGGGCATCTAAAAGTAGACCTGGATGTTTCTCTATATCTGTGCTGTCCATTTCTGATGTCTGCAAAACAAACAAAACACAGGATGATATGGATGCAATATAGAAGTTGAATTAATAGTTGGAAAAATGTCACTCACAAATATTGTGCTGAAAGATTTCTTTAATGGTCTGATTCACCCTGACAAATTAACGTATGCAGGACTGGACTAGCCAAATGTGCTCTGAAATCTTTCCAATGGGTTGCAGATTACTTTCTGGGCTTTTCATGCTGGTGTGACCACACCACGAATACCCCAAAGTGTCTGAGAGTTGAAACTGGTTTGAATATTTTACCAGGGATGAGTTTGGTTGCCACCTTGCCCCTAAGCTCAGGTCAACTATCTCTTTTCCTGTTACCCTGCTGACTAATCCCCATCAAGCCTAGTTCCTAACTATCACCTAGATCCATTTTCAGATGATGTAGCAAGAAGGTAAAGACGGATACACCTCAATGCAACTGCAATATCTCTAAATTGATACAAACACAACAGCAAAGAAAACATCAAGAATAAAAGCCCTCCCCACATCTTCCAACTGTGTCCCATCTTCCCATGAAGCTGCATCACCAGCAACGCATAACTGAAGGGCATCTTAAAATTGCTTTTTATTGTTGTGCACTTGTTGGAAAGACTCCTTAATTAATTATTTTGCTTTTCAGATGAATTTTCTAGCTATTGTTATTTTGAAAAACAGATGCTTTGAGAGAGCTAGTGAAAGTAAATTTTAGCACTCCTTGCAAATCTGAAACCAAATATTGAATTGTAGAATTAGATACTTTAATAAATAATAAATATTGAAGTGTAAAAAGTGCTCAGTGGGCAACCTATTTTCTTCTATAGGTGCCTGAAAAGAAATATGTTAGTTACTTAGTCGCTAATCCAATTCACCAACATTGGTATGTTTCATAAATTCACATGCTTGTGTTGTTCCTCTTTGTCAGGCTGGGAAACCCTGCTACATTACAACAGCGGTATACAATGTAACATATACATGTCTTAGAGAATACAGTGTAAAATAGCCATAGGCCTGAAACCTTATATATTTAGGTGCACATCCACCTAATTAGAAGAAAATCTCAGCCAGTGAGGGGGAAGCATAAGCTCTCCTACTCATCATAGAGGCCAGCATAGCTCAGATTTCAACCACACGTATTGTGTGAAGGAGTGCCCTGACAGAGCTCTGACCTCATAGTAAACCTTACATTTTTTACTTTCTTGATCTGCTCTCGATTTGAGTGAGCCCTATCTTCAGCGCAGAAGTACTATGAGCTGTGATTAGGGAAACTGTTAAAATCTTTGGTCCAGGGAGATCTTTTCACTTGAAAACCAGCTGTCATCAATTGTCACCATGACTGACCAAATCTCCTTTCAAGGCTTGTTCATCTTGTGATCCTAAAATGATTAACATTAAATCCACATTTACAATGTATTTATTGCATTTATTCTAAACATAAGGGATCTAAATGTGACATTTGTAGGGGTTTTATTCTACTACTCTTAAGGACAGAGAAAGAAGGTTAGCAAAAGAGAATGGGTAATGATTCAAGCATGTGAATATGTAAAAGATCCAAAGCTGGAGAAATGGTGTGATTATTTTATGTGACAAATATCTTGATGTGCACCTTATTTCTAAAGAAGATGATACAAAAGGAATATGGATGGTAGTTAAGTTACTTATCATGAATGGTGCTTTAACCATTATTACTTATGGTCCAACTCAAAATGATAAATCCTTTCGGTGCAAGATTTCAGAAAACTTGATGGAACGTTCTGATAGCAATTTAATTCTTAGACTAACCAAACAGCCAACCCTTTTCTAGACAGAAATTCTAAATTCACTTTTGTCCCCAAAAAAGCCAAAACAATTTCTCAATGCAGTATCTTAGAGGTTACTTCTTGATGCATGAAGACTGTGTGATCCCACTTTACTTAATTTATTTGATATCCATAAAGAAAGAATACAAACATGATTGCCGACAGACAAAAAATAAATGTAATGAGGAGTTGTGGGCAGAGTTGTTTCGGTCTAGTAAACAGCCCAACAGTAAAAACAATGTGGGGCACGATGAATGGCATTATGAGGGATCAAGGATGCCGTCAAAATGCAAAGATTGCTGAGAGGACTTGGTTGGCATACATAAGAGACATGTACGCCTTGCATGATAATAAAGCATTTACTGGAGAAGCTGGTTACCCATAGATTCAGGGTAACTCAAATGTGCAGAAATGTGCAGGTTCGGGGATACTGACAGCTATAATTCAGACAGAGGTGAGAGATATGCATTCCTCGTATAGCAATAGAGGGGTTGTTAGTAAATCTGGATATCAACAGATACAGGAGATTGTAAACACTCAAGAATCAGCAACCTTAGAGACCTTGACAGATACAGAAAGTATAGAGGGAATAATAGGAACTTGAAAACTGAAGGAGCACCAGGACCCAATGGTTTACCTAATGCTTTGTTCAAGAACCAGGCCGCTTTCTGGGCAGCATACTTAGCTCCTCGCTTTAACTCCATCTACACTTGGAACAGTGTTCCAATTTCTTGGAAGTGTAGTATCGTCCATCCAATATACCAAACCAAATAATTATAGGCTAATAGCCTGAACTGATGTGGAAGGCAAAATGTATGCATCTTGCATCTTAGAGGAGCTCACAGTCCAGGTGGAGAAGAAATGTCTTATTCCAAAAACTCAAACAATGTTTAGGGCTGACATGTGAACAATAACCAACTTGGTAACCTTGGGCTTATTGATGGAAAATGCTAGGGGGAAAATAATCAGTGTTGTATACCTGTTTCATTGATCGTCAAATCGGCTTTTGACCGAGTGCCGCAGGGCTGTGTATGGAGGAAATTGAAAGCATGGGGCATGCCAGAGAAAATGCTAACTGCAAATATTGGCCTTTATAGTGATATGTGGGCCCAAGTGAAAATAGGGGATGTCAGCAGGCTCATGGTAAAGGTTTGTACAAGGAATGGCTTAAAACAAGGATGTGTTTGGCCCGTGCCTTTTTAATCTATATCAGCCAATTTGTATAAACACTTGCCAGTTGAAGATAGCCACCCTCCAGTATTAGCGAAGGAGAGGATAGGGTTCCTGCAATATGCTGATGACATAGCAATACTAAGTAAAACTCCCATCGGCCTTCAAAGGTCAATCAACGCTCTGGCAAGTTAAGCAGCAAGGGTTAGAGCTGAACTGGCGGAAACCAAAAGTTGTGCGGCTGGTGGACTTCAGATATAAAGCTCACAGGTAGTTTATAAAAGGTAAACAGGTTGAATCTGCTTATTCATTTAAATACCTGGGAGTGATCATGGGCCGCATCTTGTCGTTTGTTTACCATCACCCCTTACTTCATGGGAAAGCTCAATCTTTAGTATGTGCTTTTAAGCTCTTGAAAAATAAATTCTGTGGCTCATTTGATAGTCATATATCAAAAGTGATGGCAGCACAATGTTTATCCTCTCTGACATATGCCTTCGAACTCTGGCATGGCACAGAAACTGCTACTTTTAAATAAGCATCAAACAAGTGTCTACTAGGCAGTCTTTTGCCTTCCAAAAGAAACCTCCTCAGTACGGGTTTGTTTGGAATTTGGCCTTCAAATTAAAAAATTCCAACGACTAAACGGTTTTGTGAAATTATGTTGGTGTCCCTGTGCCGCAGAAATAGGAACTTTGAATACTCTCTGTTGGTTGTAGATAAAGGGCCAGATGGAGAGAAGGTAAGCTAACTCGTGCCTATCTTGAGGAAGCTTTGACAGAACTAGGTCTACAGGAGGCATGGGCAAGTAGGATTTGGCATGCAGCATTTGCCAGGAGCAGCAACTTTTCTTCAAAAAAATAAGTCATTCATTTTAGATTTAAAAAATCCTAGCAAATCGACAGCACGCCTGGACTGTCTTGGATACCTTTATCAGATGGAAACCTCAAGCATAGACTGTCATGCACTTTCATCATGTCTCTAAACAGCATTTCATGTTTTTTTGATTTGGCATATTTGAGTCCAAAGACCTCTCTCCAGCGTGGAAGGGCGAGAAGACAAAAACTAATTTATGCTTATGTAGTTATAAATTATAGTCACTCTGCCATTTAATGTGCACCTGTCCAAGAGTTACTGCCTAGAGGAAGCAATTTTTAAAACCAATCTTTCAGGATTTGAATATACGCACTTCTAGGGAAGCCATTATTACTTGGCTGTTGGGTACGTCAATCCCTTTGGCATGTAGAGGAGCAAAATTTGCTACTACTATAAAAACTCTTCTTCAAAAAGTACCTTAAGTACACCTAGAATAATACACTACACTGATATTTGCAAAGCTATTAATAATCCTAATTTGAAGGAAGTCAAGCAATTGAATGCTTTGAGTGGCGATTTATTGTATCCGTAGATAACATGTCTGTTAATACACCTAGTTAAAAGTTAATCTTAAATAATCACATTTTAAGATAGTCCTGTGATTTTATAGAAAGGTTTTAATTGGTGATCTTAAGATTGTTTGAATTTTCTTCTTATTTATGTTTGAATAATGCACTTTAGGTTTGAAGGCAACTTCTCTCGCCATAGTTGCAATTTTTAAGCTGTTTATATTTAAATATTGCATGATATGGTGGGTAAAATGGGTTCTTGCTCAAAATGTTATGATGCACATTATGGTTGGAAACAACCAAATAAAGTTAATATTAAAGAAAGAAAGTTTAAACCCACTTTGAGGAAATAAACCATTACTCTTCAGACCACCCTTCACAGTATAGAATTGATCAAATATTTATATCTAAACTTGGTTCACAAACTTCAATGAATGCTAAGGCTGGTATGACTCTAATATGTGATCATACCCTTACTTAGATTTCTTAAGTCCTCTGCTTAAGAACAATGATCTTTATAAATAGATGATAACATATCTGGACTATGATTTTCTAATTCAGTAAAAGGCAAGCAAAATAAATGTACAAGAAGCCACAAAAAATAACTTTACTAAGAAGGAGGTAGACTCTCTTATTTATTCCTTATTGGGGGTACCTATATTCCATTACAATTGTGCTAGTGCCTTTCGTTTTATTTGTTCTGGCTAGGATTCCTACAAATATCCCATTTCACTTTTTAAAAAGAATGTATTCTATAATAGTATACTTAAAGAAGGATAATCGGCATTCCAGATTTTTCAAACCTATCACCATACCTTCTGTTTGAAACAGCCACCACATTTGATACTGGATATCATTAATGGCAAGTGTCCTTTATAGATTGGTCTCAAACAGTTTTTATTTATTGTTTGTTTTTCATAAAAAGAATTAGATCAATCCGGTGACCCTCTTTAATGTCATTACCCACGGTTAAGAATACATGCAAATTATTGCAACCTCTAATCTATCTACATATTGAATAAAAGGATTATTTTTTAGTTCAACTATCTAGAATAATAATCTTTGGTAAATAAAAAAAAAGATACTTTATTTTTTGCAATCGTGGAAAACGAACAGGGTTTTTGGATTCATCAGCTGTTTAAAATTAATATAGTACTACTGTTGCATTGCAAAATACAGCTTACAATTCCAAATTTCTTTAAACGCTAATTTAATATTTCAATTCAAGCTGCTGCACATGACTAAATTATGATAACTAATATTGGCATTATGCAAAACAACTATCTGTTTAACACTCTATCCTGACAATCCTGAGCCTTATCTGTTATTTACTTGTCAAAGTACTCACCAGTTTTGGAGTAAAGTATGGGAACAGATAAATTCTGAGTTTCAATCAAATTCTTCTTTTATTTAGGCAAATGTTTTCCTTGAAGGTTTTTTGAAAGAGTGAAAGGTTAGACAATAATGATAAAATAATTGAACTTACGTTGGCAGTTAATTGCTACCAATGACTAAAATTTTGAAAACCCATAAGAATATTTTGATTCAGGATTGCTGGTATGGTATGTGTGCTATTCAAATACTAGATAGAGTTTATGTCTCCTCTCTTCCACTTGCAAAGAAAAGAAAAGCCTTAATGTTGCTCATAGCCATTCATCTGAATAACACAGCTATAGTGTAAAATGAGCATCAGTCACCAAATGAGGTGGTAACTAAATCCCTTGAATCTCTTTTTAATGGCATTGCTTCTTTATTATTACTTAGGACTAAGGTTCCCAGTTTTCGGTTTTTACAGATTTTACAGATAAATACAGACAGAAAACAATGTTCTTCCTGTCTGTATTGAGTTTTAGAAGCAGAAAAATACCGAAATTTGTACTTCTTGTTAGTGACTCTCCATGCTGTCCTTTATGAATTCCATGCCAACGGCTGAAAATATAGGGTGTGAAAAAACGGGATGAGATTTCCTTAAATACCTGGTATGTGTTAACTTATTTGTCTCTATTATGCTAATAATCATTTACCTGTGGTTTTGTAGGATCTGAAGAGTCCCTTCTTTGTAGTATCTGACATTTTGATTCCTTAGAAGAAGCTAAAGAAAGGGAAGAACTGAGCAGAGCTCAAGGAGGCTCCATTCAAACAAGCTGCAGTAGAAAATCTGTGTGACGGGAGCTTCTGCCCTGAGGGTTCTAGAGGGTGCTGTTGCCTGATTGGCTGGATTTTGGGTATTGTCCAATGAAGCAAATAAACTGTTAAGTGGCGAGTACAGGATTACATGCTGACCCAGTAATTGTGCTATCTTCTGAACGGTGTGACTAAAGTGAGCACTTTGCGGTATCAAACAACTTGTTACATTGAGCCCAACTTGTATCGCAAGTCGAAGATAACATAATGTGTTCCAGTGAGCAGCTTTTGGAAAGCTGCCTCTTTGTTGCCTTTAAGACACTTGTGCCTTCCCTTGCACACATGCAGTCTGTTCCATGAGGCAGATATCTGCCCACTTGGAGAGAGGTGCAAAAGACTTGGATTGTAGGCCAGGGAGGTGTTACCTCTCTCCTGCAGGGATCCACCTGGGTGTTAGCCCCAAAAGGCCAGCTTCAAAGAAGAAGAAGTCTTTGAAAGGCAGAAGTGTAACACTACAGAGGAGGTCTGCCTCACTGTTTAGGCATACTGGGGAGAGATATGGCACACTGAGCAGAGAGGAAAAATTTGTTGCCAGACCGTTTTCCCATGCACGTGTAGCTCTGAGATAGCCACACCTAAAGGGTGGGCTAGTAGGGTCTGAACAACGAGAGAGGGGACTCACCATCTTAGGAGAGGCAGAATGATGCATTCTGGGTCAGCCAGATGCCACACTCCAAAGGAAGTGGTCACCAGGTGATAGGGAATCTAGCAGGCCTTTGGATACCAACCACATCCTGCCCTGGGGACATTTTCTGAGAACAAAAGGAGCTCCTCTGCACCCAGACCTCAGGTCTTTCCTGACTGGAAGAAAGACCAAAGGAAGACTGCCTTGCTGTACAGAGGGATCAGCAAAGAGATGCTGCCCTGATGAGGATTGCACCTGCTGCATCCAGTGGCTAGAGAATAAAGGGTCTCTGCCTGCCATGCCCTGCCCAAGAAGACGTCCTCTCCAGAGCTGAACAAAGCAAAGAGACTCCAAGGGCCAGCACAAAGATGCAGATGAAGAAGCCTGCTGGAGCATGTTGGTAGCCCAAAGTCTTCAAGTCGCTACCACAGCCACTGTGCAGCACCAGGGACCAAGACCAAATACAAAGAGTTGCACCTAAATGTGCTGAGCCCAGGAGTGCTGTTGGAGAGATGCTGAGACCCTCAGTAGGTGTGTTAGTGGCCAGGAAGGATTGGCCAGCGACTGTGACACAGGGTGACTAGTAGTCAAGTGGGGACTGGATTTTGATCAGACCAGAGAGGACTTCATGGAATGTCGATCCTGCAACCAGAACCCCTTCACCATCTTTGTGGACCTAGGAATCCCTGCAGGAAGACCACCATCTTTCATGTTGCATCTACAGCATTCTGAAGCATCTTCGGCATCCTTCATCACTAGCATCAGGACCACTTCCACTGGAAAAGCCTGCATCAAATAATAGTGCCTGGAACTAGTTGAGGATTGCTTCACCTGTTGAGGTAATTTTCTTGAGGACCTGGTTGGTCCCCTTAATTGGTTCATGACTGGAGCTGGTCACCTAAAGTGGCTCTAAATAACCGTATTACACCCAACCCAACTTTTTTACTGAAAATCAAATGTGTTAAATTTGCCATTGCTTACCTTGATTTATTAATATTAGTAAAATCTATATTTCTAGATCTTGTTTGCTCTGGTGTCTAGATGTATAGTTTTATATATTATATTTGTATATATTTTGGTGCTTTATACCAGTTCCTCTGTGTAATCCTCACAATAGTAACAATACATGTTGAAGAATGGGGAATAAAATGAGTGTAAAAGCAGCCTTCAGAAGTCCATTAACCAGCCAACATACATAGAGGGGAGGTGGGCAGATGGGTAACCCAATTACTGCAAACCCCTTCATAGACAAAAGGACACACTCTGCTTTGTAGGAAACTCACAGAGGGGACTCAAGCTGTCCAGAGTCCAGTGGTCACCACAGCATGGAACACTGACTGCTGCTAAGCTACACCGCACAATATCACAACCACTATATTATTGAGATTAAAGTAAATTTATAGCGAATGACCGTAACTCTTTAATAGGTGAACTTTGAAACATAGATTGCTTGATCCCGAATGCTTTAGTTGGTGCACTTGTGATGTTCATGAATTTGTGGTAAATTAGACAGGGTGTCTATAGTGAGTTTCTTAGTGGATTTTCTCACCATGTTTGATTTTACTACATCCTCTTTTGTATTCCTCTTCCTTTTTGAAGCATGGATGGGTATTTCAAGAAGAGACTAAAGGGTTTCTAAAATGTCAGTATTTCTTCATTATTTTTAGTATTTACATACATGGGAAAAACAAACGAAGAGGCCCAAAAAATAATTGTCCAGCACCCTTCTATAATTAGATGTGAAAATGTTACATCACCCATGGTGGCTTAATTTCTTCAAAACAACCATTTCCCGAGTGATGTAAAATGGAGCATTAAGGAATATGTAATTTTAGGTCTCTGAGGTGATAACTGTTAAAAAAAAAAAATAAAAAAAAAACAAGGACTGTTGAGGAACGAGGCCAGGATGTTCTTGAAATTGAGTACTGTCCAGAAAGGCTAGATGAATTGTGAAAATTAAGCAACATTGGGCAAATCCACTCCATCTAAAAACAGAGGGATAGATATTTGTCAGGAGAATACTGTGTTGGCAAATATGATGACCACCTGATGCATGAAATGTTAACATCCACAAGCACCCAACAAACTGAGAAACCAACACTTGAATGCCACAAATCACAGAAACCATGGCATGCACTCATAATATTATTCTTTGGTTGTACATACATTCCATCCAATAGAGCATCTGTCCTTTCCCCCTACGCTGGCTCACAATTGGCTACCTAGCACCAAAGCCTGCACCATCCTGCACAAAGACAATCCCGAGAGGCGTTTTCCATTTTCTGTGCATGCTGCACAATGCAGCACACACGGAACAAGGAAAAACGAGGAGAAATAGAAATATTTCTCCTCAGTATACCTCTCCTGGGGAGGCGTAAGGTTTTGGTGCTTCCCCAGGTTTACATCGTGAAAACCCAAGGATGTTGCAAGGGAAAATCCATCGCATTGCCCCCAGAATGCCCTCTTGACAGAGTAAGGCAACACAGCAACTTGCGATGCTTTGTCTTATTCCAGATCTATGAGGCCATTAAAAGCCATGCAAAGTGCCTTTGAGTGCTTTCCTAGATATGGTTGAGAGGTTTCAGAAAAAGAACGCTCTGGGGGCACTGGCCTTTCATAAATAAGCCCCATAAAACAGTGAATGGAAAACTGCTAGGGCAAGGTACATGCCCCAGCAACCTCGAGGCATTATTAGAGTGGAAAATGCTAGGACCGGTTTTGCCATTATCACCTCCAGAGGATGAGCAAGCACATACCAGCAATCTTGGGAGCCACGTTTTTGTTTCTACAGTTTAATGAAAATACCACCTTCTTATTGATGAGTATTCCACCTTCCAAAAAATCAACACATGGGTGTTATACCGTTAAAAATTAACAAACTATTTGCTCACATTCTAGCCTATGCATTTGTTTGGATATTTTTGGAGAATTAAAAAGGTCCCATTCAAGGGACTAACCTAAACTATTTAGTGCATATTGGGCATGAAGATGCCAGGATGTTAGACTTTTTCTTTCTTATGGCCAAATGAGAACACAAAGATACATGCCCCATGTTTTTATATTCAATTTTAAATATGTTTACTCAACTATATTATTGTATACAACAGGCACAGCAGAAACCACAAAATCCAAGTCTTGGTTATGTTCTCCATCAAATCACAGCTCCCCAGAGGGAAGTTGAGCCGCCTAGACCAGTGGTTCCCAACCTGTGGTCCGGGGACCCCTGGGGGTCCGTGAAGCGTCCTCAGGGGGTCCGCGACTTCTTAGAAAATTAAATAATGTTAACAGATTAGGTCCCAAGTTTACAGTAATGTCTCAGTGGGGGGGTCCCCGAAATCCAATAATGATTCAGTGGGGGTCCCCGGGTTCCAATAATGATAAAGTGGGGATCCACAGAAGTCAAAAGGTTGGGAACCACTGGCCTAGACATTACCAATGCTAAAGATTACGTTTTCAATATTCTACAATAATTTTGTAAATTTTTCTCGGAATTTGCTCAAGAGAATGAATTTACTTTTGAAACGGTGAGACAAATCCATAATCCGCAGCTGGACCGTGTGTCTTCGTATGGCCACATGGTGCTGTGCGAATGCAGTAGGGTGGTTTAAAGTTGATTTGTTTGCACTTGTAAACTCTGCATTATTTATGTTGCAGCTCAACTACGGCTTCTATCATGCCACAGTTTTTCACACTGGTGAAATCTGAAATAAGTCCAGCATGACAGCACCTGATGGTGGGTGGCTAAAAATTTCTAAGTTTTATGTTTTGGAACTTTCTGAATTCTTGGTTTATACTTTCTTCATGTGCACAAAAACACTGAACCATTACACAGGTCTAGTGAAATTATGCGCCAAACTAGAATCCTGACAAATACATTGCAATTAATCAGGAACATGAATTATTTCTGTGTGTTGTGATTTTCACGAAAAATAAGACATCTGATTGACAGTCGACCAGAGTACTTTTTGCATTTAAGTAATTTGCTAAGGGCCTAAAAGAGGAAAAAGGCTGCCCCTCCGGCACCAGCCGTAAAAGCACAGGCAGGCGTATACCAGACCGTCTGAAAAAGGACTCAGAGAGCCTCAAAGAAGGACACTCAGGCTGTAGGTTTTCTGTCAACACTAGCTGGGGCAATTCCAAGACTGAAGCTGCTTTTCACAAAGTAGGATACTGATGGTTAGGACATCCTCTGAAGTGAAGTCCAATGGCCAATCTAGGTTAAGGTCGCACTGAGGGACCAAACAACTTGCAGAACATATAAAGTCCACCCTGGATGCTTTCATGGAATCACGAAGCAGCAGTGACGCCAGAATGCAAAACAGTGATGGATACTGATTTCAAGTAAGTGGTGAAGGATATGGAACACTTAGACACCGAGTACAAGAAGGTCAGTGCTTTCTGACTCCCTGTTTGTGCAGGGGTCAGAATTGAGAGTTGTGTGGCTTTCAGCACACCTGGTAATCACTGAGTTTGTTAATACTGCACCCTAGGTTAAACATCTTCAGTTCAAACCCACTGGATCTCATTAATGGACTGTATGAGTATGTTCACAGAACTGGCAAGAGGATGGGTCAGTGAGGAATTTGCAGTTAGGCAAAGTCTCTACCAGAAAGGGCGTTACAGAAGTAAACTAACTTGTTCTTCTGATAGAGACCTCTGGCTGCATATTCTTCACCTTGTGAATAGAAACCAAAGCATTACCTCCCAGATTGTGGGACTGTGGAACAGTTCAGACCAGGAATTCCTGCAGGACAGATTGGGCAATATGCCCTCCTCACTGGAATCTGGCTATCCAGACAGTAATGGTGTGTAAGCATGTGAAGTGAAGCCTGGTTTGCAGCCTGGCATAGATCTGAGACTGGCACATCACATACCAGTGCAGTGGTAACAGCTTCTGATCTTGTGGAAACAGCATGTAAGCCTTCTGGGGCTGCTTCTTCTCTAGCTAATGGCCGATTTTAATACATAAAACAATCCATCAGGAGATGGTTCTCTTTTGCACCGCTTTTCCCTTCTTTCCTCCAGTAATAGCCCACAAAAATAGGATCATCCCGGGAGTCTTCCCTGGTTCAATCAATGTAAAAACTAAGTGCTCTCTTACAGTCAAGATTATGGAAGTTTTCTTCCTTGGAGAGATGAAGCGGAGCATAGAAAGTTGGCAAAGTGATGGACTGCCCTGTGTGGAACGGTTGCGACCACCTTTGGTAGGAATGCCGCTTTTGTCCGGAGAACTATTTTGTCCAGGAAGAAAGATGTGTATGGCTGATGAAAGGGAAGGTCCTGAAGCTCACTTATTCACCAAGCAAGATAAAGGCAAATAGGAACACCGTTTTTATAGTAAGTAGCAATAGAAAATGAATGTGCAATAGTTCAAAGCACATGCACATCAAAAAGGTGAAAACAAAATTAAGGTCCCACTTCGGCATTACAAAAGGTGTTGACAGGTATATGAAGATTAATCCCTTTAAGAAACTTAACACACAGGTAATCTGAAAAGTCAGGTAAGTGTAAACAGGGCGGAAAGTTAACTTTTAAGGCTCACTACAGCAAGGCCTTGCTGGGCTAAAGAATAATAAAACAATAGAGAGTCAGATAACAGTGTCTATAAATGCTAAATGTAATGGGAGGAGGACCAGACCACAAGCTTCTCCCAGCATCCTGCATATGCAGTTTTGGGGGATCACACCTGGCAGCCAGGATGACACCCACTGCTAAAAGAGGAAGATTGAAGGTCATCAACTTTCACCACTCAATCTCCAAGCATGGACGTGTAGATTGCACAGGTTCGGTGCAGGTCCTTCCCCTACAGCTACAACAGGAGGTCATCCTGAAGGGGAGTCCAAATCAGAGGACATATGTTCATGCTAGAAGTCTCGGGTATCACACACTCCACACCCAGCATAAAGCCACTGCAATGACTTAGGAAAGCAGCTTCTTTTTAGCATGGTTACCCCAACTTTTGCCTGGTTGTCAGTGTGTTTGACTATGTTCACTGGGATTATGCTAACCAGGGACCCAGTGATTATGCTCTCTCCCTTGTAATTTGGTAACTTCTACCATTTTCACCCCACATTTGGCATACTGGTGCCCCCATGTAAGTCCCTAGTATATGGTACCCAGGGCATAGTGGTACCAGGGGATCCCCATACAAGGTGTTCCGCAGGCCTGCCATTGCAGCCTGCGTCAAAGGGTGTATTCACCCTTATTCACTACAGATACCTGCACCAGGTCACTGTAAGTCACACTTATGCAGGCCCTCCTATCCCAGAGGGCAGGGTGCAAGTATCTGTGTGTGAGGGCACCCTCCCACTAACTCCAATGCCATTTTCATGGACTTCGGGAGTGCGGGAACACCATTTTATGCGTGTACTGGGCATAGGTCACTACCTATGTCCAGCTACATAATAGTAACTCTGAACCTAGGCATGTGTGGTATCAAACATGTCGGAATCATACCCCAATACTATTTCCAGTTTTGGAAGTATAATTCCATGCACTCTGAGGACTCCTTAGAGGACCCCCAGAATTGCTCCTACCAACCTTCTAGGGTTTTCCAGGCGGCCCAAGCTGCTGCCGCCCCTCAGACAGGTTTCTGCCCTCCTCCTGCTTGAACAGCTCAGGCCCATGAAGGCAGAACAAAGGATTTCCTTTGGGAGAGAGGAGTAACACCCTCGCCCTTTGGAAATAGGTGTTACATGGCTTGGGAGGGGTACCTTCGCAAGCCACTGGTATGCTTTGGCGGACTTTTTCCACAACAAGATCTCCACCATCTACAAAAACTTAAAAACCCTACCCACTACTGCTGACATCCTCAGCCACATCGCTCCCACAGATTCAAACCCAGACCACCTGCTCAACATTTCGGGCCAGCTCATCATACACAACACCACGGCTATCATGAACTCCATCCACTCAGGAGCAAGATGATCAGCAATGAACGCTCTGACATTTTCAATGCTACCATCACCATGCCCACCTTACCCAAAGAATGGAAACATGCAGAAGTCAAACCCCTCCTCAGAAAACCCTCCGCTGACTCCAACAAACTCAAGAACTTCAGTCCCATTTCTCTACTCTCCTGCCCTGCCAAAATCCTTGAAAAAGTAATCAACCGCCAACTCATAGTACACCTAGGAAACAACAGTCTTTTGGACAACTCGCAATCTGGATTTCGCAACAACCACAGCGCCAAAACCATTCTGATTGCTGCCACTGATGACATCAGAACCCACCTCGACCAGTGAGAAACAGCAGCGCTTATTCTCCTCGCCCAGCACATTTTACTCTCGGGCTGGCTGCAATTTAACACCTAATGATACCTTTCTGGGTTATCAAATCTAAGGGGAAAATGTACAAATATTTCGTGCAAAGCAGTATCCAATGCTGCTGTGCTGCCCTGCGTCTAAACAGAGAGCAGCACAGTAACATAACTAGTAAGGTATGGCGGTGCTGACCTCTTCCAAAGCACTTCTGCACAATTAGGCTGGCTAGTGCCCCACACACACATTTACTGTATTAAAGCTTTTCCAACTTTGTATGTCTGCTGTACGGCGTAGCACACAAGTAAAGTTTTAAAGGGTTTGAAGCTTGCCTCAAAGAGGCTTATATTTTGATGCAAACCCCTGGCTACAAATATTAGCAGATAGAGCTAATGTCAGAATCTATGCATGTAATGTAGGAAAACCCATGTACAACCATTGGAACACGCTCTAGACGGAAAACGATGCAAATTAGAACATAACACTGCTTTGTACTATTTTTACACAACTTTCCTAGCAAGTCAGGTTTTTCAATGAAAAGTAAATACCAGATCAGCGCTTTGCATTGGTTTGCCTCACTTATAGTTATTTTGCACCAGAGTAAAACTTAAAAAATCTGGCTCTTGGTGGCTGGTCTCAAACAACTGAGTGAATTACACCAAGGTCTGTGTCAATATTTTCAATGTATCTCATGCAGGCCTGTGTTTATTCACCTGTTAAGACCGTAGTTGCTGTTCTTGTTGAATGGTATTTTCATTGACAGATTTGCAACAAGGTCACGAACCTGTGAAGTATAAAGAAAAGACAAATCAATTTGTGACAAAAAGCAATTTCTTAAAGATAATATCTATTAAGTAATGCTGGTGAATTAACCATCTATCATTGCCGGCTGTTTGTCTACCACAGCAAGAGTCCACTTCTGGGACGATGGAGGTTTCTCCACCAGAGTGGTTGTATCTTTCAGCGAAGGAGTCAAATGGGGTGCAAAGTTCTGGCAGATATTCCGATATATTCTGTGTTTGATGGGGATGTTCCCATCACCAAATGTGGTCACTAGAAAATTAGGCCTAAGGTGTGGGAACACCGCAGGTGCCCTTGTGTCTAGTCTCTGATAGGCTGTGGTCTATCCTAACATTTTATGAACACTGAGCAAATTACTTACTTTTGGTAAAGCTTTTTCTGGTGGATACAGTATCTACCTGTGGACTCCTCACGTTTTGAATGTCCTCATGCACCAGCATTCCACAGAAACTTTCTGAATTAATCTTTCCACGTCAACAGGGGCATTGGTAACCACATGGCTCCGCACACAGCACTGCATGATGTAACAGAAGCCCCAAGAAGCCCCCGCCAGAGTGCTGACGTCAGTTTCCACCCATTTTGTTATATGCCTTCCAGGCAAGCGGATGAAATCAACATCACTACTGCAATTACAGTTTCTAAAATCTAAAC
Source organism: Pleurodeles waltl (assembly GCF_031143425.1). Classification (NCBI taxonomy): domain Eukaryota; kingdom Metazoa; phylum Chordata; class Amphibia; order Caudata; family Salamandridae; genus Pleurodeles; species Pleurodeles waltl. Next base: position 18,515,045 of record NC_090450.1, on the reverse strand, counting down.
CAAAGATGCATATATGAAAACTCATATACATGCTACATGCACCCCTATAACTACAGGTCACGGCACAAGGTCAATTTTAGTCACCTGTGTGTGAGGGGCATCCTTGCCTGAGCAGAGGTGCCAGCATGAACTCCAGCTCCATTTTCATGGACATCGTGAGTGCGTGGACGCAATTTTACATGTTTACTAGACATAGGTTTTATTCTCTGCGAAGCTTTCCAGCACCTTACCAGCCGGTGCCTTTTATGCCCTGCATATCAATGGCCCAGGTTTCCTGGCCAACTCCAACATCCGTGGATATTCCTAGGATAAGGACTCCATCTCCTCCAATCCTTCCACTTGTTGAGGTGTCGCTGATGCTGCAAATGACTCTAACATCGCCAGCATGCTCCATACCGACATCACAAGCTTCGACTCCAGCGTCTCTTGTTACTCTCTGGTGCTGTTCCAAACACCTCAAAATAGGCTGAGAAGAGGGTCTCAAAGGCTCACGGAAAAGGGACAATATTTCTTTGGTGAAAAAGTTCCTCAAGAAGTGAAAGAGAGTGAAATTGTGCCTTTATCAGACCCTGACTTTGAAGGGTTGAGGGAGGCAAGTTGTTTAGATACATCTCTAGAATGGGAGTTATTGTCCCTAAAGGGTACTCCACCTCTGGAAGTTACTTCCTATGTCCAGCTACATAATGGTAACTCCAAACCTAGGCAAGTTTGGTATCAAACATGTCTTAATCATACCCCAATACTGTTGCCAGAATTGGAAGTATGATTTCATGCACTCTGGGGGCTCCTTAGAGGATGCCTAGCAATGCTCCTACCAGCTTTCTGGGGTTTCTGAGCAGCCCAAGCTGCTGCCACTCCTCAGACAGTTTTCTGCCTTCCTGCTGCTTGATCAGCTCACACCCACGAAGGCAGAACAAAGGATTTCCTTTGGGGGAGGGGGTAACACTCTTTCCCTTTGAAAATAGGTGTTGCATGAATTGGGAGAAGTAGCTTCCCCAAGCCACTGGTATGCTCTGAAGGGCACATTTGGGGTCCTCCATGCATAAACCAGTCTGCACCAGTTCAGGGACCTTCAGTCCCTGCTCTGGCGCGAAACTGGACAATGGAAAGGGGACTGACCATTCCCCTGTCCATCACTTACCCAGAGATGGAGCCCAGAGCTCCTCCAGAGGGTCCCTTGATTCTGCCATCTTGGATACAAGATGGGTTGGGGCCTCTGGGAGCATTTGAGTGGCCAGATCAGGCAGGTGACGTCATGATAGGTGGTCACCTGGCTATGTGACCAATCCCGCTTTCAGGGTTATTTATGGTCTCCCTCTTGGGTGAGACCTCAGATTCGACAAGCAAGACTCCAGCAGGATTCCTCTGCATCATTTACTTTGACTTCTGGCCACTGGAACTGCAACTGGACCCTCCAGGAACCAACACTCTGCATCCATGGCGAACACTCTGCTTGCAACATTGTTTCCACGGCTGCTTTCAGCTTCTGCAACATTTCCCCAGCTGTGCATCCTCTCAGGGTGGCAAGCCTTCAGTCTGCATGAGAAGGGAAAAGGAATCTCCCTTGGAGTGAAGGAGTCACTTCTCTGCATCTGCAGCCACCAACTGCAACGACTACCGGCTGCATGGATCTCATCTCATCCTGAGCTGCATGGATCCTGCATCAAGGGTGGTGGCCTGGAGCGGTGCCCTTGGTCCTCTATGCCAGCAGTCCAACTTGGTGAAGGTAAGCCCTTGCCTTCCCAAGCAGTACCCCTGTGCACTGTGTCTCTTGCAGCTACCAAGGCCTGTTGGTATCTCCTCCACGGGACCTTTGGGCTCTGTGTAGCCAAAGCCCTCAGCACTCTTCCCTGCAGCCCTCTGTGAGCTTCTCCTGCGGCATGGGACTTTTCTTCATTTGTGCTGCAAGGGCTCCTCTGAGACTCCTGGGTCCTCTTCCAGTGGGTCTCCTGTGGGGGCTACCTTTTCTTCTGTGGACTATCTGCATCGCTGAGGGTGCCCTGGGACTCCCCCCCATGGGTTGAGTCCTCCTGGACCTTGCTGGTTCCTGGCAGCTCCACTTTTCGTCTACCGCAACTCTTGCCTTTGCCAAGGCTTGTTGGTGGCATTTCTATGCCACAGATAGACTGCAATCTTCCATCTGGCATGGGATGCCAATTGCATTCTCCAGGATCTCTTCACCGACTACAGGGCTGCATCGCTGACCGTCCTCGTCCTACCATCGACCAACTCCTGCAACTACAGACGGGTGGGTAGTGGCTCCAGCCACCACCGAACACTTCTCTGAGTTCAGGACTAGGTCCCCTTCTTTTGGTTCAACGGCTGGTTTCTTACAGTCTTGTCTGGGTGGTGTATTCTTCTTCTTTTTAGTCCTTTTAGTGGTTTGGGGGAAAATTCAGTACCTTACTCCTTTATTTTTGTAACACTGAGTGTTTTCTTCTATGTGTGCAAGTGCTGTGTTACTACAATGGTATTGCATGAGCTTTGCATGTCTCCTAGATAAGCCTTGGCTGCTCATCCACAGCTACCTCTAGAGAACCTGGCTTCTAGACACTGCCTAAACTTCACTAATAAGGGGATACCTGGTATAAGGTGATAATACCATAAGTACTTACCACACACCAGGCCCGCTTCCTACAATATATATATATATATAACTACACACACACACACATAGGTTTGGAGTTAAGAATAGTAAATCGATAATCACCTATATGAGCTTACTTTCTCAATAGTTTGGTCCTCCATATTTTGTAAGCACAATGTTTCTACAGTTGGTGCTTCAACACACAACTGCAAACTTTTATTCTGAAGAGAGTTTGTCAGGTTCTCATTCCTGGATGAGCTTCTGCCCTCAGAGAGGCATAGAAAACTGTTGCATGCTGAAAAGCTGGGCTCCACACCAACTAACGTGTCATCAAGGTAATGTGTGAGTGAGCCAGAATAATCCTGGTTATTTCACACCCTTCCGTATATTACTGTTCCTGGGGGCCTGGATAGTTCCCAGAGGTGAAAATAAAAACATGGGGAATAACTAGTGGAAATTGGATTAACCATGCCAATTCCAATATGTTTTATTTGGTATTTGACCCACAAACAGTGTGCCTAGTAGGTGAAATCTCTGGGTAAAACATCATGGAGCTATTTGTAATGTGGGCCAATGTCGTGGTGCACATCCTCTTAACCCAGTAATCAAAGCTCTAATCCATGTCCAGCGCCGGGGGTTTCTTCAACCCTTTTGATGCCATAATTGATATTTTTAACCGCATAAATGTTTGAAGAAATTGAAAAAAACTGGGAATAAGTACTACAAATAATTCACACTCTTGGCATCCTTTCAGAGTAATAAGACTGAATATTCTCAGAAGAACCTTTCTGGACAATCAGCCAATGATTCCTATTCTACACTGAAATTAGTGTGGGTGTCAGCTGGGTGTGGCCTTGACTGCCAACGCCTCCTAGGTTAGGACCTCTGCACTGTAAGATACTCTGACTGAAGAAATATCATGGTATATCTAGGGTAAGATTATGAATTAGGCAGAATGGTATTCATTGCAGAGATACCACTCCCACTCCACCTGACTAAAATTGGCCTGGTAGTCCTGTATCTAGATTTACCAGATGTGCAACAGCAGGCATGATTCCCAAGCTAACCAGTACAATTGAGTGAAGATTCAGCAGGGCCCACTTGCAGACCCAGAGACTGATCCCTACTTGCATACGAAGAGCCCCTGTACCTGGCCCCAGCCTCCACTGCATACTCTTACTCTCCCCATCTGAGATCTGGATGGGGAAAGGACCTGTAATTTTGGGTCTGTATGTTAATCCCCATTTTATGTGCAACCTAAATGCAGCTATAGTCTTTTTAACCCACAATAGCCCTCATTTTGTTTTTTTGCCAAAGCAAATATTCCTTCATCAGTGAGAGTAATATTGACACAAACAGACATCATAGAGGAGAAATAAAAGCTTTATTTGAAACAACGTATTAATGCTCCATGAGAAACAGCAAGAATTGTGGCCAAAAATGAAAAAAACTGTAACCGAAAAAAAATCTAGGAAGCTATGGAACCTAAATCTACTTTTCTTACAAAAGACAACTCACAACACAGAGCCACCTTCAATCTGCAAAGTAGGATAAATATAGAGGCAGAAGACCAAGTGGCCATCCTACAAATATCCAGAATTGATAAACCCGACTACTCTGCCCAAGAGGCCACCATATCTTTAGTACAGTGAACTCTAATCCTGTTGGGGATCTCCACCCTTTATGATATGCTAGAAATAGCACTAATTCTATCCATCTCTCCAGGGTGGAGGAAGTAGGATTTTAACACTTCTTAACAGGTCCAAAATTAAAAAGAGGAAATCTGAAACCTGCTGCACGACTAATCTCTTTAAATAGATTTCTCCTGAATCACTGCTCTCACCACATCCAAAAGTTGAAGTAACAAATCAGAATCATCCCTGTCCTGAGGTAAGGCAGGGAGAAGGACCTCCTGGCTCCTATAAAAAAAACAGTTGAACTTTGAAAGGAATCTGGGATCTGAGGACAACATGATCTTCAAACGCTCTCAAATGAGGGTGTCTACAAATGAAAGCTACCAATTCACCCAAACGCTTGATATGGTGATGGCTAAAAGGAGTACGAAATGGTTCAGGTATAGTTTCAAGAGGTTTGAAGGGTCTCTTTCAAGAGAAGACAGTACTAAATTCAGATTCCAAGAGGTAAAAGGAAGTGAAACTCTGGATCACAGAAATTAAAACTCCTTGAATTTAAATAATCTGGAAAATTAAGGTTCTGCATGGGAGAGGTCCTTCCAGGGAGATCTCAGTGCCCTTATCACACACCATTGCAATCTTAGAGTGGCAAACCCTAAACCCTTTTCAAAACCCTCCTGTAAAAATTTAAGAATACTCAAGGTCAGAGTACCAACAGGAGAAAAACCTTGATTCTTACTCCATGAATCAAATAATTCCCAATGATGGGATTAAGTCTTGTTGGTAGAAGTCCTCAAAGATGCTTACAAGTAAGAAGAGACCAAAACTTCTTCCTCTGAACCTCCAGCCCAAACGTTGTAACCAGGTTTAAGTGTCAGGAGGTAAAGAGGAATGTGCAAGAAGAGTGAACAAGGGGAGGATCCATTCCAGCTCCATCTGAAGAAGAAGAAGACTCAGAACAGGAAACCATGGTCTCCTTGTCCAGAAATTTAGTACAAGGATGATCTCTACTGATCCCTCTGAAGTCTGGCTAGGAGTTTCGAAATTAAGGTGACAGAGGAAAAGAGTACAGGAGTGCTACCGGCCAAGGGCAGCAAAAGGCATCTATGTCCATCACTTTGCGATTCTGAAACCTGGAGAGGAACAATGGGAGCTGAGAGTTCTCTCACTATGTAAAAGGTATAGAGGAGGGACCCTCCCCACCTCCTGCATATCACCTGAAAGAAGTCACAATGCAAAACTAAATCTGCAGACCAAGGAATGATCCTGCTCAGGGGGTCCACCTGAGAATTCCATGAGTCCTGGATGTAAATGGCCTTGATGGCTAGGAGACTGGATTCGTCCCACAGAAATATCTGCTGAGCAAGAAGACTGAGGGAATGGGAACCTGTGTTGAATTGACAGTTCAGATACAACATTGCTACAGTGTTGTCTGACAAATAGTCACCACTCTAACCTGTAAAAGCTGTAGAAAATGTTAGCTTACCCTCCAAGGGGCCATCACCTCCCTCTAATTGGAGGAACTTTACAGTTCCTCCTGGCGTCAGAGGTCATGAACTGGCTGTGCTCCCTGAGCTTCTTCCCATGATCACAGACTGCGGTAACTCCATTTCACCACTAGCCAAAAGACAGACCCGACCCATAAATCTAGCAAGAGACACCCTCTCAGGAACTTTTCATTACCTATTCAGGATGCAGGACAGCAGGAATTATTGGCACTGTTGGATAGGAAAGCTTCTGGAACTGCCGGAACCACTCCGAACTAGTGCACAGTTGCTCCTCTTCTGTAGGCAGTTGTAAATTGGAGGGGAGATAGGGCAGAATTGGTCTAAGGTAATTCCTGTGAATGTATTTGCCCCTACAAGTAGAAGGATCTGCTGTAAATCCCACATCCTCTTCATCGTACTCAGGGGAAGCTCGTGTAGAGCAGGAAGATGGAGAGGAAACTTAATAGAAAGACTTGTCTGACGTTTGAGGAGAGTACTGCAAGAGTATAACTCCTAAACTGACAATTATACATCACTGGCATAGAATTGACCATGCCCTGTAAGTCTGTCCAAAAGAGGAGAAGCGTGCAAATTTGCACTCTTAAATCCATGAAGATGTCTCTCAGAAGAGGTATGGGGTGACTTCCCAGAATGCTTGCCCATGTTGAAAATAATGAAGAGCTCTCAAGAGTACAAAAACAAAGCAGTAAGTCAGAATAGAAGCTCAAAGTACACACCAGGGGCCTAACTTTAGGAGGATATGTTAGTGTCAGAAAACTAACCAGCAACAGCCACAAAATGACAGGCATAAGGAATGGTTTCTTACCTGTAACTCCAGTTCTCTTGTAGGGGTATTTCCATGATAGTCATAAGCACTGAATAGTTCCGCGTGCCTGCGGGGACCCCGGAGCACAGTTGTGTAATATATTCTTAAGTGCAATCATCAGCTCCTTGACAAAAAAGGTCTGTGAAAAACACTTAAGAATAACAATGTGCAGCCTATGTGAACAGCTACACAGGCCAAATTGTTAGAAGAAAAAACAGTTGTAGTGTAAATTCACGTTTAAACCTCAATTTATTCTATAAATACATAAATAAATACATTCTCATATTTTATTTACACCTCTCATGAGAATAAAACAATGTAGGGGAGTGTAGCCCATAGGCTGCCATTATACAGAATGAAAATAGAGCTGTGCCTTTAAGAAAGTAAAGTCTTCCTGTTTCCCATCATGCACAGCAAAAGGCAGTTGCCTCAGTTCTTTTTTGGAGGCTAGTAACCTGACATGAAGAAACAAAACATTTGTTGGAGTACCAACCTCAATAATATTCATGTTCTATGTCAACTCCACCGGGGAGGAGGGAGGGTTGCTTATGACAATCATGGAAATACCCCTACGAGAGAACTGGAGTTACAGGTAAGAAACCATTCCTTCTCTCGTAGGGGATTTCCATGTATAGTCATAAGCACTGAATAGAGTAGCAAGCCCATCCCCATAACCGCGGTGGAATAGACATAAGAATACTGAGAAAACATGAATCATGCAAACAAATTCTTGAGCAAGGCCTGTCCAACCTGCGCATCTGCCCTAGCGTCTGTATCAAGGCAGTAATGCTTAGTAAAGGTATGGACCGACCTCCAAGTGGCAGCCTTGCATATTTCTGCCAAAGGGACATTTCTCATCAAGGCTACAGTAGCTGCTTTCCCTCTGGTAGAGTGGGCTTTTGGCCTACCACCAAGGGATTTGTTTGCTAACTGATAACATAACATTATACATGAAACAATCCACCAGGATAAAGATTGTTTAGATGTGCCCAAACCTGTTCTGATTGGGCCATAGTTAATAAAAAGCTGTTGTGATTTTCGTAAGCTTTTTGTCCTGTCCAAGTAAAATTTCAAGACTCTCTTTACATCCAGAGAGTGCAGAGTTCTCTCAGCAGGAGTAGCTGGATTCTGAAAGAAAGTCGGTAATGAAATTGTTTGGTTCACATGGAAGTCGGAGACTACCTTAGGTAAAATTTTTGGATGAGTTCTCATTACCACTTTCGCAGAATGAAAAAACGTGTAGGGTTCCTGAGCACAAAGGGCCTGGATTTCGCTGACCCTACGCGCTGAAGTGATTGCCACCAGAAAAGCAGCTTTCCAGGTGAGATGCTGCAGCGATGCCTTATGTATCGGCTCGAATGGCGGCAGCATCAGACGTGATAAGACAACGTTCAGTTCCCATGGAGGAGAAGGCTTTCTAATGGGAGGAAAAACCTTCTTTAAACCTTCTAGGAAATCCTTAATAATCGGAATCCGAAAAAAGGAAGTTTGTGAAGGACTCTTTCTGTATGCCGTTACCGCCGCCAAGTGAACTTTTATTGACGACAGTTGTAAGCCCGATTTTGCCAAACTTAACAAGTATGGCAGGATAGATTGTTCTCCACAGGAAACCGGGTCAATGTTGTTGTGTAAACACCAAATGCAGAATCTCTTCCACTTGCTTGCATAGGCTGATCGTGTGGAAGGGCGCTTTGCTTCCTTCAGAATTTCCATACAGTCCTGAGGTAGGTTCAAGTGTCCATATTGCACTAGCTCAGGAGCCATGCTGCCAAACTCAACGATGAGGGGTTGGGATGAGATATCTGCCCTCTGAACTTCGTGAGAAGGTCCGGACGATATGGTAGCCTGATGTGTGGTTTGAGTGACTGGTGAAGAAGGTCTGGGAACCACCACTGGCGTGGCCACTCCGGAGCAATTAGGATCATTTTGGTCTGAGCATTGGACAGCTTCTGGAGGACCGCCGGAATCAGGGGAAGCAGTGGAAAAGCGTAAAGAAATGCTCCTGACCAGCTTATCCATAGGGCATTCCCCAATGTCCCTGGATGGTAATATCTGGAGGCGAAGTTTTGGCATTTTTTGTTTTCTGGGGTTGCGAATAGGTCTGTAGAGGGGGTACCCCAGAGTGCGAAAATGGAATGAACGACGTCGTCGTGTAGTACCCATTCGTGGTTCTCGTCCATTACCCGACTGAGGGCATCCGCTTGAACATTCTGGATGCCGGGCAGGTGAGTTGCCACTAGCGACAGGTTCCTGGCTAGAAGCCAATGCCAGATTGTCTGAGCCTCTCTGGATAAAATTCTGGACCTGGTGCCTCCTTGTTTGTTCACGTAGTACATAGTGGCCACGTTGTCTGTCTGGAGAAGGAGAGTTTCCGTTCTCAGAGAGGGAAGGAAGGCTTTGAGCGCAAGGTGGACTGCGCGAAGTTCCAGCAGGTTGATGTGATAGAGACTCTCTCTCTGTGACCACTCGCCTTGGACTCGAAGATGTTCCATGTGCGCCCCCCATCCGAGCAGTGACGCATCTGTTACGATGGTTTGAGATGGAGGCCGTTGTTGGAACGGAATCCCCACCAAGAGATTGCTGGGTAAACACCACCACTTGAGGGATTGTAGGGTGTGAGGAGAAAGAAGGACTTTGTTCTCCCAATCGTCCCTCAGTTGACACCACTGATCCTCCAGATTTTCCTGCAATGGTCTCATATGGAGGCGAGCATTGGGAACCAGATGGATACAAGACGCCATCGAGCCCAGTAGAGAAGCTATTATTCTTGCAGTGGCTTGAGGTCTTTCCTGCAGTTGTTTGCACTTTTGGAGAATCGATAACCGTCGTTCCTCCGAAGGAAACACCTTTCCTAGCCTGGTATCTACAATGGCCCCTAAGTAATGCAACCTCTGAACAGGTGTTGCTGTAGATTTCAGGAGATTGACTTGAAGACCAAGTTTTTGCAGCAGTTGTAGAGTCCATTCGAAATGTTGTTGTGCCTCGAGACAACTGGAGGCCTTTATGAGCCAATCGTCTAGATAGGGGTAGACGAATATTCGCTGTTTCCTCAAGTGGGCGGCTACTACCGCCATGCATTTGGAAAAAGTTCTTGGCGCTGATTTTAGGCCGAAAGGTAGAACTGCAAATTGGTAATGGCGTTTTCCGAAGGTGAACCTTAGGAATTTTCGATGTTTCTTGGTTACTGGGATATGAAAGTAAGCGTCGCAAAAATCTATCGCACAGAGCCAGTCGCCCTGACGTAGATGTGGGTAAATTTGGTGTAAGGCTAACATCCTGAATTTTTCTTTGCGAATCCATTTGTTTGCTGTCCTCAGATCTAAGATGGGACAAAACTCTTGTTTGTCTTTTTTCGGTACAAGGAAATATCTCGAATAAATCCCCTTCCCTTGTTGGCTGATGGGAACGGGTTCTATGGCTCTTTTTTGCAATAGGATATTGACCTCTAACTGTAGAGCTTCGAGATGGTGGTTGGCTGTTTTGGGTGGAACAGATGGTGGAGAACTGGTGAATCTGAGAGCGTAACCATGTCTCACAATATTCAATACCCAGGCGTCTGTTGTGATGCGTAGCCACTCGTCCAGGTGATTTGAGATACTTCCCCCTACCGGAGTGGATAACGGAGGAGGGGGAAGCAAAGATTCAGGGCTTAGACGTGGGAGCCTGTCGAGTTGCCTGAGTTTGAGGTGTTGAACGACCCCTTGTCGACCTTCGCTGAGTGGAGAAACCCCTTTGATGCTGCTGTTGTTGCTGCTGCTGGGGGCGCGAAGACATCCAGTGTGGCGACTGATACCGGTGGGTGAAAAGTCGTCGTTGATATGGCCGGAAAACCTTTCTTTGTTCTTTCGGTCTTTCCATGCCTACCGCTTTCAGGGTATCTAGTTCAACCTTCATTCTAGCCATCTCGTCATCGGCATGAGAACCGAACAAGGTGGAGCCCGAGAAAGGCAAGTTTTGTATTCTCTGCTGCGCTTCAGGTTTGAGTGATGTAAGTCTCAACCATGCATGCCTTCTGAGCGCTATCCCGTGTGCATAATTGTGTGCGGATAGCACCGAAGAGTCAGCTGCAGCACTTATAATTTGGTTAGAAACCATGGCTCCCTCACCCACGACCTCCAGGAAATCTTCCCTTTTATCTTTAGGAAGATGTTCCGCAAACTGCATTAAAGAGTCCCAGAGGGCACGGTCGTATCGCCCTAATAACGCAGTAGCGCTGGCTGCCTTCATCGTGACGGCTGCAGTAGAACATACTTTTCGTCCTGCAGCATCTATCTTTCTGCTCTCTTTATCTGGAGGCGAAGAAGAAGACGGTGAGGTTGAATGCAGTTTCTTTGCCGCTACTATGACCACCGAATCAGGTACTGGGTCCGACCTCAAGAATAGAGGATCTTGTTCTGGTGGACGATATTTTTTAATAAGTCTGGAAGGAGCAGACTTTGTTGCGGCCGGTGCAAGGAAAATATCCATTGCTGGTTCAAGGAGACCTGGAACCAGTGGAAGCAAAGGTCTGGAAGATGTCCTGTGATGCAAGGTCTCGAAGATCACTGACGTCGATGGGGCAGGTACCGCCAGCGGGATGTTCAGCTTGGTCGCCCCTCGTACTAAGACCTCCTGGAACGTATTCACATCATCTATGGGGGACACTCTCGGGGACGGTGAGTCCGATAGGGTTGGAGAGTCGTCCCGTGTAGACGAAGAAGAACGCCTGTGATGTGAATGCTGAGATCTCTGTGATTCATGACGGTGCCGAGAGGAAGAAGAGCGTCTAGAGGAATGTCCCGAACGTCTTACAGACCGCGTTGGAGTCCTCAAAACAGACTCTGAAGGAGGAGCCGGAAGAGGCGCCGTAGGTGTTACCGGCGTCTGTGGCAATGGTGATTGTCGAGGAGAGAGTTGTGGAGACGCTGGAAGGAGGATGAGTGAAGCCGAGGATTCTGAGATTGTATAAACCCTTCTAGGTCTTTTTGATTGTCTCGACGTCGACACACTCCTCGACGTCGAAGTACGGTGACGGCAAGTGCCCTTCGCCGTCGATTCTTCTCGCCGTTGAGAATCTCTCGACGACGACCCTCGACGTCGCCGTGATGACGGTGAACGGCTACGACGTCGAGCACCCCTCGACGTTGATCGCTCTCGCCGTGTCGAAGGCGAGCCGGATTCAGATCTCCTCGACGTGGAACGTCCTCGCCGTGTCGACGGCGACCCAGATCTCGACGGCGAAAGTCCACGCCGTCTCGACGGCGAAATCGTCGTCGATGGCGAGCGATGTCTCTTTCTCGCCGGCGAACCACTCCTCGACGGCGAGCATGTTGGCGCCGTTCCTTGCCTCGACGTCGACGCCCTCGACGTCGTCGGAGACCTGTGCCGTTTTTGAGCCGGTCTGGTCGGAGTTATAGAGGAAACAGTGTGAGCCCTGGTAGAAGACTGACCTTCTCCTCGCTCTGTGGTAGAATGACCACTTTTCCTCCTGTCCTCTTTCGCCTGGAGTCGGATCTTCTCCCTGTCACGAAGGGTCCTTCTGGAGAAGGTTTTGCAGATGTCACACGACTCCGGTTTGTGGCTGGATGGAAGGCAAATTATGCAGACCCGATGTGGATCTGTTTTGGCCTTTTTTCTGCCACAAGAAGGGCATTTGTCAAACAGTGAAGGCATTTCTGAAGTAGAAAAACCTCAAAATTCTGTCAGAATCTAACAGAAAAAAATAGAAAATGATCACTCAATGTTAAAAACGTCGAGTGAAATTGAAATTCAAAAGATTTTAAATGAATTTCTGTCACAAAAGGATTTTGTGAGGTAGAGCTCAATGCTTCAGGGTCCTGTCAGAAAGGAGCCGGAAAAAAGAACTGAGGCAACTGCCTTTTGCTGTGCATGATGGGAAACAGGAAGACTTTACTTTCTTAAAGGCACAGCTCTATTTTCATTCTGTATAATGGCAGCCTATGGGCTACACTGCCCTACATTGTTTTATTCTCATGAGAGGTGTAAATAAAATATGAGAATGTATTTATTTATGTATTTATAGAATAAATTGAGGTTTAAACGTGAATTTACACTACAACTGTTTTTTCTTCTAACAATTTGGCCTGTGTAGCTGTTCACATAGGCTGCACATTGTTATTCTTAAGTGTTTTTCACAGACCTTTTTTGTCAAGGAGCTGATGATTGCACTTAAGAATATATTACACAACAGTGCTCCGGGGTCCCGGCAGGCGCGCGGAACTATTCAGTGCTTATGACTATACATGGAAATCCCCTACGAGAGAACTGGACCTTTAACTCTGCCAGAGGATTTTGGGTAAAGACGCATGGTAAGATATGAAGCCTGCCCTACTCATTATCCTTAATAGCTTTCTTCTTTCTCTTTTATTTCTAGATTAAAAGGGTACAGTTTTTAGCTGAGTCAGGACAAAAAGAAAAACACAAGAAAAAACAGACAGTGGTTGGGGAAGTTGGGGGTATTATATGTATTTTCTCGACCTGTCAATAGAAACACAAATTAGCTTGGAAGGAGTGACGAATAGCTGGTGAATGGGCTCATTCACCTCATACATTAAGTGATTGGATGAGGAAGAATCAGAGCAGCTAATGGTGCATTTCATTTACATCCTGGATTCGCAACCCCCTGTGGTATTGGAATTTCTGTGTGAAGAATGACATATGTGGGGCACCTGCACAAGTCAAAATGCAAGCCACGGTACAACTGTTATCTGACAAATTCACACTCAATCTATGGTTGATGCAACCAGTATCCTAAGACCATGCTTCTACCAACTTGGAGGTTTATCTGCCAAGCATTCCTGCAACTATAACCTTGTGAGAGAAATCAAGCAATTGGTGGGACCACAAATGGTGCTTGAGCCCTGAAGGTCACCAGCTAACTTTGGGGCACATGATCTCCCCTAGCCCCAGCTGTGCAACCATGTGCAAGTCAAAGCATGGGTCATGTTACCTGGCGAACCTCAAGACTTTAATGATAAGGATGAAACTTGCAAACCTTGGCATCTGCGTCTGAGCTTTTGAACGACGAAGTTGATTCCAGTCTGAGATGGACTGTTCTTTTTGGCAGATCTGAGGATGCAGGAAACAAAAAGATGAGAAGCCCATGAAACCTTCTAGAGCAAGAGACAAGACGACAGACAAGACACTTGCACTTACCTCGTATGGCCACAGGTACAAAACTCTCACTTGCTGAATTGCATGTTGGTCCCTGGTACCCGGGGGCACACGTGCAAGTCTGGCCACAATCGGAAAGGGACTGTGTGCAAGTGCCCCCATTCCTGCAGTAATGTGGAAGACACAGGGAAGGGCAGCAGGACTTTCCATCTCCTGAAAGAAAACATCACGTGCATTGCTGACATTTTGAGTATGAATTATGTCTCTGATTAAAACAAAATAAGTTGCCACAGAGAACATAGACATGCACGAACCACTGACAGCACAAAAGTACCCGGTGATCATGGTACCAAAGGACACTGACATAAACAGAGGTCCAGATTTACTGTTCTCCCACACAATTGCTCGCACAAGGCAAAGCAGGGTGTCGTGACACTAAGCAGCGCAAACAACAAACCAGGGTATCAACAAACGTTCTGGCACAGAAGGCTCATGTGAGCAAAACACCAAAGATATTTTTTGTTGTGATATGTTAACCTGGGTCAGATTGGGAAAGCGAGCACTTGGCTAACGGTCGCTGGGACGGTGCTTGAGGACCAGCTGGGGCCACTTTTTAATGCACCTGTCCCGGATTTAACTCATATTTGTTTATTAGCAGTGGTCTGGTAAGCTTCTTATGCTGAAGACCAAAGGCTACAGCAGCCCTCTCGCCCCCACTACCTCCCTCAGCATGTACACTCAGATGGCCATTATCACCTATTACAGAACAACAATGGTCTTTGTGGTCACAGCATGAGAGCACCTCCTACATGCCACTCAGGGCCCTACACCCTACAGGGAGTCCCCCCAAGAGAAATTCTGTGAGCAGCAGAATTTGCACTCCTCTGCCAAGGGAATAAGAGGCACCGTGTAGGGTGAAGCGATGTGAGGGGATTCTGCTTTCACCTCCCACAACACATTAAATGCAAGATGTCTTCTACCCCATTCCAGGTGAGGAAAGTGAAACAGCGTCAGATAATCAAGCCTATAAAAATAAACATGTAATTGTGATCTTGAGTGCAATGGGGACAGGGCCAATAGGTGTAGGTACAAGACAGAGAGAGATGTGGCTAAAACAAACAAAATATCTTGTAAACAATTTTGTTGGCTTTCATCTACAAGTAATTGCATAAAAAGTATTGTGCACACACCTTAAGTGAGAAATAAATCCAAGTTTAATATTCTATGGGAACTACACTCTTTTCGGGTAAAAAAGCTCTGTTGGTGAATGTGACCACTGTAGATGTCTCTGTGTAACCATGGGGTCCCAAGCATAAATCCTGGTTGGAGTGCTGGAGAATAGTTACATGTTTTCATAGTGCTTTGAGGTCCAGCCAGTGACAAAAAGCACTCTGAATATGTAATTATTTTACAACTTCATTATGCACAACATAATTTAGGCTGCTGCAAAATGCACAAAGGGATTTTAAGTTAAAACAAGTACTTTCAAAATATATATTTACAGTAAGACTCATTTAGACTGTAGCTAATGCAAACCATTTTACAAGTTCCCATTAAGACACATTTTCCCGAACTCAGGTGATAAGCCAATTCCACTGCTCTTAAACAGAATTCATCTTTGCAGGAGGTTCTGTCAATGAAACCCTACACTGCCTCTCAAGCATTCTTTACATTATAAGATTACCAAACTGCACAGATTCACACTTCTTTCAGGTAGCAGGCACCATAGAAGGAAGGCTTGCTTCTTCTTTCGCTGTGTATTCCGCTCACTTCACAGTGCTGAAGACAAACCTCACCTAGCACCTCAAGGTCAGCATAAACCTTTCTGGGACAGTATTTTTTCAAAAGAAATTAGAGGAACTCTTTTGGTCAAAATAAAAAGACACCACCCCCAAGAGATCCCTCCTACTGCAAGCTGTGAATTGCATTGGTTTGTAGCTTGGAGCCTGTTGGTGTCCAAAGATGTCACACACAACATCCGAGCGGCAGATCTATCAGTATGATGGATCCAAAGGTCAATAACCTAGGCTGCTCTTCTCATCACCATAGAAAAGGAAGCTCCCTCCTCCGTATCCACAGTATAGGGAGAAAGCATGCCCGTACCTGGAGAAGTATCCAGTCCGCCGGCTTCACCCAAGTCTGTATGCCAGTCCAGAGGTACTTGGAGCTGGTATTTCAAAGAATCAAGTGACCCCTCCCACTCTTTACCATAAACTAACCCATAAGAAAGGGGCTCAGGATCCAACATAGGAAGCAAGGCCACTGCTGGCATCAAAGCTGGCACCGTACAATGTCCATCCAGCTCCATGTCGGGGATAAGAATTGGGATGGCGCCGCCCGTGGGCGTATGTGTGGCACCAGGAGCTTCGGCGTTGGGACCGGTATTGGGGATGGTTGGAGTGGTATGATTGACATTGGTACGGATCCAGGAGTAGATCCATGGGTGCCCCTTGGTGCTGAGGCATAAGCTGATCCCAAAGTGGTCCCTTCTGACTCCGCGGGGCCGGAAGGAGCACTAGCGGTGTCAGAATGCCCAAAAATGAGGTGCATGGCCTCTTTTAATTGGGCTGGGGCTGCTTCGGCTCTCTAGAACATCAACGCTCCGTTGTCTCATTGACCAGCAGACGAGGCAAACTCAAAGAACGCTTCAATTTCTTACATTTTTTATTCTGCCTTCAACTCATCCGATTGCCCCAACAACTTGGAGTGGGACGACGATGATGGAAGAATCCGTGGCTGATCCAGGGACCTTCCTCTGGACCGGGATCTTGACTAGCATGGAGTTGAGCATCGGGCCACCATCAGCTTCAGGGACTACCCCCTCAAAGCCTTCGGATGCATGACCTGACACTTGGAGCACAAATTTGAGTCGTGTTTGCGCTCCAGGCACCAAATACACACGAGGTGCGGATCCGTCACGGACATCACCCGAAGACAGGAACTACAAGGATTGAACCTGGTCTTCCTTGATGACCTCAACAGAAGTTGAAAACTCTATAAAATCTTCAACAAAAAGTCAAAAAAGCCACACAAAAAATAACTGAGGGGTAGCTGTATTCGGATCAGCGCTAGCTGGCGAGCACAAAAACAAACTGACATCACCGCGTCAGGGTGGCTCCTAAATCAGTACCGCAATGTCATATCCAGCACAGACAACACCGACAACAAATGCAGAGCTCATCGACACCACCTAATGGCATGTAGGGGTACTGTTCAGGAAATTCTCTGGATCCAGTCTGATGTCTGGGGGAAATTCAAAGGTAAGGAATCTGCAACTAGACATTACACAGTGTACTGACTTTTTCCTGAGAGCCCGATCAGGATTTGAAAGACTGGTCATCTGGGAAGGTGACGGAAAGTGTCAGACTGTCACAAACAAACAAGTTACCGACCTTCGTTAATGCATTTTCTGGTGGATACAATCTACCTGCAGATTTCCTCATCTTTTGAAAATCCCCATGCAGCAGCATTGCACGGAAACTTTCTTCATAACTCTCCCACATTAACAAGGGCTTAGGAATCTTGGCAACTCCACACACAATGCCGTTTGACATCACTGGAGGCATAAGACGCCTTAGTTGGCGTGCTAACATGAATTTCCGTACATTTTTTAATAAGCCTTTGAAGCAAGCAGATGGAACTAACCCCAGAAATGCAATTACAGTTTATAAAACTTTAAATAAAAAATGTACATATAAAACTCAATTTCGTATTCACAATACAGTGGAAACTCTTTTGGTATAAGCAGGCAAGCAATGGGGAGGCGGTGGGTCAGTGAGGAATCCACAGGTGGATACTGCATCCACCAGAACAAGCATTAAAGAAGGTACATAACTTGTTCCTCTGAAGGATAAATCTACCTGCAGATTCCTCACCTTTTGAATACAGCACTCAAGCAGGCCCATACCCATAGGTGGGTGAATTTCTGCCTACGCCAAAAAAATCATGCAAAACAGAATGAGCGAGGTGACCGTCCCTCCTGACTTTGGAGTCTAAACCTTAGTGCTTTAGAAAATGGTGAAGGGAGGCCCAAGTCTCTACCTTATCCATAAATATCTTTCAGAGGGACTCCCCTAACCAAAGCAGAGGTGGATATTTTAGCTCTAGTAGAATGAGCACTAATATCTTCTGGAGGTTCCTTTGGTACCAAGGTGTAGCAGATTTAAATACAAATGATGATACATCTTGACAGAGTTCTATTTGGATCTCCTTTCTTTTCATTTTGCCAACAAATCCCACAATAAGTTGCTCATCCAGCCGGAAATCACGTGTTCCTGCCCATATAAAAACATTAAAATCTTTCCTCCACTTTAGATGGATGGGGAGGGGGATAGAAAGTAGGAAGCATGATGAACTGACCGAATGGAACAGAGTAACCACCTTCAACAGGAAGGCAGCCATGGTTGTCAGAACCAACTTTTCAAGAAAGACAGCAATCTTTACACTTAAGGCCTGTAACTCACTAACCCGTCTAGCAGGCATTATGGCAATAAGAAAAAATGCCTTGAAAGTAAGGAATCTCAAAGGACAACTGTACAAAGGTTCAATTCGAGAACACATTTAATAGGTAAGCTCCAAACTAGGTTCCCACTGAGGCATAATGAACATCATAGGAGGGAATCTATTTTCAAGTTCCTTCATAAACCGTAACACTATAGGAGACTCAAAAAAAAATTAACTCAACTTGCCTCTTTCAATCTCCAGGCATGTAGGTACAGGCTCTGGAAGTGGGGATGTAGAACCTGCCCCTGCAACAGAGAGGAGATCTGCTCTGAGAGGGAGACGGAGCACAAGGCACAGGGTGAGGTGAAGAAGGTCTGTGTACACTCTTTGCGGCCAATTCAGGGCTATTAATATGACTTGGGCATGTTCCAGGAAAAAGTTTCTCAACACCTGAGGAATCAAGGGTATGGGGGGCATTGTGCAAAGCATCTGGGAACTCCAGTCCAAAAAAACACCCCATTAATGTCCCCTGCATTGGATACTGGAGGCTGCAGAATGACGGGCAGTGTGCATTCTCTCAAGTGGCAAAAAGGTCTATCTGAGGAGTCGCTCATAACTGGAAAATGTGTAGAACATCTTTCGGAAGGAGACGCCACTCATGATTAGTGGAAAAATGGTGGCTGAGACTGTCATCGTGCACGATGAGAACTCCAGCCAAATAATTTGCCATCACACAAATATGATGGTCCTGAGCCCCGGACCAGAGTCAGAGAGCTTCTCTGCAAAGAGGATACAACCCTATTTCCACTCGCTTGCTGATGTACCACAAAGTAGTAGTATAATCTGTCAACACCTGTACTGGCTGACCATGAATAGTAGGGAGAAAGGCCTCAAGAGCCAAGTTTTCGCCTGCAATTCCTTCAAATTGATAATAAACAATTGTTCCTCCAGATACCAAAGTCCTTTGATCTCCAGATCCCCATATGAGCTCTCCACCCTGAGGTGGAGGCATATTTTATAACTGTGGCCACTGGAGGAGGAGGGTGAAATTGCTTCCCTTGAGATAGATTGCTAGACACACCCCACCATTGAAGATCTACTTCAGTGTCTCTGGAGATATCAACAGATGCCTGGAGATCCCTGTAGTGTTGAAACCACTGCCTGCAAAGATACCTCTGAAGGGCCCTCATGTGCCACCATGCATGACTGACCAATAGAATGCAGGAGGCTAACAGGCCTAACATGTCCAAGCTCTTCAGGACTGAAATCCTTGCTCCATTCAGAAACATCAGAGTCATAGCCTGAAAGTTCAGAATCCTCTAAGGAGCATGAAAGGCTTGGCTCATCGTAGTGTCCAGTACTGCACAGAGAGGGCTCTATGTGAGATATCGGCTTGGGATGGAAAAACCCAGGTTGAACAACCACTGAGCTATCAACCAGAAATGATGTAACACCAAATTTGAAGATTTGGCTTTGATGAGCCAATCATTCAGGTAAGGGAACACTGATACCCGCAACAATGAACTGCGACTACTGCCATCACCTTCTGGAAAACTTGAGGTACATAAGTAAGACCAAAGTGGGAGAACTGCAAACTGATAATGTTGAGATCTCACCATGAAACGGATATGCCTCCTGTGTGACTGCAAAATAGGGATGTAAAAGTAGACATCCTGCAAGTCGATTTAAGTCATCCAGTCTTCATTCACCAGTGCAAGAAGAACCTGAGCTAGGGTCAGCATCTTGAACTTTTCCTGCTTGAGAAATCAGTTCAAAATACTGAGGTCTAGGATCGGACACAAACAGCCACCCTTCTTATGAATCTGTAAATATTGTGAATAACATCCCTGACCCTGCTCCGGACTCAACTCCAATCCAACCTATTGAAGCAGCAGTTGTACTTCCTGTTGGAGGTGCTGAAAAAAAATGAAAGTTTTGCTGGAGAAGAAAAGGTGGAAGACATTCCTGGAAGGGTATGGTATACCCCCTTTCCACAACATTTAACACCCACTGGTCTGATGTTATTGACCTCCACTGTTGTAGAAACTGGGACACCTCTCCTCCCACTGGTAAAGCATGCTCTAAAGTGGGGAAACTAGGGCTCCTTTACTGCAATGTTTTTAGAGGAGGAAAAGGATGAGAAAGAAGATGGGTGAAGGGGGACTGCTTGCTGTCTACCACTCCCACACACCCTGTAACTTCTATAAAGGAGGTTGGATGGCTGATGTTCCTGCTGCTGATACTGCTGTCATCCATGAAAAGAAAAGCCTTTGGCAAACCCAGAAACTTTCTAAACTATCTTTAATCTTTGGCCTGAGATAGAAGACCCAGGGAATGAGCCGTCGCCTTACTCTCTTTGAAACGTTCCTAGGCAGAATCTGATTTTGCACCAAAAAGTCTAGCCCCATCAAACAGCAAAGAAATCAAGGCATTCTTCACATCTTAGGAGAATCCGAAACCCCTCAAACAAGCTAGCCTTCTGATGGTTGTCGAAGTCCCCATTGATCTGGCTAAGGAAACTACACTATCCAAACCAGATTGAATAACCTAACGAGCTGCAGCTCGTCCATCATTCAAGAGCTCAGAAAAGTGTCCCTTAACATCATCAGGTAACTTTGGATGAACAGCCTTAGCAGAATCCAAAAAAGCATGTATATAAAGGCCCAACAAGCAGGATTCACTTGTGGACTTCAATGCCATGCTGCCAGATAAAAACACCACCTTTGCCAATTGCTCCCTTTTTTTGGACCCTCTCTCTGCTAGGGGGAAAGAAAATGATCCAGGGTTAGTTTCACGGAAAAGGAATCTTGAGACACCATACTTTCAGGTGAAAGGTGAGAAGACAAACAAAGCAGATCCCCTGGAGCCAGCTTGTATCTCCTAGAAATCGGCCTATAAACTGCACAGGTTGCCATAGGTTTCTGCCAAATGTCCAAAACTGGCTCACTTAAAGCCTCATTAAAAGGCGACAATGGTTCTGAGGATGATGATGAAGAAGAATGAAGTACCTCAATTAGCAAATGTGACTTCAGTTCTGTAGTAGGAAGAGGTAATTCAACATTGCCGTCACTTTCCTTATAACTGTATCGTAGGATGTGATCTCCGGTGGTGGAATACCCTTAGGTGACAACAACTTCCATTCTGGGGACGTGCCTGAACCTCTTGCCTCTCCTAACCCTTCAATGTACAGATCCAGTTAAGGCACAATTAAGACACAATCTCACCCTCTTCCACTTCTGAAGGATCCGTTTCACCAAAGAAATATTTCTCCTCTCCAAGAAGTCCTTGAGCCTTCCATCTTTATCAATGCTTCCATGTCAGTAACGGCACCAGCGATATCTGTAACAGTGCCAGTGAGGTCAGTACCTGTGTTGGAGACAACAGAGTCGAAGCATGTGATGCCAAAACGGAGTCAGACGCCACTGGAGAAGGCATTGACAGTGTCAGTGACATCTGAATCGAAGGAGTCTCTTTCCTCAGTGTCGGAGTTGGCCTGCTGATTAGCCACTGGAAAACCTCCCGAAGAATATGAAAGAGGACCCATGGGGCCCACAGGCACAACAGATGGCCGGACACATCTGCTCCTGTTGAGACTGAGGCACTGGATCCAAGACTGGCATCCCTTCTGGATGCCCAGGCGAAGTTGTCTGCAGCACTGGAGCTGGAGTTGACACCAGGAACATCACTGAGGACATCACTGAAGTAACTTCTCGATCTTCTTCTGAATCCGGATGAGGTGATACCGACCTCAGTGACTTATCTCTGTAAGAACGATGTTGAGAACCATGGCGCCGCTTCTTCTTATGCTTTTTTTTTTCTTGCTCACTTCAACAAATAGGAAGACAGAGATTTGTTATGTTATGTTATGTGACTCTGACTCATAGAGCGCACATCCACCAAACGGTCTCTTGGTGCTAGGTAATTGTCTCATCACAGCTCAGAATACTAATTAATAAGCTTGCTTAAAGAGCCAAGTCTTCAGCCTCAGACTGAACTTTCCATTGTTCAAGGTATTCCTGATTTTCAGATACAAGATGTTTCAGACACGGGGACCAGTATCTGAAAACCGGACTCCACCAGTCCTACTCCTCCTGAATTGAGAAACCAATAAATAATGTATATGAGTGGATCTGAGGTCCCTAGTCGGGGAGTACCCGTGGATCCGAGATTTTTTTAAAGCTGGACTATTGGTGCAAGGCCTTAAAAATAATACAACAAGCTTTGTACATGGGTCTCTGTACAATGGGTAGCCAGTGAAGCTCTTTTGTCACATGGGAGATATGATAGTATTTGGGTAGTTAATAATCAATCGAGCAGCCTGATTTTGAACGACCTGAAGCCTGCGCATAAGGTGTTTAGGAAGACTCAGATAAAGGGAACGAGGACAAGACGTCAGATGACCCATCCTCTTATGCCTCACCTTAACCATGAACAGATTAATTTCTCTTTGCTTCTATGCCTTCGGGTCATCTTTTGACACAAAGAACATGCTCTGACATCATTATCTGAAACCAGACACTAAATGCAAATATCATGAGGGTCAGTGATGCCCATCTAAACTTTACAGTCCTTACAGGGCTTAAACTCTGATTTCCGAGGTGGAGACATCTTTTTGCAAAAATGTACCACTTTTGAAAAACCTTGAAAGACTTTTGACCATTTCCTAAATGAAAGCTAACAAAAATCATTACGCGTGAAAGGCACAGAAAAAAAGGAAACTGATGTCAGCATGCAGATGAGGACTCCTTATGGATCCAGTGACCTCACGTGCTGTCACATGTGGGCCATGAAGATTCCATAACCATTGTTAATGTCGGAGAGCTATCAAAAAAGTTTATGTAGAATTCTGGTGAGGAATCAGCAAGTAGAAACACTTTTTATGTGACTGGGGCACAGTCAGAGGTGGTGCTAAAAAGAATGTGCATAGTATTCCTGATGATAAGCTTAAAAGAATGCCTGAGCAGTGAACACATCCATTACCAGGTAAAAAGTATCTTTAACTCAATCATAACCAATATCACTTGCTTGATGTGTGGAAATGCTCAGGAAATGATTAGGCAATGCACACGGAAAGACACTTGGGCATGGGCTTCTCACTGAGTAATCTCAAATATAAAATTTCACTCTTCATTGTAACAGATTCTAACCAGGGTATGCAAAAGATGTAACTTTTGTCAGTGTTTTAAAGGTATTTTTTTTAATTTGCAAATTCATCAACACTGCAACCCGGTCCTGAGAGAAGGGGTTTAAAAACATTCAGCAAAACTTAGATTTTGTTGGAGCAAATGAAAACCAACTTTGTCGAAGAATTATTACGCATCAATTTTTGTGGACAGGATATGTGAACAGCCAGGGGAGTTTTGCAAAGGGGGCAAAGTTCACATCATTCCTCGAAACAATGATGTGGTCCGACTTCTTTAATCCAAGGACAGGGCATAGTTTGTAAGCATTGAAAATTGATCAGCGCACTGGAAAGTGTAGGCATTATGGTAGCCAAGTGAGGACATGATGACTGTAAGTAACATTGTAAACTAATAGGAAGGTGGGGTAATATCTGTAAACATATTCTTATTGGACAAGACACAATCGCAGTCAAGAACTGTCCATACATATTAAAGACCTCTAACCATGTCTTTATCTTCACTATGTATTCTCTCTGCTGCTGACCCTCCACACATGAGTCCCGCATTCAGTCAAACAAGTCAGTATGGCATGCTCACCGACAAATCCGGGTTTGCAGGTGCAAATGTAGCTTCCAACTGTGTTGATGCAGTTGGCATTCAAGGAACATGAATTCACCATTGAACACTCATCAGCATCTGTGGATGAAATGCATTAGTAGATGGGTTAATATCAAATAGTGTCTGACTGGATGGCAATGTTGAGGTTCATGAATAGAACCAGACAAAAAGGTGAGGTTATATATACTGAAACATTTAATTATATTGTAAAAAAAAAGCCTAGCTGTATGAATAAGTGCAGCAATTGCAGCTTGAACGCGGTCAATCCCTTCAATTGCGTTTTGCCCAGCTAAAATCATGTCACTGTTTACAATCTTCAAAAAAACATTTGTTACTTACTTGTAACTCTTGTTTTCCAGTATTGATATCTGTCATAGATTCACATGATTGAACCATTTCATGTCGTCGAGGTGAAATTTCATCCGTACCTTCTAAAGCAGTAGAAGCAGTATACATAGCTTGTAATGGCAAATTACATTGACTTTAGTAGCTTATCCACATCATTTATAAAGAACCAAACTCCAGCTAATCAGGTGATAGCACACTGTAGAACACTCCCTGCAGAGGCATCTTCCCTCAGATTTTCAAACACTATTTGGAAAAATCTCCACTTACAAGAAGGGGAGCCTCTATGTGGAGGAGGGTGGTTTGCATGTGAAGCTATGAAAGATACCTGTAGGAAAATGGTTCCCTGTTGCAGTTACCCCACACCTTTTGCCTGCTATTGATGCTGACTTGACTGAGAAGTGTGTTGTGATACTGCTAACCAGGCCCCAGCACCAGTGTTCTTTCACTAAAAATGTACCATTGTTTCCACAATTGGCCCACCCCTGGCAAACAGATAAGTCCCTTGTAAAAGGTACCAGTGGTACCAAGGGCCCTGTGACCAGGGAAGGTCCCTAAGGGATGCAGCATGTGTTGTGCCATGCTAAGGGACCCCTCACCTAATCCATGCACACTGCCATTGCAGATTGTATGTGTTGGTGGGGAGAAAAAGGCAAAGTCGACATGGCATCCCCCTTAGGATGGCATGCCCACAAAATACTGCCTGTGGCATAAGTAAGTGACCCCTCTAGCAGGCATTAAAGCCCTAAGGCAGGGTACACTATACCACAGGTGAGGGCATAGCTGCATGAGCAATATGCCCCTACTGTGTCTAAGTCTATTCTTAGATATTGTAAGTAAAGTGTGGCCATATTAAGTATATGGTCTGGGAGTTTGTCAAAACGAACTCCACAGCTCCATAATGGCTACACTGAATACTGAGAAGGTTGGTATCAAACTTCTCAGAATAATAAACCCACACTGATGCCAGTGCTGAATTTATTAAACAATGCACACAGAGGGCATCTTTTCCCCAATCCTTCAGTGCAGGACTGACTAGTCTGTGCAAGCCTGTCACTGAGACGAGTTTCTGACCCCATGGGGTGAGAGCTTTTGTGCTCTCTGAGGCCAGAAACAAAGCCTGCACTGGGCGGAGGTGCTTAACACCCCCCCTGCAGGAACTGCAGGAACTGTAACACCTAGCAGGGAGCCTCAAAGGTTCAGGCTTCGTGTTACAATGCCCCAGGGCACTCCAGCTAGTGGCAATGCCCACCCCCTGGACACAGCCCCCACTTTTGGTGGCAAGTCCAGGGGAGATAATGAGAAAAACAAGGAGGAGTCACCTACGAGTCAGGACAGCCCCTAAGGTGTCCTGAGCTGAGGTGACCCCTGCCTTAAGAAATCCTCCATCTTGGGTTTGGAGGATTCCCCCCAATAGGAATAGGGATGCGCCCCCCCTCCCCTCAGGGAGGAGGCACAAAGAGGGTGTAGCCACCCTCCAGGACAGTAGCCATTGGCTATTGCCCCCCAGACCTAAACACACCCCTTCAATTCAGTATTTAGGGGCAACCCTGAACCCAGGAAATAAGATTCCTGAAACCTACAACAAGAAGGACTGCTGACCTGAAAGCCCCGCAGAGACGACAGAGACGACAACTGACTTGGCCCCAGCCCTACCGACCTGTCTCCAGACTCAAAGAACCTGCACAGCGACGCATCCAACAGGGACCAGCGACCTCTGAGGACTCAGAAGAATGCCCTGAACCCGAAGGACCCAGAAACTCCTGAGAACAGCGGCACTGTTCAAAAACAGCAATAACTTTGCAACTTTTTAGCAAATTCCAAAGAACTCTCTCTTCCCGCCGGAAGCGTGAGACTTCTCACTCTGCACCCGATGACCCCTACTCAAGCTCCAGAGAACAAACACCACAGAGAGGACTCCCAGGCAACTACGACGAGGTGAGTACCCTAAGTTGGCCCACCAGCACCCCCACAGCGACGCCTGCAGAGAGGATCCAGAGGCTCCCCCTGACCGTGACTGCCTGGTAACAAGGAACCCGACGCCTGGACCAAACACTGCACCCGCAGCCCCGAAGACCGAGAGGAACCACCTTCCAGTGCAGGAGTGACCAGCAGGCAGCTCTCTACCTAGCCCAGTCGGTGGTTGGCCCAAGAACTCCCCCCCGTGACCTGCCTGCATCGCCTAAGTGACCCCTCGGTCCCTCCATTGCTTTCTATAGCAACCCCAACGCCTACTTTGCACACTGCACCCGGCCGCCCCTGTGCCGCTGAGGGTGTGTTTTGTGTGCCTGTTTGTGTCCCCCCCAGTGCTCTACAAAACCCCCTGGTCTGCTCCCCGAGGACGCAGGTACTTACCTGCCAGAAAACCGGAACCAGAGCACCCCTGTTCTCCATAGGTGCCTATGTGTTTTGGGCCCTCTTTTGACCTCTGCACCTGACCGCCCTGTGTTGCTGGTGCGGTGACTTTGGGGATTGGCTTGAACCCCCAACGATGAGCTGCCTATGCCCAGGAGACTGACTGTGTAAGTGCTTTACTTACCTGAGAAAACTAACCAAACTTACCTCCCCCAGGAACTGTTGATTTTTGGCACTGTGTCCACTTTTAGAATAGCTTACTGTCATTTTAACTAAAATTGTGTGTACTACTGCTTTGAATCAAAGTTCTATACTTACCTGTGTGAAGTACCGTGCATTTCATGTACTTACCTCAAATCTTGAATCTTGTGGTTCTAAAATAAATTAAGAAAATATATTTTTCAATATAAAAACTATTGGCCTGGAGCTAAGTCTTTTAGTGTGTGTTCCTCATTTATTGCCTGTGTGTGTACAAGAAATGCTTAACACTACCCTCTGATAAGCCTACTGCTCAAAAACACACCCACAAAATAGAGCTTTAGTACTATCTAATTTTTACACTATCAACCTCGGTAAACTTCGCACTTCTATAGCGCACTACTCACCCGTTAGGGTCTCAAGGCGCTGTACGCATACCGCTATGGAACCCCTCCTGGCTTTTCCCTGTGAGGCGCCCACTCCTGGACAGGCCCAGGGTGAAGCCAGGCATCCAAGCACTGTGATGGTCGTTGTGGAGACTAAGCAAGCTATTGCCCAGAGTTACAGAGTGGGACCCATTGATTAGATTAGGCACTGAGGCGAGAATTATCTGGGCCAAGGGAATTGAGCCCAAGACCCGCCGAGGTGGGAATTGAACCCTGGTAAGCATTGTGCCACACTTCTCCACATTGTGCCACACTTCTCCTCTAAGGGGAACCCTTGGACTCTCTGCAAACTATGTCTCACTTTGAGATGGTACATACAGAGCCAACTTCCTACAATACCAATGCTGGAGAGTAAGAGTTACAGGCAAGTAATACGTTTTAGTCTTGAGTATTGGATCTTTCACCGATTCACATGCTTGAATCAGAATAGATATCAATCTATCTAATCTCATACCAGGCTCACCTTATTGTAAAATATGGCATGGTACTGCTTTACCTACAGCTGCGTCACCGTGCTGCGACAAGTCCATGCAATTATGCTGTGGGAATGTATGCCTGTTTTTCCAAGTCGTTGCATGCCTTATGCTTTCAATAGGCACTCCAGCAAACAGGGTTGCTGTAGTGACCGCGTTAGTACAGTGTGCCTTAATCGGTCCCTTCAAAGGCTTTCCAGCCTTAAAGTGGAAGAACTGAATAGTTAGTGCTATCCATTTAGCTATTCTTGCCTTGAAAACAGGGCCACCTTTATTATAGGTTCCATATGCAAATAACAGTTGATCTGTAATTCTTAATTGGTTGGTGTATTACAAATGAAACTTTAGGCACCTCTTACATCCAGTGTATGTAGTGTTTTTGCCAAAGCTGTCTGCGAATTCCGGAAGAATGTTTTAAGCCCAATGGGTTAATTCAGATGAAAATGCATAGGCCTTTAGAATGAACCTGGGGTTGGTACTTAGAACTACAGCATCATCCTTAAACTGTAAGAAAGGCTCCTTGATAGCGAACGCTTGTATCTCACTCACCCTTCTGACTGATGTCAAAGGTAGTAGTAACACTACTTAGGAACTTGATCTCTGCTTTATGAATAGGTTCAAAAGGGCTTTTCACGGGCTGTACTAGAACTGTGTTAAGTTGCCAGGTTGGAGGAGGAGAGTTTATTGGAGGGAAGACTCAGAAAAAACCTTTAAGAAACTTTGTAATAATTCTGATAGACCACAATGAAGGGGATCTAGATGTAATTTTGTATCTTGAAATTGCCACTAGCTGTACTATAAACAAAGAATGAGCTAGGCCTGTTTTAGCCAAAGACAGCAGATAAGGAAAGATTTGCTCTGGAGCCACTAAGATAGGGTGAATTTGTGATCTTTGGCACAATAAACAGACACCCTTCCATTTTAATCAGTATGTCTTGTTAGTGTATCTGCTCTGGCTCTTGTAAGTATATCTCTGCAGTCTTGTGGGATATCTATATCTGTAAATTCATGATAGTCAGGAGCCAAGCAGATAAGTGCAGGGAAGGCGGGTTCAGATGAAGCACATGGTTGCGGCTCATAAATAGTAAATCCCTCCGATGTTCCAGCTGAATGTGATTTTCCTCTGACATCAGAAGTTCTGTGAACCAGTGTTGTCTGGGCCACCGTGGAGCAATTAAAATCATTTGAGAAGCCTCCATCTTCAGCTTTGTGAGAAGTCTGGGTATGAGAGGAATTGTGGGAAAAGCATATGCAAAGATCCCTGACCATCTGATTGAAAATGCATTCCCCCACGACCATTCTTGAGGGTGCCAGCTTGCATAAAATCAGCATTTCCAGTTCTCTAGGAAGCAAAGACATGGTATGCCGGTTTGCTCCACTGCTGCAAGATTTTGTTCAGAATGAATAGACTTAGTTCCCATTTGTGGCATATGTGTTTTGTCCTGCTCAAAGTATCTGTCAATTTGTTGTTCATACCTGGTAGATGTACTGCTCCTAATGTTATTTGATGTTTTAAGCCACACTTCCATATTTTTTTTTGCCTGCTTCAAAAGGATAGGAGATCTTGTTCCTCTCTGCTTGTTCATGTAGTGATTACTGGTTGTGCTGTCCGTGCGTATCAACACTGACAATCCTTTTATTCTCAGCAAGAAAGAAAGCTTGGAGGTCAAATGTTTATATGCATCTTTGATTGAGTCAAAGTCCAGTTTCTGCTGATTTTGGAGGTCCTGTAATGGAGCTCCCAAACTTTCCAGGGAAGCATATGTAGTAATGACATATGCACAAATTTGGGATAAAAATGCTATCCCCAATGATAGATTGTGGCATTTGCCCACCAAGGAAGAGCTTTTGTCATTGCTGGCGTGATCTTGATGATATTGGAGAATGAGCCATATGTCTGAATCTATTGTTCATCTAATTCTTCTTGTAAAGGTCTAATTCTCAGGGGGGCACAAGGAGCTAGTAGGATGGCTGATGGCATCATTCCTAGATGTGATTTTAGAAGGCAATCACAAACTGACTTTCTTTTAGAGAGGTGTTGCGCTAAAAGTAAGAGTTTTTTATGTCTTTCTTCTGACAAGAATCCGTTGTCCTGGAGTGTACCCCGAACTGCTACCAGAAACAGTATTCATGTTGATGGGTGGAGGAATTACTTTTGATAATGGTCTGCTATGCCCAAAGTTTGAAATATCTGTAGATAGGACTTTGTAGCCTTGGTGGACAGATGGTGCTTTTATGAGCTAATTGTCAAGGTATGGAAATACATGGAGACCGTTTTGTCATAGTTGGGCTGTAAATGGGGTGAGACACTTTGTGAAGATGTGAGGGGGCTGACCTGAGACCAAAAGGGAGGACTTTGAAGTGGTAGTGAGTGCCGGTTACCAGGAATCTGAAAA
Source organism: Pleurodeles waltl (assembly GCF_031143425.1). Classification (NCBI taxonomy): domain Eukaryota; kingdom Metazoa; phylum Chordata; class Amphibia; order Caudata; family Salamandridae; genus Pleurodeles; species Pleurodeles waltl. Next base: position 18,485,001 of record NC_090450.1, on the reverse strand, counting down.
GTTTGCTATGCTTTGTGTGAATAGGGGCATGAAAATAAGCATCCTGTAGAAGGTTGTCCTGTAATTGATGTGATTGAGATGCGGGATGTCTAGGAGGGTTACCACACAAAAGGATTGCTTTTCAAGATACTTGCTCAATCTTCTGTGGTCCAAAATGGGTCACCATTCCCTGGAAAAAACTAGAGTAGAAACCCATTCCTTTTTGAGGACGTGGAACTTTCTCTATGACACCTTTGCGTAGCAAAGGCAGAGCTTCCTTCTGAAGTAGACGGAGATGAGGTGGATGCTCTCGTTTTGATGGAGTGGTGGGTGGAATCTGGGGGAACTCTAAAAGTATGGCCATATGTGATCAGAACCAACACTCATTTGTCTAAGGTTATTTTCTACTGTTGATGGGAATATTCTGCATTTTTTGCTCCCACAGGATAGTGTCCTGCATGAGATGTAACCAGCACTGCAACATTTTCATTGTTTTCCGCCAACATCTCTTGGCTGAGATGCCTACTTTCTTCTTGGTGGTTGTTTGAAGTAGGCTGATACTGGTAGGGTTCTGTATGGTTGTCATTGATAAGATGGTCTATCGGTCTGTTGAAATGGCTGATAACTGATACCTCTGGTATCCTCCTCTGTAAGAGTAAACACCTCTTCCACATGCCCTATGAAAAGGCCTTTTCTTAATTTGTAAGGTGTCCAAGGGCCTTGCGGTATCCATGTCTGCTTTTATTGCTTGCAAGACGCCATCTACATGATTGCAAACAGAGCCTCTCCATTGTATGGCATGTCTAGTATCCTGGTCTGTACTTCAGGCCTGAAGGTGGCCTTCAGCCATCTTTGGTGCCGAAGGGCTGCTGATCCTGCAAGCTGTCTAAATCCCATCAAAGCTATACCTATAGCACCATTTAATATTTCAGATGAGGATCATTCTCCCTCTTGCAGGATCTTCTATGCTTCTGCTCTTTTATCCTCAGGTAGAATATTATATATATATATATCAATGTCTGACCACAACTGCCAGTCATAACTGCCTAGCATTGCAAGATTGCAAGTGTATTAGCTGCTCATGGTCGGGAACATGTTCCCTATATTATCAAGGCACTTGCTTTCTTTGTTTTTTGTCAAGTGGAGTTGATATGGGTGTGGCAGGATATTTGGATTGGCGCTTGGTCGTATGTAACAACAGTGTCTGGTTAGGGGGGGTCCCTCCAAACATTGTAGCAGGTCCTCATGAGCTTTGTATTTTTTAGCGATTCTTGGCAGAACAGCTGATATTGTGGCAGGATATTTCATTTTCATTCCTTTCTCCCAGTTATAGTCAGCCATAGGGATTGCTATTACAGACTTTCCAGTGGATTCGTTGACATCATACAAAAAGCAATCTGATTGTTTGATTGTTAGGAGAAGCTGGAATCATGCGGCAGCTCCCTCCATGATGACATGGAAACCCCGGTTATCATTCAGTGAGGAGTCTACCAGTTGTGGCCTAGGTGGTGAAGGCATTGGAATGAGGTAATCATCCAATCAATTGGGAACTGATTGACTAGCTGGGATTTCTCGCTCCGCTCTATCTTCACTTGAGGCAAAGTGATATTAGACACCAGGGTCATTACAGGAGTTGCAGGCGGAATTGGATCGGGTGATCTCAGTGTTTGAATTTGTGGATAAATCGGAGATGCTGATTTTGCAGGCTCAAGGAAGCACTTGTAGTAGTCCTGTAAAATGCCCTGAATGTCTTGCACTAAAGCAACAGGAACTTGAACCATGCCCTATTGAGTTGGAGGTGGAGCAACATGTTGAAAATGCTCCACATATTGCATACGCTTCATGATGCATTGTTGCATAAACATAGTAGTCACCTTTATCATTGTCTTAGTACTTAACATTAAGCTCTGAGGAACTGTGGGCAGTACCAAATGGGCCATCATAGTCTGAGCCCTCCACATCCAACAGATGACTTGGCAGGAACGGAGACACCCTGCTAGGTGAGGTGTCGTCTGGGCATAGCAATTACTGCATTGGTTTGTCTGTGGTTGGTGGTATTGTTGACTGAGTCGCCATCAGGTCAGATGTCAATTGCAATGATGATGGCTTCTTTGACTGTGGTCTCATCACTGATGCTGCCGATGATTGTGCCATCAATGGTCTCGTCAACAAAGCCTTTGTCGTCAGTATTGTCAGACAGTATCAGCATGGTAGACTTACTAATGGGGTGAAATGCCAGGATTCACAAGGCGCTCAAGATTCAAATAGACCGAAGATCTCAAGAGAAGAGGATGCCTGCACGAGGGTAATCACCCAACCCTCCAACAAGTTCCAAAGGAACCTCAAAACTAATCACAACAATGTGCGGTACCTCTTATAAAATTCGTTAGAATCCAGTCTTAGTTTTCAACTGAAAAATCCATTCAAATATAATTTTGGTTTACCAATCAAAAATCAGAAGTCAAAGACTTATTGTTGTGCATACATCATAAATTATTATGGCTTTTCACAGGTCAAACCAATTTGTGACAATCAATTCATTTGTAGTTCGTCCGTCAAATCCAAACATTTATTGTTGTGCATACATCATAACTTATTATAACTTATCACAGGTCAAACCAATTTGTGACATCCGATTCATTGTAGTTCATCCGTCATGTTATTATAATCAAGCCATAGTTCAAGCCAGCCAACACGTGTTTCGTCTCGGGACAGTGTTATTTCTCATCCCAAACGACTTCTTCAGGGCACTCGTCTTTATTTGTTTGTCTCTCCGTTAGATCTTCCAATAATTAAGTTCTCTTCAAAGCTTTTACACAGAAAAAAATCCACTGTCGTTCTGACTAATACAAACGAATATTTGAATCAGTGGTCAGTAATGCAGGACGCCATGTGACGAGTACACACAATGTGTCAGTCCAAAAACCACAAGCGCATCTGAGTACTTCTCGACAAAATCCCAAACCGGCATACATAGTATAAAGACGCCGTGTTGCGAGTACGTACTGATTATAATAACATGACGGATGAACTACAATGAATCGGATGTCACAAATTGGTTTGACCTGTGATAAGTTATAACAAGTTATGATGTATGCACAACAATAAATGTTTGGATTTGACGGACGAACTACAAATGAATTGATTGTCACAAATTGGTTTGACCTGTGAAAAGCCATAATAATTTATGATGTATGCACAACAATAAGTCTTTGACTTCTGATTTTTGATTGGTAAACCAAAATTATATTTGAATGGATTTTTCAGTTGAAAACTAAGACTGGATTCTAACGAATTTTATAAGAGGTACCGCACATTGTTGTGATCAGTATCAGCATGGTGACCGTCATCGGGTCGTCATTAACGGGGTTGCCGTTTGCGTGGCTGTCAACATGGTTGTTGTTACTTCTGTCAATGTCAGAGCTGATGTCATTGTTGAGACCTACGTCCCAAGTCTGGATTTCATACTTGTTGGCTCTAAGGAAGATTTTCGAGGATGTAAAGCCAGAACTTAAAAGTGAGTGGTACACTCTGATCTTGTAGCCTTTGAGGAGATTTTCTCCTTTTTCCCAACTGTGAGAAATGTTTTTTTAAGACTCATGGTAAGTCTTTTTTATTGCTTTTCTATGCGTCTCTGGCGACCCTTGGTGTGATCTCTCCCTTTTTCATGAACCTTCCTGCGAGGGAGTAGAATCTTCACTGTGTGCTTTCTCAGAAATGGCAGACTTCTTTGTTTTAGCTTTTGTAATCATAATAAAAGCCTCTGCTCTTCAACTGTAAGAGTTTTGGATGAAAAAAACAGCAAATTTCACTGTCCTTTACCTTATGGGCAGTAGATATACTCTTTGTGAGAACATTCAAAGTGTAGCCTCTTCTTACCACAGGTCTCACAGGGTCTGAAAAGTATTTTTTCTCAATGTTTCTGACATATTGATGTCAGGCTCTGATAGAAGAAACAGAAAAAATGGTTTTGGATGACCAAAATCAAGGTAGAAGTTCAAGAACTGAGCAGAACTAAGGGAGACTCCCTTTCACATGACGTGTGGTAGAAAATCTGGGGGACTCGGTCTCTGTAGGAAGTGTTCTAGAGGGTGCTATCGCCTAACTGGCTGGAGTTTGGTTCTTTATAAGTGATGTGGATTAGGCATTAAAGTCAATGTATTTTAGCGTTATAAGCTATGTATATTGTTCTGCTGCTTTAGAAGGTAACATTGGACTCTCACCTTGATGACAGGGAATGATTAAAGCATGTGAATGTAAAAAAGATCAAATTCTGGAGAATGAACTTGCCTAGGATAACACAATTTGCTCAAGGTGAGACTGATTCCAGATCTTTCAGTTTCACGCTATGCAATTCATTCATTAGGTTGGTATCTCTTTCTGCCATCAAAGATTGTGTTTTATGCTTAAAAACTTTGAGCCATATTTATGAGGGTAGTTGTATCGTTCTTGCACCACACAAGCCCAAAATGTGATTTATGAAGCCACGCAAGGCCACCTTGTGTGGCCCTGAGTGGCTCCATGAATCTGGAGTAAGACTACGAGGCAAATCACGGTATTATGTTACTCTGCCTCAGGGAGGCGTTCCATGGGTTTGCGCATGTTCCCACACAACATCCATGGATTGTGATGCATTCCCAGGTTTATGCAGCACAATAGAAAGCGGAAAATGTCTAAGGCGATTGTTTTTGTGCAGGAAGGTTTTTGCAACGCAGTCTCCCTGTGCCTGCATTGATGTTAGGCAGTCATAACGGTGCCAGTGCAGACACAAAGTCCAGAATGCTCTGTATTCTTTGAAATACAGGGCATTCCTGCTCTTTCCGTGTGACACAGCATAGCAAGGTGACTTTCTGCACTGCATCACAATCTTATAAATCTGCCCCTAATAGACCAAGCAGCATGTGTAACCACTGCCTGATCCAAGCTCTGTGACAAAGTGTGGAAAAACCTGAGCAGACTAGAGGAAGTCTCTAGAAGTCCTTTTGTATGCATTCTGCTTGCCCGCACTCTCAGCCATTGCTCCTCACCTTTTATATTCAAGTGATAATTTTTCAGCACTGAAAGGTTCTTAATCCAGAGGTTGACAAACCATCTGTTGCATGGAGCAGTGAAGTGCGCGCTTTGGGAGAGTGTGTGAGAGTTGGTAGCAGATAGTGTGCGCGCCTGAACGAGCATGCATACTACAGTGAACAATGTTCTTATATAAAAACTCATTGGCAGTCAGGAACAGTCCAATTCTGTGAATCAGGTTGTTTCTAACCCAAAAGAACAAGTTACTTACCTTCGGTAACAACTTTTCTGGTGGATACATTAGCTACCTGTGGATTCCTCACCTAATGAATACTCCCATGGCACCAGCATTCAATGGAAATCTTCTTCCTAGCTTCTGCACGTCGACGAGGACATCACATTAGCCCACGCGACGCCGTCTGACGTCATACAGGCAATAAGAGGTCCTCGCCGACGTGCCGACATCAGTACCAACATTTTTTACGTGCATGAGAACAATAACCCAATGCAATGAAAGATCAAGGCAACATCCCATAACATTGTAAATCACACAACATTGCAATAAAATGGCTGTAGATTTAATATAATTCTTTTTTTTTTTTTATTAAAACAAATATATACTGAATTATGTATATACAAAAAGATATATATATATATATATATATATATATATATATATATACACAAGTATCCATATATACAAAATCTATTGCAGTCTTGAAGACCAAGAGGAGCACACTCAAGGATTACTTGGTAAGACCAAAAAGGCAATGGGGAGGCGGGGGTGACCGTGAGGAATCCACAGGTAGCTAATGTATCCACCAGAAAAGTCGTTACCGAAGGTAAGTAACTCGTTCTTCTGATGGATACAACTACCTGTGGATTCCTCACCTAATGAATAGAGTCCCAAAGCAGTACCACGCCCGGAGGTGGGTGCCTAAATGGTCAAACCAAGAAATCCTGCAGCACTGACCGTGCAAAATGGTCGTCCCTTCTGACCTCAGAGTCCAAACAGTAATGTTTCGCAAAAGTGTGAAGGGACGACCAAGTTGCGGCCTTGCAGATGTAGAGCACAGGAACACCTCTGGCCAAGGCCGAAGTGGCCGACTTAGCTCTGGTGGAATGAGCTCTAATACCATCAGGAGGATTCTTCTTTGCTAAAGAGTAACAGATTTTAATGCAAAGAACAACCCACCTGGAGAGTGTTCTCTTGTGGACTGCCTTTCCTCTCCTCTTGCCCACCTATCCGATGAACAGCTGATCGTCCAGCCTGAAATCCTTCGTTCTATCAATGTAGAAGCTTAACGCCCTCTTTGGGTCCAAGCGATGTAGTCTCTCTTCCTCCTTTGAAGGATGAGGCGGAGGATAGAACGTGGACAAAGTAATTGTCTGGGCCAAATGGAAGGGTGAAACAACCTTCGGGAGGAAAGCAGCCTTGGTCCTCAACACCACCTTATCCCCATAAAAAGTTGTATAAGGGGGTTTTACCGATAAGGCCTGCAACTCACTCACTCTCCTTGCAGATGTTATAGCCACCAGGAAGACTGTTTTAATAACTAAGTACCTTAAGGGACAAGAATGCATAGGCTCAAAAGGGGACCCCATAAGGAAAGTCAGGACCAAGGACAAATCCCATTGAGGCATAACGAATGGTTTTGGAGGATATTTATTTAGAAGACCTTTCAAGAATCTAAGAACAATAGGGGATTTAAATAACGATGGTTGGTCTGGAAGACAAATGAAGGCTGACAAGGCAGACAAGTAACCTTTAATAGTAGCCACTGCACAACCTTTCTGCGCTAGTGACAAAGCAAAAGACAAAAAATCTGACAGATGAGCATGTAAGGGCTCAATCTGTCTCTTTCCACACCACATAACAAATTTAGACCACCTATTAGCGTAGATAGATTTAGTGGAGTGTCGCCTGGCCGCTAATATAACATCCACTACATCAGGCGGGAGAGAGAAGGAACTCAGGTTGCCCCGTTCAATCTCCAGGCATGTAGGTGCAGACTCTGGAGGTTGGGGTGTAAAACCTGCCCCTGCGACTGCGAGAGGAGGTCTGCCCTGAGAGGGAGACGGAGCGGAGGGCACAGTGTGAGTTGGAGAAGGTCGGAGTACCACACCCTCCTTGGCCAATCCGGAGCTATTAAGATGACTTGGGCCCAGTCTTGGCGAATCTTCCTCAACACTCGAGGAATCAAGGGTATGGGGGGAAAAGCGTAAAGCAACTGGTCGCACCAGGTTATCTGAAACGCGTCCCCCAACGCTCCCTGCACCGGATACTGGAGGCTGCAGTATAACGGACAGTGCGTGTTCTCCAGAGTGGCAAACAGATCTATCCGAGGAAACCCCCACATCTGGAAGATTAAACGGACTTGATCTGGATGGAGACGCCACTCGTGGTCGGCCGAGAAATGGCGACTGAGACTGTCCGCACGTACATTCAAGACCCCTGCCAGATGATTTGCTACCAAGCAAATCTGATGGTCCTTTGCCCAGGACCATAGTCGAAGAGCTTCTCTGCAGAGAAGGTACGACCCTACTCCTCCCTGTTTGTTTATGTACCACATCGCGGTAGTATTGTCCGTCAGGACCTGTACCGACTGACCACGAAGGGAAGGGAGGAAGGCCTTGAGAGCCAGACGTACAGCCCGCAACTCCAACAGATTGATATGAAAAATCTGTTCTTCTGGAGACCAAAGCCCTTTGATCTCCAGATCCCCCAGATGATCTCCCCACCCTAGAGTGGAAGCATCCGTTATAACCTTGGTCACTGGTGGTGACTGCGCGAACGGCTTTCCTTGTGAAAGATTGTTGCCCGCAATCCACCACTTCAAGTCCACAGCAGCATCTCTGGAGATCTTGACAGCACCTTCTAGATCTCCTTTGTGTTGAGACCACTGCCTTCGGAGACACCACAGAAGAGCCCTCATGTGCCAGCGAGCATGCGTGACCAACAGTATGCAGGAGGCAAACAGAGCGAGCAGACGAAGGACCTTGAGGACTGGAACTACCGCTCCATTTCGAAACATTGGAACCAACTCCTGAATATCTTGAATCCGCTGAGGCGGAGGAAAGGCTCGATTCAATGTTGTATCCATTACTGCCCCTATGAACAGGAGGCGCTGAGAGGGCTCCAGGTGAGATTTGGGCATGTTCACCGAAAAGCCCAGGTCGAACAACAACTGGGTTGTTGACTGCAGATAATGCGACACAAGCTCTGGGGACTTGGCTTTGATCAACCAGTCGTCCAAGTAAGGGAATACTGCTATCCCCTTCCTTCTGAGCTGTGCCGCAACCACCGACATCACCTTTCTGAAGACTCGAGGTGCTGAAGTAAGACCAAACGGGAGGACCGCAAACTGATAGTGCTGCGACCCTACCACAAACCGGAGATACTTCCTGTGCGACTTGAGTATCGGGATATGAAAATAAGCATCCTGCAAGTCGACAGACACCATCCAATCTTCCTTGTTCAACGCCAAAAGCACCTGAGCTAGGGTCAGCATCTTGAACTTTTCCTGTTTGAGGAACCAATTCAAGATCCTCAGATCCAGGATTGGTCTCAACCGACCATCCTTCTTGGGAATCAGGAAGTACCTTGAGTAACAACCTCGACCCCATTCCTGCTCTGGGACCAACTCCACTGCGCCCTTTGAAAGTAGGACTTGAACCTCCTGTTCTAACAACAGGAGGTGTTCTTCTGAACAATAAGATGGGCGGGGCGGGATGGGGGCAGAAACTCCCGAAAGGGAAGGGTGTAGCCTTTTCCCACAATGCTGATAACCCAAGTGTCCGATGTAATAGTCTCCCACTTGTGGAGAAAATGCTGTAACCTTCCCCCTACAGGAGAGGAGTGAGTGGGAAATGGTGGAAGCCTAAGGCTGCTTTCCCTGCTGCACCCCCTCCAGAGGACGAGGAAGAGGCAGAGTGCTGCTGAGAGGCTCCCCTGGTGCGGGCCCTACCCCTCCCTCTAAATGATCTATAGGGGAGGGAAGAGGTGGGTTGCTGGAATCTTCCCCGAAAGGAAGAGGAGGAAGAGCCACGCCCAAATCCAAGAAACCTCCTGAAAAATCTGGAGGAGGCAGAAGAAGGGGCTTGTAGTCCTAATGATTTGGCGGTGGCCCTGCTTTCTTTAAATCTCTCCAAGGCCGAATCCGCTTTGGCTCCAAACAGTTTGTCCCCATCAAACGGGAGGTCCAACAGGGTCGACTGCACGTCTGCAGAGAACCCTGAGTTGCGGAACCCTGAGTTGCGGAGCCAGGCCTGTCTCCTCGCCACCACAGCCGTGCCCATCGCCCTAGCCACCGAGTCGGTTGTGTCCAGCCCAGACTGGATAATCTGGGTTGCGGCAGCCTGGGCATCCGAGACAACGTTCAAAAGTCCCTGGGGAAGCTCCGTAAATGAAGATGATATATCGTCCATAAGAGCATGGATGTATCTCCCCAGAATGCAAGTCGCGTTGGTGGCCTTCAACGCCATACTGCAAGATGAAAATATCTTCTTGGATTGTGCGTCCAACTTTTTGGAGTCCCTGTCCCCTGGTACCGTCGGGAAAGATCCAGGCGCTGACCTAGAGGAACAGGAGGCTTGCACCACCAAGCTCTCAGGCGTAGGGTGTCTAGACAGAAAGCCAGGGTCAGAAGGCGCAGCCCGATATCTCCTGGCCACAGCCCTATGAACAGCCGAGGCAGATACTGGCTTCTTCCACACCTCTAACACCGGATCAAGCAAAGCCTCATTGAATGGCAAGAGAGGCTCCGCTGCAGTAGAGGCCGGATGTAGTACCTCAGTCAGCAAATTCTGCTTCGCCTCTGCCACCGGCAAAGGTAGGTCCAGAAAGTTAGCTGCCTTTCTTACCACAGCGTGAAAGGTAGCAGCCTCCTCCGTATACTCCCCTGGAGATGATAGGTCCCACTCAGGGGAAGTATCCAGCCCACTGGCTGTATCCAGACAATGAAGTCCATCACCAGAGTCCTCAACCTCTCCTTCCTCCAAGACTCGTTGGTATTCTTGCTCTTCCAAAAGACGGAGAGCACGCCTTCTCGAGTGCAGTCTTTCCTCGATACGCGGAGTCGACATGGCCTCCGCCGAAGTCGAGGATCGGCGCCGATCTCCGGAACCATCCGACGCCATGTCCGGCGCCACAGGCAACTTCGGCGCCGAGGTAGGAGCCGGACGAAGAAAGTCACGTCTTGGAGTCTCCGATGGAGCCGCCGGAGTCACAGGACGAAATCCTGAAGTCGACGGGATGGAAACCTCCGGGGCCAAAACCTCTGGAGCCACCGGAGCGGCCACCGGAGCGGCCACCGGCGCAGACACCGGCGCCGAGCCCACATTCCCCAAAGGGAGAAAGGGCATAAAGGGTGCCGGCCGTAAAGGCGCAGGACCACCCAAGGAAAAAGCCAACGGCCCCGAAGGACCAGCCGGAGCACCACCTGGAGCCATCTGTTGAAAGATGGTATACATCGCATTCAGAAATGCGGTATTATCGGCTCCAGGGGCCGGAAAAGCCGGATACTGGGGTGCCTGGATCGAAGGCGACCCCGACGCCAGCCTCGACGTCTGTGACGCCAGAGAAAACACCTGAGGCTGCGTCACCTCAATCACAGAAGCCTGTCCAGGCGAAGGTGGTGACGCCGGAAAAGGCAACGGCGTCGATGGATGTGGCGTGACCGTGGGACTGACCTCCCAAGTCTTCTGACGCCGAGCCGAAGGCGACCTCGAACGAGACTCCTTGCTGGAATGGCGCCGTGAATCCCTACGGCGCCGGGAGTCTAGATGACGCCGATAAGACCTTGGCGAAGAAGACTTCTTATGATGCTTTTTCTCCTTTCTTTTCGACTTCGCCATGAATAGTTTAGCCTCACGTTCTTTCAGGGCCTTCGGATTCATGTGCTGACATGAATCACATGTTGCAACGTCGTGGTCAGAGCTTAAACACCATAAACAGTCGGAGTGAGGATCGGTAACGGACATCTTGCCCCCACACTCTCGACAGGGCTTGAAACCCGACTTCCTCAGAGACATAATTACAGCAGAGAAAATCAACGCAGCAGAAAATACACTGTAACTATGAAAGTAACAGTAGCTCCCTCGAAGATAACCATTTCGAATGCACGGAAAAAAGGGAACTGACGTCGGCGAGGACCTCTTATTGCCTGTATGATGTCAGACGGCGTTGCGTGGGCTAATGTGACGTCCTCGTCGACGTGCAGAAGCTACGAAGAAGATTTCCGTCGAATGCTGGCGCCATGGGAGTATTCATTAGGTGAGGAATCCAAAGGTAGTTGTATCCATCAGAAATGCTTTTACATAAGGAAAGAGCACAAATGCGATTTGGTAACATGTTACCAAATCGCAATTTTTGTTTAGTGATTTACTATTTTGAAGAGGCATGTTTAGGGCATCCCTTCCAAATATCGGATTGCAGTGGTATATGAATGTTTTTGACTGAATTAAGGTTGCTAAACTTTAATTTTTTACTAACACCTCAATTTATTTGCAAATGGGAAGGGGTCCCCAAGGGTCCCCATCCCCTTTGTGAATGTTGGGAAAAACATATAAGAGCAGACAGTGGTCAAAGAGACCCCTGCCTACTGTTAAAAAATGAAACTTAAAAGTTTCATTTTATTGCGCTTAAATAATCCAGTTTTCCTTTAAGGAAAAATGTCTGCATTAAAAAAAGGATTGCTTTATTAAAAATCAATCACAGACATGGAGGGTTGCTGACCCCAACAGAACACCATCCCTGTGAAGGCTGCAATTCCTAATGAGTAGCAAATTCCAACCGACCTCATTGTTATACATGAGGTATGTCCATTGTAACCCCATTAGGAATTGCAAATTCCAATTTGTAGTTTTTTTGTTTCTCAGGAACTGAGACTTGCGAAAAAGAACTAAGAAATCCCCATCGCAAATTCTGCACATATGGCTCTTGGACTCTCATCTGGAAGGGTCAGAGGGAAGGCTTTTGGGTTCTTCTTTGAGAACATCTGAGATGTCAGAACTCTGGAGATAATTTGAAAGACAAAAAGTAGGGGTCTATCAGAGCTGTTCTATGTCACTGGATGAGCTGCCTGTGGAGTGTTTGTTCAAAAAAGGTTTCTCCCATGCAGCCATTATTAGCAGCCATCCTTTAAGGGAAGCAAGGGCTTGGAAAAAATGTGGAGGGTTGCAAAAATGTAATCAAAATGTTCAACTTCACTTCAGCAGAATGCAAAATATCAGTTTCAAGTTATCTGCTGCCTTCTGAAAAACAGTTGTGAAAGCGGAGACTAACGCAGAAGCAGGCCAAGAGATGTAGGGAAATGTCCCGTTCAGGGGGTGCCTCTAGGTCACTGGCAGTTAGTAATTCCAAACAGATGCCAGCATCACAAGTGTAAGATGGCAGGAGGTGACCAGTGCTATGGTCATCATCCTCCATGCAGCTATAATTCATAACTTCCATATTTAAGGCTTTTTATTCAAAACCAAAAATATCCTCTAAGTAGGAAAACCTTTGGCTCTGGGAAGGTGCCCACAATAGTGTCCATTGTTTAGCCGTGGTGCACTTCTTTGCCAAAAAGATGATACTTTCTTCTATTGACTCCTTGGCCTGAGCCTGCTCCGTGACGGTGGGTTGATGCTGTAGCCAGCTGGACTATGAAAGCTCAAAATCAGGGTTGGAGTTCCTACAGGAGTCCCGGCAGTTGCTAAGCCTTAAGAATAGCTCACCTTTGGGGGATACCTAGGGGGTTGTTGAGCCAGCCTCAAAAGATCCAGCATCATTTGCCAAACAGCACTGGATCGGACTAAGGACCATGGACTTCCAGTGTCTTCTTTTTAGCCACTGCAGAGTTGAATGGTGGTAAGGAAAATCCAGCATTGAAGGAGGCGTTGAGACTCAGAATGGCACTGGAGCAGGACCACTGTCCCAAGCGAGAAGACTTCTCCCTCCTACGGCCCTTTCTGTACTTCCTGTGGCAAGATCTAATAGGATAACTATCCTGGACTATGTCTTACTTTATGGTGAGGGAGTCTACTTCTAAGCCTCACTGTGAGATTTAAGAGTCACAACATGTCATCTCCAGACCCCAGATATCACAGAGAGTCATCACTAGGCTCCAAAGGGACAGCTTATTCTGGCGTCATCTTAAGTCTGATAGCTGAGGTAATTTGAGATGATGCTAAGCCTTGTTAGTGTTGAAAGATGATAAATTTGCCAGTGATACACACTGAGAGAGAACTATGGTCCACATCAATGTGGCACGAAAAAAAGGAACTGACACCAGCAACTAATTAGTGGTTGGCACCTAATTTACCCCAATGACAGCATATTCTGAAGAGGAGCTGATGCTGAGATCTCTTGGTGCTAGTAAAGTGTTAATTCCTGTGGAAAAACTGACCTTTCTAAAGTCTTCAAAGAGAATTAATAAGGTAAGGACTATGAGGCTGATTTAGAGCCTGACGAAGAAAATACTCAGTTGAAAAAGTTACTGAGTACCACCAGGCTAAACTCAACATTTGACGACCAATTTAGAGGTAGACTGACTTTAAGAATATAGATGATGGACCCTAATCCGGATCTGTCACTACCATACTGATCTATTGGTTCAAAGGAGTTTGGAATGTCAGAGTTTAGCGATCTGACTACCTGCCCAATTAAAAGTGGGTAATTTGATGGAGATTTCTTGCTGTCAGTCAGCACCAGATAAAAACTAACGTGCTGTGGGGATATTCGTTTTTTATTTTTTTAAAACAAACTCCCGCATTGGGAGTTTATGTTTAAGAAAAAAAGTGACTATGGTTGCTACCAATGTTTAGAGTTGCGTGTGAGACTGGCAAACAAACTTAAATATGGCAGGGGGAGATTGGTTAGCATGGCAGGGGCAATGCTATCCGCCATCCTAATGGAGTAGCCTCTGTCCATCATACTTAAAATTAGCCCCTTTGTGGAAATCCATCAGAAAGAAAAATGCCCAACTTCATAAAATTACAGTGGCACATTTTCTAGTAGAGTCAGTAATCATATGAATAACACGATGGCAGGCAACCCAAAGTCACTAAGCAATTTCAGTTTTTATTTGGGGAGATGGAACCAGTGCCAACAGGCTCAGTTACTAAGGGTAGCACATCACTGCATGACTGTCCAGCTTTGGGAAGTCTACAGTTATCTCTCTAATGTTTTAGGGTTGATTCTATCTACAGCAGTGTAAAAGACATAACTAACCAACCTTGAAACCTAAAGGAGCTTGTGATTGTGAGACCTTGCCAATTTTGTGTAGGCAAAGACAAAAGATATCTTCCAATGAAGCAAGAACTCACAAGGCTCTGTTGCTGAATAAAAACTAAATGTTGAGTTTGTACTTATGTTGGGTCATTATTTGCACTTGTTTTGCATAGCATGTAGGATTGGATGAAAAAAGCAGTCTGTTCCAGGTCTCTGAGCTACTGCATCCAATATTTAACTTATCTTTTGAAAGCATGCATCATAGGCAATGTGTATGATGGGCAAATAGCCTTGCCTGCTGTTCCTCCTCCAATTATCCCACACAATTTCCCAAATTCTACAGTTAGTAGTTTGCACATTTAAATATTGAAGAGGCACAACCAATGGTAACTACCACTCACTGCATTACATGTTATGCTAGACTTTGTTTTGGTTTTGACTGATGTGGTAGAAATTGTGCATGTTGCAATCACTTCTGAAGCTGAATTTGTTTGCTCTGTGCTTTCAGTTAACAGATTAATTTATATTTAGAATTGTTTGGATTGTAAGTGTAGCAGTTGAGATTTTAGTGGTCATTCTTGTATTTCCATTGATTCCTTCTGTCAGAAAATTGACAATATCACCCCCTAGAAGAGATTATGCTTGAGGCCATATCTATGGTACTTGAGCTGATCCAACTAACTGGTGAACAAGAAGTTAGATTTTTCATTGTGGCTAGGGTTATGCTTGCTGCACTTTAGTCCTTGGTTGGGCCTATTGTCATATCGGAAGTGACATTATTAGAGGTGGAATTTATACTTGCAATACTGTGAGTAGCCATGCTTGTTTAATGTTATGCTATGAGGTACCAAGAAAGACATTAGTAACAGAAATTGAGTTTGTTGCTGTCACCCCTGTGGTAGATGCTGGAAGTGTATTGATTTATGTTGATGCAAAAGTTGTAGGAAAGGTGCAATGCTCTGTTTTATGGTGCAAGTACAGATTTGGTTATGGTTCGGGTGGTGTGGGTGAATGTGGTTATTGTTTGGCTCTGTTACATTTTTGGTGGAATTTGTGGCCATATTGGTAATGTTCACTTAAAATGGGTTTCTGCTTGTTGCTTTTATTCTTGTGGTTGAGCACTCAATGGCAACGGTTAGGTACACAGAAATGCTAAACTGAGATGAAGAAGGATTTGTTGTGCTTCTTGATTCATTTGTGGGCAGGCATTAAAAAGATATACTGATCAATGTCACAGAGTGCGGGTATAAGACATAATTTCTCAGCAGGCAATCCTCTTTTAATGAGCTTTGTTTCATAAGCTTACATATAACTTTCTTGGGGTATCACAACTCTTTTTAGAGGCATTAGCCATCTTTCATTGTTTTCTGTGTTTAGTAATTAGTTGTCTATATTCTGTTTAAGGTCAGCCCGTTCTCTGAACTTCTGCATTCAATATTCAGTATTTAACCTCTTTTCAGGTTTTGCTTTACAGGTATGGGGTGTGATGAACTGGTGGCCATATCTGCCTTTCCTGAGATAGGCCATACCCCATGCTCTGCCAATCATCTCAAATAATTCCCCACTTTCACCCAAATTCTAAGCTTTACATCTTCCACTTTTAAGTAATTAGTTGCTAATAACTATTGTGAAAGTGGCAAAACTGAGTGCATACATACCACTGGTTGTATTATTTGTTGCTTTAGAAGATTCAGTAACGTTTGCTGTTGATGTTCTAGATTCTGTGGTTGTTAAAAGTGCTTCTGATGTTGAATTGGTTTTCTTGGTGGATGCAGGAAATGTCTCTTGAACAACAGTAGAAGCGGCTGTGCTTGAAGGTGAGGAGGTAGTTACAGCTATTTGCACTGCAGAAGTTGAGAGTGAGACTGTGGTCGAATGCAGTGTTGAGCTTCCTGCTGATGGCTGTACTCCTTGGGACTGGTTGCTCATCTCAGTTGAGGTGGCATTGGTTAATGGGGATAATACTGCCTCAGTTACAATATCCAGGCCAGTTGTTCGATTTGCCACTCTGGCACTGGTCGTTTGAGTTGAGGATATGCTTCCTGCAGATGTCACTGTTGTTGAGCTCTCACTGCTTTTAATGAATGCCGAAGTTTCACTTACTGTTATGGCTGAAATCGCTAGTGATGAATTTTCAGTTCTAGTTGTTAAGTCTGTGCTTACAGTTGCAGAATGCATGGTCTTAGCTGTCACCAGTTGTGTAGTTGTTATCAAGACTGTTGAAGGAAGGTAGCAGGGTGTTAGAGGATGCTTTTCTTAAATGTTTGTCACAAACATCACCCCAAAACACAGACATCAATACACAATAGAGGGGATTAGGTATGCCTGGGTGGGCTATCAATGGCAGGATGGGATGGGGAAGCAGGGCTCACCCCAACTTAAACTCTAATGGGCTGTGTTATGCCTCTACACAAAGAGATGCATATCCCTTGTAGGAAGTCTGGGAACAGAGCACAGGAGGCCAGAATCCTCTGCACTTCACAGGGAAATCTCTAGAAGCTTCTGCCACTTCAAAGGAGGCACCTGGTATAAATACTGGACCTCAGACAACAACTCCTCAGTACACTTCTGGATTTATGGAGACGCTGCTAGTAGGAATGGCTGTGGGTATAGGACATAATTGTCCAGCATGTGACCCTCCTTTTAATGAACTTTAGGACAGATGTATCCAGCCTTTTTCCATTCGTAAACGGTGCTAATGCCCGTTTGCGATTGCAAAAATGCCTTTCAGTATTTATGAAAGGCATTCGCAATGCAAATTTAAAGAATCTGTAAAATAGAGATTCCTTAAATTTGCGACCCCGTTTAGAGAATCGCAAGTTGCGATTCTCTAAATAAGAAATCACAAATAAGGAATCCTTATTTGCGATTTCTAAACCACATGTATCAAGCAATTCCTTCATGCGAATTTGGCATTAAGGAATCGCAATTACCACCAAGTAAAACTTGGGGGTACCATGTGCAAATTAAAAAAATGCATTAAAAATGCATTTTTAAAATTGACATGTAACGCACACATGCCCCTTTGGCATGTGTGTGCCTTACATGTCCCAAAAAACTATTTGGGGTGCAGCAGAGGGGGCCTTAGGCCCCCAGCACCCTGCTTGCATTTCCAAAATTGCAAATTACAGTTAGGAATTCGCTATTTGGGAAATGCAAAAAAATCGCAACTATGGGCCTACAGGCCCATTTGTGCGAATGGGGGCTGTATCGCAATTTGCGATTCGGTAATAGCATTTGTGATTTTTAAGAAACTGATATTACCGAATCGCAAATATGATACATTGCATTTTGCGAATCAGAAAAAGAGATTTCTTAAAATTCGCTATTACTGATTTGCAAAAGGCTTTTTTGATACATCTGGCCGTTTGTGTCATAAAGTTGCACATAGCTTTCTTGAGGCATCACACTAGTTTCAAGGCTTTCTGTGATTAGTGATTTGTCATGTACATTCTTTTTAAGGACAGCTCGAACTCTGAGCCTCTGCATTCAATATTCACTACTTACCTTGTTTTCAGGTTTTCCTTTACATGCATGGGGTGTGGTGCTGGTGGCCATCTCTGCTGTTCCTGCAATAGGCAATTAGCCATCCTCTGCCAATCATCCTGAATAATTCCCCACCATCTTGGATAATTCCCCACCATCATCCAAATTCTACGATTTACATTTTTCACTTTTAAATAATAAGCTGCTAATATCTATTGTGAAAGTGACAAAACTGAGTGCATACATACCACTCGTATTGAGTGTTGCTTTAGATGATTCAGTAATATTTACTGTTGATGGTCTTGATTCTGTGGTTGTTACAAGTGCTTCTGATGTTGAATTGGTTTTCTTGGTGGATGCAGGAAATGTCTCTTGAACAACAGTAGAAGTGGCTGTGCTTGTAGGTGAGGAGGTAGTTACAACTGTTTGCACTGCAGAAGTGGAGAGTGAGACTGTGGTTGAATGCAGTGTTGAGCTTCCTGCTGATGGCTGTACTCCATGGGACTGGTTGTTCATCTCAGTTGAGGTGGCATTGGTTAATGGGGATAATATTGCCTCAGTTACAATATCCAGGCCAGATGTTGGATTTGTCACTCCAGCACCATTGGTCATTTGAGTTGAGGATTTGCTTGCTGCAGATGTCACTGTTGTTGAGCTCTCACTGCTTTTAATGAATGCTGAAGTTTCACTTACTTTTATGGCTGAAATTCCTAGTGATGAATTTTCAGTTCTAGTTGCAAAGTCTGTACTTACAGTTGCAGAATGCATGGTGTTAGCTGTCATCAGTTGTGTAGTTGTTATCAAGACTGTTGAAGGAAGGTAGTAGGGTGTTAGAGGGTGCTTTTCTTAAATATTTGTTACAAACATCACCCCAAAACACAGACATCCAAACACAATAGAGGGGATTAGGCGTGCCTGGATGGGCTATCACTGGCAGGATGGGATGGGGAAGCTGGGCTCACCCCAACTTAAACTCTAATAGGCTGTGTTCTGCCTCTACACAAAGAGCTGCATATCCTGTGTAGTAAGTCTGGGAACAGAGCACGGGAGGCCGGAATCCTCTGCACATCACAGGGAAATCTCTAGAATCTTCTGCCACTTCAAAGGAGGCACCTGGTATAAATACTGGACCTCAGATAACAACTCCTCAGTACACTTCTGGATTTATGGAGACTCTGCTAGGAGGAATGGCTGTGGGTATAGGACATAATTGTCCAGGATGTGACCCTCCTTTTAATGAACATTGTGTCATAAAGTTGCATATAGCTTTCTTGAGGCCTCAAGGTACTTTCAAGTGATTAGTGATCTCATGTACATTCTTTATAAGGAGAGCTCAGTCTCGGAGCCTCTGCATTCAATATTCACTATGTACCCTCTATTCAGGTTTTGCTTTACAGGCACAAGGTATGATGAATTGGTGGCCATCCCTCCTATTCCTGCGATAGCCAATTAGCCATCCTCTGCCAATCATCTTGAATAATTCCCCCACCATCATCCAAATTCTAAGATTTACATTTTACACTTTTAAATAATTAGCAGCTAATATCTATTGCGAAGGTGACAAAACAGAGTGCATACATACCACTCGTATTGTGTGTTGCCTTAGATGATTCAGTAACATTTGCTGTTGATGTTCTTGATTCTGTGGTTGTTACAAGTGCTCCTGATGTTGAATTGGTTTCCATTGTAAATGGAGGAAATGTCTCTTGAACAACAGTAAAAGGGGCTGTGCTTGTAGGTGAGGAGGTAGTTACAGCTGTTTGAGCTGCAGATGTGGAAAGCGAGACTGACGTTGAATGAAGTGTTGAGCTTCCTGATGGCTGTACTCCTTGGGACGTTGAGTTCTCACTGTGTTTAACAAATGCTGAAGTTTCACTTATTGTTATGGCTGAAATTCCAAATGTTTTTTTTTCAGTTCCAGTTGCAAAGTCTGTACTTACAAATGTAGAATGAGTGGTCTGAGCTGTCATAAGTTGAGTAGTTGTTATCAAGGCTGTTGGAGGAAGAGAGGGGGCTGTAATCAGATTTTTTTTAAAATATTTATCACAAATGGAATCCAATTAGACAATCATTAAATACTAGAATTACTGAACTTTAAAATTAGAAGGGAACTCCTACTTCATTGTGCCCAGTCATCTGCTTAGTTTAGCACGAATACCTCTACTACTACTAACACCCACTGCATCATCATCATCATCAACAACAACAAATCTCTGCAGTTGGGCCTAAACAATATTGTACAAGTGGCAAAGTCACAGATCAGAATCCATCCCCGATAAATCCATTCTGAGAATAGTAGAAGTACTGCAAGCATGAACCAAACTGAAAATTTGTGAAAAAAAGTTGCTTGCCTTCTGTAAACATCTTTCTGGCAACTATTTTATCAACCTGCAGATTCCTCACCTGTTGAACAAACCCAGGCACTGGACTGTATCTGTAAACTTCAAAACTCTCACATCACTGCTAGTGGGTGCTGGTTTTGTATTGATGACAGAAGTGACATCTGGTTGCATCACCAAAGCCATATAGCGCCTGCCTCGGCACAACAATGTCAGTTGCCTACCTATTTTCCCAGCCTTCATGCAAGAGGTAGATTGGCATCAACAAAGTAGTGCAGTACCAAAAATAAAAGGGGAATTTTATAAACCTTCCTGTAATGAACTATCAACAGGGAGTCGCACAAGTCAGTGACAAATCTGCAGTTAGATAGAGTAGCCACTAGAAAGTTTGTTACCACAGGTAGGTAACTTTTTCTTCTGAAGTGTTCCTCTACTTGCCAATTCCTCACCTGTACAGCTGATTACAGAGTGATACCCTGACTGAGGAAGAGGGTTATTGGCTGGTAAGACAAGGAAATCCTGCAGAACTGACCAGGTAAAGTGTCTGTCTCTACGCACTTCAAAATCCAGGCAGTAGTGACCTGGCAAAAGTGTGTAGGGACTCCCATGTCACCCCTTGCAAATCTCTGCTAGGGAAATACCTCTGGCAAAGGCGGCAGTGGCGGACTTGGCCTTAGTGGAATGGACCCTGATATCTACTAGTAGGTCTTTCATGGCAAAGAATAGCAGGTCTTGATGCAGAGCACGGTCCATCTTGAGAGTCCTTTTCTGCACTGCTTTTCCCTTTTTTGGCACTGCAGTATCCAATGAATAGCTGATCTTCAACCCTTATGTCCGTGGTCTGGTCTAGATAGTATTTGACCATCTGCCTGGGATCTAAGCAATGCAACAGCTCCTCCTCCTCTGAGGAGTAGGGTGAATGGTAGAAAGTTGGTAACGTGATAGACTGACTCAGATGGACTTGAGTCATTACCTTTGGCAAGAAGGCAGCTCCAGTTCACAACACATACTTTTCAGGGTAAAACAAGGAAAAGGGGGACAGGAACAGAATGCTTACAACTCAATTGCCTGTCTGGCTTAAGTGATAGTCACCAGAAACACAGTTTTCAGAGTTAACATCCTCAAGGGGAAACTATGCAGGGGCTAAAACAGAGTCCTCATAAGAAAAGTAGAGTTAAACCTTAAAAAAGTATACCAAACATGTTACCTACTGCACCTGTCGCACGGCTGCAACACCGCCGGCTCCATTTGGAGCAGGCTCCTGTGTTGCAGCCGAGATCCCCGCTGGGCCGGTGGGCGGAAACTAGGTTTCCGCCCGCTGGCCCAGTGGGGATCTCCAAATGGCCACGGCGGGGGTAATGAGGGCCTCTGTCTAGCTGCAGATTCCTTACCTTTGATTTTACCCAGGCGTAGAATGGATCTGGAAACGTTTGCATGAGCATAACCCTTTGGGCGCCCTCGGGTGGCTCCTTTGGTTCCGCGTGGCACCTTCATTGGCACTAGATAGGATGTTGGGTGAACTATACAGGTGCTACCTAGGCGCACGGGTGTCAATTACTGTACACACAATTTTCCGGCTAGGAGCACTGACGAGTGTGTGTCACAACTATGGTCCTCAAAGGGACAACCCTAGCAAATGAGTCTGCAGAGTGGGGAGGCACGGGCGGATGTAAGGACTCTGCAGCTAGAATTTCTCTACCAGATCATGCATTACTGAAGGTAACTTGTTCATTTGATAGAGCCATCTAGCTGCAGATTCCTTATCTCTGAATAGATACCCAAGCCATACGATCCTAGTGGTGGGCTGCAGACAAATTTAAGTAGACTAAAAAGTCCTGTAGGATCGAATGGGCAAAATGCCCATCCCTACGGACTTGACTGGCCAGTTAGTAGTGTTTCGCTGTTGGAAAATGGGTTATTGGTAAGGGCAGGTAGGTACCTACACTTAGCAATAGGCCACTAACCTCCACTAAGGTCCAGTTAGGTCTCAGTAAATTAAACCCAGCTCAACCCTTGGTAGCTTGGCAACGAGCGTCAAGGCTTAACTTAGGAGACAGAGTGTAAAGCATTCAAATATCACAAAGCAGTAATTAAATAAAACACAGGAAACAGTTTAAAAATCCAAAAACAATTTATAAAAATAGATTATATTTTTATCTTTAAAATGACACCAAAACTAATAAAATCGGATAAGGGGAACCGGAGATCTGAATTTTTAAAGAATTTTTTTTTTTTAGCACCTAGAAACAAAAAGCGCCAATCGGGTCATCTGGTTGCACCTCGACCGGGGCAAAGTCAAAGTTTCAGGCCGACCGCGATGGAGCCCTGCTCGGCTACAGGCCGCGGGAGGCCTCGGTTAAAATGTTACCTTCACACTTAGTCTTTTTTTCGAAGATTTTCTTCAGCGGGACGAACCTGCCAGTCCAATCCGACCTCCTGGAGCCCTTCTCCGGATACGCGATGCTGGAATCCTCGATGGAGATTTTTACCTTCGGGCTTAGTCGTTTTTTCGAGGTGAAAATCCTTCGACCGGGGTAAACCTGGATCTTGATCCGACGTCCATGGAGCCCTCTTCGGATACGCTGGCTGGGAGGTCCCGGTCAACTTTTTACCTTCGGACTTAGTCTCTTTTTCGGAGATTTTCTTTACCGGGACGAACCAGCAAATCAGGCCGGGTCGTGGTTGAGGCAAGCCGGCTAGAGTTGCTGCGGTTGGGTCGGTCCCTCTATGGAGCTTTTTTACAAAAGTTGTCCAAACTTCTCCAAACTTCTGGGGCTTCTACCAGATGTCCTTTTAAGGTTCCTTTGGGGTCCACAGCTCACCCCAAGGGTCCAGAAGTTCTGAGATGGTCCTTGGGGGGTGCGGACTACAACTCCCAGAATGCACCTGGCGCAAACTCCTTTTTGGCCACTGGACAGTGGTCAGCTGGTCGCCTTCTTCAGGAGTTGGTGCAGGGGACTCTGGATAGCGATTTTTCACCGGTAGCAAACAGGGAGTACCTCCTTGAACCAGTTGAAGCCAGGCAAAGTCCTTCTTGTGGTGAAGCCCAAGTGTGCAGCTGGTGCAGTTCTTCTGAGTGCAGGTTCCAGGTGCAGGCCTGGGGTCCAGCAGGGCAGTCCTTCTTCTTCTGTTGTTCTTCCTTGTTGGATGTGGTAGGGAACTGAGGTGTGGGTGCAGGTCTGCCAGTTTTATCCTTGCTCCTGGGTGAAAAGCTGGGGGGTCCTGGTTCTCCAATCAGGTGCAGGGTCATTCCCCCTGTGATGACCACTTCCTAGGAAGTGTGGCAAAAATCAATCCCAGGAGGAAACATTCTCTAAAAATCCATCATGGCTGAATCTGATTTTTGGAGGTTACATCTGGCTGAGCCCACCCACTGGTGTGGCTAAAAATCATAAACACACCCCTCTCCTGCCCTCTCCTAATCTAATCAAGGGGGCACCTAGTTGTCTGGGGTTGCAGGATGTGGGGGTGTTGCTGGTTGCTCCAAATGTCCTTCTCTGCCTTTGAAGACCAGTTTGGCAGCCCTCCCCCTTCCTGCCTCACCATCTGCTGAGGGGAGATTCCTTCCCACAGGCACATTCCTTTGTGTGAAGCCAGGCCACTTCACACCTCATCAAGGCAGCTTAGCCAAGCTGCTCAGGCTGGCCAATCAGAGCACAGCAGCAAAAACAATGCAGGGCTAAAATTGGCAACTATTCAGGTAAAGTTTAAAACTCTTTACCTGAACAAGTTATATTAAATCCCACAACTGGAAGTTGTGGGATTTATTACAACAATTAATTTGATACCAAACTCTTGGTATGCATCATTTAAGGCGATTTAAAAAATTAAAATAAAGTCTCCCCATTTTAGCCTATGAAGGCCATGTACTACAATGAGGGAAAAACGAATTTGGCTGTTTTTACCTCACCAGGGCTTATAAAACTATTTTTATAAAGTCCCTGCTTATAGTTACATGGCACCCAGCCCTAGGGGCACATAGGGCACACCTTAGGGGTGACTTATATGTAAAAATAAGGTAGTTTAAGACTTTGGAACTACTTTTAATTCCAAAGTCGAATTTGCATATAACTAATTTAAAAGCAGCCAGCAAGGCAGGCCTGCCTTTAAAATGACACTGGGCACCTCAGCAGTGCACCTATGCATGTTAACGCCATGGTTGCAGCTGTACCTCTGGTGGAAGGGGTCCTCAAGACCTTGGGATCCTGCTTTTTGGCAAATGTGTCGCAGATTTTTATAAAGAGAAAGACACAGTGCAAAATTGTTAATTTCATGACTGCCCGACCTTTCTTTGCTGCCACATATCCCACGAAGAGTTGGTCGTCCACCCAGAACTTTTTTGTGCGGTCAAGGTAGAAAGACAAAGCTCTTTCTGGGTCCAAACGACGGAGTCACTTCTCTTCCTTAGAGGGATGTGGAGGAGCATAAAAGGTGGGCAGGGTGACAGATTGTCCCAAATGGAATGGGGTCACAACTTTCGGGACGAAAGAGGTTCGGGTTTGAAGCACCACTTTGTCAGGGAACACAGTAGGATAGGGAGGCTTGGATGATAAAGCCTGCAGCTCACCCACCCTCCAGGCAGATATTACTGCCACTAGACTGGCTGTCTTGATGGTAAGCAGCCTGAGGGGACAATTGTGCAAAGGCCTGAAAGGAGCACACATGAGGTAAGGGAGAACCAGATTCAGGTCCTACTGCAGCATGATGAAAGGTGAAGGGGGAAACATAAGAACAAGCCTTTTCAGAAACCTATTTACAATAGGGGACTTAAATAAAGAGGGTTTGTCAGGCCCCCGCATGAAGGTGGACAGAGCAATGAGATAACCTTTTAAGATAGCCCAGAGTAGAGCCCTGCTGGGCAAGGGTACTAATGAAGAGAAAAATATCAGAAAGAGAGGCAGAAAGAGTACTGATAGCCTTTTCTGTACAATATTTTACAAAGTTTTGCCATCAGCAGGCGTATACCATTTTAGTGGAGGAACGTCTGGCTGCCATGATAACGTTACAGACTTCAGAAGGAAGGTAAAAAACCATCACCTGTTGCTGCTTAATTTCCACGCAAGGAGGCGGGGAGTTGACAGGTTTGGGTGGAGAACCCTCCCCTGCTGCTATGAAGGAAGATCCTCCTGAAAGGGCAGCCTGATCAGCAGATCAATGCTCATTTTCAGAAGCTCTTGATACCAGACTCTCCTTGCCCAGTCCAATGCCACAACAGTGACTTGGGACTGGTCATTCCTGAGCTTCTGGAGAACTCAGGGAAGAAGTGGTATGGGCGGAAAGGCATACAGGAGGCCTTAACTCCACTCGAGACAAAACGTGTCTTTAGAGCGCTAGCTGCCTTGGAAGCTCCAACGTGCAGAACTGCTGACGTGCGTTCTCTTAGGAGGCTAACAGATCTAACCAAGGCTCTCCCCACTGCTGAAAGAATTCTTGTGCTACCTCCGAATGGAGACACCACTGGTGATCCACTAGACATCAACGGCTGAGTTCATCTGCCCTGGCATTTAGAGAACCTACCTGGAGTCCAATTACCAGGCTTATGCCTTGCTGTTCCAGCCATTTCAAGAGACGCAGGGCCTCTTGACAAAAGCTCCACAACCCAACTCCGCCCTGCTTGTTGCAGTACCATATGGCAGTGGTGTTGCCCAGGAACACTTGAGCTAACTTCCCCATGAAAGAGGGAAGAAATCCTTTCAGTGCTAGCCAGTTCACATGGAGCTCCAGCAAGTTGATGTGGAGTCCGAATTCCTCTGATATCCACCTGTCCCAGATGGGCCGGCCCATCCCAGGTGTGATGTATCTGTCACTACTGTCAGATCTGGTCGGGGAAGGAATAAGAATCTGCCTTTGACCCAATTGTGGTTAGTCAACCACCATTGCAGGTCTTTTGCAGTTCCCTCTGAGTACTGGACCATGTCGGAGAAATTCCCTTGATGCTGCACCCACTGGAACTTCTGGTCCCACTGCAGGGCCTGCATATGCTATCTGGCATGATTCATGAACATGATGGAGGAGGCCATGAGGCAAAGCAGCCTCAGAGCCAACGAAATCCAGGACTAAGGCTGAAACATCAGTATCATAGCCTGAATATCCTGGACTCGCTGCTTGGGAGGATAAGCCCAAAACTGTACTGTGTCCAGAACAGCTCCAATGATAGGGAGCACCTGAGAAGGAATCAGATGTGACTTTGGCACATTTATACTGAACCCCAGAGAATGCAGGAGATCAGTTGCAGGCTGAAGATGTCAAACAAAAGCCTGGGGCAAGCCGGCCTTCAACGGCCAGTCGTTGAGGTAGGAGAAGACTGAAACACCTGACCTGCACGGATGAGCTGCGACCACCACCATCACCTTGGTGAACACTCGAGGGGTGCTGATAAGGCCAAAGGGGAGCACAGTGAACTGACAGAGTTTGTGGCCAGGTAACGTATGTGGGCAGGCAGGATGTGAAAATCCACAACATATAAGTCCAACGCTTCCAACCAGTACTCTTGATCTAGGGCAGACAAGACCTGAGCCAAAGTGAGCATCTTGAATTTCTCATTTCTGAGGTCGAGATTAATGGTTCAGAGGACTAGAAAAGGGTGGAGACCTTTGTTCTTTTTGGGAATCAGAAAGTAGTGGGAATAACAGCCTCTGCCTACTTCTGATATTGGAACCCTCTCTGTAGCTACCTTGGTCAAGAGAACTGTAACTTCTTCTTGGTGCAAAGACCGATGATCCTCCGCCAGTCGTTCTTGTGTTGTCAGTATAGGGGGAGGGAAAGATTGGAAAGGGATGGAGTAGCCGGTCCAAATGATCTACAAGACCCATGTGTCTGATGTAATGGACTGCCAGTGTAGGAGATGATGTTGGATTCTCCATCCAACCGGGCACCCATGGTCTTGCAGAACCAAACTATGAAGGCTTAGAAGCTGCTGGAGGTTGGTGGCAGACAACTTCTGGCTACCAGACCCACAGGGTCAGAATGCACCGTGACCACGTCCTCACACAGCTTGGGAAGCTTGCAGAGAACGGTGGCTGGCATAAGAATGGAACAGTGACATGTCTCTTCCGTAGGCACCAAAGGATTGAAAGGCAAACTGGGAGTGAGGTGTCACAGAGAAGCCCAAGGACTTGGCAACAGCATTCAAATCCTTGAAGTGCTCCAGCACCGAGTCCGCCTTTTCTCCAAAGAGAAGTCCCATTGAAGGGCATGTCAACGAGGTTGGCATGTGGCATCACCGGAAAAGTCAGATGTTCTCAGCCAGGCGTGGCACCTCAAGGCCACTGTCAGGGAAACTGCTCTGCCCAGTGAGTCAGTCATGTCCAAACCACACCTAATGGTGAATTTCACTGCATCTCTCCTATCTTTCACTGGTTGGGAGAGGATGGCCCAGGCCTCCTCCGGGACCTGCCATTATTCTGGAACCTCATTAATCATCATAATATTCCAACCACTTGGAAGGGTGATATTTTACAAACTACTAATTCATGTGGGTTAACTGACAGGCTGAATAATTAACAGAATTTTTGAAAGCTGAACATAAAACCTTTCCTTATTTTTTGCCTAATAAGTTAAATGCATGAGCACAGGGAAAACCAATGTTTATTTTAACCCCTAAGGGTTTTCTCAAAATCAGCTTCATGATGGATAACTTAATGTCATTGCCTCTATTAGACATCAACATAAAAGCATGTTGAACACACGTTTATTTGCATGTTTTATAGACCGCCCTCTAGCTTTTCACTGAGTAGATAGCACATGGATATGACTAGGATTCTTCGATACATGAACTGAAAGGATCACAGACAATGTGGTTGACGGTGCTGCTGTCAATGGTTTTGAAAGGAACAAAGTTGGTGACAAAGGAATCTTCATCTTTTTTTATTGGAATATTTGCATTTGGGAACACTGAGCCTTTATTGGTCGTTTGAGAATATTTCCAGGGGGCACCACCTCCTTTCTGTGTTTCTTTTAAAGGCAGAGGCTGGCCTTTAAACCGACTTTTAGCTGCAGGATGAGATGGCGGTTTTGCCAATGAGGAAGTCTTTGATTGTAGCTTCTCAGAAGCACGCAACAGATGCATTTGGATCTTAAGAGCCCCATAAGTAGGCTGGCTAGCAACAGGTGTCTTTCTTGGTCTTTCATTGTTCTGACTGAAAAAGTAGCATATATGTGGCTTATCGTCAGATTATGCCCTAGATGAAGGAAGCCAGTACAGGCATCTAGCATGTGGCTTACTCATATGAATGTTTCTCTCCTCACATTATTGGCAGATTTTGAATAATGACGTCTTGACAGAAACCTCAGCCATGATCACTTTCAGACAAAAAAAGTTGAAATACCCCTTAGAAAAAAGTAAGAAACCTCTGGGAGAGGTAGAGATTTGGATCCTGTCACCTCATTAATTAAAGTTTGGTTCTCCCAGTGAGGATAAATGTGTATGTGCTGGAAAATATACACTTTTTGGCAGAGCATCTTTAACTGTCTATCAATGTTTACTGCATAACCAGCAACATCTACATCACTTCCCAATACACAAGGTAAGAGCTGGTGCCCAGAGCTGGCTGAATGTAAATGAGTGGCTAAAGCGTCTCATTTAGAAAGGGGAACCTTGATTGCTACTATGACACACATGCCAAGATCAACAAATGAGTTAACATTGTATTACAGTGAACGTACAAACATAATATTAATGCTGTGGTGCCACAAAAACGCTGGTCACAGTTTGTTGTCTAAACTTGAGCATAGTCTTAAAAGATCTTGGGCAAGAAGTAGCAAAGGGTTTTTCCCATTCTGTGTCAATGGGAAAATGTGTTCGTACATATGGCCCCTTGTGCCCTCTGAACCAATGCAGAGACACATATATAGAGGGTAACAGCAATGGTAGCAGGAGCACACATCAATGTGCCTTATAATTGCTAACTTATAATTCAATATGGAGTATTTCTCATTTCTCTTTTCTTCATCATACATCTACACAACAGTTAATAGTGATAGAGAGCGACAGCATTGAGGGCAAGAGGAACGTGGTGATCTAAGAAAACGACTTGTAGTTCAATGTCTTCCTCTCACCTGTACAGTGCACACCATCTCCCTGGAACCCGGGCTTGCAAGAACAGAGATACGAGCCTTCAACATTGGAACAAGTTCCAGAGGTCTTGGAGCAGATATTCAAAGTATCAATGGAACACTCATCAATATCTGTGAAATGAAGGGTAACTGATTGAAGCTCTTGATCTCATGACTACTACTTAATGAATACAGACAGACCAGGAACTTTTAATGCCCACGACTGAATTAATATTGCTCCTTTTACATTTTGAGCCTAGGATATTGACTAAAGTGCAACGCAACGTTCATCTGCAATGCCTCCGCTACTGAGACAATCATTGGAGCATGATTTATAAAGATACATACATGAGTAGGTGTGGCTTACTCTTTAAGTATGCCTGGCCTAATCCTGTCTTACTCCATTAACTCATGGGAGCTACAAGAGTACACCATAGCAATTTTCTTTGTGAATCTTACATTTGGAGTTTAGCGAGAGAGGGCATTATTCTGCTTGAGTGAAGAGCTATCATTCCACAGAGCAGTGTGCTTCGACAAAGACAACTGTACAATGTAATCCTTACTCACTGAAGGACAGTATGAACTAAGTCCACGGAGGCGTTTTACAGCTGCAGAACCTCAGTACGTTATTATGTCCCTGGTGTTATGTTGTCCTGCAGAGAACAGTCAGTATCACCCCCGCTAGCTACAGCTCTTCAGGATACAAGCACACCCAGACCATTCTATCCACTGAAAAAAACATTGATGTTATCCCCACAAGAACTGCAAAGTAACCCATTGAACATTACAATTTCTAGATGCAAAAACTGAAGTTGTTTGGATAAAATAGCATACAATAATATACCTTTTGCTGCATTACAGCAAGGGAGGGCTGGTCAAACAAGCAATCTTAAAAGCGCAAAGAGATTTGGGAGAAAGGAGAGCATCATGACCACTGGAGAAAAGAATAGGTGGATCAAACGAAGTGATATATGGGGTTGGCTTTCCTCACAAAAACACACTGGCGTAAAAAGAAACCCCCCTCGCAGGTGTATCCCATTTTAGTGTGAATTGTTACAACCACTATATGATAGTTGAAAAGATCCAAAGATGAATGGACCTTTTTATAGTGCAAAATACATTCAGATGATGGCTATTTTAAATTCAGAGATGCAATGAGCACATTGTCAGTACTTGTTACTTAATATAGATTGTTTATCCATCTGACGGTCTTCTGTGCTCTAACCCAATTCAAAAGGTTTTTTTTCACAGCAAGAAAACTGCTATAACGAAAGGACCTGGAGATGCCTAAAGCAACTTTGTATTTCCAATAGGTTAAAAAAAAAGTGAATAGTAAATGAAATGTAAATAACCCTGCTTATTGCAACAGTCCCACTCCCACTTCACCTGTGCAGTTCACACCATCTCCTTGGAACCCAGGCTTGCAGGAACAGTGATAGGAGCCACCAATGTTGGAACAGATCCCGCTGGTCTTGGAGCAGTTATTCAAAGTATCATTGGAGCACTCATCGATATCTGTGAAATGAATAGTGGTTAGTTAGTGTGTAAACTTTGGCTTATGTCATGGCTTTTAGCAAGAATACCTATCAACTGTGAACCTTTTTCACTCAAGATCTACTAGCTGATAAGATCCAGGAATTTCTAGAATCATCTCTACAATTGAGCATATAGATTGTTTTTACTCACTCAGTCATGGAGTCCGTCTTAGTAGCAATATCTGAAATTCCTCAACATTCTATTTAGAAATGAATTTTTGTTTGACATGAAATATTAGTGTACCAATTTTTAAACTGACTTTGAAAAAATGAACCTCAAACAGAAGGTCTAGAAATGGGATTTTCACAACAGGTGATCCAGTAAAATACATGAAGGTCTGCTGTTCATACCGATTAAAAGCCATATGTAGAAAGTGCCGCTGTTGGCATGGTTATCCCCCACTTTTTGCCGTATGTTGATTGAAAGTGTGCTGGGACCCTGCCAACAAAGCCTCAGCATCAGTGTTCTTTCCCAAAATCTGTACCTTTGTTTCTGCAATTGGCACACCCATGGCACACAGTTAAGTCCCTTGCAAAAGGTACCCATGGTACCAAGGGCCCTGTGGCCAGGGAAGGTCGCCAAGGGCGGCAGCATGTACTATGCCACCCTGAGGGATCCCTCACCAAGCACATATACAATGTGTTTACAGCCCTAAGGCAGGGTGCACTATACCACAGGTGAGGGTAAGCTGCATGAGCAATATGCCCTGCAGTTTCTAAGTCCATTCTTGGACATTGCAAGTACAGTGTAGCCATAAAGAGTATATGATCTGGGAGTTTGTCATTACGAACTCCACAGCTCCATAATGGTTTCACTGAATACTGGGATGTTTGGTATCAAACATCTCGGCACAATAAACCCATACTGATGCCATTGTGGGATTTATTGAAAAATGCACCCATAGGGCATCTTAGAGATGTCCCCTGGATGTTAGCCAAACTGCTAGTGTAGGACTGACTGGTCTGTGCCAGCCTGCCACTTTCAGACAAGTTTCTGACCACATGGGATGAGAGCCTTTGTGCTCTCTGTGGCCAGAAACAAATCATGTCCTGGGTGGAGGTGCTTCACACCTCCCCCCCTACAGGAACTGTAACACCTGGTGGTGAGACTCAAAGACTCAAGCCTCGGGTTACAGTACACCAGGGCACTCCAGCTAGTGGAGTTGCCACCCCCCCGACAAAGCCCCACCTTTGGCGGCAAGTCCGGCGAGAAAAGTAGGGAAAACAGTGAGGAGTGACTGCCCCAGCTAGGACCACCCCTAAGGTGTCCAGAGCTGAGATGACCCCCCTCCCTACAGAGTCCTTCACCTTGGTTTGGAGGACAGGGACTAATAGGGTTAGGTTTGTGCACCCCTCCCCAAAGGGAGTGGGCACAGAAAGGGTGTAGCCATCCTCAGGGACAGTAGCCATTCACCACTGCCCTCTGACCCCTGTAACGCCCCTAAATCCAGGATTTAAGGGCTCCCCTGAACCCAAGTTGTCCGATTCTTGGTGACCTGACAAGAAGAAGCACTGCATAGCTGAAACCCCAGCAGCAAAGAAGGAAGATGACAACTGACTTGGCCCCAGCCCTACTAGCCTGTCTCTTGTTTCAAAAAGCCTGCACAAGACCAGCGATGCATCCAGGGGGACCAGCAACCTCTGCCAAGCTCCTGAGGACTGCCCTGCAAACAAAGGGGCCAAGAACTTCCGTGGACAGTGGCCCTGTCCAAGAAGAAACACCACCCAAGGACTCCAGCACCACTACGAATACGCAAGTTCTGACCACTCTGCACCCAAAGCCAGTGGCCCGTGTCCAGGTGGCCCAACCAGCTAGTAGAGAGGATCCCCAGATGATTGCAAGCATGTGCCCACCCTGGGTTGACCTCTTCCCCCCTCCATGACGACGCCTGCAGAGGGAATCCCGAGGACTCCCCCGACCGCAAAAGCTAAAAGATATCCAATGCGAAAGACACACTTCACCTGCAGCCCCCAGGCCTTGGAGAACCCGACCTCCGGTGCAGCTAAGTTCAGCAGGCGGCCGTCTTCCCTGTCCAGCCTGTGGGTTGCTAGAGACGACCCCATGGACCTCGCCTGCAGCATCTGAGTGACCCCCGGGGTCCCCTCATAGAGAATCACTGGAAATGCAATACCTTGTTTGCACACTTCACCCGGCTGCCCCAACGCCGCTGAGGGTGTATGTTTGGTGCCTACTTATGCCCCCCCCAGTGCTCCTCTAAACCCCCAGGTCTGCCCTCCGAAGACGCAGGTACTTACCTGCCTGCAGCTCTGAAACCGAGTACCCCAATCTCCATAGGCGCCCATTTTAAATTTGCCTCCATTTTGACCTCTGCACCCGGCTGGCCCCGTGTTGCTGGTGGTAGGTGTTTGGGGTTAACTTGAACCCTGACCTGTGGACTTCCTAAAACACGGAGGCTGGAACTTCAAGTTCTGTACTTACCTAAAAATCAATCTAAGTTTTCTTCCCCCCAGGAACTGTTACTGAAAATTGCACTGTCAACTTTTAAAACAGATAATTGCCAATATTTCAAAAAATGTATAACTGATCGATTTTAAAGAAAGTGCTATTGATACATGTGTGAAATACGAATCTATTGAATCTTGTGGTTCTAAAGATAAATTAAGAAAAGATAATTTTGCTATATAAAAAACGTTTGTCTGGAGTTAAATCATTGAGTGTGTGCTTCTTCTATTGTCTGTGTGTGTACAAATGCTTTGCACTACCCTCTGATAAGCCTAACTGCTCGACCACTCTACCACAAAAGTGAGCACTAGTATTAGCTACTTTAGCCTCTGTTAAGCCTCTGGGGAACCCCGGGACTCTATGCACACTATATCTCATTTTGATGAGAGCCAGCTTCCTACACAATATATTCCACTTGCAAGGGTATTACATTTCTATCTGCTTACATTATGTGTTATCTCCACATTGTCTGTCATCAATGTATACTATCCACAATCTGACACAGAAAGACCTGTCCCCTTCCCACCAACTGGCACCAAGGCTCATAACTACACAACACATATTAAACCCTCAACCAAAGATCACTCCAGACTTCATCATATCAAATGTATTTAACCTTCTTTCATCACCGAAACAGATCCCACAATCCACCTCACTTCTTCCATTTGTTCAGTCTAACCCCAAAGCTACTGATCTCCTGATACTTAAAAACGGAGAAGAGTTGAAGATGCACTTATTCACAAACCAACATTGAACTCCATGCTCACAATCTCACCACTTTACTCTCTCAGGTGCCTTTTGGGCGCTTTATTTGTATCTCGCTTGAAAACCTTTGCCTTCCACACATACACCCATCTAGAATCAACTTTAATTTAATAAAAACTGGGCCCAATTTACAACAGTTAAATAATTTTAAAAACTTACCTGTGTACTAATCGGACAATTCCTAAAATTCTGAAACAGTGTTGCAATTCAACCTTCCTCATGGATAATAATGAGGTAGGTTGCGAACTGCCACTCACTCCAATTGGTAGCCACTCCAAGAAGGGTGGCCTGCTACGGTCAGCAGACCACCATGACTGTATTCACCTTCTAATAAAGTAAACTAATTGTTGAAATACAGAAGTAATTAAAATGAGTAAGAATATGTAGCCACTGGTGACAACGTTGGCATCTCTAATTATTTGTCACGAGGGCTGATTTACAAAAGAAATAAAGAGGGACATCCATCACTTGTGGCTGCAATGATATGTAGGGTTTGTAGGCTTTCCAATTACACATGATTCCTAGAGCTGCAGTTTATAATGGTTATTCATCATGTACCGACTATGCAGCAATTCATATGGTAAAGTCTAAAGAATGAAAATAGGTATGAAGGAAACCCATGTATTTCTGAAATGTGTGCAAGCTACTGAGTTTAAGAACAGTTTTAATTGGTACACCTCTGAATTTGGAGTTACCCCTACTGGCACGTGATTCAGAGGGCATTTTGTAAAATCCATTCTAACAGGTTTCTCCTATGTGATATCCAATGGCATTGTCAAGTTTTTCAACATGCAGCTAGAACTCAAGGCATTCAATCTGGTTTACAAAACTGGGGCAATGTTCTCTTTGTTTCTGTGTGCTGGTGCAGTTATTGTGTTAAAACAGATACACATTACAATTCACTACTGTGCAATAGTGACATATGTTTTCTACAGCGCTTAAAACAGCATTTTCAACTTAAAAATAAAGCATTTCCTCGCACTTATGTTCCCAAAATGTGTCGCTAGTATTCGTCCCCATGGGTAATTTTAACATTTTATACAGAGCCTCAAAGACATACCAAAAATTAAAAGTCAAAGTTGTAATTTTAGGCAACTTGTCATTTGCATGTACTGAAGTCAGCTTGATATAAGCACAAACAGTGACATTGCTCAAACTGGAAGAGGCTTTTAAACCACAAAACAGATGAATGAAAGTGGTAGTCTGCTGGTTCCAATGTAAATTTATGTTCCTAACAGACAAACAGCTGAGAATCAATGAGAGGTGATAGATGAGCGAGGCACAGAGCTTAGAAATTGCCTTAGTGCTGTGAAGCGCTTTATAAATTCCATCAGTTCTTGTAAGGGAGACCAGTTGTTCCAATATATGGGCTTGCTTCAATTACTCTATAGAGAGATGGCTTAAAACTTGATGCCAGGAGCGAACTAACAGCGTTGTTTACACAAATACAGAGAGGCTGTAAATGAATTCATGCCACAGAGGTTCAGATCAACCACAGACATAGCAAGCATTGGCATTGCTATTCGGTTTCGCCTTTGGGACCTTATATGTATTTAGCCATGCAACACAATACACCTTTATCAGAAAAAAACTGTATTTGTACATTCCTTCATACAACTGGCATTAGACTGTAATGGTCAGAACATCCCTTCGAGGGCACTGCAATATAAATAGCCTTTTGAAGAAATGTGGTTCTGTAACTATAGAGTCCATCCTTAAGCAGCATACCCACATGAAAAGAAAAGGGCAGGAAGCATTATAGTGTAACCATATATTCATCCCCTAGAGGGCATAGTACATTACACATTTTCAGGCCTATTAGATTATTACAAACAAGGTCCCTAGATCACCAACTACTCCCAGCTGTAAAACAAAAGCTCCAGCCATGAGAGAGCTTAAAAAGACACTGAACGGTGGAAGAGGTTACTATTTTGGAACCCCCCCTCCAACCTAGTGTGGGGAACCAGAGGATGAACTGGACAGAAAGAGCATTTTGTGCTGAACGTATTGTATTGGTGGTCATTCCATTGTCCTAGGACCACCCCAGGCTGCATTATGGGCAAAAATGTGTTGTAAAAGGGATGCACACAAAGCATTATGGGGCGAGTTTCCTGAGTGCAGTGAAAATTCTAGTATCGGATCTCCCCCTGTTGCTGCGAGAGCCACGCTGAGGATTTCCCTTGTGTGCATGTTTTTTTTATTTTTATTTAAAAAGCACCAGTTTGTATATTTTTCAACTGCTAAACTTGGGAAGAATTTAGGAATGGGGCTGCAAATTTAATCGGTGCTCATGTAAAGTGCTCCAATCTTCCAGTCGAGTGTGCACTATATAAATAAATAAAAATAATCTGCCTCTAGCTTGCTGCTTTTTTTGGGTGCTTGCAAATTTTGTCAAGTTCAGACACCACAAAGAAACAGCAAGATGCCAGCAGAAGAAGCAACATACCACAAGTGCAAAGTGGAGAAGCAAAAGAAACAAGCATTTGCAATGCAACGGGTCTTGCATTTGCTAGAGTTAGAGCTATTAGTGATGTAAACTCCTAACCGGACTTTTCTTGCCACAAAAATTTAAAGAAAAAAACTAGCGCGATCGTGCTATGTAAAATGCAGCGCAATAGCGCTGAAATTGAAAACCAAAAAACCCAACGCAATCGTGCAATGTGAAACCCAGCGCAATCGCGCTGCATCGAAAATAAAAAGATAAAGTAGCTCAGAAAGCAGGCTGAAAACTTCGAGCCTCGTAAGTTTTCAGTAATTGGCCGGTGCGCTCGAGGAGGGCTAACCACCGGAAAAGGCGTGACGTGTGCATGTTGTGTGTCCGCGTGTACATGAGCCAGCGTGTACCATAAAGTGCGTGTGTATTTGTGGGACACCAATGGTGTGCATCTGTACTTCGCACTTTCCTTAAACTCATACGTTGCCATTGCCGCCATGTGAGGTTAATGTGGACTATTTTGAATAAAGCACTAAACGACCTCCTTTGAGTCATTTGGTCTATACATTATTTTCAGATTAAAACGTCAAGGTGCGGAGAAATGCAATGAGTGGGAGACATTGAAACGTGACAATCTCTTTCTTAAGCGACATTTAAAAAAAGAGAGCGAGGCCGGGCTGGCCCTGGAAAAGCCCCCCTCTGATGCATTTTTTAATGCAATGGTCTTGTGTTTGCTCGAGTTAGCGCTCTTAGCATTGTAAATTACTGACTGGACTTTTCTTGCCACACAGACTGAAAATAACAAGAGAAAGACAGCGACAGCAAGCTGGCCCTGGAAGAGCCCCCCTCTGATGTTGGTTTATGTTTACAGAGGGAGCTGGTGGGGAGGAGGGACTGAACACACACCCACAGTGTAAGACAAATAGGCAAATACTAAAAAAAAGATGTCCCTTACAGAAGAGATAAACAGGACATAGCGTAATTCTACAGTACCTTGTGCTGCTCCCAAAGAGAAAAAGGCAGTACAAAGAGGCAGAACTGACCACTAGCAAGCAAGGATTTTTAAAGGACACTGGAACCAACAAATGAAATCGCTTGAATTTGCTTGAACCCATAGTACAAGTATACATAAAAGTATACAACGCGTTGAACAATACGCTTGACCTGATTAATGAACAGTGCAGCCTTCTTTCTCGCTTTACTAACAAATAAATACACAACTCGCCAAATCTCGGAAAGCAAATATTATGAATTGTTTCCTGCCAACAATGTGCAGTACTTCCCAAGATTCATGGAACTTCAAAGACGCCCGTGACAGTTTTCAGCTCTTGTCCAAGAAATACTACCGCACCACTTTACTGTATGGGTGTGTAACCCTGTAGATTAAACA
The DNA here is from genome assembly GCF_031143425.1 of Pleurodeles waltl. NCBI lineage: Eukaryota > Metazoa > Chordata > Amphibia > Caudata > Salamandridae > Pleurodeles > Pleurodeles waltl. The sequence continues at coordinate 18,447,331 of NC_090450.1, read as the reverse complement.
GACCTCAGTAGGAAGCAGGCTCGGCTGCTTCCCATAATGACGAGTCGATCTGTCAGCCTTGAAATATTAGGCTTACATTAAAGCCCTGTGGATTGAAGACAGGCGTTTTTATTACTGCGCTTAGGAAAACCCCTTGTGGCCACTGCATGTTCACCTGGAAGCGTTATAGACATAAGCATTTGCAATGCAACGGATCTCGCATTTGCTCGAGTTAGAGCTATTAGCGTTGTAAACTCCTAACAAGACCTTTCTTGCCACACAAACTAAAAGATATAAAACACAGCGCGATTGCTCTATGTAAAATGCAGAGCAATCGTGCTGAAATTGAAAGCGGAAAAATCGAGCACAATTGCACTATGTAAACCCCTGCGTGATCTCCCTGCATGGAAAATAAAAAGATAAAGTAGTCTGGAAACTATGCTGAAAACATCGAGCCTCGAATGGTTTCAGTAGTTTACTGGTGCTGTGTAGGTGGGCTAAACACCTGAAAAGGCATGACGTATGCATGCCTTTCACGAAAGAAAGCAAGACGATTTTAAAAGCAAGCCCACAAACCAATGAAATCATCTGACATGACATGGGCGTGTTTAGAAGCCCAAAGAGGGATTACAGCATGTGACGGAGCGCTTTGCGCTCGCCCATACAAAGTACTGTGCACACTAATCTATATGGGCGATCTTGCAATAATCCATGTAACAGGGTCAGTCTCCAGGGTGGGAACAAAACAGCCTCAAGGTGCGACAAACCTAAAGCATTTACCTAACAAAAAAAGGAGTTTTGAAAGGCAGGCCAAGGAACAAATGAATGAGCTGGGTGTGTGATCGGCTTTTGATGGGTGTGGTGAAAGCTCTAGGCTCGACCTAATACATGGCTTTCTAAGGCCATCTGGAGATCAGCTTTGAGTGTGTGCTCCCTTTAATCGGATTTCTGTTGAAAACTGTCTTGTTAAAAGTCCTTACACAAAGTTAGTATAACAAAAGGCCTCTCATTTCAGGGGGACAAATTTTGCAAAACATTGTAACTGACTGGTTACTATATAAAACTATATCAAGGCATGACACAAAACTCATTAGAAAATGGATGAATAAGCAATGTTACTACATTTTGCAAGATCCAAGCAACAGCAGGAGGTAAGGTAAGGTAGATAGGAAAAAATCTGTACCTTCCAGTCATATGCCCAGGCACAAAATATTTACAAATTGTGGTACACATGGGTCACTTCGATTAAAAAAATCAACTTACCAATGACTGTCAGTTCCAAGTCTACGACTACGGCCCTGGGTACATGCTTGCCAGCTCTGGTCTTACTAAAGAAGATGTTGAAAGAGTCGTCGCCAACTTTGATGGTCTTGTCACTGGGTATCTGCCTGTCGGGCTGGAAGCCGCGTTCCAGGCAGCAGAGTTCCCAGCAGGCATTGCCAATCTGCACACCAGACTAGATAATAGGGCAAGTGACTTGCCCATTCTTTGCATCAGCCATAAACAGAAATGATGATATCCGCAGAGGCTACAAAAGAGCCAATGCATCTTGGGCTAAAACTCGCAGCCATGCTTCTTAATGGACTCCCCGAGGAGAGAGCAGCACTGTGCTGGGAGCACGAATACAGATTCCCAATGCTTCTGGGAGCTTCCTGTCCCAGGGCTATCAGGGAGGAGAAACCTGCCTTCTGTGGGTAAGTTCTGACCAGGAAGCTTGGAGAAAGAAGCTAGTGATGAAAGGTTATAGCTTACCACTGAGTGAAAAAGCTAGGACATTAATTTTTTTAAAATTTAAAAAGAGCCGGCAGAAGAGGTGTATCTCTCCCTCTGAAAAACATGTTGCTTGTGGTCTGCCCCAGCATCCTCAATGGAGCAGATGCAAGAGTCACATGTAAGGCCACTTTGGTTCCTCAACTTCCATTGCCTCTACATGGCACGGTAAACTGCACCTCTGCGGTGTGTGTAGATTTTCGCTCATCGGGATCTGGCACTTCAAAAGAAGGAGAGTTAGATTGAATGACCATGTGGCGCTCACTTGTCTCAGCCATGCGTAGATCCATTGTGCAGTTTCCTCTTTAGAAACAACAATTGCTCTGTCTGTGACAGTGATCCAAGTACATTAGTATTTTAAAGGTGTACATGTTCTAGAGAAATGCGACTTCAATCACTGGGACAATTTCAGATGCACCAGCAAACAGAAGAGTGAACTATTGCACTGAGATGTCAAAGGTTGATGTATCCTATTTAAAATGTGCACCAGTCCAGGGAAAACTGTTTGGCCTAAGATAATCAACATGATTTTGTGTCAGCTGCTCTTAGTTTTTCAAATGTGCCCTCCCCGCACCAGTCCTGCAGCAGTCTTTAGCAGGCATGAAAACAGGCACAAAAGGAGGCCGGAAAACTGTGGCCCCACCCAAGGGGGATTTTGAAGCTGAGCTGTCTATGGTCTCTCCATCCCCAATTTCAACAAAAGTTACTCTAATTAACCAAAGATAGGAACTTACCACCACCCTTTTCAGTGATCCGGAAATGTAAAATAAAACTCAAGTCAAGTGTTCCAAGTGCTATTCCCCAAAGAAGTACCTCACAAGCGTGCGGCCAGCGGAAGGACACTGACCCCCAGCCACTCATTGCCAACTGGAAAGAGTACTTCGGCCAAACTCCAGAGAGCAGCCGAAGCTGAAGTAGAAGAGATGAAGTGCAACCTGATGAAGTGAGGATTCACGCTGACCAATGAGAAGCAAAAAAAGGTGAGCAACTAGAAAACTCTGCAATGGTAAGCAATGTGAAGGCTGTGGGAGGGTTTTAAGCAGGTGAGCAGGTTGTAAGCCCCTTTTCCGATTATTTTTTTCTTCAAACACAAAAGATTTTGCCACAGTGTAAATGCTGTGGAGGCGAAACCTAATAAAGGCGGTAAGCTGATACATGGTAACTTCCCTTGCATAATAACTAATTGCATACTACAATAAATTAAATGAAAGACATCTAAATACACAAATCATTAAATGTCAATTACAGAATTTTAATAAAAAAAATCTACAATGGTAAACAAATCAAGGGATTCCAGTGCAATCAAAAACTAAAGTAGAATTCAGGAATAATAGGCTGCAGTTGAAAAAGAGTAAATGTAAAAATAAAATAATGAATTTAAAACACTCAACTGTAAAACAAACGTTTCCAACAAGGTTCAATAGGCACAAGTTGAAATATCACTTTTGCAATGTTAAGAAGAGTCTTAAATCTTAAAAATCAACAGTTGTCTCTTGTGTGCACAAAGTACCTGATTTGCATCAAAATTACATGCACAGAGATCGCACAGGAGGAGATGTGTGGACAAATGAGGTGTGCGTCAGATTTTCCGATGCAGCACAGATGTTGCGTCACTTCTCTCCACGCTGCAAGGGCTTTGTGTTGATTTCTGTCTCACAGTCTTGGGTCCTCACTGCGATGTGGGGTTCTTTTGACGTCCAGGGATGATGCGTGGAAATCCTGGACGTGTGGGACGAAATCACAGGCATTGTGTCAATCCAGCAGGCGTTGCGTCGAATTTTCCATCGCACGGCGGGCGCTGCCTTGATTCTTCAATCAGGAAGTCAGGCTGTGCTGTTCCAGGTCGACATCGATCTGGTAGGGCTGTGCATCGAATTTCCCGTCATAACGTAGGTGCTGCGTCGATCTTCACTCTAGAAGGTAGGCTGCATTGGTCCACTTCGGATGTGCAGCGATGTTTTCATCATGGGGCAGGCCGTGCGTCCTTTCCGACAGGCTGTGTGACGATTTTCGGCGCACAAGGAGTTTCCTTGAAGACAAGTCTTTTTGTCCCTGTGACTTCAGAAAAACAGGAGGGAAGCTCAATCCAAGCCCTTGGAGAGCACTTCTCAGCAAAGTCAGAGGCCAGCAAGGCAGTAGGGCAACAGCAAGGCAGCAGTCCTTCACAGCAAAGGAGTCCAGGTGAGTCCTTTGGGCAGCCAGGCAGTTCCTCTTAACAGGTTGCGGAATCTGATCCAGAAGTATCTGATCTGGACTGGTGGGGGTCAGAGACCCAGTTTATATACCCAAAAATGCCTTTGAAGGAGACTTCAAAAAGTGGTTTTGAAGTGCACAAGATCCACTTTCAGTACAATTCTGTCTCCCAGGATCCCAGTAGGGGGGTTGGCAGCCTATTGTGTGAGGGCAGGCCACTAGTCCTTGCACTGTTAGTGTCAGGCCCTCCTCCCTTGCAGCCCAGGAAGACCCATTCAGTATACACATGAGTGCAGGTGTGACTGACTATGCTGTGTTTGTGGTTGTCTGGGTGAAATGCACAAAGGAGCTGTCAGCCAGCCCAGCCCAGACGTTGATTGGAAACAGGCAGTAAGTCACAGCTGGATTTTAAGTGCAGAGAAATGCTCACTTTCTAAAAGTGGCATTTCTTAATAGTAATATAAAATCCAAGCTCACCAATAAGCAATATTTTTTAATACCATTCTGGCCATACTAAACATGACCTGTCTTTCCCTTTCTGATCAGTATTTACCACTCAAACAGTATATGAGGGCAGACCTAATGCTAGCCTATGAAAGAAGCAGGCCTCACAGTAGTGGAAAACAAATTTAGGTGTTTTTCACTACCAGGACATAGAAAACACATGTGTATATGTCCTGCCTTTCACCTACATAGCACCCATCCCTATGGGTTACATAGGGCCTATCTTAGGGGTGACATATGTAGAAAAAGGGGAGTCTAAGGCTTGGCAAATACTTTTAAGTGCCAAGTCGAAGTGGCAGGGAAACTGCACACACAGGATTGCAATGGCAGGCCTGAAGACATGGTTATGGGACTACTTATGTAGGTGGCACAATCAGTGCTGCAGGCCCACTAGTAGCGTTTAATTTACAGGCCCTGGGCACATGTAGTGCACTTTACTATGGACTTACAAGTAAATTAAATATGCAAATTGTGTGTGAGCCAATGTTACCATGTTTGAAGGGAGAGAGCATATGCACTTTAGCACTGGTTAGCAGTGGTAAAATGCGCAAAGTCCTAAAACCAGCAAAAACAGTGTCAGAAAAATGGAAGGAGGCAGGCAGAAAGTTGGGGGATGACCACCCTAAGACTGTCAGGTCTAACAGATCGCTAAAGAGACAATTAGAAGAAAGCAACCTAGATAATTCCATCGAGTGTATTGAATGAAAAAAAACATACAGTGGCCAATGTTCCCTCTGATTTTTTTCCTGTATGTGCGGCAATAAAGGTGCTCTGTGCACTGCAGCTAAGCCTGCGTGCGATGAAGACAAGCAACATCTCATTATGCAAGCATGTGTGGTGTACAAACTACCAAAACCACTGGCTTAGTAAGGGTGCAATGGGCCCTAATGCAAACCAGAAAAAGCCCCCCTCACCTGTGGGTTGGTATTAAAAGACACCCATTACAGGGATGCAGTGGCCGGGGTGACACTGCATATTGTGCCCTAATCATTCTACCTAAAATTCATTTTTTACTCTTTTCTTCTCTCCTTGCTCCTCCTTACCCTCCCCATGTTTCATTCTGTATTTCTGCTCCACTTCTCACTCATCCTGTCTCCTCTCTTCAATCTACATCCTTCCCCCTTCTCTCACCCACAGACTCCCTCTAATGAACAAGTTACTTACCTATGGTAATACTTATCTGGTAGAGACAATATCTAGCTGCAGAATCCTTACCTTTGAATTTCCCCAAGCGTCAGACTGGATCCAGAATATTTTTCATGAGCAGTACCTCTGTGCGCCACTAGATGGTGATGGACGGCGCCGGAAGTGATGTCTGCGTCACCTATATAGGCACCACCTTGGTGCGCTGATATCAATGACTTTTTATGACTTTAAACACCAGGATTGCGGAACCATGAAGTCAACTGACACTGGTGTGTCCAAACTAGGCCCCTGAAAGGGATCATCTTTCACCCTAGAAATCTGTCTGCAGAGCGGGGGTTTGGGTGGGGCGGTAAGAAATCTGAGGCTAGATATTGTCTCTACCAGATAAGATGTAACTTGTTCATCTGATAGAGACTTCCAGCTGTAGATTCCTTACCTTTGAATAGATACCCAAGCAATACCACCCCTGGAGGTGGGTCTGCGGGCAAATTTAGACTTATAAGACTTGTAGAACCGAAAAGGCAAAATACCCATCCCTACGGACCTGACTGTCTGGGCAGTAGTGCTTAGTAAATGTGTGCAGGGAAGCCCACGTTGCTGCCTGACCAGAACTGGGACTCCATGTGCTAACGCACTGGTCGCAGCTTTGCCTCTGGTGGAGTGAGCATGCAAGCCCTCATGGGGTTGCTTTTTGGCCGCTATTGATGCAGAGAACGACCCATCAAGAAATGGTCAGTTTCTCCATCACCCGACCTTTCTTTGCACCAACGTTCCCCAGGAAGAACTCTTGTGTGTGGTCAAGGTAGAACGACAATGCTCTTTTTTCAGGACCAGATGGTGAGTCACCTTTTTCTTTTGAGGAACCTGGTGGAGCATAGAAAGTGGGCAAGGGGACAGATTTTCAACATGAAATGATGTTACCACTTTTGACAGGAAAGAGGCCCTAGTGGGAAGCACCAGTTTGGAAAAATTGGACAAGAATGAAGGCTTGGATGATAAAGCCTGCAGCCCACCCACCCTCCAAGCAAAAATGATTGCCATGAGAAATTTTATTTTGATCGTGAGCAGCCTGGGTGTCAAGAACCTTCAAAGATGTTATGCCCTGACCCCTGTGGGGTATGATAGAAAAGCGAAAGGACTACAGGTCAAGAAATATTCGCAGTGGAAAAGATGGTGTCCTTGTTGACAGATTATTCTTCAAGATGTTTTGCAGACATTACAAAGAAAGAACTGTGATAGAAATCCAAAATGGCCGCCAAGCAATCCAACCACTAGTTTGCAGGTCTAGTGTTTTCATTCTTTGAGCTCGAGTTAATAATGCGCTTGTGCGGACCAGGTGCCGCGCACTTCAACTGTGTTTTGGCAGGGATTCGGAGGTGTCTGAGGAGAGTACGTTTCTTGAGTTAGAGTTTCCAGAGCGGTTCTGTATTTAAGAAAGAGAAGAATTCATCAAGTAAGCCAAAAATAATCCAATATTCAGGTAAAAGGTTCACAGTTCATTTGCGGTGATATAGAGGGAAATTCATCAAGGTTCCCGTATTGTGGGGAAAATAAGAACATCCAAGTCTACCGCAAAAAATAAATGTTACGATTTGCTCAAAGACAAAAAATTTATTTAGCTCAATAAACAGAAGTTCTGGCAAGATTTCAGTAATGCGAAAACTGCAAGGAACATTCTTATAATCTATAAACGAAATTCCCCTGACAGTTGAAGTCAACAGAATTGAGGAATTCATTCAAAGGTGTTAATACCACACAAGTATTAGAGACTAGATGATATTGTGATTAATAAGGATTTCTGAGAAAAGACAATAAAATAAATTGCATTCTCACAAGTCATAAGGCCTTACTCAACATTTATACATATATATATATATATACACGCACAGCGTCAATTCAACCAGAAAAGAGTGAAGCAAAACCAATTGATGAGACTTTCTTGAAAAAAGACAGAATTGTTCACGAAGAAAAGATCTAATTTACTTAACTTCAATTCTAAGAACAACTTTGGAATAAGTGTGTATAAATTAACAAATACTATATATATATATATATATATATATATATATATATATATATATATATATATATATGAGAGAAACAAATTTCTCAGTAATTTCAGGTTAAGGGTTCTCGAAGTAAATGTGATAGATTCCTAGTCAAATGCTGTAATATTGTATATAAAAAAAGTGTCCCTAGTAATTGTGTTTGTAATCTTTCAGGTGTCACTTCCTAGAAAAATAGAAGGAAGAGTTTGACTGACTGAATTGAAGAGGAAGCAGACCTCTGAGGCATTCCCTCTTTGTCCCATTCCCCCTCTAGGGTGCTCGGAATGGGGAACTTTATTCATTGCGAGTAGCCTGGATTGGGATTGGGGATCCTTCTTCTGCTCCTGAGGAAATTGAATCAAAGATCTGTGACACGGGGGGCAATTATGCAGGGGTTCAAGAGGAGCACACATCAAGAATGTGAGGACCAAATTAAGGTCCAACTGAGGCATAATGAAAGGTGAAGGAGGAAGCATATGTACAAGACCCTTTAGAAATCTATTTATGATAGGGGACTTAAATTAAGATGGTTGGTCAGGCAGCCGCTAGAAGGCAGACAGCAGAAAGATAACCCTTTAGAGTGCCCAAAGTAGAGCCCTGCTGGGCAAGGGTAAGAATAGAAAGTAGAATATCAGAGAGGGGAGCAGAAAGCTGGTCAACAGACTTTTCTGTACAATATGACACAAATTTCTTCCATCGCAGGCGTATACCATCTTGGTGGAGGAATGCCTGGCTACCAGAATAACATTACAGTCATCAAAAGGTAGGTCGAAAGCTGTCAACTGTTGCCGCTAAATCACCATGCAAGAAGACATAGAGCAGACAATTTCGGGTGGAGCAACCTCCCCTTCTGGTGAGACAGAAGATCCTCCTGAAGGGGCAGCCTGATCAGAGGATCGACACTCAAGTTCAGAAGCTCAGGATACCAGACTCTCCGTGGCCACTCTGGAGCCATAAGGATGACTTGGGCCCAGTCGTCACTGATCTTCTTGAGAACTCTGGGCGGAAGTGGTATGGGTGGAAATGCGTATAGGAGGCCTGAGCTGCACTTAAGATCAAAAGCGCCTCAGAGCCATAGCTGCCTTAGAAATTTCAACGCACAAAACTGCTGATATTGTGCTTTCTCTTTGTAGGCAAACAGATCTAACCAAGGATCACCCTACTGCTGAAAAAGACCTTGCGCCACCTCTGGATAAAGATCCAACTTGTGATCCACTAGGCATCGCTGGCTGAACTCATTCCGCTCTGGCATTCAGGGAACCTGACAGATGTTGAACCATCAGAGATATGCCATGATGATACAGCCATTTCAAGAGATAGAGAGCCTCTTGACAGAGGGTCCATGATGTCATCCCGTCCTGTTTGTTGCAGTACCACTTAGCGGCAGTGTTGCCCGTGATCCAGCTGTCCTTTGATGGAAGGAAGGAATGCTCTCAATGCCAGCCCAACCACTAAGAGCTCCAGTAAGTTCACGTGGAGTATGTATTCTGCAGGGGACCAGAGTCCTCTGATGTCTACCTCTTCCAGATGGCCACCCCATCCCAGATGCAACACATCTTTCAATACTGTGAGATCTGGTTGGAGAAGAGAGATGGGTCTGCGTCTGACCCAATCAGGGTTCATTAGCCACCACTGCAGGTCTGTTGCAGTTTCTTCTGAGATCTGGACCATGTCAGAGAGATTTCCCTAATGCTGCGCCCACTGGAAATTCAGATCCCACTGTAGAGCCCTCATATGTCATCCGGCATTCTCACTGAAATCAAGGATAGAGGCTGAAACATCTGTATCATAGCCTGAATAACCTGGAATCGCTGCTCAGGAGGATAAGCCTAAAACTGCACTGTGTCCAGAATAGCTGCAATGAAAGACTTTGGCTTGCTTATAGTAAACCCTAGCGAATGCAGGAGGTTTGCCCTAGTCTAAAGATGCGACAACAGTGTAGGGTGCACCCACCTTCATCAGCCAGTCATAGAGTTAGGGGAAGACTGGCACCCTGGATCTCCGCAGATGAGCTGCAACCACCACCAACGCCTTGGTGAACACCTCTGGGGCACTGGTAGGGCAAAAAGGAAGCACTGTAAGCTGAAAGTGCACCTGGCCTACCGTAAACCGCACTTAGCTCTGACAGGCTGGCAGGAACAAGCATCCTCCAAGTCCACCGCTACCATTCAGTCTCCTGGGTCCAGGTCAGACAAGAACTGAGACAATGTGAGCATCTTGAACTTCTCCTTCCTTAGGAAGAGATTGAGGGTTCACAGATTTAAGACAGGTCGAAGACCTTTGCTCTTTTTGGGTGTCAGGAAATAGGGGGAACCACTGCCAACTTCGGACATCTGAACACTCTCTATGGCCCCCTTGGTCAAGAGAGACATGACTTCCTTGCAGAACAAGGACAAATGAGGGAAGGGGGGGTGTATCCTCTCCGAATGATATGTAAGACTCACTTGCCCAATGTTGTGGACTGCCATTGGTGGAGATGATGGCTGATTCTGCCACCAACTGGATGCCCATAAACTTCTAGGGCAAGATGAGGAGGGCTTAGGGGCGGTTAGCTGACCCCTCTGGGTCGGCAGGAACCATGCCCTCGTCCACACAGAGGGTGGGCTGCTTGCATGGGACGGTGGCTGGGATACGTTTGGCATGGTTGAAAGTCCCTTCCATAGCCACAAAAGGAGCAAAAGGTAGACTGGGTGTGATGCTGAGCAGATGAGAGGCCCAAGAACTTGGCCATAGCTCACAAGTCCTTAAAGCGCTCCTGCACCAAGTATGCATTGACTCTGAAGAGGCGATTGCCATCAAAGGGCATGTCCATAAGGGAGCCCTGGACATCCCCTGAAAAGTCAGATGTCCTCTGCCAGACGTGGGGTCGAAGAACCACTGTTGAGGAAACTGCTCTGCTGAGCAAGTTGACTGTGTCTAAACAACACCTGATGGTGAACTTTGCTGCATCTCTACTGTCTATGACAGCTTGGGAAAGGACGCCCGGGCCTCCTCCAGCGGCACTTGTGCAACCATGTTCCACAAATTGTAAGAATAGCACTCAATAAGCATGAAGTGTTCCCCATCCACAATGCAAAACTGGTGGAAGAAAACATTTTCTTTTCTAAGCTATCCAGCATCATGAATTCCCTTTCCAGGGGTGAGGCAGGGAGGGAGCATGGGAGATGAAGGCTTTGACCACCAAGCTCTCCAGGTGGGGTGTTGGGTAAGGAAAATAGGGTCCCAAGTGTGTTGAGGGCAGCGGCGGACATTTGTCCTATTCACAGTTTTGGTTTGGTTTGTACCAGGTTTCCAACTGCACATAGACCAGTGCTTCATTGAAAGTGAGCAGGGTTTCATAAAAGGAAGCTCCCTGCTGTAGCACTTCCCCCACAATATTTATCTTGACCGCCACCGAGGGAAGCTCGAGGTCCAGGACAATAGCCACCCTCTTCACCACCATCTCATATGTTGCTCCCTCCTTAATAGCGTTCATAGCAATGGTAGGGGGAGAAAGCATGCCGGTATCTGTGGACATATCCAGTCCGCTATCATCACCCAGTTCCTGACATCAATCTATGCTTTGGCCTTCTAGTAGGTATTCTAAAGGGACCAGTGACCTCTACTCCAAGGCGTAACCCTATAGAATAGGGCTCAGGCACGATCCAGGACAAGTGGGTTCTGTCGGTGCCGGAAATCAACGCTGGTCGACTCTTTTCCGGCTCCTTTTTCAATTCAGGGATCCAACAGGGGCTAGCACTCGGGGTTGCTGGGAGCATTGTCTTCAGGATCGGCTTTGGGGAAAGTTGCGGTAGCACAACCGGCGCCAGTCCCAATCCAAGATCAGATCCACAGGTTTCATTGGAGCCGAGACCAAAGCCGGCATTGCAGAACGTGAAGGGGGCCCTATCTGACCCAGCAGAGCCCCAAGGCATTCCAGAGGGTTTGGCCGGCTCAAATACACGACGTGTGGCCTCGTAAAATTCTCTTACGTAAGCGGAGAGCACTCTTGCTCCCGGAAAAGTGGGGAGGTGCAAAGTCGATCCTGGCAGTGGCTCTGCAGAATTGTGCCTCAATCGCCGATGTTCACTTGCCGCATTGTAACCTTGTCCTTCCTATGCTTCCTTTCCCGCCTCTTTCACAAATGTCGAGAGGACTTGGAATGGGAAGAGGAGGACCTGGGGCTATTGAAGTAGTCCCACAAACTTCCCTTCAATCAGGACCGAGATCTAGGAGTCGTCACACGCAAGAAACCACAGACACACAAAGTGTGGTTCTTTAACCAACATGCACGATGACATGCTCCACACAGTTTGAACCCTGTCTTCCTCGAAAACATCAAAATCACCAGGAGGAAAATTCCTCAAACAAATGAATTTGACAAAATGTGGAAAACAGTCTTTTAAAAAACAACAGAGAGGTAGTTCTTCTGTGGATCAGCGCTACCTTGTGCAAAACGAATAGAACTGGCATTAGCATGCTGTGGTGGCACTTACATAGGTGACCGGAACATCACTTCCAACACGGAAGACACCATGCAGAGACGATCAACTGCACCAATCTGCGTTCAAGGGTACTGCTCATGAAAAACCTTCTGGATCCAGGCTGATGCCTGGGAAGTCAAAGGTAAGGAATCTGCGGCTTGAAGTCACTATCAGATTTAACATTTAGTCACCACTTTCAAAGTAATATGTCATAGTTATAACTCACATTACATGATTTGCCGGAACACACTGTATGGTACAGTAGCGAGTTACAGTTAATGTAGTGTGGCGAGCTAGGTGCGAAGACTAGTTACGGAGGCGCATGAGAAATAAGTATAACTGTAGAATTTCAAATGTTTGTGCTGTTTAAGTTGGGTTTGTATTCTAAACATAAAGAAAGTTTTTGTAACTCTAACTTTATCTTTAACCTTCGATTTTTATGTGCATTTTTATATATATATATATATGTATATATATATATATATATATATATATATATAAAAAATAATATATATATATATATATATATATATATATATATATTTATATATATATATATATATATAAGTTTGTTTTAAAAAAGTGCTCTGGTGCACGTAGGCAGGATTGGATTAGTCAGTGTTTATAACTATTATTATAACTATCAAAGAAGATCATACAATGCAGAAAGAGGTTTATGAATCCTTTGGAGGTAAGTGGTGGTGTGTAAATTAGCTGCCATACGGTCATCAACCCCCAAAATTGATATTTGCAAGGAACTAGAAATGTCCCCAATTTCAACTGTGGCCTATTAATGTTTCTTCACCTGCACAACACCTTTGGAAATACTTTTTTTCCAAAGCCAAATTGACAACTGGCAATCCACCATACTTACAGATCCCCCAAATTGGTAAGTCCGATTCTGCAAGAGGTAATGTGTTCACTGCATCTGAGTCTGTGATTCAGAATCAGATCCAGTTTTTCCACACATATTTTCCACCTTTGTGCGCCAAATATTGTGGATCGACTATCGAAAAATTGAATGCAACTTTCACAGCCTTAAATCCATTGTTTCCATCCCAACTAACCGTGGAGGTTCTCCACAGATGAATATTCTTCCTCTTATCTGTGACACAAATTTTGATTCTACGCATTGTAAGATCACATACCTTGGCATGTTGAGTTAACTTTCAGGTATCCAGCTGTGCATCTGCAGCTGTAACTGCCAAGTGTGTTCTGACATTCCTCTGCCATGCCTGTGCAGTATCCACCCAAGGCACACTCATCATCATCTGAGAAATACAACAATTAGATTTAAGGCATTTGCCAAACATGTTATTATTAAAGTAGTTTGTTTAAGACAAAAACAGATACAACATGTAGATTGCATAGGCTCTTACACTAACTCAAACCGGTGTCAACTGCAACTGTTGTAAAAAAACAGTAATAAGTACATTTGGATTAAAAATAAAACAGCCTATTTTTAGGTGTTTGAAGGGGTAGTATTATCAAACAACGCATGCCTTCACTACGCATGCCTTCAGTCCGCAGTTATTACAACGACCGCGACACTACCACACGTCTTTACAGCGATCATTTTTTCCACTAATATACCTTGACCACACATGCTTTTACAAGGAATATTTCGTTGTAGAAGCATGTTTGGTAAAGGCATATGCACCGTAAAAGTTTATCTGTGAATGTACTGTACTGTATATACATACATATATATGTATAAACATATACATTTATATATATATATATATAGACAAATAGATAAAAATTTAAATGTAATTAAGTTTATATATGTTATATAGGTGTATACACACAAACATATATATCAGCCCAAAAAAATAAGAACCCAAAAAAACTTCCCACACAAAATCCATACCCACCTAAATCCTAAGAACCCTTTACCACCCAAAAAGTCCATACCCACTCTAAAACCTGAAAAACACTTACCACCCAAAGCCCACACCCACCCTAAACCCTGAAAAGCACTTACCAACCAAAAACCCACACCCACCTTAAAATGTAAACATACCCTTACCATCCAAAAACCCAAAACCACCCTAAAACCTAAAAATACCATTATCATCTAAAAACCCATACTGGCCCTAAACCCTAAAAAAAAACTTGCCACCTAAAAACCCACACTCACCTTAAAACCTAAAAAAAGCACTTACCACCGAAATAGCCATACCCATCCTAAAAGCTAAAGATACCATTACCACCTAAAAACCTATACCCACCCTAAACCCTACAAAAACACTTATGGCCCAAAAACCCATTCCCACCCTAAAAATGAAAAAAATAAAAGTATAAGCTCAATACATACCTGGAAAACCTTTACAAGGAATATGCCCTTACCATGCATGCCTTTACAATGAAATTTGTTGTGAAGGCAAATGTGGTAAAGGCATATTCTTTGTAAAGACACGCATGGTAAATATCCTTCGCATAGGCTTCAGGGTCGAGAATACAGTGGCGATGTTGCTTCTCCATCTTTCTTCTTGGGATCACAATATTGCAAATCTCTGTTTGTTACTAAGGCAGCCTCTTTCAAGACACCCTGCTTGTTCCCACATGACTAAGGATCAACATCTCACACGAGAAACCTTCATATCTCCACCCAGTAGGATGCGCTTTCCCTGCGCAAACTGCAAATCTGTGGAACTGCGTTCTTGCTCACAAAAGGAACATTCCCAATCTCTTTCTGTTTGTTTGCCCACCAAGACATAGATGTTCCCAAACCAAGGCTATTACAAATTACTCTGAACATGGAAAAAGCTCTACTCCTCGAATGTTACATGACGCAAACCTATTACTTAAATCTGAAGTCACACATAATTACTGCAGCAACATACAGCTCTTTATATTAAAGGGAGTGTTTCAATAGCTAGTTAGTACTAAGTTGAAGGGAGCAGAGTCTGAGGAAACAGTACGAAGGGTGAAGGGTTGGAAAGAGAGAGGTAGATAAAAGAGGT
The DNA here is from genome assembly GCF_031143425.1 of Pleurodeles waltl. NCBI lineage: Eukaryota > Metazoa > Chordata > Amphibia > Caudata > Salamandridae > Pleurodeles > Pleurodeles waltl. The sequence continues at coordinate 18,432,262 of NC_090450.1, read as the reverse complement.
GTGGGGATGTGAGGGGTATGCATAGTTCACATGTGTAGTGGGGGCCACTGTGGGAGTGGGGACTTTTGGAGAGAAGTGCACATTCATGGCTCAGGAACGTGGCAGTGAGGGTTGTGGGACCAACAGAAAAGAGGTAGGCATATATACAAGCAACATGGAAACAGGATGTGAGGGGGAGCTGCACGAGAGAGAGAGAGAGAGGGAGAGGGAGAGAGAGAGAGAGAGAGAGAGAGAGAGAGAGAGAGAAAGAAAACAAATTAATTCCACTAGAGTAGTGAAACTAAAAAAATAAAATAAAAAAAAGTAAGTCCTCGAATGTAAGCATTGAAAGTCATCCAATCAAAAGGATGATAAGGACACTATTTTCCTGGGTGGGAGATACACAAGTACAGAGAGGACAGGCGTCCACTAAGAAGCAAGCAAATAAGATTGATAAGAAAGGCTAATGTAAGTACGTATATTGTGAACAATAGGTCGGCGACATCAAACTGCTAGAAGTTGACTCTAGTCGAGGCCTAGAAAGGCCTTGTGTTGCAGGATACGTTGAGAAGGGGGGCCTAGGTTTGTAACCTCACACTGTGAAGAGTATGAGCAGTGGTTATGCATGCCTAGAGAAGGGCACATTTCAAAATATTTCATGCAACACAGCACTGGACCGAAACTCGCTGCACCAGGTTACATGGAAGGGAGTGAGAAGAAATGAACCATGTTTACAAAGATATGGAGTTTCTCTGCTCTCTGCTTGTGCTGGAGCACTGTGTGCAACCTAGCGCCAATGCAGGCCCTTTTGCACCATAATGGACGAGTGCCTAAGTTAAGGGCAGGATTTTATTTTGTGCACCAAGGGACACTTCTTGCACAAAAACGATCCTTAGAGGCATATTTCTCTTGCAGTAGAATGTAGTACACACGGAAGGAGGAATTAACAAGAAGAATAAAGATTTTTCTCTTTCTTACACCACTGTCGATTTTGGTGCAAACCCAGCTGTACAAATCATTGTAAATGTAGGTTTGTGTTAAAATACATGGTTGAATGCATGGTATACCCTACGCTCAAGCCATGTAACATCAACCCAATGCAAAGTAAAACAAGGCAGCGCTATGCACTGCGCTGCGTTACTTTGTATTTACTAAAGCATGCACAGCCACGCAAAGTGACTTTACGTGGCTTAGTAAATGCCAAATATCATTTTGCGTCCGGTTGCAACACAAAAGTGGCACAACCCAGAGTAAAACTGAGTAAATCTTAACCTGAACCCCTGGCTTTATTTTAACAGTTGTTGCAATGTTAATGATATAGAAAAAAATCTTATTGTTGTTAAAAACTTCAAAGCTGAAGAAAATTGGTAATGTAATTCGTTATTGAAACAAAAGCCTCATGGCGCTGAAACTGCAAATTTATCCATTTTGGAGAGAACTAGGATTACAGGTATACAGTTTTCCATACTCATGAGCACACACAGGGCCAGATTTACAAGGCTCTATTGCCTTCTTGCGCCACATTACTGTATTTTTTTTGTTTTTACTCTAATGTGGCTCAACGAGGCAAAAATCACTGCGCCAGATTTACAAAGTGGTGCAATGCATGCATTGCGCCACTTTGCGACCCCCTTGCACCACATTATGCCCGCGCCAGGCACAATGTATGCAAAGGCGGTATTCTGGCATTCAGCGGCCTGCAAAAATGGTGCAATTAAATCTACAAGATTCCATTGCACCATTTTTGGCGTCATTTTTAACGCCTGCTCAAAGCAGGTGTTAAAAGGACGCACCCATTGAAATCAATGCGCCTCCTTGCACTTTGCTCCACTAGAGGCAAGATTGTTGACACTAGTGGAGCAAAGCGTCACAATAGCGTCAAACAGTTTGAAACTATAGGCCTAATGCGTGCCATGGAGCGCCGTATTGTAAATACGGCACACCCATGGTGTCGTTAGGTGGTGATGCGGGGGCGGGTGCAAGAAATCTGGCACATCAGTACTGATGCTCCAGATTCTTGTAAATCTGGGCCACTATATGCAGATACCCTTCCAACCATACATGCACATGTGTATCCACGCATGTACACATATGTAGGCACTGAAAAGATTCTTTGACATCACCTAGCACTATTGTCACATAAAATTTTACATACCTTGACAAGTGCCGTTCACAAGTGAATATCCAGCCGTGCACGGACACTGGAACCCTCCTCGTATGTTCTGGCAATCCTCGTTCACCTGGCAGGAGGACGGACTGAGCTCGCACTCGTTGACATCTAAAAGATAAGAGCACAGTTACTGGCTTCCTCCTTCAGAACTCCGCTCTAGACAGGCGCTGCAGACTCCAGTCGCAGGCCTCCTAGGTGTTAGCGTGGAAGGGCCGCCAAGGCCACAACATTCAGCCACATCCCATGCACACGTCACCACATTGGTTTCTCGCAGTTTATTCGTGAGAGATGACGTGTGCCGCTGGTCATGGTGTAGGGTGATGTGCGCGCGTCACGGCGCAGACACATTTTCACGGAGTTGCAGACGCGCAGGTGTGTGAGTTTTTCAGGGGGGTCCAGGGACCTTTTACAAGTCAGCTGACTGTCCCTGCATACTGGGGCAGCTGAAGAAAGACGTCTGTGAGCGTCTCATCATTTATAGTGGTAAAGTACCCCCCCCCCCCCCCCCCCCCTTGAGCTGCTACTGCGTGGGTGGGGGCAGGAAAAATCTCATTAACGCGGGAATACAGCGGGAGTAGAACAGCAAGCAGGAGAAAGGAGAGACGTCAGCTGGGTGAATAAAACAGGGGAAGAGGAATACTGGAAAGAAGCGTGAAAAAAAGGAATATGGATGGATGGAATGGATTGCCGGATGACAGGTGGAAGGATGGTAGAGTAAAGGGGTGGATAAATCAGTGGATGAACAGAGGAGTGAATGGTGTCACAGTGAATGAATGATGGACGGATGGTAGAGTGGATGGATGATGGATGGATGGCAGAATGGATGGTAGAGAGGATGTATGGCTGGATGTCAGAGTGAATGAATGGATGTCAGAGTGAATGAATGATAGGGAAGTGAATGAATAGATGGTTGGATAGCAGACTGGATGGATTGATGGAAAGAATGGCAGAGCGGCTAGATGGTACAGTGGATGGAAGAGTTTATGAAAAAAATGGATACATGGCCAAGTGGATGGATGGAGGATGGATGGATGGATTAGTGGATGGACAGACAAGTGCATGAATGGCAGGGTGGATGGATGGGTGAATATCAGAGTGCATTGATGCCGGCAGTGTGTGTGACTGGATGGCTGCATAGCAGAGTGGATGGCCTGATGGACGGAGGGCAACGAGCATGGGTGTATGACCGAGTGGATGAATGAATAGATGGCGCAGGGGACGGATGGCAGAATGGATGGATGCATGCATGTATGGATGGCAGAGTGTAAGGGTGAATGGCAGAATGGATTCATGCTGACATGGATGGATTGATTGACCAGTGTAGGGATGGACGGCAGAGTGCCTACCTGGATCGATCGTGGAGTGGATGGACGAACTGAGTGGATGGATGGCAGAGTCGGTGGCTCAATGAATGGCAGTGTGGATGGATCGATGGCAGATATGATGGAATGATGGGTGAATGTCAGTGGGTGGAAGGCAGAGTATATGGATGGATGGGTGAAATGATGTCAGATTTGGTGGGTGGACAGATAGATGAATGGAGGGAAAGGGGAAAGATTGAAATATGGATGACAGAATGTACATGTGAAATAGTGGATATCAGTCGGTGGATGGAAAGGTGAAAGAATGAATAGACAGATGCATGGACGGTAGAGACAAGGACACTAGTCTATGTGGGGTTTGGCTTACTCTGTTCCCTTGCTTGGTGGCATCAGCGCTTCAATGGGGTTCTCTGATTTGGAACAATTATTCACCGCAGGAGAGACTGGTGAACCCGTGTTTTGTAGTCATCATTATTCGAGTTTTATTTCAATTAGTAACAATTTTCTGTGCAGGTGATCTAAAGGAAAGCACGGATTTCATGACCTAACACAGAAATATACTCCTCTTTGGTCTCCAAAATATTACACTATTTGTCTATTTAGATTGGATCCTGGGCAACCAATTCGAACACTGGATCTATCATGAATATGCTGAATAGCAAATGTTCATACACGCCGCAGGACACTGCCGTTTCAGAAGGTCTGGCTAGGTTAGTTCAGTTTCAACCAATAAGAACTAGTCTGCATGTTTTATTTTACCAACACATTCTGGTAAAAATGCCGTCTCTAGCATTGGTTCAAAGTTATGTGATTATTTTCAATTGCAACTGTGCTCTGTGAAGATCGTAGCCTGGTAAGTTTAGGAAAGCGATTAAAACGTGTCTTTTGAATGAGTAATTTACTGCTCTTCATTTCTTATGGAGCCCTCTCAGCGCCAAGTAGAGTTATGTGTCTGCGCTGTCCAAGTCAATGTGATATCTTACACTTGTTGCAGTCTGTGTGTTTCATACCATGGGAGGACAATGTAACTGCTATTACCATAAAATATAAATACAGAAATTTGCACTGACTGGCATTACTCTATGAAATAGGCATTGGCAAAGCCAATAGGTCTGGCGTTGACTGCCAAGATTTGGCAATTCTTGTTTTGTTTTGTCATGGTTTTGCAAAACTTTGTTTGGGAAGCTGCCGAGCGTTTGTCACTCTAAAAAAAAACCGAAAAACACTGACTAAAGGCAAAAATGTTTAGTTGTTTCGAAAAAGCACACACTTCCACAGAATTCCCTGGAAGGAAGGGAACGTCTTTCAGAGTGGATGGGGTCCTTGTGAAAGGGCAGCCTGCTGTAACTCATTATGAAGACAGCCAGTGGTTTAAGTGGGGTCATGCACTTGATGCAGGTTGGAGAGGTTTGGAGGAAAATAAGAATGACACAACCACAGCCAAATGGAGGAAGTGTAGCTGAAAACCCCAATAAGTAACTATGGGGCTGATTTAGATATTGGGGGACAGGTTGCACAACAGAGACAGATATCATGTCTGCCCAAATCTAAATACCATAGGGAATAATGGGATTTCGATTTCGGCGGATGGGGTATCTGTCACCATTGTGACTGAGTAAACTGTCTGCCAGTACCTCAACCAGGCCTTTTTGTGAAATCGAAAGGTCTTGGCTAACATACAGCTCAAAAAACAAGTTACCTACCTTCAGTGACTCTATATTTGGTAGAGACTGTGGGCCTGATTTAGATGTTGGTGTAGGGGTCACTCTGTCACAACTGTGACCTATATCCCGTCCACCAAACATTGAATATATTGCGATTTAGATTTTGGCAGAATGGATATCCGTAACTGTTGTGATGGAGTAACTCCTCTGCCAATATCTAGATTGGACCCTCTATCTAGCAGCAGATTAATGTGGCACCCAGTCCATCGGGAGATGGTTTGTTTCTGCATGGCCTTCTTTTCTTGGGGTACCCCACAAAGAGTTCGTTGTTCACCTGGAACCATTTTGTGCGGTCAAGAGAGAATGACAATGCTCTTTTTTGGGTCCAGCTGGCAGAGTCTCTAGTATTCCTTAGATGGAAGAGGAAAAGCGTAAAAGGTAGGCAAGGTGGACTGGCCTACGTGGAATGAGCTGACTATGTTCAGCAAGTAGGATGCTTGAGTATAAAGGACCACCTTGTCTGGGTAAGAGGAAATTTACAAAGGCTGAGAAGACAGTGTTTGCAGTTCACTGACTCTTCGGGCAGAAGTAATTGCCAGTAGAAAGTTGCCTAGATGATGAGGAGTCTAGGAGGTCGTTATGAAGTGGTTCAAAGTGAGCGAGCATTCGAAAGGTAAGAACCAAGTTGAGGACCCATGAAGCATAGCGAAGGGAGCAGGAGTTAACATATGCTAAAGACCTTTAAGGAACCTTTTTTATAAAAGGGAACTTAAAAAATGGAGGGCTGATCTGGCAACTACAGAAAATCTGAGATAGCAGACAAATAACCCTTGAACATGTCCAATGCAGAGCCTTGCTGGGTCGGGGTAAAAATAAACAAAATAACTTTTGACAGGGGTGCCGATAAATGGTCAATGTGTTTGTCTGTACGTCATGCCGCAAATTTGCTCCAATGGCCAGTGTATATCATCTTGGTGGAGAGACGCCAAGCTGCCAAAATAGCATTACAGGTTTCAAGGGGGAGGTCAAAGGCTGTCAACTCCACACATGAAAGTGAAGCACTGACAGATTTGGGTGAAGAACCCTCCCCTGCTGCTGCAACAGGAGATCCTCCCGAAGGAGCAACCTGATCGGAGGACCAATGGACATGCTCACAGTTCAGGATATCAGAATCTCTGAGCCCAGTTCAGAGTCAAAATGATCACATGAGCCCAGTCATTCCTAATCTTCTTGAGAAATCTGGGCAGTAGTGCTATTGGCAGAAGGACAAATAGGAGGCTGGAGCTCCACTCAAGAGAAAAAGCATCTTTGAGTAACAGGCAACTTTGGAACTCCAGTGAGCAGAACTGCTGAAAATGAGGGTTCTCAGCAGTGGCAAACAGAGTTACCCAAGGCTCTCCCCACTGCTGAAAGAGACTTTGCACCACACCCGATTGAAGACAACTCTGGTGATCTGCTAAACATCTTCAGCTGAGTTTGTCTGTTCTGGTGTTCAGAGAGACCACGAGGTGTTAAACCACCAGGGAAATGTCCTCATGCTCTAGCTTTGACCAGAGGCCCAGAGCCTCTTGATAGAGGGCCCAGAACCCCAATCGCCTTATTTCATGCAGTACCACATGGAGGTGTTGTCCGTGAACACTTGCACTAGCCTTCCCTTGATCGAGGGTAGAAAGGCTTTCAATGCCAACCAGATCACAAAGAGCTCCATAAAGTTGATGAAGAGTCCGAATTCCGCTGGAGACCAGAGCCCTCTGAACTTCAACTCAACCAGATGGCCGTGCCAGCCTAGGAGAGTCTGTCACTACTGTCATATTCGGTTGGGGAAGAGAAAGAAGTCTGTAGTGACCCAATCATGGTCGTCAACCACAACTATAGATCTTTTACAGTGCCCTCCAAGAGCTGGCCCATGTTGGAGAGATTCCCCTGATGCTGCATCCACCGGAACTTCAGGTCGCACTGCACAGATTGCATATGCTAATAGGCATGCATCACAAGCAGGACGAAAGAGGCCACAAAGCCCAGCAGCCTCACAGTCAGTCCCACCAAAATCCAGGGTAGAGGAAACATCAGTATCCAAATATCCTGGACTCGCTGTTCAGGAGGATAAGCCTGAAACTGAAATGTCCAGAATAGGTCCAAAAAATGAAGTTTCTGAGAAGTAATTAGGTGTGACTTTGACACCTTGATGGAGAACCCCAGCAAGTGCAGGAGATCTGCTGTACTCTGGAGGTGGGAGACGGCCATCCGAGGCGAGACCCGCCTTCAATTGCCAGTTGTTGAGATAGAGGAAGACTGGCATTTCTGATCTCCACAGATGAGCTGCACCCACCGCCATCAGCTTGGTGAACACCTGAGGGGTGCTGGTAAGGTAAACAGGGAGCACAGCAAACTGAAAGTGGTTGTGGCCCACTGTGAACTGCAAATAATATCTGTGGGCAGGCAGGAGGGGAATATGGAAGTATACGTCCTGCAAGTCCACCGCTACCATCTAGTCTCCCAGGTCAAGGTAAACAGGACTTGACCAAGTGTGACCATTTTGAATTTCTCATTTTTCAGGGTAAAATTGAGAGGGCACAGGTATAGGATAGGACAAAGGCCTCTGACCTTTTTGGGCACCAGAAAGAGGAGGGAATAACAACCACATCCTACTTCTGATGAAGACACCCTCTTGATGGCTCTCTCAGCCAAGAGAGCAGTCACTTCTTGATGGAGATGTGGTTTTCTGTCAGCCTGTTACAAGTAGGTGGCATGGGTAGAGGGATACTCACAAACAGGAGGGAAAAGCCCCACTGGAAAATCTGGGCTACCCAGAGGTCGAATGTTAAGGACCTCCAATGGTGCACTTGATGGAATATCCTGCCCCCCACTGAATGCCCATGATAGTCAAGGGGCAAACTAAAGGGGCTTGGAGGCTGCGGCTGCCGGAGGGTGGTGGACTTGTCCAACATCTGGCTACCTGACCCACGAGGTCTGTGGGTAACGGATACTCAGCCCCAAAGGGCTAGGAAGATTGCTGGGCACGAGCCCTTTCTGTGGTCACAAATAGGAGCATAAGGCAGACTGGGGTTCGCGAGAGGCCATGGAAAGGCATTAGGACCTGACCATAGCGCTGCTGTCATTGAAGCACTTTAGAGCTGAGTCTGCCTTGTCTCTGAAGGGATGGGAAACATTGAAGGGCTTGGACATTCCCAGAGAAGCCAATGATTCCCAACCAGGCGTGACACCGGAAGGCCACCCACAATGAAACGTCTCTCATTAGCGAGTCAGCTGCATCCAGTCCACAGCGTATGGTGAAATTAGTTGTGTCTCTACTGTCAGCAACAGCTTGAGGGAATAAGGTTGTAGAATTTCTAGGAAGGAGTTCTTTCCACAATTTAAGCATGTCAGAAACATTTTAGTCATCTGGTAACACCAGAAGTAAGCCTATAACTACAATGGTCAAGAGACAATGTTGGGAGTGGGATGGGAGGAGGTGAATGGGAAGACAGTGTTAATGGTATCAGACACATCCAGGTAGAGAAAGATTTCTACTTGTATTATTATTTCACCTACCCCAAACTAAAGGTGGATTTCAGGTTAGGGACTTTGCCTGTTGTGACTTTAGTTGTGCAATGGAGACATCAGATCTTCATCTCAGCTAATTGTTCCTATTTGTCTGATTTAATCCAATGAGTTATTTTTGATCCTGTGCCATTTGTCTTTAGGTTATAGGATATACTGGATGAAACTAATTTTGTCTGGGCGAAAACTAGATTCATGAGAAGCATGATTGAGCAGAGTAAATCAGCAAAAAACAAAGTGTAAAAGTTGCTGCGTGAGGAACCAAAAGGGGAAATATCTAGATCTGACACAACTAAAAGGTTTGTAATAACAGATAATAATTGATGCCCCAAATGTAATAACCATAAGTGTGTACACAATGTCTTCCACATTTAGAGTGGAATGTTATACTTTGTGGTAGTTTTTTTTTTAACAAGTGGCTTGTTTTTTTTATGTTATGTTTTTCCAGTAAATGATAATGATGTTGAACTGCTTTATTGTTTTGATAGATGGAAAACAATATCAATATATTTTTGATGGATACTATTAAATCATGATGTGTGTACAACAGTCTGGAGGTGTTCAACTGATTTATTCTCAATAAACATGTTTTTTATTTGAATAATTAGCTAGAATATGGTGTTTCAAATTTAGCTGCTGGTTGAGCACACCCCAACCCATGGGGCGTGCCAGCAGCAAATGGACTAATTCTTAAAATAAAACCATTTTAAGGTCTTACCTTGGCAATCAGTTCCATTTCCAGTGAATCCAGGCCTGCATGTGCAGGTGAAGGACCCTTCTGTGTTGTTGCAGTAGGCATCCGCATGACAGTAGTCTTGATTAGTCACACATTCGTCTATGTCTATACATTCCTCTCCATCATATCCAGTCCTACACTGGCACCTGAAAGAACCTATGTTGTTCATGCACTCAGAAGTTATGGGGCAAGTGGTTGAGTTAGAAGCACATTCATCAATATCTGCAAAAAAGAAGAAGCAGACATTTAAATGATCTGCGAGTATAACTAAAACTGTCCAAATAATATTACTGAACCAGGCAAATTTACTTAGCAATAACTATAGTTCATCGACTTTGTTTTGTTTCATAGATTCACATGCTTTGTCAATCCCCATGTTCAAATGGGGAATGTCCATTAGTTAATGTTAACTCAGTAGTTTTCCCAAACACTCCAATAACATTGAAACTGCTATAAGCTATATGTGGACCAATCAACTCATTATGTGACATGGCATCTGGTCAACAGGATGAATGGCCTCAGAGCGCCAACTCTACACAGGCTGATCTGCTTAGATTTTTGCCGCTAGTCAACTCACTGCATGGTGAAAAGACTCATTACTGTGGAGGTTAGGTTGGCGAGTCACGTATGAACTATGAAAGATTCTAATGTTGGAGAACTGTATTTATAGGTAACTTTCTCTTCTCTAACTTTTAGATCATTCATAGATCTGCAAATTTGAATAATAATTTACATAGCACTAACAGTAAACAACATACAACAAAGAACTCCTATTAAGGCTCAAATCAATTGAATAAGATGTGTTGTGCCACTTGCCCTACTGCTGTCTCAAATGCCTTCTGAACATTGAGGCAGTAATGTTGTTACTGTTGTTTGCTCGCTACTCCAGCAACTTATTCGCACACTGTTCCCTCCCACTTTGCGCCTCCTGCGAGCCCCTGCAAAGGGCTACTTATGGAGGCCTCAGTGCAGGTGTCCTGGCAGCGTGCCAAAGGCGAGCCCGTCTGCACCTGTCCACGCCTAGACTGAGCCCAGGAACCCTGGCCCCACCGCCTCTCAAAGTTACACCGCCCCTGAGCTGCAAGCCCAGGACTTCACAATAACAACTGCTGCTGCACCTCTAACTGATCCATGCCAGGACCTTTTACCTATCAAAACTGCCTCTTCTCCTGCAACACCGAAGCTCCACCATGCACGGCAACCACCACCACTCCCACCACACCAGACCATCTCCATTGCCTCATGCTCAACGCACAATCTCTCTGCAAGCACATCACAGAGATATGGGACACCATTACCTTCTTCACCCCCGTTGTCATCGTCCTCAGCAAGACTTGGCTCAACCCAGCATCCGCACCAGACATCGCCTCAGCGAAACTCGACAGCTACAAGATTGCACATGAAGACTGCATCAACAAACACAAAGGTGGAATCTCCTTCGTTGACAAGGAAACCATACACTATCACCCCAATCTTGGAACACCTCAACTTCCAACTTTGAACTGACAGCAATACCACCATCAGAAGGACCCTCGCCTACAGACCTCCAAGACCTCGCCCCAGTTCCTACAACACCATTCCTGATTTCAGAGCGCCGCTCCCTATCGACTTCGAAACCTACATCAACCCCGGCAAGAAAACAAGTTACTTACCTGTAACTACAGTTATCCAGTATTGGTATCTTTCATAAATTCACATACTTGAATCATCCCTGTTGTTGAAGTGAGAGTCCCACGGTATATTATAAGAGCAGTAAGTAAAGATTTCCATAGGCTATAATGCTAACAAAATTAACACATATAGCCTATCCATGTCCTTTTGTAAAAAGAACCAAACTTGACTCATGACCAATCAGGCTCCATCACCTTCTAGAATATTCCCCAGAGACTCTCATTCCCTCAGATTTTCTAGCACTAGAGTGAAGAGTATGTTATGGAAAGGAAATGTGAGCCTCAAAAGGGGAGGAGGGTGGGTCACATGTGAATTTATGAAAGATACCAATACTGGATAATGAAAATGTCACTTACCCAGTGTACATCTGTTCGTGGCATCAGTCGCAGTAGATTCGCATGTTCTGCAATAGCTCGCCATCTGGTGTTGGGCCGGAGTGTTACAAGTTGTTTTTCTTCGAAGAAGTCTTTCGAGTCACGGAACCGAGTGACTCCTCCTTTTGTCTCCATTGCGCATGGGCGTCGACTCCATCTTCGATTGTTTTTCCCCGCAGAGGGTGAGGTAGGAGTTGAATTGTAGTAATAGTGCCCATGCAATGGAGTGACTAAGTATGCACCTATTTAAGGTTGAGATGATACATATATAAATAATTGAAGGTAACTTCCAAACTGCTACAGGCTCCCGGGGAGGCGGGTGGGCACATGCGAATCTACTGCGACTGATGCCACGAACAGATGTACACTGGGTAAGTGACATTTTCAGTTCGATGGCATCTGTCGCTGTAGATACGCATGTTCTGCAATAGACTAGTAAGCAGTTATTTCCCCAAAAGCGGTGGATCAGCCTATAGGAGTGGAAGTAGTCTGAAATAATGTCCTTAATACAGCTTGACCTACTGTGGCTTGTTGTGCGGATAACACGTCTACACAGTAGTGCTTGGTGAATGTGTGAGGCGTAGACCATGTGGCTGCCTTACATATTTCTTGCATTGGGATGTTTCCTAGAAAGGCCATGGTAGCACCTTTCTTTCTGGTTGAGTGTGCCCTTGGTGTAATGGGCAGCTGTCGTTTAGCTTTAAGGTAGCAGATTTGGATGCATTTAACTATCCATCTGGCTATACCTTGTTTTGAAATTGGGTTTCCTGCATGAGGTTTTTGAAATGCAATAAAGAGTTGTTTAGTCTTTCTGATGTTCTTTGTTCTGTCAATGTAATACATTAATGCTCTTTTGACATCTAATGTATGTAGTGCCCTTTCAGCTACGGTATCTGGCTGTGGAAAGAACACTGGAAGTTCCACTGTTTGATTTAGATGGAACGGTGAAATAACCTTTGGCAAAAATTTAGGATTGGTCCTTAGGACGACTTTATTTTTGTGTAGTTGTATAAAAGGTTCCTGTATAGTAAACGCCTGAATCTCGCTTACTCTTCTCAGGGAAGTAATGGCGATGAGAAATGCCACCTTCCAGGTTAGGAACTGTATGTCGCAGGAGTGCATGGGTTCAAAAGGTGGACCCATAAGTCTAGTTAGGACAACATTTAGGTTCCATGAAGGAACAGGTAGTGTTCTTGGTGGTATAATTCTCCTAAGGCCCTCCATGAATGCTTTAATGACTGGTATTTTATATAGGGAAGTTGAATAGGTAGTCTGCAGGTATGCAGATATTGCTGCAAGGTGAATCTTAATGGAAGAGAAAGCTAGGTTAGATTTTTGTAAGTGAAGCAAGTAACCCACTACATGTTCTGGAGTTGTGTGTAATGGTTGTATTTGATTAATATGGCAGTAGCAAACAAACCTCTTCCATTTACTTGCATAGCAGTGCCTGGTGGATGGCCTTCTTGCTTGTTTTATGACTTCCATACATTCTTGGGTAAGTTGTAAGTGCCCGAATTCTAGGATTTCAGGAGCCAGATTGCTAGATTCAGCGATGCTGGATCTGGGTGTCTGATCTTTTGGTTGTGCTGTGTCAACAGATCTGGCCTGTTGGGCAATTTGATGCAGGGTACCACTGATAGGTCTAGCAGCGTTGTGTACCAGGGTTGCCTTGCCCAAGTTGGTGCTATCAATATGAGTTTGAGTTTGCTTTGACTGAGTTTGTTTACTAGGTAAGGAAGGAGAGGGAGAGGAGGAAAAGCGTAAGCAAATATCCCTGACCAGTTCATCCATAGGGCATTGCCTTGGGATTGTTTGTGTGGGTATCTGGATGCGAAGTTTTGGCATTTTGCGTTCTCCCTTGTCGCAAACAAGTCTATCTGAGGTGTTCCCCAGAGTTTGAAATAAGTGTTCAGTATTTGGGGGTGAATTTCCCATTCGTGGACCTGTTGGTGATCTCGAGAGAGATTGTCTGCGAGTTGATTTTGTATCCCTGGTATAAACTGTGCAATTAGGCGAATTTGGTTGTGAATTGCCCAATGCCAAATTTTTTGTGCTAGCAGGCTTAACTGCGTGGAGTGCGTCCCTCCCTGCTTGTTTAGATAATACATTGTTGTCATGTTGTCTGTTTTGACGAGAATGTATTTGTGAACTATTATTGGTTGGAAAGCTTTTAGTGCTTGAAAAACTGCTAGAAGTTCTAGGTGATTGATATGCAGTTTTGTTTGATGTACGTTCCATTGTCCTTGTATGCTGTGTTGATTGAGGTGTGCTCCCCACCCTGTCATGGAAGCATCTGTTGTTATTACGTATTGTGGCACTGGGTCTTGGAAAGGCCGCCCCTTGTTTAAATTTATGTTGTTCCACCACAGAAGCGAGAGGTAAGTTTGGCGGTCTATTAACACCAGATCTAGAAGGTGACCCTGTGCTTGAGACCACTGTGATGCTAGGCATTGTTGTAAGGGCCTCATGTGCAGTCTTGCGTTTGGGACAATGGCTATGCATGATGACATCATGCCTAGGAGTTGTAATACCATCTTTGCCTGTATCTTTTGTGTTGGATACATGCGTTGTATGATGGTGTTGAAATTTTGAATTCTTTGTGGACTCGGAGTGGCTACTCCTTTTGATGTGTCTATTATGGCTCCCAGGTATTGTTGTACCTTGCGTGGCAGAATTTTGGATTTTGTGAAATTGACGGTGAACCCTAGTTTGAAGAGGGTTTGTATGATATGATTTGTGTGATTTGAGCACTCTATTAACGAATGGGCTTTGATTAGCCAGTCGTCTAGATATGGGAACACATGTATTTGCTGCCTTCTTATGTGTGCTGCGACCACTGCTAGACATTTGGTAAAGACTCTTGGTGCGGTTGTTAATCCGAAAGGCAGTACCTTGAATTGGTAATGTATTCCTTTGAATACAAACCTTAGGTATTTCCTGTGCGATGGGTGTATTGGTATATGGAAATAAGCATCCTTGAGGTCTAAAGTTGCCATGTAGTCGTGCAGTTTTAGCAATGGCAATACTTCTTGTAGTGTGACCATGTGGAAGTGGTCTGATTTGATGAAAGTGTTCACTACTCTGAGGTCTAGGATTGGTCTCAGCGTTTTGTCCTTCTTTGGTATCAGAAAGTACAGTGAGTAAACTCCTGTGTTTATTTGTGTGTTTGGCACTAATTCGATTGCATTCTTTTGCAATAGTGCCTGCACTTCTATCTCCAGGAGATTGGAATGGTGTGTTGTTAAATTTTGTGCTCTTGGTGGTATGTTTGGAGGGAATTGTAGAAATTCTATGCAATAACCATGTTGGATAATTGCTAGAACCCAAGTGTCTGTAGTGATTTCCTCCCATGCTTTGTAATGATGACCTATTCTTCCCCCCACTGGTGTTGTGTGGAGGGGGTGAGTGACATGTGAGTCATTGTTTAGTAGTAGGGGTTTTGGGGCTTTGAAATCTCCCTCTATTTCTAGGGAATTGCCCTCCTCTATATTGTCCCCGAAAACCTCCTCTATACTGTCCCTGGTAAGTGGACGGTGTTGCTTGTGAGGTGCTGGCTTGTGTGCTTTGACCCCGAAACCCCCCTCGAAAGGGCGTTTTACGGAATGTGCTGTAATTCCCTCTGCTCTGCGGGGAGTAGAGTGCGCCCATGGCTTTGGCAGTGTCTGTATCTTTTTTGAGTTTCTCAATCGCTGTGTCCACTTCTGGACCGAACAGTTCTTTTTCATTAAAAGGCATATTGAGAACTGCTTGTTGAATCTCTGGTTTAAATCCAGACGTTCGGAGCCATGCATGCCTTCTGATAGTTACAGATGTATTAATTGTCCGTGCAGCTGTATCTGCAGCGTCCATGGAGGAACGGATCTGGTTGTTGGAGATGGTCTGTCCCTCCTCAACCACTTGTTTTGCCCTATTTTGGAAGTCTTTGGGCAGATGTTCAATGAGATGTTGCATCTCGTCCCAGTGGGCTCTGTCATAGCGCGCAAGTAGTGCCTGGGAGTTCGCGATGCGCCACTGGTTTGCAGCTTGTGCTGCGACTCTCTTACCAGCTGCATCGAACTTGCGGCTTTCTTTATCTGGGGGTGGTGCATCTCCAGATGTGTGAGAGTTGGCCCTTTTCCTAGCTGCTCCTACAACAACAGAGTCTGGTGGCAGCTGTGTTGTGATGAAAGCCGGGTCCGTAGGAGGCGGCTTATACTTTTTTTCCACCCTTGGTGTGATTGCCCTACTTTTGACCGGGTCCTTAAATATGTCTTTTGCGTGCCGGAGCATACCAGGGAGCATAGGCAGGCTTTGGTAGGAGCTGTGGGTGGAGGAGAGTGTGTTGAACAAGAAATCATCCTCGACCTGTTCTGAGTGTAGGCTTACGTTGTGAAATTGTGCTGCTCTAGCCACCACCTGAGAGTACGCGGTGCTGTCTTCTGGTGGAGATGGTTTTGTAGGGTATGCCTCTGGGCTGTTATCTGACACTGGGGCGTCGTATAGGTCCCATGCGTCCTGGTCTTGGTCACCCTGGCTCATGGTGGTGTGAGCTGGGGAGTGTGATGGCGTTTGTGCTGGTGAAACGTTAATCACGGGCGGAGGAGAGGGTGGTGGTGTAACTCTTTTCACCACTTTTGGTTGTGGTGCTTGTTCCGTCTGGAACTCCAACCTTCTCTTTCTCCTAATGGGGGGAAGGGTGCTTATTTTTCCTGTCCCCTGCTGAATGAAGATACGCTTTTGCGTATGGTCCACATCAGTTGCTTGTAGCTCTTCCTCAAACCTATGCTTTTGCATTTGGGAGGTTAGCGAGTGCTCTTCTGTATAAGAGCCCGAAGCTGGGTTGCTTGCAGTTT
Source organism: Pleurodeles waltl (assembly GCF_031143425.1). Classification (NCBI taxonomy): domain Eukaryota; kingdom Metazoa; phylum Chordata; class Amphibia; order Caudata; family Salamandridae; genus Pleurodeles; species Pleurodeles waltl. The sequence goes on along the minus strand of NC_090450.1, from coordinate 18,415,953 downwards.
GTTTCGGCATCGAAACTTTGTCTGCGTGTTTTTTCGGCTCCGAGGTGACTTTTTTCCTTTTCGGGGCCGAAACCTCTCGGCGTCGATCTGTTTCGGTGCCGCTGTCTCGGCGTCGAGCCGTGTCCACACCGGCATCTCGGTGTCGAGGCTTGTCTCCAGCACTTTCTCGGTCCCGAGAAGGCTGCGTGCCGGTGTCTCGACCGGAGTCGGACGATCTCGGCACTGTTTGGGCCTTTTTCGGTGCCGACGGTCGGTCACCGAATTTATGGGTCGAGCCATGGCCTGGTGGCAGTGGCGTCCCCTGGGCCTTGTAAATGTTTCTTTGTGTGGTTTTCGACGTCTTACTCACGGTTTGTGTATCGTCGAATCCTTCGGAGTCTGAGTCTTGGATCGAGAAGGTACCTTCCTCTTCCTGTTCCTCGAACTCCCGTCGGGCTGTCGGTGCGGACGCCATTTGAAGTCTTCTGGCTCGACGGTCTCGGAGTGTTTTTCGGGACCGGAACGCACGACAGGCCTCGCAGGTGTCTTCGCTGTGCTCAGGTGACAGGCACAGGTTGCAGACCAAGTGTTGGTCTGTGTAGGGGTATTTATTGTGGCATTTGGGGCAGAAACGGAACGGGGTCCGTTCCATCGGCGTTCCTCAGCACGCGGTCGGGCCGACCAGGCCCCGACGGAGGATCGAAAAAACTACCCCGAAGGGCACCGGAGCTCTTCGATCTTCGATGCGGTGTTGAATCTAAGTACGCCGATCCCGAACGCAACAATACCGACGAAAATCTTCCGAAATTAACTATTTTTTCCGTTCCGAAACTCGGAGCGACAGGAACACGTCCGAACCCGATGGCGGAAAAAAAACAATCGAAGATGGAGTCGACGCCCATGCGCAATGGAGACAAAAGGAGGAGTCACTCGGTTCCGTGACTCGAAAGACTTCTTCGAAGAAAAACAACTTGTAACACTCCGGCCCAACACCAGATGGCGAGCTATTGCAGAACATGCGTATCTACAGCGACAGATGCCATCGAACCTGTTGTTACAGGTAATTCACTTGTTTTCTTATCCAGTATTGGATCTTTTATAAATTCACATGCTTGAATCTGAATAGCCAGCAGTACTCATAATAACTGTTATGCCCGCAGTGGATGGTGGGTGCGAGCATTGTAATCCTTCTAAATAGCGACTAACATATCTATGTCAATATAAGAATATATAAATATATATATGTATATACATATCTATGCATATAAAGTAAAACATGTCAAACAAACAATTACATAGGAATTGTAAACCTCTTGTATATAGAACTAAGTATACTCATTCAAGGAAAACTCACCTCAATGAAAGATGACAAAGGACCGCCTGCCCAACAAGAGAATCAGCTCTTTGCGTTGATTCCAGACAGTAATGCTGCGCGAAAGAGTGCGTAGTCTTCCACGTTGCAGCCTGACATATCTTGTCCAAGGCAATCGCTTGAAATAGAGCAGCCGAGTGGAAGTTACACTTGTAGAATCTGCTTTCGGGCGGTTAGTTAATGGTTTTCCCGACTTTGGGTGGCAAAACTGGATGGTGGATGCAATCCAACGAGCTATCATAGTCATAGTGACTCCTGTACCCTGACGGCCTTGGGCATGTGAGACTAAGAGCTGGTCTGTCTTCCGAAGCTGTTTAGAACCAAGGGAGGGCATATCAGCAGAGCGTCTATAAGATGATATAGTAGCCAAATGGACTTTAACAGATGCATGACCAAGCCCAGGGTTTGACAGAGTGAGAAGGTATGATATAATTTGCTCTAGCAAGACTTTTAACAGATGCAAATTGTTTTGATGGCACCAGATACAAGTCCTCTTCCATTTGAGCCTATAAGTCGTGTTTGTACTGTCAGCCCGTGCCCTGGACAAAATTACTTTGCATTCTTCGTCGATGCTCATGCCCTGAAATTCATCGAATTCAGGAGCCATGCGTGCAATTGGAGAGATGCTGGATCTGGATGTAATATCTGACCTTCACTCTTCATTAGGAGGTTGTGCTTGCTGGAAGGCATAAGGGATTGGCCATTAATAGGAGAAGGAGTTCCGTAAACCAATACTGTCTGGGACACTTGGGTGCTATGAGTATTAGCTTGCAACCCTTTGATTTAATCTTCTTCAGAAGCCTGGAAATCAATGGGAAGGGGGGGGAGCGTATGCAAAGAGCCCGGACCATCACATCGAAAGGGCCTTCCCCCAAGTCCCTGGGAGCGGGTACCAACTGGCGTTATACTGGCATTTGGTGTTTTGATTGGTGGCAAACAGATCCAGGGTTGGACGTCCCCAGCACAGAAAGATGCTGTCTAGCTCCCTATGCTCGAGTTCCCATTCGTGGCAGTTGTCGTACGTCCTGCTGAGAGAGTCTGCTAGGGAGTTGTTGACACCTGGCAGGTGTTCCACTCTCAGACAAATCTTGTGAAGTGTGAGCCATTCCCACAAAGATTGAGCTTCTCTTGAGAGGGAAAGAGGTCTTGTTCCTCCCTGTTTGTTGATGTATAACATGCTTGTAGTGTTGTCTGTGTGGCCCAACACAGAGGATCCTGCTTTCCGCGGAAGGAACGCTTTGAGTGTAAGAAAATTTGCTTTTAATTCTAGCAGATTTATATGGAGTATTCTCTGCACAATCGACCATTTCCTTTAAATGCACATGTCTTGTAGATGACCTCCCCAGCCCTCCAATGAAGCATCCGTTGCGCTAATGAAATCTGTCATTGGAGTCAGAAAGGTCAATCCCTGAGAGAGATGGTTGGTCTGGGACTACCACCGCAGAGTCCCCACCATCCTTGGTATAATATTGATTGAATCTTCGAAGGATCCTTGAGATTGAGTCCATTGTAGCTGTAATTCCTCCTGTAATGGTCTCATTTTCAACCTTCCTAGGTAGACTAGGGTGATCGATAAGGAAATCATGCCTAGGAGTGACTTGAACCTCCGAACTGAAACGGACCTTCTTTTTGAGACCTTGAGTGCCATGTTGGCCAGTTTTTGTTGTCGCACCCTTCAGAGATAAGCCTTGCTCTTGATGGTGTCGAGTTCCACACCTAAAAAGGCTATCCTGCGTGTCGGTAGAGTGAACGATTTTTGGAAGTTCACTGCTAGACCTAGATTGTGAAATAGTCATAGGCAGGCGATGGTAGCTTTGGACGCCAGCTGTGTTGTAGGAGCTTTTATCAGCCAGTCATCGAGATATGGGAAGACTTGAAAACCCTTGTTGCGGAGGAAAGCTGCTATCGGAGTGAGACATTTCGTGAAGATTCTTGGTGCTGACTTTAAGCCAAATGGAAGAACCTTGAATTGGTAATGGGCACTGAACACAGTGAAGCAGAGATGTTTGTGATGTTTTACATGAATCGGTATATGGAAATAGGCATCCTGGAGATCTAAAAATGTCATGTAATCTCCAGTGTTGAGCAGGTGTAGGCTATCCAACAGTGTGATCATCTGAAAGTGCTGTATCCTATACTGCAAGGTCCCCAGAGAACGAGCAGTGTCTGTGTCAGTTTTAATGGCTTGTAGGGCCTCATCTATAGGTTTGCCGAAGGCAGACTCTCCTTCATAGGGCATATCTAATATCCTAGAGTGGGCTTCTGGCCTGAAAGATGTTGCTTTCAGCCATCCCTGGCGGCGCAGAACCGCTGCTCCTGCCAGCTGACGGAAACCTGTGGAGGCTATGTCTAGAGCGCAGTCTATGATCTCTTCTGAGATATGTTGTTCTTCCTGCAGAATTTTCCGTGCCTCAGGTTGCTTGTTCTCAGGAATGAGTTCTAAGAAAGAGTTCATGTCAGACCACATCTGGCGATCATAGCGACCAAAAATCGCTAAAGAGTTGGCTGCATGGACAGTTATAGCCGACATTGCCGAGAATCTCTTGCCCACGTTGTCTAGACGTCAGCCCTCTTTATCTGGAGGAGTAGATATAGGCGTCGACGGATTCTTAGAACGCCGTTGGGCAGCTTGGGAAATGACCGAGTCTGGTTTAGGATGGCCTGTTAAGCACGCTGGAGAGTCCTATGGCACCTTGTATTTTTTATCCAGCTTTTGTGGAACCGGTGGAACTGTAGCTGGATTCTCCATGATTTTAATGCCTTCACTCCAAATAAAGTCTATGATTGGAATTGCCATCACCGACTTTCTTGCCTGTTCCTTGAAGTCATGGAGGAAGCATTCCGACTGTGAGACGGAGGTTGGTAAATGAAACCGTCTGGTTGCCCTATCCATTAAGTTATGAAAACCTCCTATATCCTCCGGTGGAGAATCTGATGGACAAGGAGGTGGAGGCGATGGAGTGGAAGCTAAATAATCATCCCATTAATTGTTCGGATGCTGGGGTATTGCAATCTCTCCTTCTTCTCTTTCATCCTCTGAAGAGGAGATGTCATCTCTAGGAGGAGCGGCTATTGTAGACTGTGGAGTAAGCCTGGGAGTTGCTGGAGGAGAAGGTATACCCCTTGGTGTAACAGGAGAGGAAGGAAGAGGCGGCTGCATCTCAGCTCTTATAGTCTTGCAACACAGATTGCAAATCTTAAATCAGAGAAGCAGACATTTGGATAGTATCTCCTGGCTGCTGTAAAGGTTCATAATATTCTCTCTGATGAGAATAATAAGATTGGTACTGTTGCTCGTATTCATCCTCATCTTCCTGGTACTTGACATGCAACTGGGATGGACTGTGCGCATCACCAAAGGGCCCTTCATCTGATTCTTCCTAGTCTAGCAAATGACTAGGAAGTAAGGTTGTTACCTTACTAGGCAATGTATCTGTCCGATAAACAGTAGACTTAGACATCGTGGTAATTTTCACTGTAGCGTGAAGGCCGGGAGATCCAGAGGAAATGGGGATCACGTTGCCCTGAGTCATAGTAACAAGTGGCATCGTCAATGGTGTCGACGACAATGGTCCTGTCATCGAAACTGGCTTAGTCGTCGATTTTTTCGTCAACAACAGTGTCGTCGACTGTGGTCTCGTAGACGGAGGTGTTGTCGATGGTACTGTCAACGACGATGCTCTCGTAGACGATGGTGTCGACGACGGTGCCCTAGTCATCGATATTCCCGTCGACTTATTTTTCAACGACGAGGACTTTTCTAGAGCCACTTTCATCGACAGCTCCAACAACAAATGTGACTTATCTGCGACTCTAAGAGAAAAAATGGGAGCCTTTACCACAGACGTTGACGTGGTCGCATTCGACGACGGTCTTGTCAACGAGACGGTAGTTGTTGAAACCGCCATCGTTGATGACGGTAGTGTCACTGTTGCTATCGTCGACGGTAGTGTCGTCGCCGACTTGAATTGAAGAGACATCTTTCTAGAACTAGAAGGCTCTGATGAAGGAGAACGAGGACGTGACTCCTTTTTGCGGCGAGGAGAGGATGGTTCAGATGAAATTGAGCTTTGAATGTCCCTGGCTGCCTCCTTATGGTGCTTCTTGTGGTATTTTCTGGATTTTTCAGCCTGCCGTAGGTCAGCAGATCTGGACCTTTTATGAGGCCTTCCTGAATCACTATCCTCACCAGAAGTACAGGATGTAGCCTGCAACCAGATTAACAGTCTTCCTTCTCTGTCTCTAAGGGTCTTAGCAGAGAAGGTGCGGCATATTTTACAATCCTTTACCTGAAGCTCAGGATGTAAGCAATATAAGCAATCCTTTTGTGATTCATCCACATGTAGCCTTTTTTTTGCCACAGGTCTTACAAGGGCGGAAAAGGCCTTTTCTGGAAGAATCAGACATCTTGCTGAAGAAAAATCTTTCTTGAGAGGAATAAAATTAGCAGAGCTCAAGGAGAGTCCCTTCACACGACGTGCAGTAGAAAATCTGAGGGAATGAGCCTCTTTTGCGAATATTCTAGAGGGTGCTGGAGCCTGATTGGTTATGAGTCAAGTTTGGTTCTTTTTACAAAAGGACATGGATAGGCTATATTTGTGAATTTTGTTAGCACTATAGCCTATAGAAACTTTTACTTACTGCTCTTATAGCATACCGTGGGACTCTCATTTCGACAACGGGGATGATTCAAGCATGTGAATTTATGAAAGATCCAATACTGGATAATCTCAACTTTCACTGCACCAACCCCAAGATACCAACACCTCCAACCTACTTGGAAGCATGAGCAACATCCGCCTCACCCAGCTGGTCACCAAGCCCACTCACATCACAGGACATGCACTCAACTGGATCTTCACAGCCAGCGACAGAATCAAGTACAGCCAGTTCACTGAGCTCACCTAGACTGACCACACCATTGTCTACTTCACTATCTTGGCATTCCCAGCACCACCCCGAAGCCACCCAGCAATTTTTACTGAAGCTGAAACAAGCCCTGAGAGAGCCAATGCACTGATGCACTCAACAGCTCCCACCCTCACATCGCAACTAACCTAGAATAGGCAGTAGAGAACATCTCCCCCGGTTCACAGTATGCGCCAACAGAGTTGCTCCAGCAAACCCATCCAAGCAAGCCAGCTGGTACACGACCAAAATAAGAATAAAAAAGCGCACTTGCAAATGACTCAAAAGGAAATGGCACACCAGCATTTAGCCACGGACCGAACAACATTCAAAACTACCCTCAACCAATACCACCAACTCTTCAAAAAGACGAAAAGAAACACCCTGGCCTACCACATCGAAGCAAGCTCCAACCACAGCAAGTAACTATTCAATATCATCAGAGAGTTCTCCATCCCCTCAGCCACCGAAAACATAATCACACCATCACACAAACTCTGGGATTCCTTGGCGGACTCCTTCCACGAGAAGATCTCCACCATCAACAGAAATGTCAAACACCAACCCACAGATATCCTCAGTCATCTTGCTTCCATGAATGAGGAACACAACCACCTGCTCACCACATGGGACTGGCTCATCACGCTAGACACCACTGCCATCATGAAATCCGTCCTTTCAGGGGCACCCACAGACCCCTGCCTTCACCACATCTTCGATCTCAGGGGTAAGATGATCAGAAGCAAGCTCACCACCATCCTCAATGCATCCATTACCACGGCCACCTTCCCCGAAGAGTGGAAACATGCAGAAGTCAAGCATCTACTTAAGAAACCATTCGCTGTCCCCAACATACTCAAGAACTACAGCCCCATTTCTCTGCTCCCTTTTCCCGCCAAAGTCCTCGAGAAGGCCATCAACCACCAACTCTCAGAACACCTGGAGAACAACCTCCTTCTGGACCTTTTCCAAATCCGGATTCCACACTAACCACAACACTGAAATTGCCCTGATCACAGCCACTGATGACATCAGATCCCTCCTCAACTAAGGAAAACAGCAGCCCTGATACTACAGACCTCTCAGCAGCGTTCGAAACAGTATCACACTACACCCTGATCAAAAGACTTCACAACATTAGAATCTAATGAGACACCCTCAAGTGGATCGCCTCCTTCCTAACCATAAGAACCCAGAGAATCCACCCTCATGGTTCATCTCTCAGCCCTACCCTGTTCAACACCTACATGACTCCCTGGCCAACGTTGCCAGATCACATTAACTGAACATCTTATCCTATGCCGACTATACCTAGGTCATCTTCTCACTATCTGAAGACCCTTCTGCGATGCTAACCAACATCCACAGGTGCATGACTAGTATCTCAGACTGGATGAGAGATAACTGCCTACATTTCAACGTTGACAAGACTGAAGTGCTGATCTTCGGAAACAACACCTCCCCAGGGGACAACGACAGATGGCCCCCAGAACTAGGACCATCACCCACTTCGACTGACCACGCTCACAACCTTGGCATCATCCTGGACAGTGAACTCATCATGTAAAGACAGATCCAATGCAGTCTCATCCACCTGCTTCCTGACCTTCTGTATGCTCCACAAGATTTTCAAGTGGCTCCCTATCAACACCAGACACACCGTCATACAAACCCTGGCCACCAGCCGACTTGACTACGGCAATGCACTCTACTCAAGAATCACCTTGCATCTCCTTAAGAGACTGCAAACTGTACAGAACGCAGCATTCAGACTCATCCTAGACCTCCCTAAACAGACCCACATCACCTCTCAACTCAAGAAGCTCCAATGGCTCCCCATTCAGAAGAGATGCCAGTTCAAGATGTTGATCCACACATTCAAAGCCCTCCACAACCAGGGACCAGTGTACATCAACCATCAATTGAACTTCAACCTTTGCTCCAGATATCTGCACTTCACCTCCCTCTGCCTCGCCCACATCCCCAAACCCCCCTGCAGAAACAGCGGTGGACACTCCTTCTCCTACCTTGCTTCAAACCCTGCTGGAATTCAGAAAATAACTCATGACCTGGCTATTCAACTGACTCCCCCTGCAGCAGCACTTTTAGCACCTGGATACCCGCTAGGGTCATTAGCTGGGCTATACAAATCCAGATTGTTGTATTGATTGCAAATGTGTGCAATGAAGTCTATGCAGATGCTTCACAAATGTCAGCAGTCACGACCCCAGCACAGATTACAGCTGTAGCAGCCATTTCTCCAGAGTTTTGAGCTCATACATTGCTTCTGAGATGTCTCCTGGACTTTGTGTCAATGTGTGATCTATGCTAATTTCCACTGGGTAATCCTTTCTCGATAAGGCTGATCCTTTACCATACTGTCCAAAGAGCTAATCTAACTTTCTAGGTTTCTGTGTTATCTATGTTGCATTTCAAGCAGATTGATGGATTTTATTATACAAAAAATGAGCCTTACGTGGCTCACAGGAACATTCCATACAAATTATATAATTCATGAACGTATACACACATTTTTCTCAATAGACAGATAGAAAATGTATAAAAAGCTTCAAAGTTCTAAAACATACTATTTTATTTTGTGGCATAATTAAGAATGTGTGCCATCCCCGTAGTAAACATACCAAAACCACTAAAAAATGGATACAGGTTAAAATATTTGTGCAACATGTAAAAACGGACATAAAAATAGGACATAGTCCAAGTTTTGAAAACCGTCTTGGAAAGAAATCACATATGCAATTTTCCTTTTTTGTGTTTCTCCATGCACCAGTTATGGCTATTAGAGGCAGTATGTTAAATCTTATAAGAATTACACTTCGAATACCATGATGCAATTTCCACTTTACATATATTTGTGGGATTTTGCTGCACCCACCCATGCAGACAGCAGCAACACCATCATGCTACTCAACACCCAAAAACACAGCAAACGTGATGGTAACATGAGACTTGCTGAGCAGTGACACATCAGACATCTTCTTCCTCACTCAAACCTGGCTCAACTCCACATCATCTCCTGACATCACTGCGACAATCCCAGCTACAAGCTTGCATGACAGGTACACACTCAAAAGCCAGGTGGAGGACTTGTAGTCATTTACAAGGAATCAATCAAATGCTTAACCTTCATGGAGAACAGCAGCCCATTCATGGAACTTCTACACTTCAAGCTACAAATCTCTGAAAACTGCACCTTGAACGGGATCCTTGACTACTGTCCACTCAGACCAAGAGCCACCTTCAGTCGCCTCACCATCGTCCTACTCACCATCAACTCCAGAGCCCACATACTCATCAATGACCTCAACTTCCACATGTAGGACAGATCTGACCCCTGCTCTTAAAAGCCTGGGCAACACTGGACTGACAAAGCTTGTCTCTAAACCAGCACACACCGTGGGATACACAGTAGACCCCATCTTCATCACCGAGTAGAGCATCAAATACAATGCCACCTTCTGGCTTACTTGGACCAACAACTTCAACATCCACTTCAAAATCAACACACAGTCAGTCAATGCATCCACCAATATGAGCCTGACAAACTGCAGCTAGGGAAAAATCCCAGAAACAGACTGGCTCGGCGCTCACAGCATGGACCCCCCCAACCAAACAGACGACCCCAGCAAGGTCCTCACAAAGTTCATTACCTGGATTAGGAATTGCGCAGACTGCTTTGCACCCATCAAACCCAACAAGCAAAGAAGGTCCAAAAAGCAAGCCAGCACGTACACAGAGGAACCTCAGAATGTCAAACGGCATTGTAAACAGCTAGAGAGGAAATGGAGAGCCAGTCACAAAATCACCAAAAGAACTACCTACAAGGCTGCACTCAGACACTACCACCAGCAACTAAAAGACACCAAGAAAAGAGTGCTATTTGACCGCACTGAAGAAAGCTCCAACAGCTGCACGATGATCTTCTCAACTGTCAGAGACTTCACCATACCCTCAGTCACCATCAACATCATCCCTTCCCAAGAACTCTGTGACAACCTTTCATACTTCTTCCACAGCAAAATCAAAAATATCTACAGCAACTTTGCACACCAAACTGCCCAGCGAACTTATGGCCAACCTACCCATCACCACCTGACAGAATGGACATCCCGTCACCAGAAAGGATATAGGGACAATCATGCAGACTATCCACTAAGGGTCCCCATCGGATCCATGCCCTCACCACATCTACAGCCTCGGGGCACAGCTAATCAGCATCATCCTCACACACACTGTCAACACTTCCTTCACATCTGTCATATTCCTGGATGACTGGGAACATGTGGAAGTCAATCAATCAAAAAAGATTTGTAGAGCGCGCTACTCCCCGTGAGGGTCTCAAGGTGGTGGGGGGCGGAATTAGGGGAGGGTACGGAGGGTCACTGATCGAACAACCATGTCTTGAGGTTCTTTCTGAAAACCAGGAGGTCTTTGGTTTTGCGAAGGTCGGTGGGGAGGGAGTTCCAGGTTTTGGGGGCGAGGTAGGAGAAAGACCTGCCTCCTGTGGTGGTGCGCTGGATGCGGGGGACTGTGGCTAGGGCAAGGTCGGCTGATCAGAGGTTGCGTGTGGGAGTGTGGAAGTGTGGAAGTTAACTCTTTCGTTGAGGTAGGTTGGGCCGGTGTTGTGGAGGGATTTGTGTGCGTGGAAGTCAACACCCTCCTCAAGAAACCATCAGTAGACCCAATCCAACTTAGCAACTTCAATCTAGCTCCCTGCTTTCCTACCCAGCCAAAGTGATTGAGAAGGCCATCAATAAGCACCTCTTGACCCACCTCGAGGCTCACCACTGGCTGAACTAAACCCAATCAGGATACAGAAAGAACCACGGCACCAATACAGCACTCATTTCAGCCACCAACAACATCCAGACCATCACAGACTGAGGAGAATCAGCAGCCCTCATCCTGCTCAGCCTCTCCACGGCTTCCAACATTGTCTCCCACAACACTGTCATCAGAAGACACCATGGGGTTGGCATCCAAGCATCTGCACTCAAATGGATCTGCTCCTTCCTAATGGAAAGAACTCAAAAAGTAATTTTGTCATCCTTTATGTCAAAGACCAAGGACTTGTTCTGCGGAGTATCCCAGGGATCATCTGTCAGCCCAACCCTGTTCAACATCTGCAAGACACCACTCGCAAACATTATCCAATCCCAAAATATCACCATTGTCTCCTACGCCAACAACACCCAACTCATCCTCTCACTGACATGCAACACAACCAGAACTCACTTCATTAACTGCATGACCATGGTAGCATGATAGATGTGGATTAATTGCGTGAAGCGCATCTTTGACGAGACAGAAGTACAGGTCTTCAAAGGACTCCACCTGGTCACAATCAGAGCTATGACCAAGAGCAACACCAACACCCACCGAGCAAGCAAAAAATCTCAGGCTCATCTAGACAACAAGCTCAACATGACGGCACAACTCAACAAAATGATCACATCCTTCTACCACATCCTTCACATTCTACAAAAGATCTTCAAGTGATTCCTGACTATGGAAAACATCAGGCATGTGAATCTATGAAATTGCCTATAGATAGTAAAATAAAAATCCTCAGGCCAGTACATATATAAGGTTTTAGTGGAGACTTTTTCTTGAATAAAAATAGAATTTTTGCCTGCAAGAGTGGGGTAATTCACAATTGCTCTCTGAATTTGTCTGCTTACGTTCATAAAAAGGGATACTAAGTTTACAGAATCCATGGGTCCTTTTATAACTTTCATAGAGAAAATGATGCGTGGGCAAAGGGCATTAATAAGCAAAATAATATTAATATTTAGACTATTTAAATGTTGTATAATGATTAGAGACTAATTTTAGTGAACGTATGACCCAATGGGAGAATAATTGTATGCAGTTTGAAGGGCAGAAAGCACTCTTTCTTCTACTTTAAATTCTTTTGGCCAAACATATGTTAATCCAAATGATAGAAACTGAAAGTTAGGTTAAAAAGAATTCTAGGGGGAGAAATATCCCAGCTCCGTCAATGATTTTAAAACCTCCTTTTTTTTTTGCAATTGGAATGCAAAGTATATCTGCTATTCCTAATAAAATATGCAGAAATCAATGTATACCCAATGATACTGGTGATATTACTGTTATGGAAATGACAGTTTGATTAAGCATTTGTGATATGCTATCATGAAATAAACTTATATACAGATTTACATGTTTTACAGTGTTTTCACCCTATTCCCAATAACTGGATTGCACAGAGAGGCCCAGACAGTTGACCAAATTGGCACAGCACATCACTACTGTTTGTTGCTAATGTAGTGTTCGGTTCAAAAAAGTTCATAAAGGCATGCATTGCAGTTTGGATTTTCAGAAACAAACGGCTGAATTTTCAAATGTGAACGCTCCATCTGTGTTGATGATGCACCAAATTCAGATAGGGGTTGGAGTGGGGGTATTCCAGATAATTAAGATTGTTGTATAAAGTGAAACAAACACTCACAATTTGGTGGCCAGTAACAATCAATTTGCAGACAGTTTGCTGATGTTCACTACTGCCGAAGACACCCATCAAGCTATTCTTTGTTTTGCTAAAGGTTGACTTTTTTTGTGGGTAAGACTTCCTTATTAGCTTAGTTTTTTTACGTACAATTTTAAACATATTTTAATATCCAGAGAGTGGAGTGTTATCCCCTGCTGCATTAGATAAGTTTAGGAAAAAATGGTTTTCAAAAGCACTGATTTAGTCAGATGAAAGTTTGATGGTACCTTCCGTATGAAGTGTGGATTAGTTCTTAGGATACATGTCTTCTCTAAATTGGAAGAATGGTTCTTAATAGTAAACGCTTGAATTTCGCTGACCTTGCCAGCTAACGTGAGGGCTAAAATGAGGGCTTCATTCCATGAGATGTACCTTAGTTCTGCTCTATATATTTGTTCAAAGGGGTCTTTCATTAGTTGAGATAAAAACATGTTAGTCACCATGATGTAGGAGGGTGTTAGTGGGACAGTGAAAAGGCCTTTAAGAAATTCCTTGATAAGCAAATCATACCAAACAGATGGTTGGTTCTATGTTCTCTTGAAGTAAGAAATAACAATCAAACATACTCTGACTGATGCCTATGTCAGTCCTGACTTTGACAGGTGGAGATGATAATAATTGTTGAGCAAGCAAAGTTAAAGATTCAATTTCTTTCGAGCACACCATGAGCAAAAAGCTCCCTCTCCTGTTGCTCTAAGTCGTATTTGTTTGCGATCTAGTGGAATGTCTGATAGGTGGAATTCATTGAAATTTGGAGTCAATCTGACAAATTCAGGCAATGAGGGTCCAGATGGAGAATTTGCTTGTTGCGGCAAGAGAGTAGATTCTGTGTTGGTTCCAATCTTAATTGTTGCAGTTCCAAGAGGAGAAGTAACTCGTAACCAATATTGTCTTGGCCACCATCGAGTTTTGAGGATTATCCAGCATGGCTCCCATGTCATTTTAGACATCACATCTGGTTTCAGTGGGATTGGGGAAATTGCGTACACATAGCTCCATTACCAGTTTATCAACAAAGCATTCCTCCATGATCTTGGTAGGAGATGTCTGCTGGCACAATACAGGCATTTTCTGTTCTGGTTGATAGCAAACAGGTGTATCTTTGGTATTCCTGCAGAGGTGAAATATCTTCTTTAGCTGGGACTGATTTAACAACGACTTGTGACATTCTCCTTTTGTCTTTCTGACACTGTCAGAACATGAGTTCAGTGGCCTGGAAGATGTTAGCACCCTTATTTGAATGTGATGTTATTTTTCAATTCCATATTTGTGTGCCTTCTTGGGTAACTAGGGGGTTGTTTCTCCTTGTTTTTTTATATAATACATGCTTGCTGTACTGTCTGTGTGTATTAAGAATGATGAATTGCATATTCGTGGCAGAAAAGAGAGTAGCCTTGCAGCGATCAACCTCAACTTTAAGATGTTGATGTACATTTGAGTCATTGGAGTGGTTGAATGGGAAAATGAAAGTTTGCATCCTGTAGGTCCAAAGATGTCATATAGTCTTTGTTTCGGAGCAATTATAGAACTTTCTACTATGTCACCATGTAGAACTTTTGTTCCTATAGATAAATGTTCAGGTTTCAAAGATCTAAAAATCAATCTCCATTCTCCAGACCTTTTCATTATGAGGAAAAACATGGTAATAAGAGCCCAAGTTCTTCTGTGACTTAGGATCTAATTCTGTTGTACCTTTTTCCAACAAGATGTTGCAAACAGATGTAGATGACAATATTTCATCTTCTGTGGTGGTGCTGTTGGAGGTTGCAGATCAGCAATACATTACTTTCAAAACACCAGTGGTCATGCTGACTGCTGGGAAAGCTGATAAGCGTGACTGATAACATGACATGCAGTGATGCATTCATTCCTTCAGTTTGCGTTACACTACCCTGTGGTGTGTGGCACCTGGAAGGGATGGGTGAAGCCTTTCCTGGGAGGTCTGTTCTGGCATTAGGGTAATTGGGATGCCTTTCTAAGAAATTACAGGTATTTTGTGTCCTTGGACATAGAGGTGACGTCCATTTTGGTCAACAGAGTTGTTGTTGTCAACTGTGTGGTGTTTGTAAGTGCACGGGTTGTACACTATCAGAAGCTGTAGTTGACAGCGCTTTCCTCTAGTGTATCTTATCCATAAATGACATTGTCATTAAAAGTGAGTTTTAGAAGAGATTGCTTCCTCTTCTTCTGGGGACTGGAGATCTTTAGTTTTTGACTTTCAGAGCCATAACAAAAGTCTGGATTTTCTGTCCTTCAGTGTTTTTGTAAAACATTTTTTACAAATTATACAGCCCTCTGCCTTATGCAGCAATGAAGGCAATAAATGTATTCCTGGAGTGGCTCTTCAGATTAAAGCCTCTTTATCACACAAGTTCCACATGGTCTAAAAAGTCCTTCCTTTTAAGTCTCAGACATGGTCCAATTTGCCTGCAGCTTATCAAATTATTGAATCCTTTTTATGGGCGAGCGCAAAGCGCTCCATCCCATTCTGTAATCTCTCTTTGGGCTTCCAACCAGGCCCATGTCACGTCAGTCACTTACATTGGTTCGTGGGCTTGCCTTTTAAAATCCGCTTGTTTTCATTTGTGAGAGACATGATTAGGTCATGCCTTTTCCGGTGTTTATCCCACCTACACAGCACCGGTAAACTATTAAAAACATACGAGGCTCGATGTTTTCAGCATGGATTCCGGACTAGTTTATCTTTATTTTACTTTACTTTATTTTCCACCCAAGCGCAATTGCGCTGGGGTTTACATAGCGCGATCGCGCTGCATTTTTCCGTTTTCAATTTCATAATGATCGCGCTGCATTTTACATAGTGTGATCGTGCTGCAATTTGTTTTTCTTTTAATTTGTGTAGCAAGAAAAGCCGGGTTAGGAGTTTACAAAGCTAATAGCTCTAACTAGAGCAAATGTGTGACCCGTTGCATTGACAATGCTTGTTTGTTTTGCAGTTCTGCTCAGCCTCAGGGAGCAGCTGAAGTAAGTATTGTACAAGCCTGCCGTACTGTGCATTCTTGTTCGTGTGCTTTTTCACTCGTGCTGCAGATATTTCGGCTTTCACCTCTGCGGTTCGAAACTTTAAATAGATTTGACGAGGCTTGCGGCATCAAAATAGGTTCCAAATATGTTGTTGCTGCAGTGATAACAATTTACTAAAACTTCAAATACAAACTCCTTTCTCCTTCTAAAATATACAGGTTCTTAACTTAGGAGTGACTGACAGACTTGAGGTTTACTTCCCCACCGTTCGCCATCTCCCTCCCATCATGATGGCCCAACCCTTGTAAATTGTTTACCCAACCCTAGAAAATGACACAGGTGAAGAACTGACACTAGCTGCAAGATGTGGCATGATCACCCAAGACAAACAAGTATTTGCAATGCAATAGGTCTTGCTTGCACTGCTGCTGCCTCTGCTGTATCTGCTCTGTGTTTAAGGGGAGCTTGCTCTGCTGCTGTGCTGTATCTGCTGTTTGTAAGGGAAGCTTGCCATGCTGCTGTGCTGTATCTGAGCTATGTGTGAGGGAAGCTTGCACTGCTGCTGCCTGTGCTGTATCTGCTGTGTGTGAGGGAAGCTTGAACTGCTGCTACCTGCGCTGTATCTGCGCTATGTGTGAGGGAAGCTTGCACTGCTGCTGCCTGTGCTGTATTTGCTGTGTGTGAGGGAAGCTTGAACTGCTGCTGCCTGTGCTGTATCTGCTGTTTGTAAGGGAAGCTTGCTCTGCTGCTGTGCTGTATCTGCGCTATGTGTGAGGAAATCTTGCACTGCTTCTGCCTGTGCTGTATCTGCTGTGTGTGAGGGACGCTTGAACTGCTGCTGCCTGTGCTGTATCTGCTGTTTGTAAGGGAAGCTTGCTCTGCTGCTGTGCTGTATCTGCGCTATGTGTGAGGAAAGCTTGCACTGCTTCTGCCTGTGCTGTATTTGCTGTGTGTGAGGGAAGCTTGAACTGCTGTTGCCTGTGCTGTATCTGCTGTTTGTAAGGGAAGCTTGCTCTGCTGCTGTGCTGTATCTGTGCTATGCGTGAGGGAAGCTTGCACTGCTGTTGCCTGTGCTGTATCTGCCTATGTGTGAGGGAAGCTTGCACCGCTGCTGTCTGTGCTGTATCTGCTGTTTCTAAGGGAAGCTTGCTCTGCTGCGGTGCTATATTTGCCCTATGTGTGATGGAAGCTTGCACTGCTTCTGCCTGTGCTGTATCTGCTGTGTGTGTGTGTGAGGGAAGCTTGCAGTGCTGCTGCCTGTGCTGTATCTGCTGTGTGTGAGGGACGCTTCACTACTGCTGTGCTGTATCTGCACTGTGTGGGGAAGCTTGAAAAGCTGCTGTGCTACATCTGTGCTGTGTGTGAGGGATGATTGCACTGCTACTGTGCTGTATCTGCGCTGTGTGTGAGGGAGATTTGTACTGCTGCTGCCTGTGCTGCATCTTCTGTGTGAGGGAAGCTTGCACTGTTGCTTCTGTGCTATGTGTGAGGGAAGCTTGCACTGCTGCTATGTTGTATCTGCGCTGTGTCTGAAGTAAGCTTGCACTGCTGCTGTACTGTATCTGCTATGTGTGAAGGAAGTTTGCACTGCTGCTGCCTGTGCTGTATCTGCTCTGTGTGTGAGAGAAGACTGCACTACTGCCTGTATTTTATCTGTGCTCTGTGTGAGGGAAGCTTGCACTGCTGCCTGTACTGTATCTGCTAGTATGAGGGAAGCTTGCATTGTACCTCTGTGATGAAGCATGCCTTGCTGTTTGTGCTGTATCTGCTGTGTGAGAGAAGCATACACTGCTGCTGCCTGTATTGCACCTCCTTTGTGTGAGGGAAGCTTTCAGGGTACATTCTCTGTGAGGGAAGCTTGCATTGTACCTTCTATGTGAGGGAAGCTTGTATTGTTTCTTCTCAGTTCCCGAATAAACTACCTATCCCGCTCTATTTTCCTTTCTATTCTATGTAGCTCTGACCCATATATATTCACCATGCCACATAATTCCACTACACAAATACACTCCGTACCACACAATTCCACAAGCAATAATTCAAATGAAAAAACACAAATTTCTACTACACAACACATATATCCCCTACACTCCAAACCAAAACACATAAATACAACATATTGTCATTTACAACGCCAATAGCTTGCACTCTCACAATTGCGAGACCTATTACATTGCAAATGCTTGGTAAATTCTGAAGATAAACCTGATAAACAGTCACTTATCTCACTGTGAGATGACTCCCTTCTCACTCAAAATGCAGTAGAAATCTGAATTGTGTGACCTCAGAGAGGAGAGGAAAATACTGTGCTTTGCGACTGTGTACATGTTAAATTATTCTGCGTGTGCTTAACATTGTACTGCTCACTATGCCTACTGTGGAACTCCCAGCTTGACAACTGGGATGATTCAAGGACATGAGTCTATGAAAGGGTCAGTACTGGATAATTAATATATCCATAGGCACTAAGACAGCCAGAGCCTCCCACAGTAAAAATAGCTTTTGGTGGTTGTCACTGCAGGGGCATGCCAACATAACATTTCTACATGCCCCACATTTAAATACTAGCCACCCTACCTTATAGGCTAAAAGGCCTGCTTAGGGGAGACATAGTAATATTTTAAAAGGAAAGTTATTCCTCTGTTAAAAGGGCTTTTTTGATATGCCATACTGCAGGGTTAAACTGCAGCAGACAGGTTACACCTGTAGCCATATTTTCCTTGCCACACTAGTGAACGAAACCATACATGATTCAGCCCACAGGTGGCATTTCACATTCATGTCACTGATGTCATTTCTACACCATATACTATGGCAATACAGGAGGGTTAAATAAGCCAAGCAGGGATCAGCTAATTTTTACATGTTTTTGGGGTCAGAGCACATAGGGCCTGATTAAGAGTTCGGCGGACGGTTTCTGCCTGCCAGCCTAGTGGGAAACACCCTATAGCATTGTCTCCAGCACCTAAACAACCCGTCGGCAATGCAGACAAGTAACACTGCAAGAGTGGCAACTACATGGGCAGTGCAGGGGGCCCCCTGGGGCCCTCTGCACCCGTTCTCCACCAGCCTTTTCATGGCGGTGTTACCACCATGAAATCGCTGGCGGAGAGCAAAGTCGTAATCCTCAGGGCAGCGCTGCTTGCAATGCTGCCCTGTCAGTTTAGGACTGCCACAACAGCGAGTCTGCTTGGACGACTAATCCTGGTGGTTCGAACGCAGCAAAACTGCTGCAGTCATAATGTGGGGTTCGGAAGCATTTGGTAGTGGACTGTATGCCACCGTGAGTTTCGTGGTCAAGAGACCGCCAGACTTGTATTGACCACCATAGACTGGGCACTGGACAGCAGTGCCCTATTGTGCAGAGTCTAAAAAACAGCAGTTCAGCAAATAAACATAAGGGTGACCAAGCAAAAAGGAACATTTTAAAACACATATCAAAACTTTTTTAACAGATTGCATACAGTGGGTGTACTCTCCAGGTAAGCAAAACAAGTATTTCGATTTTCACTTCTTTCAGAAATATTCGAATATCTTTTATTGCTTCCTGATTGCTGTTATTTACATTAATACAGCCAAGATATCCAGCCCAATTCTTTCAAGAATATTTCAGGGAAGAGGATGCTACTACCACAATGCAGGTGATGCCCATCAAAGGACAAAAGGACATTATTTTAACATCATCGACAACAAGGAAAACAAATTAATAAAATAAGTATCTTTTTGGTAGTTGTTTTCTCACCTGTACAGTTGGTTCCATTGTAGCCCACAAAACAGTCACATTTGAAGGAGCCAATGCTATTATTGCAGACAGAATTGTTCGGACAGATGGTAGAATTTGTTTCAGCACACTCGTCAATATCTGAAATATAGAGTTGAGTTAATATGAGGATGGTTATCATACCAGCTCATCCCCTTCTCACGGAAAAATACACAAATATATTTACTAATAATATGTTAAATGCAGAGCAGGTCAGTTCCATTGTTGAAGTAAAGTGTGGCTGCCATGTGTTAAACTTTGAATTTTCCATGTTCTGATTGGTACTTTTTATTTACAATACTTAGAGCCTGATTTAGATCTCGGCAAAATTGGTTCACCAGTCGCTTTTTTGTCGATTATGCGGTTCGCCCACTGTATTTAGATGCTGGCGGGCTCATAGAAGAAAGACTGCCCAGGTCCTGCCGACTCCTCCACAACTTTACAGGCGCATCGACAGTGCCATAGGCAAAAGCGGCCTGGCGGCAGGACTTCAGCCAGTTTTACCGCCAAGTCAATCACTATGTACCTTCCCATCAACTCAACTGTGGCAGGGAAACTGCCACGCCAGAGTTGGTGGGTTAAGAGCAATACGAGGTAGAATTTTTTTTTCCGTTTACACTTCTGTTTTCATAGTGACCCTGATCATACAAGTCCTGCCTTTGCTGCTGCTACTTGACCATGAAGGAAAACGACACCCTTGTTTCCAGAATCAAAGGTGCGCTTTCCATATTATTTGTTTACTTTGAATTGTCACTTAAAATTTGCTCTGGGCCCATGCATTTACATACATGCACTAAAAATGTTTAAATTACCTTTGAAATGCATATGTGTGCAAAATAGTTGTGTCCGAAATGAGATGAAACACACCTGTATCAACATCTATTTAAAAATATAAACAAATGTTTTTTTTTTTAGTCTAAGTATTCATTTCCACACCATATATACAGAGTCCATCATAATTGAAATCAATGACAATGTCTGAACTTTGCAATGGTACATGTCAGCAAAATGTTGTATTCCTAGTTATGAATGTGAGTCAGAACATGTATCTCATTGTTACATCAATTCCATTCCATTGACACAATGAACTGTCCAGGATTAATCAATGTGGGACAAACTTTCTGAAAGTTAATTATCCGTTCATGAAATACTCCTCTAATGTACATTATTTTGGCAATGTAACTCTTATGTGATAGTGAACAATGTTTGGAGTATAGAATTTCTCCTGGTTTTATTGCCCTTAACTTGTCTCCTGCATATGGTCCAGAGCTAACCTACTCAGGGAGGGACATCTATTGGGCACATATCAGGCACATCAAGGCTTTTACTTGGGAGGGGTGTGAGTAGGTGTAGTCAGGGTCAAGGCAAGGTAAATGAAGAAATGGGAATAGGAAGTGGATAGGAGGGGTGGGAGTGGATTGGCTGGTAGAGGGAGCTTGAGTGGGTGATGTGGTTGTGTCTGAATGCTTGGCAGTTGCATGTGGGTCTGTTGTTTGTTGTGCATATTTGGTTGTGTGATGTTTTGCTGGTGTGTAATATTCAGGTGAGCACAGGTGTTTGATTCTGGCTGGTGTTGTCATGTGTGTAGTTGTGTTTTTTTGTGAGTTTGTTGGTTTTGATGTTTGTGTTTTTCTGGTGGTTGGTGTTGGTTGTGGTCTATGTGGGTGTAGTGTCAATAGTGTGAGTATGTTGTGTGTATTACTCTGTGTTTTCTGCATGAAAATGTTGTGTTGTGGTGGAATGGCAAAGGATTATGGTGTGAATGGAATGTGCTGTATAGTGTAGTATACAGGTAGACAAATATAGCCACAGGACATCAGGTGTGTGCTGCTAGAATGCATTCCATAGCCACAGGCATAGCACAATGTCAAACGCCTCCCACAACAAACCCTCTCTGTCAGGAAAACTCAGCCAGAACAACATCAGTACAACTGTGAAATCTAGATATGGGTGGTAGTAATCCGCCAGCCTAACGGCGACAGACTAATGGTAGCCAGCATAGGAGTCCACTGCACCCTCAGCAGTGTGTCTCTTATGTGTTGGAAAACATTCTGTTGTGGCGGTTGGAGGTTCAGCTTCATTATATCTAAACAAGCCAGGCGGGACCGTCAGCTTGACGGAGTACTTGAAACCGCTGCCACGGAGGGACGACAGAAGTCCCGCCAAGAACTAAATCAGGCCCTTAGACATGCCATCCTCCCTTTCCATGCCTACCTTTAATACTTGTCTATGAGCCTCCAATTTGTCTTCTTCCCACTGCATACAACATTCGATACAAAAACTCCTTTTCATCGGAAAGAAAGCAAAACCTGCTCCACTCTAGAATGCCTCAATTAGATGCAATAGCCAGCATCCCCCTTAGTTTTATCTAATTTGATCTATTTAATAAAACTCAAAAATCAACATTTCACACTCAATACGCCTTTCATACAGGCCCCACATGGGTCTTCATCTTCATCCTCAACCATAGCTAATCCCTGACGTTTACAAACTCAAAACAAAAAATTGTTTTAAGCAATTGGTTGGAGGCTTTAGTGATAACTATTTTTCAAATGACAAGTTTCTTTTGTATTCAAAATTCAGTCCGATGCAAATGTTGCTTTGTAACATCTTTATTGCACTTATATTGTTTTTCATTTTCACATAATTCCAGTACGGCCATGAATACTTTTCAGCTTGCAAATATTAAACAAGTTTTAGCTGATGTGTTTTGTAAATACAGAATCATTTGTTGTCATTGTTTAAATAGTATACATTGTTGACACCTCAACTATTTGTTTCAAATCAACTTGCTTTCCATTGATCAGGAATTAGTGCAATCATATGAGTATCAAACGATCTAGGTTTGAAGTTTGTAACCCATGATCTGCTCACTTCAATATACATAGGTCAATGTCCATTTTCACTAGCACCTCACAGGGTTAGTGTGCCAGAGCTGTATGATGGGCATGGACACAGAGGCAAAAAAGCTATCAGGAGGTGCACTGATTGTGCGCCACAAAGAAATGGAGCACGACCAGTGTGCACTCCGACGTTGACCCATAGAAGGAGACATGGACCGCCCAGACTTCCATCACAGCACCTGCCAGCAGGAGGATATGTGTCCCTCCCTTTGAAGTACAAGCTTGGTGATATCTGCCTGGTGAAACACAGATAGCCTGCTTCAAATAGGCACTCTGCATTTCACTAAAGTGCTTCTTCAGGGAAGCTGTGAAGAAATTTTATATGTTCACGTGCTTAAATCATTCCTTGTCATCAGGCCGGGAATCCCAGGTAACCTCAAATATCAGGCCTCAACAATGGTGTCCCTTAACAAGACTGAAAATACATCCAAGCACTGGATTGGGTAATCTGCAGTTCCTGTGACTGGTCATATGTTGCAGGGGGCACTGGACCTGTGCCTTGCTAAGCAGAGTTCTTGTCTCTACGTATAGATCCCGCACTGCAGTCCTAGCCGACCAGTGTTTATGGGTTGCAGCTTTCTCGCTTTTGTTTTGATTTAGGAAGATTGAAGATTATACTTAATACCATCGAGGGCTAGAGGTTCAGAGGGCAGAATCCAAGCCAAAAATACTCTAGATATTTCACCTGTAGCTCTCTTCATCAGTCAGCCGTTGAGGTTCCCTTCTAGATCCAGCTGAGGTGGGGGCTACATAGGAGGAGGAGGAGGCAGTGCAACAGCTCTGAGCTCAGCTCTGGGGTAGGCTGAGGCGGCGTAGGTGGTTTCTGTGGCAGCGCCAGCCACAGCGTTTATGGTGGAATAGTGTTACTGAAATAAAGGCTGGAGATGGCATGGGGGACTGGGCCGGTATCATACGGCACCCCAGGCATGAACATCAGGAGGGCAAGTTGAGAAAGTGCCCCTGAGGGGTGCAAAGCCCTGGCAAAGATACCAAACATTGCATTAAAAAATGCTGCTGGGTCCATGCCCAGTGCCAGGAACTCTAACAGCTGAGGAGACGGTGCCAAAAGATCTGATTGGAAGGGCACTGGTGATGCCAGAACGCTTGGGAGGAGACCTACCAGTGTACTTTGTATGCTTTTTGTGAGGATACACTCATGACTCTAAGAAGAGCTTGAGGTTCGGATCCGTGTCAAAGGCATGGAAAAAGAGAACTGATGTCACTGCGCCGGTGCGGGTGCTGTATTGATTTTGTGACATCATTAGAGGCCATGTCCAGCATTGAGACAAGGCCAGTGCCACCTACCACTGACATGAGAGTTTTGCAGTTTCTGGATCCGATTGGACACCTGGGATCATTTTACAGGTGAGGAATCTAGAAGTGGGAGTAGTCATCAGACAACTACTTACAGTAATCTGAAAGCTGAAGGTAGGTAGGGCTGGATCAGTCCCAGAGTAGAACAAAAATGTAACCGGATAATGTCAATGAGAGGTTAGATCAAGCTCCCCTTGGGTTCTCCCACACATGACATGCCATGCAGTAGAAATCTGCACTATGGTGGCCTCTAGCGGGATCTAGCATTTCAGTCCCATTGACAAAAGATCGGATTACTTCAAGTGAGGTATATGTGCTACTAAACAAACCCTGCTGTTGAGGCTTCAGGTCAAAGTAACACTCTTTACTGCTAATTAAGATTACCGGGGATTCCCAGCCGGATAACAGAGAACAGTTCAAGCATGTGAATATATGAAAGATCCACTGCTGTAGAATTTGTGTCCACTCAGAAGCCAGCACATTATCTGTAAGATGAGCCCTGTCCCTGTGTGCTCCTGGTATTTCCTGTTAAAAGCACGGCGCAGCGCAAACAGGGTTCCTATCATTGCCCATTGAGTGTCTATGCCTGTGCCATAATAGCAAATCAAGCTAATTGTGACAAAAGATACTAACTCTAGGGGTGTAACGGACACTCCCGCAAGCACGTGACTGGGGTGGCCCAGCACCTCCTAAGTTTGAGGGGAGGGGGCCCTCAAAGACTTAGCTTGGATTGATGTGTGAATATTTCACGTTGTTGCTTTCATTTTCTGTGTGCAGCAGGCTGGCTGGGGCAGAGCTGTTCAGAGCTTGAAGCTTAAAAAAAACGCACCTTCCAGCTAAACAGTCAGCACAAGCACATCTTTGGGAAAATGGCTGAGCCACCCTTGGTTAACAGATTCCGATCCTTTAATTCATAGGGCCTCAAAGATATTTACTGTAGGGCAGACAGAAATTTGCAAGACCAGGGAGACAAAATATACAGTCACTGGATTACGATCAGGTTGGCACGGGCCCCCAGAGGTGTAATCGATGGCCCAAGGATCTATGCATCCCCTCAACGATAAGCATGGGGGAGAGGGCCTCCGCGAGAGGGTGTGGAGCATCCTTTCCGCAAAGTCCACTATGCGGTCCATCACAGTGGACTCAGGATCACAATAATTCTCAGACCTCTCTTCCAAGTCCTCCTTTTTATTGAACATGACTTCAAGTACTTTCTCCATTTGGGGAAGGTGCTCCTCAGCAGAGGAGTGCTTGCCTTTGACATCTGACATGCAGTGTTTGAGTTGTTCCAGACACTCCTCGCTACTATCTATCTTCTCTTTCAAAACGTTAAATCGGTAGGCGAGTATGGCAATCTTCATGTCAATAGAATGCAGGCTTTGTTTGAGGTTGACAAACATAGAGTGACTATCTGGCTACAAAGCAGAACCTCCACCTCCCTAGGTGGCCTAGCATTTGTTCTTCCTGTGAGGGATCAGTGGTGATAATTGTCCTACGTGACTCAAAGGTAGCTTGGAATGTTTGTTGTCCGTTTTACCCATGGTGCAGTTGGGCCACACAGTCAGTCTCAGGTGGTGCACACCTCAGATCAGGGTGTGCTAGACTCACAAATTGGGTTATTCCATGTAAAGGGCAACACCCCCTCTCACACATGCCCCATAAGGCAGTATAGGTGAGTTCTAACAAGCATCTCAATACAGTGTGCTTGTGTGGGCAGTATTCCTATGAGTGTCTCTGTCACAGAAAGAGGCCTGCACCAGGGGCTGCTGCCAGTTGTGTAGTGTTGTTTAAGACTAGGAGTGTTGAGAATGTAAGGCCTCACCTATGGGCCCCACCACACCCTGAAAATGCAAACACGAGGGGCATGAATAGGTCTGCGGTGGTGGGCAGGCCACAGGCTTCAGACCACCAGTCAAGAGTCAGAGGTGTGCTGCTCCATTCTTTGCAGTCTCGAGGACAGGCAACAGTCCTCCCTTCAAACTCTCCAGGGGGAGGTGCCGCTCCACAAGGTGGTCCGCTACGGGCTCAGGATTGCGTCATCATGCAATGTCGCTCCCCAGGTGGTCCGGGGAAAATCATGTCAGGGGACACCTCACAGTGGAGCCATTCAGGTCTTCCTCTTCCCATAGATTCTCTCTAAATAGGCCCCAGGCAGGGTTCACCACCAGCCCAACAGAGAGGAATATAAGTAGACCATTCAGGCTACGAAAGACAGACTCTGTTTGTGGGGCCCGCCTCTTCCCAGGGGTCCAAACCCTGGGGGTATGAGCAGGTCTGGCTGCGATGATTTACTTAAATTACATCCCCAGGCAACACCTCCCCTTTGTATGTTGCATATGCAAATGACACCATGCCTGTATTTTTTTTATTTTTTATAAATGCTATCCCTGTCAACTTAACGCAGACCGTTAACAAAAAAATATCCCTGTCCAAGGTACAACTGTGCTAGTCATGGAGAAATAAGCCTTGTGTTTGACGAGAGTCTTTTGCAGGAGAGTGTCCACTTTCTTAGCATTCACCCACCACAATCACTCATTTGGAATCACCCCTTCACATCCTTCAATAATCAACATTCTAGCTAACCTTTGTACCCTGTTCTACCTTTGAACAGAGTCCTATTTATTTTCTTGGAGTTGCACACATACTATTCCTAGGGTTGCCACCTGACCAGTTTTATATGGGCATGAGCAAGCAGTATTATATTGTTCTGGCCGGCAGAACAATTAGAAAAATCAGGTTGGTATTTTTCCCCTTATCAGGACATAATTTAAACATGCAAGAGGAAAACACTTTAAATGTGATCTACAGCTGTCCTACTGACCCCTGATTGGCAATTTAAATAAACAAAGACAGAAATGCCATTTTAAAATTATTACAGATGATTTCATATGAAGTTCTATATAAGAATCATGCTGGGGCCTTTGCAGAATGCTAATTTGTGAACAGATGGCCATATTTTTGTCTTGGAAAGGTAGCAACCTTACTTCTGCAACAACAAATTCTGTGCAGCATCCTCAGAAAAGCAGTGCTTTGTAGAAGATGTTTTCTGTTGTGGAGGGGGGGGGCGGGTGCCTATTCGCCCTTGTCAGGGACTTGGCAGGCTCAGAGTAAAAAACAAAAACAGAAACACAAGTTGTTATTTTGTTTCTCTTCACTTCTGAGCCAGCCAGTGTCAGCTTGGAGGCAGTTCCACACTGCAGCTCCTTTGTGAGAGACACAGACCCTGGACAGACAAGCTGAGGGCCACCCCTTCAAATATAGATGAGTGGGTGGCCCCCAGGCCAGGGGCTGCTGGGGGATCTGCCCCTGACCAGTTCTGCAAGACATTATTACCTTATTGCATCCTTATCCAAATACTGAAGTGATATCTATGGACCTCCCTTTCTCAGCTGTGATCTCCTCACATGAAAGCTCATCAATGCCTGGGAAAGAAAAGGACCTAAAGGGGCAGAATGGTCAGATGTTGGAGAGGAAAGGACTCACCAAGACCTGGATCATTTCCTTTGTGTATTTTTGCACATAATATTTTATTTTGCTGAATGGTGTTATTCTGGTATATTCCTTTATATTTGTCATTTGATCACAAGTGTTATAAACTATGCTCCTGATGTACTCTTCAACACAACTGTAACATGCTAAATTTGGAATGAATGTTTTTCTCTAACTAAAAACAGCTCTATATGAGATAGCTGCTATTAATGACTTATGATGCCTAATGTGTTCTTGTTCTACTTGCACTCTAGAAAGATTACTCCAGGAAACCAGGCATTTTAAATCATGCCTGGGATGTAACTTCTGTAGGCAAATTTGTATCGAACTTCCCTTTTCAAACATTTGTATGTTGATATAAGATTTTCCCTGTTAATGTATTTGATGTATGCTGTTTTAATCTTTTGGGGGATTTTTCGAATAAACAGAAAAAAGATTGTAAAGAATGACTCACCATAGTGATGAAGTAAAGAAAAGAACCCAAGATAATAAAAGGGAGAGTGAGGAAAAGTGAGATAGTAAGAAATGGCCAAAAAGAAGGAGAGGAAATGTTAAAATAGGCAGAAAAGAAACATGAAAATGTTAGAGATAAAAGAGAAAAGGGGAGAACCTACAAAGGGAGGAAAACTGCATGGGAAACGATGGTTCGTATGGGATGACAAGAAGGATAAAGAAAATAAAGCAACAACGAAAATAAAATAAACATATAATAGGAAGAGCAAAAGAAAACAGAGGAAAAGGCAAACAAAAAATGCAAGATGTGGAGATGGCAGAATAAAGAAAAACACAGAGTAAAAATATATAGAAAAGTGGTAACAAATAGACAGAACAAAAGAATTGGAAAAAGAACAGAAATAATGAGCTACAGTGATATAAAAAATAACAGAAAAGTCAAAGAATGGGAAAAGGAGAGTTGGAAATGGGGTCGCTAGTTGGCATGCAGTTTACACTCTGTCCAAATGGGGACCCTCACTCTAGTTAGGGTAAGGGAGATATACACAGCTCAGATAACGCCTGCTCAACCCCTTGGTAGCTTGGTACAGTCAGGCTTATCTCAGAGACAATATGTAAAGTATTTGCACAAACACACACAGTTAACACCACAAAAGGACTCTTTAGAATAATAGCCAATATTTAACAAAATCAAACAAGAACAAAACAGCAAAAATCCAACATACACAAGCAAAGATATGAATTTTTAGAGTAAAAAGAGTCTGAATACATAGAAATCAACGGATGTGTTGTTATAGCGCAATGTGTCTGGTATGCATATAAAATGAAGGCGAGCGTGCATCGGAAAAGCAAGTGATTCCTTACTCGCAAGTGAGGCCGTGCGTTGATTCTTTCTCTGCCGAATAAGCGATGTGTCGATTCTTTACTCGCAGGAAAGGGATGGGTCGATTTCCGGTCAAGCAGCCTCGGGTCCGTGTGGTGATTCTTGAAGATTTGACACCCAGGGCCGATGAGTGGAAAATATGGACGCACGGCACCAATGAATCAGCGCTGAGCTGCGCTGTGTCCATTTTCTGCCAGCGGTACAGGTGCTGCATCAATTTTTTCACCGCTCGGCTCTAGTGCGTGAACTTTTACTCAGGTTCTGCCAGCTTCTCTTTCCAGGGGCCCAGGGACTGGATGTGGCACCATTTGACAAGCCAGGGTGACTCAGCAAGAGTGCCCAGGTGCTGGCAGATGAAGTCTTTGATGTCCCTGGGGCTTCTTAACACGAGGCAAGCTCAGTCCAAGCCCTTGGAGAACCTTCATAAGCAGGACACACAACAAAGTCGTCTTTGTCCTTTCTAAGGCAGAAGCAGCAACTGCAGGCCAACCCAGCAAAGCACACACAGCAAAGGGGCAGTACTCCTCCACACAGCTCTTCAGCTCTTCTCCTTGGTTGAGGTTTCTCTTGATCCAGAAGTGTTCTAAAATTGTGGGGTCAGCTGTCCAATACTTATACTCATTTCTGCTTTTGAAGTTGGCAAACTTCAAAGAAAAGTCTTTATAGTGCACAAGACCCTGCCTCCTCCTTTCCCTGCCCAGGCACACTCTAGTGGGTTGGAGTCTGTATTTTGTGAGGACAGGCACAGCCCTTTCAAGGGCAGGTGTAAGCTCCTTCCTCTCACTCTAGCCCAGGAAGACTCATCAGGATATGCAGAACACACCTCAGATCCCTTTGTATCACTGTCTAGAGTGAATTCACAAACAGCCCAACTGTCAGTCTGACCCAGGCGTGGATTCAGCAGCCAAGCAGAGGCACAGGATGGTTAAGCAAGACAATGTCCAATTTCTAAAAGTGGCATTTTCAAACAGACAATCGAAAAACCTACTTTACCAAAAGATCTATTTTCAAGTTGAGTTCAGAAACCCCAAACTCCACATCCCTATCTTCTCCCAATGGGAAACTGCACTTAAAGGATATTTAAAGGCAATCCCCATGCTAACCTATGGGAGAGGTAGGCCGTGCAATAGTGAAAAATTAATTTGGCAGTATTTCACTATCAGGACATGTAAAACACACCAGTACATGTCCTACTTTTTAAATACACTGCACCCTGCCCATGTGGCTACCAAGGGCCTACCTTAGGGATGACATACATGTTGTAAAAGGGAAGATTTAGGCCAGGCAAGTGGGTACACTTGCCAGGTTGAATCAGTAGTGCAGAACTGCACACACAGACACTGCAGTGGCAGGTCTGAGACATGTTTACAGGGCTACTGATGTGGCTGGCACATTCGGTGCTGCAGGACCACTAGTAGCATTTGATTTCCAGGACCTGGGCACCTCTAGAGCACTTTACTAGGGACTTACTAGTAAATCAAATGTGTTGAAATATGCAGAGCGTCAAGGGAATCCCTATGAGAGTCTGATCTGTAATCCGGGTCACCCTAGAGCTTTCCAATTACACTTACCTACACAATAAAAAAAAATGTGACAGATTGTCAGTAGGGAAAAGTGCTTCATCAATCACATTTTCAAGGGATATGTGGCCTAACCCATTATTTTATATACACTGCCTGTTGACAGATGTCCAGCTTCCAATAAACACATCACATTTAGTTTAAATCCTTCCGTTATGGACCATGAATTTTCCAGATTGTTTATCCCATGATCCACGCTGCTTCAAGTATATTGCTGTCTTTCCTAACAATGCAATTTGGGATGTTGAACCCATGTCCAAAGATGGCATTTTTATTAGCTATCCTCTCCCGCAGGGTGATTTCATGAGAACCACTTTCCTGGCTTGAGATGAAGGCATAGGCTCCTAAATAAATAAGGGCCTGATTTATATTTCGGTGGAGGGGTTACTCTGTCACAACGGTGACGGATATCCTGTCCGGCCAAATCTATATCCCAAAGTTTCCTATGGGATTTAGATTTTGGCAGACGGGATTGCCGTCACTGTTGTGACGGAGTAGCCCCCTCCACCAAAATCTGAATCAGGCCCTAAGTTTCTCATCATTGGCAATGTATTCATGATAGATATGGGTATGATGAGGATTTCATACACTGGATCTGGATTTTTTTTTAACCACTTTGTAGACTACCTGCTCAGATGGCACAGTTCGGCATGAATCAATTTGGCAATAAAATGCTTATATTATAGACAGTTGTCAGACATTTTAGCTGTGTTCCTCCTTTACTGCTTTGAGCCATGCCAGCTGTGTTGTGCATGCTGGGGCAGTGGAGAAAAGCTGCAGGGTTACCTGAGCTATGTGTGGTGTTGTGCACACCAGCAGCACAACACTGAATTGTGATATAAGGACAGATTGCTAATAGTCAACAACCATGACACCACACCATGAGCAACTGCACGAACAACAAGCATTGCCGGCATGTTTTAGGAAACACTGGTGCACTGAGCATACCTTTTTAGGTCTTGCCTGTGACAGCTTGTGCGCTGTTGCTTGTTAGATATGTTGTTACTTACAGGGGGCTTAGAGGCCGCCCATTGTATGCCATTAGTTGTCTTCATTGTGACTTTAATTTGCTTGCTTTGAATACAGTGGCACTTCATTCTGCTTCTTGTGTTTGTCCCTTCCCTGGAGCATGGGCAAAGTACTTGTGTCCCTCCACTGCTCTCTTAATCAGGTGCTACTTTTTTCTTTTTGGTTAAGCACTCGACTAGAGTACATATCTTTACCGGATGTCTCTCTTGTGTATTCTTCCTCTGTGTTGTTTTGAGCCCACACCCCAGGCCAACTTCCATGCCACTTCACCCTCCATGCTACTTTGCCCCCCAGCACGCCCTCCCTCTGTGTTGCTTCGGCCCCCCACCATCCCACCCTCCATATTGCTTCTCCCTTCTCCTCTGTGTTGCTTCCCCCAACCTTTGTGCCACTTCCCCCACCCACTATGTTTTCTTCCTTTTTGCTTACTGATCCAAAACGCATAAGCAAACAAAATGGAAAAAAAAAAGCACTTTCACCATTTTGTAGGTGCACACATGATTTGTGCGATCACCTACAAAATGAAAGCAGTTTGCATAGTAGATTTTTTTATTTTTCAAAAACAATCCTGCAAGGAGTTGAGAATGCTGTGCAGCACCAGAACCACTGGCAAACCCAATGGGTTCCAAACACAAGACCTATTGGTTTCGCCAGTGCTTGTTTTATTAAGCAGTAAGACTGGTGATCTTTTTGGCACATACGATTTGTTTCCAGTAGCACCTCAGGATATTTGGGCAGTAGTCCGGAATCTTAAAGCTGCAGGCACACATATTGAAAATAGCCTGGCATTGATGGCGCACACATATATAATGTCAGTAGCATCAACAAATATAAGTCTTTTATTTGCTGGCGCTCTCATTTTGAAAGGGTGACAACACCCACAGGAACGACAATGGACACAAAGCAACAGGCACTGCATCTGGCACGGCTATTGGTCTTTTGTGCCTTAATCGTTTCTTTTGTGTAGGGAGTTCTCAGAAAGGCACATATGTAAGTTGCAGATGCTGAGAAATAAAGCTTTAGGGTACTGTGGCAGACCTGCTAGTACTGGAATGTTTAATAAGACAACTTCAAAATGGTCCTATGGACTCCATGGTAATTTCTTGGGAAACTCATGTTGTAAAAATCAAAGTTTGGCCCTATTTTCTTTAAAACATCTTTAAGCAGGACCCATGCTGCTTTTCCTGAAAAGAGTACGGCTAGAGCGGTCTTTGCAAAATGGAGAAGGCGTTATGCCCTTAATACCTCAACTGTAAATATAATCACTTGTAGGCACTCCCAATTCTGGCAGACAAGGAAACCAAGGTAATATGTGCAGTGACACATCCCCAGGATCACACAATTTGGGGAGCTGGGGTTTGAACAGGCATTTACCTTCTAGGCTATGTTAGGCAGGGTATTTCACCGTTGGGAGGGTCGAAGGACACCAGGTGGACTTTGTAAAAGTAAAATACAGACCCAGTAAACTGAATATGAGAAGAAAGAAACCTGGGGCCAGATGACCAAAGACTGGATTCAGTTAAAATGGTTGCAAATTGCACACCGATTGTTACTGAATCCACTCTGTTTTTGCGTACTAAGGCTGGTTTGCAAAAACCTGATTCTTAGTGGGTCGTAATTTGACCTACCTCAGGAATATTAGTGAGGTAGGCCGCAAATTCCGAACCACTATGACTCGTAGACATCACAAGAAGGTCATCAGACCACCATTTCTGTGACTGCTTTGAAATAAAGCATTTTTTGTAAAAGCGTTTTTAAAAAATG
The DNA here is from genome assembly GCF_031143425.1 of Pleurodeles waltl. Classification (NCBI taxonomy): domain Eukaryota; kingdom Metazoa; phylum Chordata; class Amphibia; order Caudata; family Salamandridae; genus Pleurodeles; species Pleurodeles waltl. The sequence goes on along the minus strand of NC_090450.1, from coordinate 18,383,002 downwards.
ATTTTTTAAAGTAAAATTTTGTAAGAGTGGGCAGTGGTCCATGGGAACAATGCCTACTCTTAAAAAATATTTTTGTCAATATTCATAGAGGGGAAGGTGTCCCTTGCGGAGGTGGTAAAATCTTACTCGTTTGCATCTGAATTTCAGTCGCAAAACATGAAAACATCCCATTCTGAATCAGTATGGGGAAGGGACGCCCTGAGCACATCCCTGGTCAGTGGCTCCAGTTTTTCTGTACTCGTCCCGCAAATCTGAAACTCCCTGCCTTTAGAAATTAGGATGACCCCTTGTTACTGCAGATTTACTATAGATTTAGATGGCTTTTAAAAAATGGCTTTTCAAACAGTCTTGTGACTGAAAGTTTATGCAGTGTGCTATGTTTTGGTTTTTCTAGGTGTACCCAACGCACTATAAATGCTTATAACGTAACATAAGATGACAACCCATCCAAATACCTATTCTGCATTTGGTCGCAAACACAAACTGCGAATCACAATTGGTGTTTCAAACATATAAAATAGAGTTTACGAATCGGACTTTTTGCAAAGGCAAACACGCTTCGTACATTTGGGTCAAAGGAGGGATTTGCTAATGATGACCATTTATTTTTCAATTCTTAAACTAATGACACAGAAAAAAGCTTTAGGGATGCCCAGTTGACTGTACAGCATGTTGATCTGTTTGAAGTTAACTGTATTACGAACAATCTAGTGATATCGCAGGTGATGAGCTGCAGTGGTTAGGTATGCCAATGCGAAGAAGGGGTAGAAATTGTTAGAAGAGTGAAGATAAGTGGCGGGGGCTTAGGAATTCTTGCATGGGGCCTCCTAATGGGTTATGCCACTGACTAATTCTGCACTCGGTCTCATGTTTTAAGAATGATATCAGAAAGCTTCCAATCAATTCCTATGTAAATGTTATCAAGTCTTGGCAGCTGAAAGTTTTTCAACAGGACTAATTAGTGGATTGTAAACCAAAATCAATTCCGTTTTTGGAATATACATCCATGGGCTTCACAGCAGTGTTAAGGGCTGGAGGAGACAGTCGGAATGCTAGGTACTACATGCTTCTGGTGTGTGTCTCTGGTGTTCTGAAATTTCAGAGCCACCAGACTGCCATGTGATCTCCAAATCTCCTCAGAAATCAGTGGGCTGTAATTTATGCCTGACGTAAGAGCTTTATACTGGTTGACATCTTGATGCCCATAAACACCAGCACTGCATTCAGCCCCAATACCCGTTCCACCCGGGCTTGAACATCTGGATAAACTCCCTTTACCTCTGTGTTTGCAGAGAGAAACAGGCAAACATTGGGCGAAGGGCTCTGTGCAGTAAGGGAATCCATTGAATGATGCTGGGAATCTGCTTGTCACATGCAGTGGGAGGGTCCTGGTGAGTGTTACAACGCCTGGCAGAGCAGAGTGAATACCTGATTAAAATCTTACCTGTGCAAACGAAGGTGGCATTTCCTCGGAAGCCCGCAGGGCAGTCACAGGAGTACCCACCCGGGCTGTTTGTACAAATGGCAGCTGCAGCACAAGGGGAGGTTTCCGCACATTCATCAATATCTGATGGGACAAACAATGAAGCGAATTATTCGCAACTTCTCACATTGGATTTCCATGATGAGCATTCCTCTGCATTCAAATCAACTAATTTCCTGAACATGACAAGCACAGACGGACCGAAATACCAGACAAATGAGAGTTAGCAGACATTTTGAGTTTAGTTGAAAAATAAAGTGTTATGTGGTTTCGGTACGCCAGGGATTTGGAAAAATCATATCGCGACAGTTCCACACTACGCCACCTTAACATCAGTGGTACGGCTGATGGTAATTTGGCATGAAAAGTGTGCAATAGTGAGTGCCAACTGACGATTATTTCTCATTACTTCACAACAGACCTTAAAACCGACAGCATTTTCTCTCCAAGTTTAAAATTAAAATCAAATAAATAAATAAATAAATAATTTAATAAATAATAATAAATAAAATTAATACATTTAAAATAAGACAGATATGTCTATCAAAGAACTTATAGTCGGCAGATGTTCAGATCTGAAGGTAGAAGGGACCACTCACCATCACATTCCGAGCTGTTTACGCTGCTCACTGTGTACCCCTCCCAGCAGCTGCAGTTAAAGCCCCCGAAGATGTTGATGCAGTTCTGCTGGCAGTTTGATTTATTCTGCGTGCACTCGTCGTAATCTAGAAGAGAAACAACATTAAGTGAAGGTTCAACCCTCAGAATAAGATCCTTACTCTGTACCCTGAGGGCACCCAAGAACTGAGAAATCAATGCATTTAGAACACCGTTATGGAATGTGGAATTCAATATGTCCGGGGCGTAACTTGGGCAGTAACAAGGGGAGGGAGGGCAGTTATTCGCGCACAGTCAGGCTGGCCTATAATGGTTAAATACATTCTAGGAAAAGCAGGGTGCATGAGAGGGGCCCAAGGAGCCGTGAAAAGGGCGAGGAATAATGAATTGATAGGGGTAATAATTAATGGAAAACACAATGTTTTGTAAAGTAAGTAATATTTTTGGGGACTTTCAAAACAGGGAGGAAGAGTGTGGGCATTTTTGTCTGTGTGTATGTAAAAATTCCTGGTGAAATCCGACAGACACCTCACCATACCCGACTGAAAGCACCTGTACCCAACGCTTTATCAAAAAATACATGTATTAGGGGGTGTAACACCCCAAACACCCCCCCTGAAGCTACGCACATGGATATGTCTTCTACTGAGTGGAACGTTGAGTGTGATGGAGGACAATGATTTGTGGAGTGTTGTATCATGAAGTGAAGAAAGTTATGTGCAGAGGGTTGAACATGAAGTGTGATTTGCAGACTACTGAATGACGAAAAGTGGAAATTTGTGTGTAGAGGGTTGAATAATAGTGTGCGTAATGTGATGTGTGAAGGGTTGGATGATGAAACGTACATGTGATGTGTGGAGTGTTAAAAGATGGTGATCTGCTACATAGGGCATAATGAAGAAAGGAGAGTTATATGTGGAGTATTGAATGATAGAGTGCTGTGTGTGGACTACTGCCTGATGGAGAATGGAAAGTGATCTTCATAATGCCGAATAACTGAGTGTAGAATGTGATGCATGGAGAGTTGAATGATGAAGTGTGAATTGTTTAATTAGGGTATGATGTGTGAAATGCCGAATTATGGAGAGTGGGATGTGACATACGGAGTTTTGAATGATGAAGTGATGTGTGGACTACTGCATGATGAAAAGACAAGTGCAATGTGTGGAGTGCTGAATGATGGAGAGTTGACAGGGATGTGTGAAATGTTGAATGATGGGGAGTGGAATGTGATGAGGAGTTTTCAATGATGGAGGGTGATTTGGGGAGTGCTGAATGATGGAGTGTGTAGTTTAATGTATGGCATTTTGGATGATGGGGAGGGGAATGTGATGTCTTGAGTGCTGAACTTTCGAGTGATATGCAGTGTTTACTGATAGAGTGTAGAATGTGCTATAGGGAATGTTCAACGATGGAGTGTGGCACATTTTATTTTATGAACTGCTCATTCTCAGAGCTTTTTGGAGCTGGCTAAAAAACACCAAAAAACAAGGTGATGGATGGAATACTTGACTTAATCTCAGCCACTGCCAACCGCTCAGGCTGCATCCCAATCCACTATTTTTCGCCCATCGTGCCTCATCAGATTTGACCGAGCCATGTGCAAATCAGCCTTTACCCTGCTCCAGTCTGAACAGTCCAGCCTGAACTTCAAGGCCAAGTCCTCCCTGAACCAGAAAACAACCAACCCAGGATGGGGTTTACCCTAATTAGCATTCACCAGCCAGCAAAGCTTGGCTCCAGTGCCAAAGTGTACACTGGACCAAATCTGGGCATACCTGTGCCACTCAGGGCAGAACACTAAAGTATATAGAAATTATTGGAATACTTAATTTAATCTCAGCCACTGATAATTACTTGGGGTCGCATCCCAGACCATCATTATTTTGCACGCCATGCCACTTCAATTTGGATCCAGCCATCTGGAAATCAGTCTTGACTCTGCTCCAATGGGAACAATCCAGCCGGGACTGCTAGGCCAAGCAACCTAGGACCAGTTTCACCCCAGTTAGGGCTCATCAGTCACGAATAGCTAGGTTCCAGTGACACAGTGTGCATGGGACCCGCATGTGTCAGCCTAGGTCACGTTCACTTTAGGGACCAAAAAAGAGATTGGTTGGAAGAGCACAATGATTGTTTCAGGGTGAACCATTCAAATGTGGAAGCCAGAAATGTAGGGGTCTTGTATAACACATACCTTTATGTACAACTCCCCATCTTTTTAACAGACCCTGCTATGGATTGAAAGCCAGTGAAGTGATCTGAGCACTAGGGAAGTTGTGCTTCCCTTTTGAGAGCCTGCCACCCACCCAGAGAGCAATATTGTGCACTAGCTGAAAACAACCCCCTGTACTAGAAAGACCATGTACAGTGAATGTGTTAAAGACTACCCTGGAAATTATTAGGAGTATTTATACCAGACTGTGTACAGGTTTTTCAATGAGGAGAGAATTCACTAACACATGAAGCAGCTACTAGCAACTCTTGTTTCAAGGATGTAAAGTCCCAAAAGTGACGTCAAATATAGAGTGAATGATGATTTGATGCCAGATGGCTTCACTCTAATCAGAACACCAGAACTAATATGATGGTGCTGTACCAGATGCTTCTAAACAATATATTGTCTGACAAAAGTATATTGTGACCTAAATTCTGATTACAAATATATCACCTCATTGAAGTAAAAGGCTTTAGGGGTTCACACCTCAGTGATGAAATGTACCAGTTTGTTAAAGTGATAAACTGAGAATGAAATGAACAACTGTTCAGTGTCATGTGTGGACTTTTGAATGACAGAGGGTGGATTGTGATATGTGAACAGTTCTACAATGTACTTTTGGCGAATGATGCGTGGAGTGTTAAATGATGGAGCTTGGAATGTGACGTGTGAACTACTGAATTAAGTGTTGTCATGCTGTGTGGAGTGTGATATGTAGAGTGTTACATGATGATGCTTAGAATGTGAAATGTGAATTGTTGAATGATGGAGTGATATGTGAAGAGTGTTAAATAGTACAGTGTGGAATGTGGTGAATGGGCTGTACAGTGATGGAGCATGGGTTGTGATGAGTGGAGGGTGTAATGATGGAGCATGGACTGGGATAAGTGGAATACATGGAGCTGGTTATACACAATGCACTGGAGAGATTCTCTTTAATGGTTTGATTACATTAGTTTGCCAATAAAACCCACTAAAATCAAGATTACACAGTTAGACATTTGTGGTTTATATCAGCCTAAGTAGTGCAGTGCAGCAAATGTTAATAGCTTGTTGGTATGACATAGTGCCTGTGTTTGAAAATTAGATATTGGATATGTCTTTGCCTTAAAAGTGAGAGGGAGCATATTTTTTTAAAAATTGGTAACGAAAGCTAAGAATGACAACATTTGATACTACTTTAGTGATATTTATGATTACGAGTACTCTCTCTTTCTTTACTTTATCTTTACCCTTTGTATGTTGTTTTGGGTTGTCATGTTTGTGGGAAGTACTTTGTTAATTCTTATAATTTTATTAATAGGTCATTTAAAATCAATGCATATGCACATTAATTTCCCTACAAGGCATTGTTCCATAATGTAGTTCTTTCTTTCACCTTTTGCACTTTTTGGAGCTATTCCTATTGTAAAAGTTGATGAGACTCTTGTTTTGGCACTTGTTCAGATATGTTCTTGATTTGAAAGGGAAAGGGATCTTTATAAGAATATTTTAGTAAATTAGTGTCTAAGGACAGTTAACACAATATATAAATATGAGAACAACAAGTAAATTCTTTAGGAAAAGTAACCTAAGCATCAGAGTGCTAACTGACAGATGTCAAGAAACAATGGCAAACAATTAGATAAGGGAGAAAATGAGTTACTTTCCTGTAACTGCAGTTATCCAGTATTGGTATCTTTCATAAATTCACATGCTTGATTCATTCTCCATCGTCGAAGTGGGAGCCCCATGGTACCATTAATAAAGCAGAATGCAAGAACTATAATAGGCTATAATGGCAGTAGGCCATCAGTTTAATAGCCTATCTATGTCCTTTTTTTTTTTTAAAAAGGACTAAACTTGAACAATGACCAATTAGGTGCTAGTACCCTCTAGCACATTCCCAAGAGAGGCTGATTCCCTCAGATTCTTTTAGCACAAGTGGGAATAATATCCCTAATTATAAGGGAGCCTCTCAGAGGGGGAGAAGGGTGGGAGGCATGAGAATATATGAACATAATGATACTGGATAACTGTAGTTACAGGTAAGTGACTAATTTTCTTATCCAGTATTGGATCTTTCATAGATTCACATGCTTGAATAAGAGTAGCAAGCAGTAACCAACACATTTTCTGTACTGACAAACACTGTTCATCTCATCATAAGGCATCGTTCGCATTAGACAGGTAAATGCAAAGCAACAGAAGTTAACCTTCTGAAACATAAAAGAATAGGCATGAGAGGTACGTTAATAATGAACAGAAAATGTGATATTATATCTGAAGCGGATGGTGGGAAAACAAACAGCTCACCTAATCGGAACAAATGTCTATGGACTGCTTGACCCACTGCTGCATGTCGGAGCGCCTCAGCATCCAGACAGTAATGCTTCGTGAAGGCGTGTGTCGTTCTCCACGTGGCTGCTCGACAGATGTTTGGCAGTGACACCTCAGAGAAGAGCGCACAGGATGTAGAGACTGCCCTGGTAGAATGTGCACGTACTCTGGCATCCAGAGGATCGACCAGTCCTTTGATGACAAAAGGCTATTGTGCTTGAGATCCATCTAGAAATAGTCTGTTTAGTAACAGGATGCCCTCTTCTAGGCGCACTAAATGCCACAAATAGTTGATTTGATTTCCGGGTCAAGGATGTTCGCTGCAGACAGAATTTAGGGCATCGTTTGACGTCAAGGGAATGCAGCGATCTTTCTGCTCCAGTCTGAGGCCATGGAAAGAAAGTCCTTAGCACTACTGGCTCATTAATATGGAAGCCTGACGGCACTTTGGGGATAAACTTAGGGTTTGTCGGCAGGATGACTATCGTCCGCATACCTCATGAATGGTTCCTGGATGGTAAATGCTTGGATCTCACTTACTCTACGAGCAGATGTTAAAGCCAAGAGGAGCGCTACCTTCCACGTGAGATACTTAATGTCTGACTTATGAATGGGCTCGAATGGTTCCTTCATTAGTTGACCCAGGACTGTATTTAGCTGCCAAGCTGGAGGTAGTGCTTTGACTGGAGGAAAATACTGGAACAGCCCTTTCATGAATTTCTTGATAAGCCGATGAGACCAGAGGGATTGTCCTTTAGAAAGCAGTCTATATCTGGAGATAGCAGCTAGGTGAACTTTAATGGATGCATGTGCAGGACCAGAGCACACCAGATGAAGAAGATATGGTAAAACCTGCTTTGGAGCAGATGTAAATGGATGAATGCCATTTGGGGCACACCATAAACAAAACCGTTTCCATTTTAATTTGTATATTTTACTGGTGCTACCAGCACATGCTTTAGCTAAAATGGTTTGGCAGTCAACAGGAATATTCAAATGGCCTAACTCATTGAACTCAGGAGCCATGCACATAATCTGAGAGACTTGGGATCCGGATGCCTCACTTGGCCCTGACTGATAATTAGTAGCTCCGGAATAGGTGCTAACCTGATGGGAGGACACAAGGACAGCAATAGAAGTTCTGTGTACCACGGTTGACATGGCCAGGCTGAAGCAATTAGGATTATCTGGCAGGGTTCTGATTTGATCTTGCTGATTACCCACGGAAGAAGAGGTATCAGAGGAAAAGCATAGGCATAAATCCCTGACCATGATATTGAAAGGGCATTTCCCCATGATCCTGGTTGGTAATGCCAGCTTGCATAAAACCGGCATTTCACATTCTGGGACGTCGCGAAGAGGTCCAGGTTTGGTTTTCCCTATCTGAGAAATATTGTGTCCAGCGTCCTCTGATTCAGCTCCCACTTGTGGGAAGATGTGCCGAGCCTGCTTAGTGAGTCTGCTGTGGTGTTGCTCACTCCAGGAAGATGTTCTGCTCGTATATGCACTGAATGTTGAATGCACCAGGTCCAAACAGTTTGAGCTTCTGTGGACAGCAAATGAGACCAAGTCCCTTGTTTGTTGATGTAGTGTATGGTAGTCGTATTGTCCATTCAGATAAGCACCGATGAGCCTTGGATTCTTGGCAGAAAAGCCTGCAATGCCAGGTACACAGCTCTAAGCTTGAGGAGGTTGATGTGAAGAGTAACATGAGAGGGGGTCCGCCTGCCAGTCACTTGTAGATCCTGAAGGCATGCACCCCATCCCTCCAGCGAAGCATCAGTTGTTATCGTAAATGGAGAGACCTGAGCTAAGAATCCTAAACCCTTGGAGATGTTTGTCGGTGTTGACCACCAGTCGAGGGAGTCGACAATCCTTGCTGTTATCTGTATGATGTTCCTGAGGGAGGCTTGCGTCTGTTTCCACTGTTTGTTGAACTCTTCTTGAAGAGGGCGCATCCGAGGGCGACAGTGGGGAACTAGATTGATACAGGAGGACATCATCCCCATTAACAATTTGAACTTTCGAACTGAAATAAACTTTCTTTTTGGAATTGTATCTGCTAAGGTGCAGAGTTTGAGTTGTCGTTCCTCCGCTGGGAATGGCTTTACGTGAGTAGTGTCCAGTAGAGCTCCCAGGAAAACTATTCTTCTGGTAGGCTGAAGATGGGACTTGTCTCTGTTGAGAGTGAGACCTAGTTGATGGAATAAGCGTAACGTGGTCTTTAGAGAGAGGCGCTGAGTGTAGATGTCTGGAGCCTTCAGTAGACTGTCGTCCAGAAATGGGAATATCTGGTGTTTGAAACACCTCAGAAATGCTGCAACAGGGGCTAAGCATTTTGTGAAAATCTGGTGAGCGGATTGGAGTCCGAAGGGTAGCAATTTGAATTGAAAGTGCCAGCCAGCTACCATGAATCTTAAGAATTTTCTGTGCTTGGGGTGAATGGGTATGTGAAAGTAGGCCTCCTGCAGATCTAGGGAAGCCATGAATTCCCCTCTGTTGAGAAGTTGAAAAACATATTTCAATGTCACCATGCGGAACAATTGCTTCTTTAGATATTTGTTGAGCTGCCTCAGATCCAGGATGGGTCTCCACAAACGAGACTTCTTCCTGATGAGGAAGAAGTGAGAATAGAAAGCGCTTCCTTTTTTAGAAGAAGGGACTACCTCTATCGCCCCTTTGGATAACGTGACATCTATTTCCAGAAGGAGAAGATGCAGATGTTGTTGATGTTCCCGGGAAGGCGGAGTCTCGGGTGGCATGCAAGTGAACTCTAGCAGATGACCATAAGGTATTATGTCCAGAACTCACTTGTCATTTGTGATCTGACCCCAACGTTGCAGGTGATGTGTCAAAGAAGGAGAGTTAGCTGGCCCCTGGAGGCTCTCATTGCCTGCGGGAGGTGTCCTTAGATTGTCTCCCCGACTTCCCTCTAGTAGGAGGTCTGTTGTATGCCGCCGCCGGAGGTTGTCTCTGGTGGTATTGGGGTCTGGAAGATTGGTACTGGAAGGAATAGGTTGGGTACCTGAAAGATTGGTAGCCACCACGAAAGGAAGAGTGTCCTCTACCCCTGGCTCCTCGAAAGGGTGTGCGCTTATACTGCAGTGATCCTAAAGACCTGGCAGTATCCATATTTGTTTTGATTGCTTGAAGATCATCGTCCACATGTTTACCAAACAGGTCTTGTCCATTGTAAGGGAGGTCAAGGATCTTGGGTTGGACATCCAGTCTAAAATATGTGGCCTTAAGCCACCCTTGGCACCTTAGGACAGCTGAACCAGCCAGTAGCCAAAACCCAATAGCGGCAATGTCCAAAGCACAGCCACCTCTGCAGACATGCGTTGACCCTCCATGAGGATCTTTCTCGCTTCCGACCTGCTGGAATCTGGAAGATCGTCGACAGAGTGTGAAATTTCCGAACAAAGCTGCCCGTCATATCTGCCCGGGAGCACCAGAGTTTGCAGCACGGACCACAATGGCAGACATAGAAGAAAATCTTTTAGCAATGTTGTCGAGGTGCCTACCATCTTTGTCTGGAGGTGCAGATAGAGGTGCTGAAGGGTTTCTGGAGCGTCGCTGGGCAGCCTAAGAAACCAGTGAATCTGTTTTTGGATGACCCACCAGGCAAGCAAGGGCATCCTCTGTTGCTTTATATTTCTTATCCAGCTTTGGCAATACCACTGGCACCGTTGCTGGGTTCTGCATAATTTTTAATCCCTGTTTCCATACATGATCTATTATAGGGATTGCTCTGACTAATTTCCTATGCGGCTCCTTAAACTTAAAGTCATATAAAAAGCAATCCTGCTGTGTGGATGGCATTTGGAGCTCAAAACACGCAGCTGCTTTTTCTAACAGATTGTGAAAAGAGCCAATATCCTCTGGAGGGGATTCAACTGTCGTTGGCTCCGGTGAAGGGGGTACTGGGAGTACATAATCATCTGATTCATCCTGGTCTGAAAGAACTTCTCCTTCTTCAGCCGCTTCCTCCGAAGAGGCTTGGACTTGAGGACTCTCTGGAGCTTGAGGAGGAATTTGCGGCACAGCAGGAAGAACTGGTAAAGGTACTGGAGTACATGGTGCAGTCACTACTGGTGTAGGATCTTTTGCCGACTGAGGATGGAAGCACTCCCTATAATCTGCCAGCATGGCCTGTAGGTCGGAAACAAGACCAGAAGGCAAGCACACCATTCCTTGTTGCTGTGGGACTGGATCATAATAATGCTGATCATAATAGGAGTCATCATCAGAGTACTCCTGACATTTAACATGCAACTGGGAAGGACTCTTAGCTACTCCAAACAATGCATCCTGATCTGATTCCTCATCATCGTCGCCATCTAAAAACCTACATTGCAAAAGCCTTGCTTGGTGATGTGACATATGGTGTCAAATGAGTCTTGGAAAGCCTCCTGAGAGGAGTATGTTCTGCAGAGTGATACAATGGCAATGTTGATGGTCTTTGCCGCTTTGTATTCATAGTCGATAAGAAGAAACCTGTTGTCGGCGGGGGCGTCAACGATATCATCATCACTGGAAACATCATCGACGGTGTGGTCGTCAGTACCGTCGACTGAGGCGTCTTCGACAGAGGTGTTGTTGACGAGGGCATTATCGATGGAGGCACAGTCGATGGGAGCGTCGTCGTGAGATCCATTGTCAACTGGAGTGTTGTCAACGAGAGTAGCGTTGATGAAATGGGGCGTCCTGTCAACGAGGATGATAGCGTCGTTGATGAGAACTTTGCAATTGCTGCCGTCAACACTGAAAGAGTGACCACAACCGGTGTCAGTGATGAAATAGTCGTCGATGAGAGTACCGTCAACGATGGCGACATCGACGGTGCTGAACTTGGCTTCTTAAACTTGTGGAGAACTTTAGGCGGTGGAGTTGCCGGTTCAGAAGCAGTCTTTTTTAATGATTTTTTTAGGGTTTCTGTGCCTGCTTTCTTCCTCTGTGGAGAGATATGACTTTTAGCAGATGTCCCTGCTGATTTTTGCATCATTTTCTTAGGTGGCTCTTGAATATCCGAGCCCTCCTGCTTTCTCTCCACAGGTGTTTTAGGATAAGAAAGAGAGGAGGGGGCACTGTCCTCATCAGAGGATGAGTGTACTGTCTTACCTCTCTGAATTTTCTACATATTTTGCAGTCCTTTGTTTTGTGGCTGGGATATAGGCAGTAAATGCATTCCTCATGTGGATCATCCACATATAATCTTTTCTTCAAGCAAGAGGCACAGGATCTAAAAAGGCCTTTCCTTGGTTTCTCTGACATGGCAGCCAGTTTGAAGCACTAGAGAAGAAAAGAAATGTCCTAGAACTGAAGTAGTAGATCTTCTGAGAGAAAATATTGAGCAGAGCTCAAAGGAGACTTCTCAGCACAACGTGCGGTGGAAAATCTGAGGGAAGGCAGCTCCTCACAGGAGGTTCTAAGTGGCGAGGCAATCTGATTGGTTCAAATTTGAGTTTGCAAAACGACTTTCATAGGTTATTATATCGAGGACTAGACCATGTATTGTATATGTACATTTTCAGGCCTAGGTTATATATTCCACCAGGGACTCCCATCTCGACGACAGGGAAGTATTCAAGCATGTGAATCTATGAAAGTTCCAATACTGGAGTAATACCTGATTACCTTGCTTGCTAAGCGTGGCTGCAACCAGGGAGAGGCTTTTCATAAAGATTGGAGGAGCGCACTTGAGTCCAAAGAGGAGGACTTTGAATTAGTAGTGGGTACCAGCTATGATGAAATGGGCAAACTTGCGACGCTTGGGATGTATGAGAATGTGGAAACAAGCATCCTGCGAATCTAGGGATGGCATGTAATCTCCGCTGTTTAAGAGACGTAGTATGATGGAAAGTGTAATCACCCAGAAGAATTGTTTGCTCAGACATTTGTTTAATTTCCTGAGGTCTAGGATGGCTCTCCATTCTCCAGCTTTCTTTTTTACAAGAAAAAAATGGGAGCAAAATCCCATGCCTTTCTGATGGGAAGGAACTTTTTCTATGGCACCCTTTGCCAGCACTATCAGGGCTTCTTTTATTAGTAATTTAAGCCGAGTGGGTGTGCTTCCTTGAGAAGACTATTTGGTAGTTTTTCCACAAACTCCAGGGTATATCCTTAATTTTCTAGATCTAACACCCACCTGTCTGATGTTATCTCCTTCCACTGAGAGAGATTGTTGAAGATCTTCGCACCCACATGGTTGGAAGGAGCGGATGTAGCCGGTTACTGGTCCAGGTCATTGTTTGAGACCTGTATTGAGGCCCTGGGAGGGCTTCTACCAGCGTGCGCCCTTGCTTGTTGAAGGCTGCTGAAGGTAGTTGGCGATAGGCTTGATGGTAGGAGGGCCTATATTGAGACTGAGGTTGATAATGCTGTTGTTGGTATCCACCTCTGTAAGTAGAGAAACATCTTCCTCTAACACCTCGAAAGGGCAGCTTTTTAAATTGGAGAGTACCAAGGGACCTAGAGGTGTCAGTGTCCATTTTTATAGCCAACAAAGCATCATCTAGATGCTTCCTGAACAAAGTCTTGCAGTCTTCGGCCATATCCAGGATCTTAGATTGGACATCTGGTCTAAAAGAGGTAGCCTTGAGCCATCCCGGCTGTGCCGGTCAACTGGCAAAAAGCCTGTTGAGGCGATGTCGAGAGCACAGTCTATGATCTTCAAGGAAGTACGCTCACCTTCCTGAAGAATCTTTTTAGTTTCAGCCTTCCTGTCTTCAGAGATTAAATCTATCAAACTGCCAATATCTGACCACATTTGTTGGTCATAATGCCCTAGTATGGCCAATGAATTGGCTGCTCGCACATTAATCACAGACATAAGAGAGAATCTTTTCCCTATGTTGTCTAAACTTCTTCCTTCTTTGTCAGGTGGTGCAGAGATAGGAGCTTAAGGGTTTTACGAGTGTCTCTGCGCTGCCTGCAAAATGATGGAATCAGGCTCGGGGTGACCGATGAGACAAGCAGGCATCTGTGGCCTTGTATTTCTTATCCAGGCGAGGAGGAACTGGTGGTAGAGTAGCCAGATTTTTCATGATTTTCATTCCCTCATCCCAGATATAGTCTATAATGGGAATGGCTCTTACAGACTTTCTGACCTGTTCCTTAAAGTCGTGGAGAAAGCAGTAGGATTGCTTCACTGAAGTTGGGAGATGGAAACGGAGTGCTGCTTGGTACATCAGATTATGAACCCCCACCTGTGTTAATATAGTTGTGTATAAGGCTGTACGTTTGCACATGTCATCTTACAGCCACGTTAGTGTGCTTGTTTAGTTATAAGATATAAATACAAACAGGGGCAAACTAATAAGCCCAGAGGATAGGGGTAAATGAATAACCATATGCAAAACCTTTGTTACGTGGGACTCATTAAATCAGCGTTGGCACCCCCAAGGGAGTGTGAGCCTCCGTTCGCAATTTTCAGTAACTCATACTCAATTCAATTGACAACATGTATAACAAATCTCCCATATTAATGTAGGACACTGAACACAATCTTGAGCATTTATCGATCTTCATCCTTGATACATTCTAACACATAAGTTATTGTATATCATCAAAAGTACAAATTAGTTATAGTACAGATGACGCAGTGCTTCTTTCAAGTGGGGCCTATAAAGACTAGAATAAGAATCTTAAAGGACATGGATCCTCATCAACATAGAAGGCAGGGTTAGGAAGTTGGGTGGTGTGTGATCTGTACTATCTGTAAGCTGGTCCACATACCTGCACATTTTATACCATCCCCAGTGAGTCCAGGAGGGCAAGGATCACATGTGTATCCAATGCCTGGGGCACGGGTATCCTTGCAGCTGTTTTTAATGTAACAACTCTCTATCAGGCAAGCATTGTAATCATCTGTGCAATATCTCCCTGTATAGGCTGCAGTGCATCCACATTCTGCTGTCTGAAATAAAAAAAAAACATAAAATGTTATCATATCACCATAATGACCTTTCTCCTCAAAGGTTACAGATCCAGTACAATGAACATACTCAATATAAAGGAACTCATTTAGAGATAAGTTGGATACAAAACATAAACACTAGCAGGCAATAGTAATGCCAATAGGCCTGGTTTTTTTGTGCAAATGTATGAAGACACAAATATGTACAAATGCCCACTTGTGCATGCTTGAATTTACATGCCTTAGCCTTTTAAAGCCAAACATATTGGCAGTGCCACAGTTTCGATACGTTTCAGAGATCTCAAGATTTCAGGGCCCATCTATGAGTAAAGTATCCAGTCCAGTACAGCCAGTGCAGCAGGTATTGATGTTAATAGTGTTTACCAGGTCTAGAAGTGATGATTTACCCTGCACACGTACATTACAATTGGTCCTGACCAGTGCTTAATTTGAGCCAGTGCTTTTTTGGGTCCTTGGCAATGGCACTTAATTCTCAATTGCAGCACTAATGACAGTCTACCACATGGTGGCTCTGTCTGTCTGTTTTTTGGTTAGGATGTGTTAGATAAGCTTGCCCGACTTGGGAATCTACCCTCATTACTAAATCAAGACAATAGTGTTTTGTAAATGTGTCAACCTATTTTTTATTTGCAACTTTGCAAATCTCAGATATTGGAATGTTTCTAAATAACACCACAGTATCTGCTTTACCTCTGATGGAATGGCCTTTAGATTTTCCAGGTAAAGTTTTGTTGGCTTTACAGTAACAGAGAATTATGCAGGAAACAATCCATCTAGACAAGGATTGCTTCAAAGTGGTGAATCCTGTTCTGAAAAACCATTGTTCACAAAAAGGTACTTTGACTTATAGATTGTTCTTATATGTATAAAACGTCAACACCCTCCAAACAGTAAGACTATGGAGAGATCTCTCTGCAGGACAAAAGGCATTTTGAAAAAATGTAGCTAGGGAGATAGTCTGATTGACATGAAAATCTGGGACTACTTTAGAGAGGAATTTACGATGGGGCCTCATCACTACCTTAATACTATGAAACACTATGGGCCTGATTACGACCTTGGTGGAGGGGATTACTCCGTCACAAACGTGACAGATATCCTGCCCGCTATATTACAAGTTCCATTATATTCTATGGAACTTTTAATACGGGAGATGGGACATCTGTCTTATTTGTGACGGAGTAACCCACTCCGTCAAGGTCGTAATCAGGCCCTATGTAAGGTTTGTGGGAACATATGGCCTGTATGTCACTATGTTTGAACAGAGGTTAAAGTGACTAAGAAGGCCGCCTTCCATGATATGTGCTGAAGAGTGGCCTTATGAATGGGTTCGTATGGAGGACCCATAAGGGAAGAAAGGACAATATTTAACTCCCATAGAGCAGAAGCTGTTTTGAGAAGAGATATATCTTTTTAATGCCCTCAAGGAAATCCATAACCTCAGGCATACTAAAAAAGGACATTTTTGAAAGACATTTTTAATAGGCTGTGACTTCTGCAAGATGCACTCAAATAGATGAAAATTGTAAGTTTGTTTTAGCCAAATTGAGGAGGTATGGAGGAACCACCTCTTCTTGGCAAGTGAGAGGATTGACATAGTTCTGAGTGCACCAGATCCATTTGAAAGCATAGGGAGTTCTAGTAGATGGTCTTTTGGCTTCTCTCAAAACATCCATGCACTCCTGAGGTAAGTTAAGGTGACTGTAATGTATGTTTTCAGGGGCCAAGATGGCAAGTTCAACAAGTTAAGTTTGGGGAGTTGAATTTGGCCTAAGGACTTCTGGAAAAGATCCAGTCTGCATGGTAGCCTCCTGTGTGGATTCTGAGAGGTGAAGGAGATTCCTGAAATCACCATTGTCCGGACCATTCTGGACGAATGAGAATCATTTTGACCTTTGAGAGAGAGAGCTTGATCAATGTGAGAGTAGAGGAATTGGAGGAAAGATGCAAAGAAATATGTCTGACCAGTTGATCATTGGGCATTACCCAACGTGCCTGGTTGGCAATGTTGTATAGCTATTTTAGTTAGGTTTTAGACATGTTGTTTTAGCTAACTAGACCTGCCGCTGTGCCCTTTCACCCTATTACATATTACACAGCATTGCTTTAATTTTCTAGCAATAGCTTCATTTGCGGTACTGTTTTTATTTTTCTCTATCTTATTGTCCTTTCACCTAGGAAAGCATTGCGTTCTTAGTAGGACATGTAGTTCACTTTGTGCTTTCTCCAAGGCTACAGTCAGATAGGGTTGCTGACAAACATGGTATGCTGTGTCTCTAGCATTGACAGAAAACAAACACTCATACGTGGGGACCATTTCTTAGAATGTCAGCTGTTTTATTATAAAACACCCTCTAGTCCCAGACACGGTAGAGGGAGATTCCAGCCAGACGACCACAACTGTATGCTGATTGTTGCAAGCTTCCCTACAGCTACTTGCTTAGACAGCCGAGCCCTGAACCGGATGGGGACGGTGTCTTTGTGGACCTCAGGCCTTTTCATCAGGTATGAGGGATGATGTTCTCCCAGGGGGAAACCCGAAGGGCAGATTAGGTTTAGTATGCTGTGCTCATACTTAGCGTAGGTGAGGGGCTATAGATCCACTCCTCTGTTTAGACAGCATGGTAGGACTGTTACATTTTTAGTCACATGGCTGCTCTTATTGTCTTTATTATCCTTGTTATTCCTATACACCTGCTTTTATCTAAGATACAGATATTTTAATAAATGCTTATTTAAATATATTCTGCCTCTGTTGTCTTTGCCTGAATGAGATCTTGGTAACTGAGAGAAAGGGATGACATCTGATGTACCATGATTCTCTGGGGAGTCTATCTTACCATGAGCCCAGTTGCCACAATAATCTCGGTCAGAGATGGGACGCTGCTAGTTAGCCGGAAACCCCGGATTAGGCCGACAGGTGTCACCTGGTGTGGAACTGTACTCAGTACCCACAACCTAGGCGATCCTACTGGCCAAATCCAGAAGCCTCAGTACCCTAATGAGAACCTACGTGACAGTAAAACCTTGTCGCGAAGCTTGGGCATTTTTGTTTTCTATGTCCGCAAAATGTTTGAGGGAAACCCTAAGGAGGGAGTCATTTAATACTCATTTGTTATATTCTTGAACGGTTCTGCTGAAAGTTTACGCTTGAACATTCTGAATTCCTAAAAGACGGAGTGCTACGATCCTAAAATTCCTGGAGATTAACCATTTCCAAATTATTATTGCCTTAAGAGACAGAGGTGTGGATTTCGTTCCTCCCTGCTTTTTCAGCTAATGCATGGTTATTGTACTGTCTGTTTGAACAAGGAAGGAGTATGTCTTGAAAGACAGGAGGAAAGCCTTCAGAGCTAAATGCACTGCTCCCAACTCCAGTAGGTTGATATAGTAGGACTGTTCCTTCAGAGACCACAAGCCTTGGTTCAGGAGGTGGTTCATGTGAGCCCTCCAACTGAATAGGGAGGCATCTGTCACTATGATTTGAGTCGGGACATCCGATGGAAATTCATACATTTCAGAAAGTTCTCAGAGCGGCACCACCAGTTGAGTGATTGTTTTGCGTGAGTTGTTAGGGCCACTTTGTACTCTCATCTTTGTGGAAGCTGATTCCTCGAGATACTGTTGCAGCGGTCTTATTTACAGAAGTGCATTTGTGTCCAGAAAAGTGCACAATACCATTGATCCTAGAAGAAAAGATAGTTGTTTCGCTTTTGGATGGGCTGATATCTTGAAATTGCAGCATTTCTGAAGGATAGATAATTGTCTCTCCTGAAAGAAACAACCTTGTGTACACTGTATCTAAGATCATTTTCAGGTAGTGAAGGGATTGAACTGGCACGCAGATGGATTATTTATAATTTATATGAAGGCCCAGCCGATTTAGAGTCACACCCCCCTTTGATAATTTTGGCTCGCTTGTTGGTAATAAGATGCCAAGCTAGTTGTCTAGATATGGTTGATGAAGATTCTCATTTTCCTCTAGTGAGCTGCAATGACTGCCATGAAAAAGTCTGTGGTGCACATTTGAGACCAAAAGAGAGAACTTTATATTGGTAGTGGTCTCTTCCTACTGTGGACCTCAAAAATGTTCAATGTTTCTTGGCTACTGTGATGTAAAAAATAGGTATCTTGGAGAACTATTGAGTCCCGTGATGGAGGTGAGGGTAGATTTGGAGAGCCAACATTCTGACATTTTCTTTCTGAACCCAATTGTTCAGTAATTCAGGTCTAGAAGGGGTCTGAACTCATTTTCGGTACTTTCTCATTCACTAGAAAGTGAGGAGAATAGATTCCAATTTCTTTGAGAGGAGTTGGGATCTTTTCCACCATACAAGTTTTGCAGGAGGATGGAGACTTCCTTCCATAGTTTTTCCAAATGAAATAGGTTTTGATTTCTTTGGTGGTAAAGCTGGTGGAGGAGATCAGAATTTGAGACAGTATCCACCCCCCTTTTGTTATTGGTAATATTGGTAATATTTCTCCATTCTTCCAGGTAACATGTTAGCTTCCCTCTAACCCAGTTGGTAATGGAGGAGGGGGAAGAAGGCATTCATTGGTTGCCACTGGTGGTTGGTTTAATGGCCTGGGCAGATGTTTGCGGACCTTCTCTGCCACCTGTGCTATTGATGCCTCTGCTGTGGCTTTTGTTGTTGTTGCCCTTGAGGCCATTAAGGATCTTGAATACTCTGATGGAAATACCAGTGGTCTTAAGGCCTGTATGAATGTCTCCAATATTCTCTCATTTTCTCCAATCCGATTGCACAAAGTGTGTCAAGCTCAGTCTTCATGAGAGATATCTCATCATCAACATGAGAGCCAAGTAAAGTGGTCCCTGAAATAGGGAATTTAAAAATTCGGTGCTGAGCTTCAGTATTCAGTCCTGTGAGCCTAAGCCAGGAGGAGCAGCGTAGCGCTAGACTATGCTAGTACCCAGGAAGTGGAAGGGTAGAAGGATCAGCTGCAGCACTGATGTTCTGGTTGGATACTATCATGCTCTCAATGATAATATCTCAGAAGTCCAGGACTTAGTCTCTGGGAAGGTTTTCTATGACTTGCTGAATAGAGCCCCCGAGTAACGTGCACTATCTTCTATGGAGGGCAAACGCGCTCACAGCTTTCATGGTGACAGTGGGAGTACCACACACTTTCATGCCCACTGAATCTAGTATTTTACTGTCCTTCTCAGGAGGAACAGTAGAAGAAGGATCTGTAGCATGCTGTTTTCATGCATCGGATACAATGCCCAAATCCAGTATAGGATCCATGCAAAGAAATAATGGGTCTTGATCTGGAGGTCGATATTTCCTCTATAGGTGAAATGGTGCAGCAGCGATCTCAGAGACATGGAACAAGAGGAAGCAATGGTCTGAAGATGGACCGTTGGTGCACTGTTTCGAAGATGACTGATTTATTGGCTGTGGTAGTCGGCACATGATGACAACCGTGTGACCCTGACCTTGGTCTTGACATAAACTTGTTGGAGCAAGGTCTGGTATGATGAGATTGAGATCTAGTGCGTCGAGGTGGGCGTGCCACTGGTGGCCTTGGCAGATTTGGTGGTGGGATTACCACTAAATTTACTAATTGTGGAGGAGGAGGAAAAGGCAAATGAGGTGAAGACTCCACTGGGACTTGTGATATTGCAGAAGGCACTGATGAAGAATACTAATGATGACTGGAGACACTGGCCTTGATGGAGAATAGTTTCTGGAGTATTCGAGTTTAAATCAGATGAGAGTCTGAGCGATTTCATGCACAAAAGCAGTTGTGCCATATTTTCCTGTGCAAGAAGATGGTGTCTTGATGTCGAACCATGTCTCGACATCGAAGTTTTTCACGTTGACCTATGCCTCAATGTTGAAGTACCTCTCAACGGTGCTCTTCACCTTTACGTTGTGTGTTCTCAACTTTGAACCAGCTCCTGATGGCAAGCAAGTGATGTACCTCTTCTTAACGTCAATGTCCTCTACAATAAATGGAGACATCGATTCTCACCAGAGCTCCTTTTGGATCTCCTCCTCTGTGAGGCACTGGTAGAGGAAACAGTCTCTCCTCGCCCCTCAGATGTCGCTGCAGCCATGTAATCTTGCCTCCTTCAGTGCTCCAATTGACCATGCAAGTGAATCTTCTCTTTCTCTCACTCAAAGTACACCTAGAGAGGGACGTGCAGAGATGACATGCCTTAGGATCATATGAATGTAGCAAACAAAGAATACAGATCCTTTGCAGGTATGTTTTTATCATTTTCCTGCCACATTCTGGGCATTTCACAAAAATTAGAAATGATTCCGGTCAGGAAAATATCAGAAAATTCTTTTCACCCTCAGAGACCTCGGGTGAATCACTGTTTAAATGGTTTCTGAAAAAAAAATGAAGTAAAAGGTCTTAAAGATGGAGAGCTCTGCTCTAGGATCCTGTCAGTAGGAGCCAGTTAAAAGAACTAGGTAAACTGCTACCTCCAAAGCATGATGGGACACTGGAGGTTAGAGTACCCTTAAAGATGCAGTGTTGTATTCAGTGCTTATCACTACCAATGGAGATCACCTCAGAGAAAAGTTGCAGACGCATGTCCATGATGTTCTTGCTATCAAAAAGGCAGGCAGGCCATTATGGCCGGGACACCGCACACTTTACAGTAGAACCTTGCACTTAAAAGTAGCCTCTATGTACATTGTTTTATATGCTCTGCAATCATAACAAGCATAATAAAGCACAATCTGTATTAGAGGTAAAGGATATTTCATTTGAAGGAGAGTGAACAGGAGCTGCATGCCTTCAGCCACAGCAGAGGTCAAAATGATGTAGTTCAATTAAGGAAGAAATTGGGATTTTACCAGGGTAGACTATATTTTCATCAAAATAAATAAACAGACCTCATGAAACAACATCACATGTAGATAGTGGAGTCAAAATATAAATTAGTGAAAAAAATGACACTAAGGAGAAACAGACAAAAGAATATACTATTTAAGTAAGAAAAAACTGAAGGCTACACATAGTAAATAGCTGGCAGGTAACTGGTTGGCTGAATGGGCTGGGCTGAATAAAACTATATTAGCAATGTTTCATAGATGGTCTGTGCAGTAAGATAGTGTGTTTCCACTACTAGACCACGCATCAGTTAGTAGGCAGTGTGCAAAAGGGCTTCCACATAACACCACTTATCACCACAACATCATGGGGCTCAGATAAGAGGCCACATGTGCAGTGGACAGCAGGGAATAGAAAAAGACTTACAAGGGAGGTAACTGCAACAAGCCTATGTAGCCATCCTCTCCCTGCAAACTCCCAAAATGTTGGCCGTTGTGACTCCAAGTAGCACTACCTCCTGTTCTCATGAAGGTCATTATGACTCTAAATAATACTACTTCTTATACTGTTGAATACCCTTGTGAATCTATTAATACTAGTTCTCATACTTATGAAGGCTTTTGTGACTGTAAATAGTACTACATCCCCTACTCATGAATGCCTTTTTGACTCTAAGTGGCACTACTTCCTGCTCTCATGAATGCCTTTGTAACTCTGAGTAGTACCATTTCCTATACTCATTAAGGTCTTTGCGACTCAAAGTAGAACTATTTCCTGCACTCATGAACGCCTTTGTGAATTGCCCGCACTCTGTAAAAACAAATGTTACCAAGCAATTCTTACATTTCAGCAATGTTAGCTAAACTAGTCCACACCAATATTTCTGAACTGAAATTGTAAAACAAGTCATAAACAATGGCAGGGAGATCAGAAACAATACCTGAAACTGAGCAGTCCTTTCATCGCTGACTGTTGTTACATTGTAGTTGCAAGTTGCATCGTTAGTGCAGTTGCAGAGGATGAGAGTCAGTGCCTTATCTTGAGTAATTTTAGAGTCATTTGCTCTGACGGTCACATATACAGGGTCAGAACTTGTTGGTTTCCAAATGAGTGTTCCATTTTCTGTTGAAAAAGAGGGAAACCCATGTTAGTTGCTTTGCATAGTGTATCTTCCCTCCCATTTGTAGCCCAATAAAAACCTCTTTTATGCCACTGAGAACTTCTTCTAGACTATTGGGTCTGAATATCATTAAGTGCTTCTTAGGACCGTGGGCCACTATTTAGCCTCCAGCTTGTTGTCCCCAATGCTTCCTCTAACAACAGTTATCTGCATGGAAGATTGCAAACTCAGTGACTGGGCAATGGATTTGCCTCGGCAATGGATTTGCCTCTACGTTACCAAATTTGATATTTATACTGCTTTTTTTGCACTAGGTCTTCAGCTTCCCTTCAACCTCATGAAGCAGCTCTGGACTCCAGCCAGACAAAAGAGTGGACCAGTCCTAGTCTTCAAGAGGACTTTACTCTGTGCAGACTACCATTATGAGGGGTGGTGCTTCTGGCGAGAGGAAGCACACAGCAATTTTTTCCCAGGCCTGAGACGTTGCCATATCAATGTCAGTCAATGTCATTCATCCTAAAACAAGAAATGGCTGCAAGTCACTTACCCTAAGAAATCGCAAGAGGAGAGGCCTTTGAGAACTGGTAAGCCAGGCCAACTATGCCCTATCCTGACAGGATACAGACCTGGAGGATTTGCTTCTATGACTCTCCTAGCTCACACCCGGAAGAAAGAACAGCATTACTTCCCTCAGAACCTCTTATTTTCTACCCAAGAACCTACCAGACATCTGATGAAGGCTCTAGAACCCTTAGAGTTGCCCCATTTCTTTTGCATGACCATGGACATCTTTTTGTTGCACAGTAGCAAAGAGTAGCACAGATTCCACAAACACTGGGCCTAAAGTTTTAAAACTAACTGGCCTGTGGAATGCAGTGAACGACCCTTACTAGAGCTATTCCCAATGGGACAGCACTCCTTCCAGAGGATCCTCTTGCAATCAGTGTGTCCTATGGTTACCCTTTTTGGACCACAGTAATGTCTTGATCACTCCCTCACTTCTGGGAGATTATATGTCAAATTTCGTGTACAAAATATTGAGGTGCCATGATATTGTTGTCTAAATATTGAGAACAAAAATATCATGAGGATAAGTGCATGCAGGTAAATATAGATTTACTATTCTCAACTCCACAACTTTGTACCTTGAAGACATATGTATTTTTAAGGTTTTTAATCAAAGTCAAGTCTAGTAAGTCTATACCTAGGGTACACACGTCATTCATAGTAGTTTGGTCCCTTCAAATTAAACCAATATCAAGCCAGATTCCCAATGATTCTATCGGGCTGTGGGATTAATTTAGATGATCACAACAGTGGAGTTGCTCAGAATTACTGACAAGACCTATAGCAAGATGAGGAAGTTGACCCCTGCAACATCTTTGTCTACCTTGCGATTCACAGACTATGTAAACATCATACATGAACCACTCTACTGCTTGTAATGACCTGCCCTTGACATGCATTTGGATTTAGGTTTAGCACTGATTCTCTTTGGCAGGAACACACTGTTTAGCGCAACAAGAGGAATTAAGGGCATTATGGGAAACCTAAGATTCTCAATATATCTCTTGATCTATCTTTGTCCTAGGAAGTGCTTGTCATTTCTGGTTTGTTGTCTTTGTGTGCTGCTTTATTTTACTATCCTCTTAATCTCCTTTGTAAATAAAGTTACATCTATTGATTTTCATATGCTGCGTAGAGCTCCCATCATGCTCCGTGGCTGAACGGACGTGGATCGACAGAGGCAAGATGGGGGTCGGGTGAGCAGGGCTGTGTATCACTGACGCTTGGCGGCGAATCGAATCGCCGGAGTACAGAATCGGGCCGCATCGTGCCAAAAGGTGATGGTGAAACATGAGGCAAGGTGAGGCAAGGACTGAGGAACTAAGATCAAGGACGGAAACCCGGCACCCCAGCACGCTCCGGCAGACGAAGCTGAGCATGCAGAGCAGGAAGAAACAAGGGGGTACAAGTGACCTTTAACCTGACAGCTCAGGTAACGGGGGGAGGAGGGACAGGGTTATCTCATAGGAGCAGTTATTGGAAATTGTGCCCTGACTGAAATCAGCTGAAAACAGCTGCCAGACGGTGGGACTTTGATAATTGGTCAGGAACCCCAGCCCCCCTACACCTGGCTCAGTAAAGGACACGGTTTAAAGCAGCAAGCAGCCAGCCCAGGGGGTCTAGCGGGAATCAGCATAGCGTGAAGATTGTTGGTGGCAGGAGGCAGCGCGGCATAAGTAACGGGTGCTTATTTTCATACCAAAGTGCATGTTTGGTGCCAATCTACAGATCAGAGTCGATTGAAGATTTTAAGGGCTAAGTGAGGGGGGAATTTTAGCAATCCAACAGGGGAGCATTAGGCTGCCCCCAAGCTGGAGTCGATCAAGAAGGCATCGCAGAAGAGGTTTGTTTAACATGAATGCGGCTTGCAACCCTCTTGTGATACTTCAGCCTTCCTCAGTGTGAAATTAAAATGCAACAACCTGCAAAAAAAAGGATTGAGGGATGAAACATATATCTTGGGACGGACCAATAAAAACACATGGCCCGTCTAATCCCATCAAACCTGCCAAGAAATGGACAGTGTTGAATCATAAGTCTCTTATGTGCAGAGATACCTCACTGGCTGACACGTTGGCAGTGCAGTGCCCAGATGGATCAGCAGGGACACTAGCGGAGATGCTCACCTCGGTCTCACTGACGCCACAAGCAGGATTAGACTCATTGCATTTGGCTACACCAGAAGCACCTTCAGCGCAATTGGGTCAGACGACTCAGGCACTTTCATTCACTAGTAGCAACAGTAGCACCCCCTCACAAGACATCTATCAATCAGGCAAGACTCTCCCAGCATCACGCTCTGCAACCCAGGAGACCCTCCCTACCAAATCAACATATCCCCTATTCATCATGAACAATGCTCATTCTAAGGGGCCAGTAATTACAAAAGCACCTCCAACAGTAGCAGCAGTTGCAACAGTAGCAATAGAGGATTAAACTCTCAAATCACTGATTAATCCTGAGACGCCAAACGCCTCCAAAGATCTGGGTGTCGTCCCATGTCAGACAATGGAAGGAGCAAATAATATGCCAACAGTATCGTCTTCGTCCAGCATAACCTACCAGAATTTCAGCAGTGAAGGGCGGTAACACATTTAGCTGGGGAAACACAAGTTGGGTCTTCCACGATAGCCCCATCAATAGAAGTATTATTGAATCAGATTCTATTGGAACTTCAAGAGTTGAAGGTGTCACATATAGAAGCTCATAAAAAGACCTATGAACAGTTGAGGCTAATTAACAGCAGCATCTCACGACTTACCTCCTGTATCTCCCAAGTGGAGCAGAGTATCAGACTTGGAGAATTCAAAGGGCAGGTTTGAAACCTATCCCTCAAAAATGCAGCAAGAGTTAGAAGAACTTCAATTCAAATTTGATGATATAGAAAACAGGTCTTGAGGTTCAAATCTAAGGTTCATAGGTGTGCCGAAGGATAGGGAATCGGGATCTGCGGTAGTCAAAATGATTGCAAAACCTTTCCAGGATTATGCACTTCTGGACCAGTCAACTCAGGATGTGGATTTAACAATAACTAGGGCACATCGAGGGCCATCATTCAGGCCCACAAATGCGAAATATCCATGTACTATCCTGGTGAATTTCAGTGATTATAGAGTCAACGAAGGAATCCTCTCCTAGACGATCAAGAATAGAGTTTATAATACTCCAGAGGTTTCCTTCCAAGTGTTCTCAGACATGTATATTATGGCGGCACGGTGATCAAAGAATTTTTAAGCCTGATTGACAACTTTAAATGACAAGGGGCGCTAGCAGGAATTGTCAAACAATCAAAACTAAAAGTGATTTTTGAGGGTCGAGCATAATTATTTCAATCCGTGAATCAGGCCAAAGAATTTCTAAAGACGATAAGGGAGGGAGGGGACAGGGTTGGAGGCCTGATCTAATTGTAAATGCAAGTTGCCTAAATCAATAAGAACTGATCACAATTTTATGGGCTAGGGAAGAAGTGGGGAAAAGGCTGATCTTCAGTTGAGTTTCTCCAGAATATGTATATATTATTTTCTTTTAGAGGTGCTAAATCCTCGCTCAAATAGTGTTTTATATTTTTCTAACCAGTTTTTCATGCAGCTGTCCTCCAAATGTCGGTTCATGGAGTGCCACACCAAGGCGCTCATTGTAGGGGAGGTGGGAATGGGGGGGCGTCAAGGCACAAGGTGGGGGCAGCCACTGATCGGGGTAGGACTGTGATAAGTAGGGCCCCAGGAATGTCAGTGAGGGGTGGTGGTGTGGAAAAGTAGGTGGGAAGGGCGGAGGGATGGGAAAATTGGCTGTCACTGGTAATACTGAGGGGCTCTTGAGAATAGGAGGACTTAGTAAATCTTGGGGATTTACACAGCGACACAAAAGGGGAGGACATGTAGAAAATCAGGCAATTAGAATACAGACTAAATACCACCATGGCTAGTGGCATTATTAGACTAGCATCCTGTAATACGAACGGAATTAATAATCGGTTGAAATTCAGGGCTATTCTAGAATGGCTACTGGCGTCTCAGGTACAGATTATTTTACTACAAAAAACACACCTCAGAATACAGGCCAAACCACCTAGGATACCTGGCTATATCACAGAGGATTTTTATGCATCAGCTGGTGCAGCAATTCGGGGCGTGGTGATATTGACTATGCAGGAATTTAAGGGTGAAATATGCAAAGTTAAGCGAGCCCCCCAGGCTGGATGGATATACCTGATTAGCTTTTATGGCCCAATAGATGATGATTCAGTGCCCTGCAGGAGCTATATGATAATTTCATCTCTCTTCCGGGCCTGTTGGTAATAGGAGTTGACTTCAATTTTATACAGGATGTTGCTCTGGATTGATCACGTAAAAATAAGTCCCAAAATAAACCGTGTACCCTCTGATTTAAAGAAAACAATTATAAAGGACTTAGCATTAATAGATCATTGGAGGGTTGACCCCCCTCAAAGTCAGGAGTTTACCTGTTTTTCCAAAAGATTTAACTCAGCCTCAAGGATAGATTATTTTTTGATTTCACATTCATGGATCAGGGGAAAGGTTAAGATTTCCACTAATCCAGTTTCTGACCATTCGGTTATATTGATTGAGCTAAGGCCTCGACGAGAGATACAACAACCGCAATGGTCATTCTATAAATCTCTGTTGACCGATACAGCCTGGGTGTGCAAGCCTCCGGTCCACGACTGACGAGTTCCTCGTGAGAAATATAGGTACCGCAAACTACATTTGTATTATGGGAGGCAAGTAAAGCCTTTATCAGGGACGAAGCCATTTCTTGTAGGGAACAGATATCTTAGATAAGGTGGAAAAAAACACTACTTTACACTGTGAGCTAGAGCAGACTAATCTGGCCCATCAACTAGTCTATAATTCGACTTCTGAAGCACATCCGGTAGAGGCCAAGCAAAATTTGAAGGAGCATTTTATATCGCAGGAAATTGTCAATCAAAACACATGCTTCCAACAATATTATGAGGAGAACAAACATGTGGGGAGGGCATTAGCTTGGGTGGTCAAGCAAAAACAAAATCATGCAGTGATCAAAACTATATTTTGATGAAAGTCAAGGGTGTCTGGTCGAGCGCGGTTTAGTATAACACTATTTGAATCTGTATACCTCCTCAGCAATTGTCACAAAAGATCGAGTCAAAGAGTACTACCTGATCTCGATAATGAATCTAGGACTGTGGCTGAACGCCCACTCGAGCTGGCTGAGTTTAAAGTGGCTATTAAAAACTCTCCAAATGGGAAAGCTTGTGGAAGCGATGGGCTTCCAGCAGAACTCTATTAACTTCTTGTAGATCAGATTGCTCCTGTCTTAGTTACATTGGTTAATGAAATGGTAGATGGGGGTGAGGTGCAGAGTACCTTTACTATGGCTGTAATTGCAAGCTTTTTATAGAAGGATAAGCCACCACACAAGCCGGGTTCTTATCGGCCTACAAGTCTTTTAAATAAAGATTACAAAATATTTTCAAGAATAATTGCAACTAGGATTACTCCACTAGCCCAGACAGTGGACCATACGGACCAATGTGGATTCCTCCCAGGGAGAACGATGTCAACAAACACCAACTTTCTAATACAGTCAATAGATTACTTTACTAAGAGGAATATCAAGGCTGCCATTATAAAGTTGGACGCAGAAAAAACATTCAACTTAGTCCAATGGGAAGTATTATTTGGCATTCTGACTAGATTTAAATTCCCTCATAAATTGGCGAGTCTGCTTCAGAATTTATATCGAAATGCAGGAGCAATTATTATGGTTAATGCATGAGGGGCAGGGAAAGTGTCAATCTCTCGGGGGATGCGTCAGGGGTGTCCTATGTCTCCGGTGCTCTTCGCACTATTCATGGAACCCCTGGGAGCAGCGCTGCATAAAGATCCTCAGATTACACCACCTCTGCAGGGTGCACCTAAAGTAAAGTTATTTGCCAATTATATGATTTTGTATTCAGCAACAGAAGCGTTCAATATAAGTAGTGCATTGAACAAGATCAAGGCATTTACTGATTTCGGGGGCTATTGAGTGAACCACACAAAGTCAGAGGTAATTCTATTTAATTGTTCTGGATCAGTATTGCCAGGGGATATGTGGGCGCAGTATCAGGCCCAACGCTCTATTAGATACCTGGGTATATATGTTTCTCACAAGAACGAGGCGCTTTACGCACTTAACTATATGTCCACTCTCAATAAGGTACAAAGTATATTACATCAATAGCAAATATTCCCTTTAACAGTTATTGACTTAACTTCCCAGATTAAAATGATGAGTCTTCAGCTTTTCCTTTTTGTCTTTTCGAATTTGATTATTAGGAATCCCCAAATTTTCTTTAAGGAAATTGACCAGATTTTGACGCAGTTTATATGGTCAGGGAAAAAAACTGTACTAAATTGGAGACCTTGCAGCTGAGGATTGAAGATGGGGTTTAGCCTTGCCCCATTTTAAGAAATATTATCAAGCAGACTTTCTTGATTGGATTATTAGAGCGGCAGCATCCCATAATCTGGATACCAATTTCTATTTGAAAAAAATGTTGGCAGGTGAGGGTGTCCAGCTTTTCCACTTCCTCAAAATTCCAAGGCTCCCTAAAAGAACTAGGTACAAAACTCCCCTGGCAGTGACATCTAGATTTATTCAACACAAAGAGAAATATCATCTTACCTGTTACATTTATTATTGACATTCCAAGCATGTAAGCTATTGGGACTGCAGGTTGAAACGAAGAGTATTAAGGAATGGGAGAAGCTAAGCTATCTACAGCGTAAGGATTTTGCGATTACAGGACTAATGAAAACATTGGAGCAGCTTAAATTAGAGAACACAGAGATTCCCCAATGGCTTCACTTTCCACACTTGCCAATCTCCTACTTTATTCAGTCCATTATGACAATTACGAATCCAGCAACTCCCCACTAAAATCAGGGCATTTTATATGAAGGGTCACATTGGGGTGGGGAACTGTATCGGGTGCTACAGCAAAAGCTTCAAGAGAAATTAATTCCGGACGCTTTGAAGGCCAATGGGATAGAAACGGGGTTAAAAATCGATCTCTGGGTATAGAATCAGTACAATAGGTGGGCTCATAAAGCTATTAGGGGTGCAAATTTTAAAAGAATGGTTTTTTTTTTAGGAAATGGAGGTTATACTATACACCCGCCTGGGTCCAGAAATGTTTTAAACTGCATCCAGGGCATGTTATAGGTGCCATTAAAATGTGGGGGATTGAGTACACGTATGTTTTACTTGCCCTATCCTCCAGGAATATTGGGGACAATTTTCAGTGGATTGAGTGGCCAAATTGGGATACAAATTAGCTCGGACCCTTTGGGGGTGTTCTTTGGTATTACCAGTAGCCCTGGTCTCTCAGTATATCAGAAACAGAAGATTTGCATTGCATCCCTGGTTGCAAAATCATTGATTTTACAGCAAAGGAGAATGGTAGTACCTCCATCTTTCGAACGGTGGGAAAATAAGACAAGAAAAGAGATATGCCCAAGGGATGGGAGCAATGCGAAAGTTCGCAAATATTTGGGGAGTGGGCTGAACGTGCACGATTTTTAGATAAGAATGCAATCCAGTAATCGAGAAGGTGATCAGAATATGCAAGTAAAGAACTATGTTAATTTCCTTTTGTTTGTCTCTCTCACCTGTAAAATAAGAATATGTTTGAGTAAATAAAATATTTTTAAAAAAGAGTTTCATATGGTATTGTCACTCTGTACATGAGGTCCTATTGCCTTGCGTACACCTTTACTACCTAAAATCTCTACCACCTAAGAGTCAAGCCATGAACCAGGGGCACTGGCATCCTTGAGTGTATCATAGTTCTAGGAGCACCTGCAATGACAGTGTCAACCAACAATACTGACACCAGTATTATTTACAGCCAATTGTGTACTCTGAATAAAAGATCTACCACACATCACATACCATGAGTATGGCCATATCAGTCTTCTTTGAGTGAAGGTTCACGCAAATAATAAGCAAATGTCTTGTCTTACAAAATTCGCTTACATCAGCATTAATCAAAGGGAGAGTAGCATGCAATCTAAATGTGTAGAAGTGTCAGTTTTAAGGAGACATACACCAAATGGAATAAATAGAGCAGAGGAAGTGATTCATTTTGCACTAGAGTTGGGAGGTCGGAAGTGAGCAGGGTAAGATGTTAGGCTGCTTTGACTTAAGGTGATACATTTCTAAATGCCTTGTGACAAGTTGTAGCTTTGATTGTATTGTTTTAACACACTTTTAATAAATAAGTCTATTCCGTTGCAGTTAATTCCATTTGAAAAAACAAATAAAGAACCAGGTGGACAAGAAGAATATTGACAGACCTCTGTAACAGATCTCTTACCTGTAATCGTAACGTCAGTTGAATTTGTTACCACTGTGAATGCAACTGGGTCATTGTCCTGGTCTGTTGCTACATAGTATGCGATAGCAGCTTCATTTAAAGCAGCATGGAGTTCAGATGGTCCAGTAATATTGGGAGGAAAGTTACCTGAAACACATTATCACATTTTAACTTTGTTGTGATAGCCCTAGTCAATCAACACATGTTCTCAGAGATGTTAACAACTCTGGTGCCATTTGACAATAAGTCACAATTTTAAGACATCAAACCCCAAATGTAATTATTTAACCACTAAGGATTAACCATTTTTTTAGGTTTAGTTCTAATGGCCACGTTGTACGGAAGAGTGGCTTTTGATGTCTATGTGGAATCCTGTCCTTGAATCTAGAAGTCTATTAATATTGTAAAACAGAGTCACTCTTGTGGGACAGGAATAATGTTATAAACAAGCCAGAATAATGTTAGGCAGGACCAAAAAAGGAAAATATTGATTCTTCAGAAAATAAAGATTTTGTGGTAAATGGGGTATTACTGTCAACTTTTCTAAAATGTATTGCTGACTAAGCTCCTTTGGGTGTAAGTCGTAATCAAGAATCCCTTTTCAGATATTTTTCTGAGACCTTGTGATAGGTAATACTCGATGAAAGTGTAGCGAGTAAAACTGAACCAAATATTCATGCCAGAATTGTCACCAGCATACTTCTATCATTCTCTCCATAGTGTCATTCAGGAGAAGCCAATTAGTTTTCTTTGATATTATTGGGGGCATGGGGGCATTAACTTAATGCTGTTGCTGTTGTTTTGTGCCTATATTTTAGCATATACAAGAAAATATTGTGATCCCTGCAACTGTCTGGACAATTCTGCACATATTCAGTTGCCATATGGACAGAACACGGACAGAATATATCACAGGCACTATGGAACCAGAAATTCATGGACACAAACTCTAGCGGACATATTGGTTCTTCATTTATCTGCTAAAACAGGACACTGGTAAGTCTCGGTGAACAGGCAGCGGGAAAACTTCTGATCTGTTCACACCACATAAAAAATAAGTGCTTATTGAAGGCCTGAAAGAGATCATCTATGGCAGGACTGTCCAAATTTGGTTCATCAGGGAATAGTCACTGCATATTTTCAGGATGACAATGACGATGTAAGTGATTTTCATTTAAATACATACTATCTAAATCAGTCCCTTGTGGGTATCCAGAAATTCTGCCACTTTTTGGGCCACATGTGAACATGCATGATCTACTGTCATAGAAAGGTTTTATTCAGCATATTGGGTTTGATCAGTGCTTAAAAGTGGCAGATGCATTTACCAATGCTGGACAATGCAGCTGTAACGTGAGTACTAGGGCTGTATCAGAGGACCCTTCATACTTTATATCGTTCTGAGGGGCGTGTGGGCTCATTGTCTTGAAAGCCTACTCAGCTGCCCACTGTATTTGCCCTGATTGTCCAAGTGGGAGTGATGACAAGTGCTCAGCTTGCACTCACTTCATAAAGGACCTTCCAAGGTTTTGTTATGCCTCTGACCCAATTAATGATGAATGGCCAAGCATGTTTTACAAAAGGATCAAGCCTCTTAACAATAATACAAAGAAATTTACATTTCAGGAACAAGGATCTGCTGACACATTACAAAGAGAATTTATATTCTGTCTTGATTCAAAAGATCTAAATACCTATTGACTTCTGCTGCTGTGTGAATATCTTAGAACCTTGTAGTGTTGTTTCTCCAAAGGCAAAGTTCCCAGTACTCAAGACGTCAAAGATGCACTCATCATTCCCTTTGCAGGTCTCATTGGCTTTCTGAATTAATGAAGAGTCTGTTGACAGAAGTAACTCATCGTAGAATGTGGGTACAAAACTGTTGTTGTTGTAGGTGGACCAGGACTCACCCTCTGCTTCATTGTAGTCAAAGAGGCTGTTGGCAGGTGTTGTTTTCCCTAAATAAAAATGGCAGCACAGCACATTCTGTTAAGATCATATTGCATTAAGACAAAAAACATTAATTGCAGTTAGGTTTGCAGCATTCTTCGACTGAGATGAGTCACTTGAGAACAGTCCATCTGACATCATCTCCCCCTGCGCATCAGGGAGGTCTATTTACAAAGGTAAACTTACACGAGTAAACTTTTGACAAATTACCATTTACAAATGTTAAGCTACTCAAAAATGTAGATGTACATGTCCTTCCCCCTTAAATTCAGGGGGTGGAGCCTAATTTAGAAGTCTAAAGGTGATATTAGTAACCTTTCACATGTGGGTGGAAGTCTCTGCCATCAGGGCAGCGAAATCCCTATGATAAAGTACAGCGAAAAGTTTCAAAGTTTATTACATTTTTTTAACATTTTGAAAAAATATATTTATTATAAATGTTAATTAATCTTCTATATTTATTTAAAATGTAGAACAATATATAAATATTGCACCAGTAGTTTAGGGGCTTATTTTGAAGTTGGTGAAGATATAAATCAGGCCCTTAATTTTAAACTAATAATCTAAATAGTTTGAACATATTAAATTAAAATGAAATTATTTTTCTGTTTACATTACTATATACTACAAAAAACTGTATTCATAATCAAAAAAGTAATGTTTTTAATATTTCTTGCAATGCATTAAAATTATGTATATAATTAATTTTTTAAAATAAATTAATGTTACTTTATCTCGATTTAAAAAGGCTAAACATATTTTAAACAGAATTAAGTTTTATTTAAAATCAATGTTTTTCACATTAAACACAAATTATTTAATTTTTAGTTTGATGTAAATTATTTTATCACTATTTCCTATGAGGTTTTAAGTCCCTACCTCTATTATTTTCTATTGGAGGGTATTAGAATAACAGTGATTGGCCATGTGTGATGCTAGACTTACTGCAGGTCTGAGCTGGTTTTAGGTCTCTTTTGGCTGTTATAACTATAGTAGCACAGTGTTTGAATAGCAATGGACTTAGGGACTTATTTACAAGCCCCTCTGCACCGCTGGAATGTCACTTTAGTGCTGGTCAGGTGGAGCACACTGCAGGGCCATATTTTCCATGTCACATAAATCCACCCTGTGTAGTTTGTCATGGCCTTGTAGATATGGACTGAGGCAACACAGCACTAGTTGCTTTGGTGCCTCACCCAGCAACATAAAGTCATTCCATGGGCGTTAGAGTGGGTGTTCCTGCATAACACCTATGGCATTTGAGACATTCCCAGATTGATGATATTTAGTAAAGCTGGGAATGTATCAATGCGTATGAGAAGAGCAATGAGGAGATATACCTTTATTTCTCCTCTTTTTTCTATGTTTGCTGCACTCTCTCATTCTTCTGGCTGATGATATTGCCATAAAGATAACTTCAATTGAAAGAGTAGAGCCATGCAAATTGAGTGATTCCACATTTGCCCTACCTAAAAATCAAAGAAGGGAACTGAACATTGTGTCAAGGAAATAATTTAGTAAACCTTTCTGGAGCATAAAAATATTTATTATTTTGTAAAGAGTACTATCTCAGAGTCACCATGGTTTAATCATTGTGTTTAGAAGCTCCAGTAATGGGCCTGCGCTAATTGTTGGGTTAGGAGATCCTCCAAATGCTGCTTAACAAAGACGGAGCTTGCAGACATCTCAAAACCATGGGGCCTGGAACAATTAAAGTGACATCCTCTCACCATCATAAAACCGAAGTCACGTTTATCACCGAGGCCCTCATTATGGGTCCTAGGACCGCCAGACCAGTGGTGGCGGTCCACATTACAACCATGGCGAAAGCATCATGGTAAGACCGCCGGCACCGCCACTTTTTCGCGGGTCGACGGCCTGGCGGTGCCAGCGGTGTTAATCCGCCATGGCAGCAATGCAATCAGCGCTGCCCTGGGGATTACGAGTACTCTCTCCGCCGGCTTTTACATGCCAGTTGCACTCTGTTTCTGCCTGCCGGCCCAGCAGGAAACTCGTAATAGCCCTTGCGGTCAGGTCACTGCACTGGCGGTTTTCTGACAGCAAGGTTTCAGCGGATGGGCTTTTCTGCCCGCCGAATTCGTAATGAGGGCCTGAATATTTTCCCCAGTGAACTCTCCAGCGGATACCCCAGACAACAAAAAAATTAACATTTTTTATGGCACATTGTTGCAAATCGATTATCTTTCTGGTTCCCTCACATTTTGAAAGTATATTTCAGTTCCAATTGTGCTTTGCTGAAGACAATCTGCTTAGGACATCCTCTTTCATTTTCTCTGCTGTCACAGATAATCACGTTTTTTTCCTATGGCACACACCAGTTCATTTCCTGGTGAGAAATGAGTTTATGCTCAAAATCTCCTCTCCTGTTTGCATAATGCAACATTAACATGCCGTATGTCAGGATATGTAAGTGAGTTTGACTGCTGCTACCCGTTAGAAGTCAAGCTTCCTAACTTTACAGTTACATTCTCAAACATTTTGTTTATATGCACCCTTCACCCCAAAAGTGAATCAGTTGTGACAATCATTACTTGTGACCAGTTTGGTCTGAAAGGCTCAAATACCACAACATTGATGAGGGCCTTATTATGAGTTCGGCGGTCGGCCTCCGACGGGGAGGTTGCCGCCATAGTGGCTACCTCCCCTTGGGCCCATTAAAAGTTTCCCGCTAGGTCAGAGGGCAGAAACAGGAGTTTCCGCCTAATGGCCTAGAGGGAAACACCCTACAGCATTGTCTCCAGCTCGTAATTGAGCCTGCGGCAATGCTGTAGGATGCAAGGTGCACCAGCACCGTCGCAATATTCCCTGTCTGCAAAGCAGACAGTGAGCATTGCGAGGGTGCTAGCCAGCTGGACCCCTGCACTGCCCATGCCAATTGAATTGGCAGCGCAGGGCCCCCTACACCAGTTCTCTGCTAGCCTTTTCATGGTGGTGCTACCTCCATGAAATCGCTGGTGGTGAACCAGGTCGTAATAATAAATAACAAATGTAACCACGAAACTGCAAAAAAAAATAAAAAATTCCAATTTAATTATACATAAAAAGTTAACAATACATAAAGAACGAGTTACTTACCTTCGGTAACGACTTTTCTGGTGGATACATTAGCTACCTGTGGATTCCTCACCTCATGAATACTCCCATGGCGCCAGCATTCGACGGAAATCTTCTTACTAGTCTCTGCACGTCGACGAGGACGTCACTGTCTCGCACGCGACGCCGTCTGACATCATACAGGCAATAAGAGGTCCTCGACGACGTGCGGACGTCAGTACCAATCATTTTTTACGTGCATGAGAACAACCAGGCAATGCAATGAAAGAACAAAGCAACATCCATTATATTGTAAAAATACACCACATTGTATGAATAACTGTAAATCTTTTTATGTAAATATATATATATATATATATAAAACTCTCTCTTTTAAAATATATACACACACCAAGTATATACATAAAGATATATACACATATACCTACATATATATAAATATATTATATATATACATCTATTGCACCCTCAAAGACCAAGAGGAGCGCACTCAAGGATTACTTGGCAAGACCATAAAGGCAACGGGGAGGCGGGTGGGACCGTGAGGAATCCACAGGTAGCTAATGTATCCACCAGAAAAGTCGTTACCGAAGGTAAGTAACTCGTTCTTCTGATGGATACAACTACCTGTGGATTCCTCACCTCATGAATAGAGTCCCAAAGCAGTACCACGCCCGGCGGTGGGTGCCTAAATGGTCAAACCAAGAAATCCTGCAGCACTGACCGTGCAAAATGGCCGTCCCTTCTAACCTCAGAATCTAAACAGTAATGTTTTGCAAAAGTGTGAAGGGACGACCAAGTTGCGGCCTTGCAGATGTCGACCACAGGAACACCTCTGGCTAAGGCCGAAGTGGCCGACTTAGCTCTGGTGGAATGAGCTCTAATGCCCTCAGGAGGATCCTTCTTTGCCAAAGAGTAACATATTTTAATGCAAAGAACAACCCACCTGGATAGTGTTCTCTTGTGGACTGCCTTTCCTCTCCTCTTGCCCACGTATCCAATAAACAGCTGATCCTCCAGCCTGAAATCCTTTGTTCTATCGATAAAGAAGCTCAACGCTCTCTTTGGGTCCAGACGGTGCAGTCTTTCTTCCTCTTTGGAAGGATGAGGCGGAGGATAGAACGTGGACAAAGTAATTGCCTGAGCCAAATGGAAGGGTGAAACAACCTTCGGGAGGAAAGCAGCCTTGGTCCTCAACACCACCTTATCCCCATAAAAAGTTGTATAAGGGGGTTTTACTGATAAGGCCTGCAACTCACTCACTCTCCTTGCTGATGTTATAGCTATCAGGAAGACTGTTTTTAAAACCAAATACCTAAAGGGGCAAGAATGCATAGGTTCAAAAGGGGACCCCATAAGGAAAGTCAGGACTAAGGACAAATCCCATTGCGGCATAACGAATGGCTTTGGAGGATATTGATTTAGAAGACCCTTCAAGAATCTGATAACAATAGGGGATTTAAATAAAGATGGTTGGTCTGGAAGACATATGAAGGCTGACAAGGCCGATAAATAACCTTTAATGGTAGCCACTGCACAACCTTTTTGCGCCAGAGATAGAGCAAAAGACAAAACGTCCGATAGATGAGCATGTAAAGGATCAATCTGCCTCTCTCCACACCACGCAACAAATTTAGACCACCTATTAGCGTAGATAGATTTAGTGGAGTGTCGCCTGGCCGCTAATATAACATCCACTACCTCAGGCGGGAGAGAGAAGGAACTCAGGTTGCCCCGTTCAATCTCCAGGCATGTAGGTGCAGACTCTGGAGGTTGGGGTGTAGAACCTGCCCCTGCGACTGTGAGAGGAGGTCTGCCCTGAAAGGGAGACGGAGCGGCGGGCACGTTGAGAGTTGGAGAAGGTCGGAGTACCACACCCTCCTTGGCCAATCCGGAGCTATTAAGATTACTAGAGCCCGGTCTTGGCGAATCTTCCTCAATACTCGAGGAATCAAGGGTATGGGAGGAAACGCGTAAAGCAACTGGCCGCACCAGGTCATTTGAAACGCGTCCCCCAACGCTTCCTGCATCGGATACTGAAGGCTGCAGAACAACGGACAATGCGCGTTCTCTCGAGTGGCGAACAGATCTACCCGAGGAAACCCCCACTTCTGGAAGATTAAACGGACTTGATCTGGATGGAGACGCCACTCGTGGTCTGCCGAGAAGTGGCGACTGAGACTGTCCGCACGCACGTTCAAGACTCCGGCCAGATGGTTTGCTATCAAGCAAATCCGATGGTCCTTTGCCCAGGACCATAGTCGAAGAGCTTCTCTGCAGAGAAGGTACGACCCCACTCCTCCCTGCTTGTTTATGTACCACATCGTGGTAGTATTGTCCGTTAGGACCTGTACCGACTGACCACGAAGGGAAGGGAGGAAGGCCTTGAGAGCCAGACGTACAGCCCGTAACTCTAACAGATTGATGTGAAACATCTGTTCCTCTGGAGACCAAAGACCTTTGATCTCCAGATCCCCCAGATGAGCTCCCCACCCTAGAGTGGAAGCATCCGTTATGACTGTGGCCACTGGTGGCGACTGCTGGAACGGCTTTCCTTGTGAAAGATTGTTGCTTGCAATCCACCACTTCAAATCCACAGCAGCATCTCTGGAGATCTTGACAGTACCCTCTAGATCCCCTCTGTGTTGAGACCACTGCCTTCGGAGGCACCACTGAAGAGCCCTCATGTGCCAGCGAGCATGCGTGACCAACAGAATGCAGGAGGCAAAAAGACCGAGCAGACGAAGGACCTTGAGGACTGGAACTACCGCTCCATTTCGAAACATTGGAACCAAATCCTGAATATCTTGAATCCGCTGAGGCGGAGGAAAGGCCCGACCCAATGTTGTATCCAGTACTGCCCCTATGAACAGGAGGCGCTGAGAGGGCTCTAGGTGAGATTTGGGCTCGTTCACCGAAAAGCCCAGGTCGAACAACAACTGGGTTGTTGACTGCAGATGACGCAACACAAGCTCCGGGGACTTGGCTTTGATCAACCAATCGTCCAAGTAAGGGAATACTGCTATCCCCTTCCTTCTGAGCTCTGCCGCAACCACCGACATCACCTTCGTGAAGACTCGAGGTGCTGAAGTAAGACCAAACGGAAGGACCGCAAACTGGTAGTGTTGCGATCCCACCACAAACCGGAGATACTTCCTGTGTGACTTGAGTATCGGGATATGAAAGTAAGCATCCTGCAAGTCGACAGACACCATCCAGTCTTCCATGTTCAACGCCAAAAGCACCTGTGCTAGGGTCAGCATCTTGAACTTTTCCTGCTTGAGGAACCAATTCAAGATCCTCAGGTCCAGAATTGGTCTCAAACGACCATCCTTCTTGGGAATCAGGAAATACCTTGAGTAAACTCCTTGACCCCTTTCCTGCTCCGGGACCAACTCCACCGCGCCCTTTAAAAGGAGGACTTCTACCTCCTGTTCTAGCAACAGGAGGTGTTCTTGTGAACAATACGAAGGGCGGGGCGGGATGAGGGGCGGAAACTCCCGAAAGGGAAGGGTGTAGCCTTTTCCCACAACACTGAGAACCCAAGTGTCCGACGTAACAGTCTCCCATTTGGTGAGAAAATGCTGTAATCTTCCCCCTACAGGAGAGGAGTGAGTGGGAAATGGTGGAAGCCTAAGGCTGCTTCCCCTGCTGCACCCCGCCAGAGGATGAGGAAGAGGCAGAGTGCTGCTGAGAGGCTCCCCTGGTGCGGACCCTACCCCTCCCCCTAAAAGATCTATAGGGATGGGAAGAGGCAGGTTGCTGATATCTTCCCCGAAAGGAAGAGGAGGAAGAGCCACGCCCAAATCCACGAAACCTCCTGAAGAATCTGGAAAAGGCCGTGGAAGAAGGAGCTTGGAGTCCCAACGACTTAGCCGTGGCCCTGCTCTCCTTAAAACGTTCCAAGGCCGAATCAGCCTTAGCCCCAAACAGTTTGTCCCCATCAAACGGGAGATCCAACAATGTGGACTGTACATCTGCCGAAAAGCCCGAGTTACGGAGCCAGGCCTGTCTCCTTTCCACCACAGTTGTGCCCATTGCTCTGGCTACCGAGTCGGTGGTATCCAGTCCCGTCTGGATAATTTGGGTCGCAGCAGCCTGGGCATCAGAGACAAGATCCAAAAGACCCTGGGGAAGCTCTGTAAACGAAGAGGAGATGTCATCCATCAGAGCATGAATATACCTCCCCAGGATACAGGTCGCATTAGTGGCTTTTAACGCCAGACTGCAGGACGAAAAAATCTTCTTCGACTGCGCCTCTAGCTTTTTTGAGTCTCTGTCCCCAGGCACCGTCGGGAAAGAACCAGGCGCTGACTTGGACGAACAGGAGGCCTGCACTACCAAGCTCTCCGGCGTAGGGTGCCTAGATAGGAAACCAGGATCAGTTGGAGCCGTCCGATACCTCCTGGCCACGGCTCTGTGAACTGCTGGGGAAGATGCCGGCCTCTTCCACACCTCTAAAACCGGATCCAGCAGAGCGTCATTAAAAGGTAACAGAGGCTCCGCCGCGGCTGAGGCCGGATGCAACACCTCCGTCAAAAGGTTTTGTTTCGCCTCCACCACCGGCAAAGGCAGGTCCAAAAAACTAGCTGCCTTCCGTACCACTGTATGAAAGGAAGCAGCTTCCTCAGTATATTCCCCCGGGGACGAAAGGTCCCACTCAGGGGAAGTGTCCAGCCCACTGGCCGACTCCAGTCCACGCAGCCCATCACCCGAGTCCTCTAGCTCTCCTTCCTCTAGGGCTCGTTGGTACTCCTGCTCTTCTAGTACCCGGAGAGCACGCCTCCTTGAATGCAGTCGTTGCTCAATCCGCGGAGTCGACAATGCCTCCGCCGAAGTCGGAGATCGGCGCCGATCTTCCGAAGCCACCGACGCCGCATCCGGCGCCACGGGTAACTTCGGCGCCGACTGAAGAGCAGCTGAAACAGATGGACCCACCGGAGTCACAGGCCGAAATCTCGACGTCGACGGGATGGAAATCCCTGGGGCCAATCCCTCCGAAGACACCGGAGCGGCCACCGGCGCCGACACTGGCGCCGAGCCCACATTCCCAAACGGGAGAAAGGGCATAAAGGGTGCCGGCCGAAGAGGCGCAGGATCACCCAAAGAAAAGGCCAAAGGCCCAGCCGGAGCACTCCCTGGAGCCATCTGTTGGAAGATGGCATACATCGCATTCAAGAATGCGGAACTATCGGCTCCAGGGGTGGGAAAAGCCGGATACTGGGGTGCCTGTCTCGGAGGCGACCCCGACGCCGGCCTCGGCGTCTGCGCCGGAGAAAACACTTGAGGCTCCAATACCTCAATCACCGACGCTTGTCCAGGCGAAGTTGGTGACGCC
Source organism: Pleurodeles waltl (assembly GCF_031143425.1). Lineage (NCBI taxonomy): Eukaryota > Metazoa > Chordata > Amphibia > Caudata > Salamandridae > Pleurodeles > Pleurodeles waltl. The sequence goes on along the minus strand of NC_090450.1, from coordinate 18,341,197 downwards.
GGAGAGGGCAACGGCGTCGAAGGATGCAGCGTCACCGTGGGGCTGACCTCCCATGTCTTTCGGCGCCAATCCGGAGACCTGGAACGAGCCTCCCTTGAATGACGCCGAGATTCTCTACGGCGCCGGGAGTCTCGATGACGCCGATGTCTTGGAGAAGACTTCTTGTGATGCTTCTCCTTTGACTTGGCCATAAACAGCTTCGCCTCACATTCTTTAAGGGCCTTCGGATTCATGTGCTGACATGAATCACAAGTCGAGACGTCGTGGTCGGAGCTCAAACACCAAAGGCAATCGGAATGAGGATCCGTCACCGACATCTTGCCTCCGCACTCACGACAAGGCTTAAATCCAGACTTTCTCTGCGACATTATTTCCACAGAGAAAGAGTACGCAGCAAGATATACACTGTAACCGCAAGAGTAACAGTTGCTCCCTCGAAGATAACCGTTTCGAATGCACGGAAAAAAGGGAACTGACGTCCGCACGTCGTCGAGGACCTCTTATTGCCTGTATGACGTCAGACGGCGTCGCGTGCGAGACAGTGACGTCCTCGTCGACGTGCAGAGACTAGTAAGAAGATTTCCGTCGAATGCTGGCGCCATGGGAGTATTCATGAGGTGAGGAATCCACAGGTAGTTGTATCCATCAGAAAATAAATTTTAGTAAAAATATGTTAAAAATTGCATAATTTTATATATATTAATATAACATTGAATACACAAACACATAATTCAACACTGGAGGGGTAACATTTACTATTCCCACTCCATTTCATGCAACAGTAGGTAGTAGGGAAAGCGTTGGACTCAGGAGGGGTGAAATTTACTATTCCCAATCTAGTCGGTGGAAGAGTAGGGAAAGCGTTTGACACCGGAGGGGTAAACTTTACTATTCACACTCTAGTCTGTGCAACAGTAGGGAAAGCATTGGATTAAGGAGGGGTAACATTTACTACTCTCACTCCAGTCAGTGCAACAGTAGCAAAAGTGGTAGATTCAGGAGGGGTAAAATGTACTATTCCCACTCCAGTGTGTGCAACAGTAGGGAAAGCGTTGGACACCGGAGGGGTAACATTTATATTCCCACTCCAGCGGGTGCAACAGTAGGGAAAGCGTTGGACTCAGGTGGGGTAAAATGTACTATTCCCACTCCAATCAGTGCAACAGTAGGGAAAGTGTTAGACACCGGAGGGGATACAATTTACTATTCCCACTCCAATGTGTGCAACAGTAGGGAAAGTGTTGGATTCAGGAGTGATAAAATCTACTATTCCTACTCCAGTGTGTGCAACAGTAGGGAAAGCGTTGGACTCAGGTGGGCTAAAATTTACTATTTCAGTGCACCAGTAGAGAGAGAGTAATTCACTTCAAACAAATAACATATTTTAACAACTTGCTTAAATACCCCAAAATATAAAATTCTAAATATAAAAATTACATGTCTAAATTTTAACAAACCTAACACAAATTATATAATTAATACTATTTTAAATATCAATTAAAACAAATAATATTATTATAATGTAAAAAGTATAATTCAATTAACATATTACGCAATAAAAAAACATTTTTAAATAAATGAATACATAACTTTTAATTTATGATTAATTAAATAACTTCCCACCCTATTCCTCTACAAATTAAACACACACCTAGAATATAACAAATATTATAATTTCCCAATTAATTAAATTATAAATTAAATACTTCATACATTAATAATTATAAATACATTATTCCTTAATTAACTTCCCATCTTTTGCCCCTACAAACTCAACAACCCACACCTGAAATATAATTTACAAATATCATAATCACACAATTTACATAATTGAATATCAATTAAAATATTAATATTAATTGAGCATTAATTATTTGTTAATTATAATTAATTAACTTCCCACTTTTTACCCTACAAACCCAACTACCCACACCTAAAATATAACTGAAAAATAAATTAATTTCACAATTTACATATTTATCAATTACATAATTATTATTTAAAAATAATTAATTAATTATAATTAATTAACTTCCTGTCCTTTGCCCCTAACCCCACAACTCGCACCTAAAACATAAGTGAAAAATAAATTAACTACACAATTTACGTAATTAGTTTTCAATTAAATAATTAATAATTACAATTATTATTAATTATAATTAATTTACTACACACCCTCTACAACTATAAACCCCACAACCCACTACAATAAGAATTACAATTAATAATTAAATTTAAAAACAACAACAATTTTACAAACCCTATGAAAAAACATTACCAATAATAATACAATTTATAACATATGCAATAAAAAAATATATAGTAAAATACATAACGATAATTAACAAACAATATTTATTACGACATTTTTGTGAATAATATTAAGAACATAGATATTTGTAACATCTACGTTACTCACCTTAGAAAGTCAATATGTTTGTCAATAATATTCCTGCATCACGATATTTAGTATTACAAAATTAAAAACTTGATATTTGTGTGCCTCGATATTTTTAACTCAATATTTTGTCAAAATAACCACTGGAGTACTAGGCTATGGTAAAGTAGAGAATGCCAAGGGATAAAAACTAATGCTGGCTTACACATTTTGTCGGAGGTGAAATTGTGAATCAGGAAATCCCAGGCAGCCTAGCAGAGAGGGAACTAAGAGGAGAAAACCTTGTGAGGAGGATTGCCAGGATAATTTATGAACTGGAAAACCAGAAACAGAAGCTAAAGACTGTGGAAGCAATAGCACAATGGCTAAACTTGAATTAACAGATTACTAACCTGGCAGCTCAGGCTAAAGAACACTGTATGAATCAAAAAGAGATAATGTTCTGACTTCAGCACCCTTTTTACAGGGTCTAACAAGGCTTGATTGAAAGGGAACCAGGTTTTTCATTGATTAGTCAAATGATGTCAACATAGCTGACTAAATACAGGCTTCCTTTTTTGTGAATGCTTTAGTGAGATATATGACATCTGCATCTTTCTGAATGACATCTGCAAAAGAATGGTATCCTCTGAAGAGGGAACAAATCTCTCTGAACTTTCCATTTATAAATAGTATTAACACTGTATGTATTTTCAAAGTCTATAAACTATCCAATGCTAGAATCCATTGGATGGAGAAAATTAGCTGACTCTGAATTGTCATCTCCCCCAAGAACAGGACAGAGATCTGTGAATTCAAGAACATCATCCCCACACTCAAATAGAGTCTCTATTCTAGCAAACAGTTGGCTCAGTTATGATGTTTTGAGGAAACCAAGGAAGCAATCTCACTAGCCGCAGGTCTGATATAGTAGGAAAGAAGATGGTGCTGATGTTGGGAATATGAAAGATGGACAGACATAGCTCCTGACATTGCCAAAGCATTGCCTGAGTTTGCTTCTCGACTCATTGTGACAATAGTAGCTCAATAAGGTAGGCCAGAAGTTGCTACCTTCTTTAATTATATACACAAATGTTTTGAAATAAGAGCACCTACATCAGGACCTAGGCCCTCATTTCGACTTTGGTGGTCTTTTGCAAGCACTGCCATGCCGGAAGTACTCCGCCCACCATAATACGAGAAGTAATATGGCATGGCGGTCCTTGCACGGCGGTGCGGCATTGGCGATGGAACCGCCAACATCCACCCCAACGTAGGCTGCTGTGCGGCCCAGACAATATCGGACCAGAAGGGGGAGTGTTTGTATGGTAGATGCTTGTGTGTGGTGTGTTTGTGTCTGTGTGTGAGCATGTGTGTATGTCAGAATGGGTGTGCATGCATGTGTGTGTGACTGTATGCGTGCGTGGTGGTGTGTGTGTGTGTGAATGTATGCGGTGGGGTGTGTGTGAATATATGCGGAGGGGGTGTGTGTGTGTGAATATATGCAGAGTGGGGTGAGTATGCATGCGTACGAGTGGGGGTGCGTGTCTGTGTTTGGGTGGGGGTGAGTGTGTTCGGTTGGGTGGGGGTGTCTGTATGTATGCGTGCGGTTGGGTAGGGGTGCGTGTCTGCTTTTGTTCGGTTGTGTGGGGGTGCGTGTCTCTGTGCAAGAGAGTGGGAGTGTTTGGATGTATGCGTGCAGTTGGATGGAGGTGCTTGGATGTATGCATGAGCCAGGTGGGGGTGTTTGGATGAATGTGTGCGGTTGGGTGAGGGTGTTTGGATGTATGTGTGTGGTCAGGTGGAGGTTTTTAGATATATGCGTACAGTCGGGTGGGCGCTTGTGTCTGCAAGTGTGTGGATGTGTGGGGATGCGTGTGCCGGTGACAGGAATCGGGATTCCTGTCGCCAGGTGTGTTACTGTCAGGGTTTTCATGGCAGGACGACCGCCCAAAAAAGTCGGGCGGTTTGCTGTCTCGTAATACGGCCGGCAGTCTTAGGCATGCCACCGACCTAGAGCAGCTCACTGCCAGCTGCGCCAGTCTGACAGCACCGGCAGGATTGGCTGTGTTGTGGAGGTTTGGCTTCGTCCAAACTGCTGAACTCGTAATGTGGCGTTTTTTACCGCCGGGACTGCAGCAGTAAGACTGCCACTGCAAGTGTGGCGGTCTTAAGACCTCCGTCACTCGTAATGAGGGCCTCAGTGTTGCCATAGGGAACTTTTATTTAGATTTCAGCTGATCCAGCATAAACAAGGGCTCACACCAGGAATCAGACCAATCTATATTTTTATGAGAGTAGCAGTAATGCCTATCAGTACATGATTTTAAGTGCAAGTAAAAAGATGAGCACTAAGAATTTTGTATTTTCTTACCTCAAATCGTGTGGCATCTGCTCTTTGTAGATTGGTTAATGACTCTAAGGGCTCAATTACGAGTTTGGCGACTGGCAGTGGCTGTCACAATCCTGACTTTGATCATGGATCCCGACAGGTTGGCGGAGGTCAAAGCCGTGGTCAGCAACATGGTGCTGAGTTTGGCACCACCGTGCTGATCACAACTTTGCATTACGCCAGCCCTTTCATGGCAGGGTTCCTGTCATAAAAAGGCTGATGGAACGCCAGTGCTGGGGGCCACAGGGAGGACTCTGCACTGCCATTGACCATGTCATGGGCAGTGCAGGGGCCCCACTGACAGCACCCTCGGAGTGAGCACTGTCTGCCTTTGCATTTCACGGGTGCTGTGTGACGGCATTGGCCTAACCTCCCTTAGGGAGCCGAGGCCAATGCCGCCGCACTGTTTCCATCTGGCTGACTGGTGGAAACGTCATAACAGGAAGTTTCTGCCGTTCAGCCTGGTGGAAACATTGTAGTACTACAGGGGTGAGGCCGCCGGCTTGACAGCCGCCTCACCCCCGTTGTAGTTGAGTTTGGTGATTCAACCACCCAACTCATAATGAGGCCCTAGGGGCCTCATTACGAGTGTGGCGGTCCGAGGACCGCCACACTCATGTTGATGGTCGGAACCGCCGCACTCTGGGCGATGCGACTGCCTAATTACAACCCTGGCAAGCAAAACCGCCAGGGGCCCGCTGCCCCCGCCGGGAACATGGTTCCTGACTTTGTGACGGCCGCCTGAACTCAGTGCTGCCTGGTTGATTACAACTCTCCTCACCACCAGCCTTTCCATGGTGGGTCACCGGCATGGAAAGGCTGGTGGTCAGGGTGTGCTTGAGGCCACAGGGGGGCCCATACACTGCCCATGCACATGTCAAGGGCAGTACAGGGGCCCCACTGCCCAGAACGGTTGGAATGCGCATTGTCTGCTTGGCAGACAGTGCGCATTCTGTGGATGCTGGTCAGCCCCCCTGTGCTACGAGACAGCACTCGCCTTCTTTAAGGGAGCTGAGTACTATCTCGTAGCACTGTTCCCGCCGGTCTGACCAGCCGGAACGCTCTATTACAATGTTCCTGCCGGTCAGACTGGAGGGAACATTGTAATAGGGTGCGGGTGTATCCCACCACCATGGCGGTGGTGTCCTCCCCATGAGCTCGGCGGTCCCGCGTTGTGATCGGCAAACTAGGAATGAGGCCATAAGTCTGGAACACATCTCCTAAAAATACATTTTTGGCCCTCTCATTAAGTGTCTTTGGCTGCATTTGGAAAGAAGATTTCACAGCCCTTTGAACCTGGATCTAGGCTAAATCACCATTTTCATAACAAATGATGTCCTGCCCAGACAAAGGCCAAGTATATATTGCCAGTCGTTTTTTTGTGCAATTGCCTGCCCAGTCTTCAACTCTTCATGGAACAGTTAAAATGCAAATTCTGATAATATTTGAAAATTCATTTTTAAGTGAAACCACAATATTTTGAAAATGCACACTAGAAAACATTTGTTTCTAATATTGTTAACAAGGAATTAATCAATTTTCAGATTTTCTACAAAGAGGTACGTGCTCAGAGAACGTTCCAATTTGGTGAAAATTGATTTATCCAGTGCCAAGGAGTGGTACTACAAGCAACACCTTTTTTTTGCACTATCATTCACAAACATGAAATGCAGTATTTTCATACATGTCATTCCCATTGCAAAGATCAGGGACTCATTGGGCAGCTTTATGCCATCAAAGTGAAGCCTTGTTCCATTGGCCGCCATTAGGTCATCAGTTATATCTTCGTTAAAGACACCTGAAAAGCAAAATAAGATATTGAGTGTTAGTCAACCATCAAGATGATCATTTGTTCTTTTTAAAATGTCAAACTTTTTTGCATAACTTTTTACCAATTTTTTTGTAGCATGGTCCGTGGTAAAATATGTCCAAAGTTTGTGCTGTTCCATGTCTACAAATCTGTTTTTGTGACAATATGACACAAACTCTGGGCACGATATCCTATGCAATTTATTACAAGTGTATTATACCCTATGGCACTTTCTAAAAAGGCAGACCAGTTATGCCTCATGTTTGTGATGGAGTAACCTGGCCTCTAAACTTTAAATCAGGCCTTTGTGACTGGGACAGATAAGTCCCCTTGATGTGTCACTCAGTTTATTTCAGGTATTACGATCACCACCATCTAAGGACATTGCACCTGTCTGGCTGAGTAGAGTCGTCTCATCACAAAAACACTGACAGGACCCTTGCCTAGAGAAGACGTACCTTTGGGTAAGAGTAGGTACTTATTAGGTTCTGACACTGGTGTGCAGAGTGCAAGACACTTGGTTGGATAAAAGGAAGTTCTTTGCTATAGTCAAGGGTGTGAGGATAACCCAGCATAAGCAGCTGGCAGCAGCTGTTAGCGGAGAAAAGGTGAGGACCAATCAAGTCACACAAATAAAGTGTTGGGAGCATACGCTCCAGCAGTACGTAAATGGTGCTTTTGCATAGGCTAGCTTGCTGATAAGGTGTTTCTGGAACCAGAGATGACAGAGACTCCACAAGCACAAAGAGGTACCATAACCTGTCAATAATGCCAGGGAACTCCGAGCTGCATGGATGGATCCTTCACCGACTGTTTGGAAATGCCCTGTCGCTCCTCAATTCTAAAGTTGCCACAACATTCTGCTTTAGTCATGGACAGCATTCCTCCAAAATTCACCTTTGTTTATTCACTCACAAGCAGCACATTTGAGGTTTAAATCAGCAATGGCAGTAGGCCAATGGCAAGTACTCACCTTGACAATTCTAAGGTAAGGCTTAATAAAATACAAATCCAGTCATTTGGTTCTCATGAAAGCAAGCAGTGCTACTGGATGCAAACCCTAACAGTGGTGTTCTTTACAAGACATGTGCTGGTTGGAATAGATCATTGGTGAGACAAAAAACAGGCATGCCAACCAGCTCATGACTTGTGTCTGCTTACCCAGAAGTCCTTCTGTCCTGTTCTGATAAGAGTTGTCAAAGCTTGTAACAAAAGTCAGTGCTCCCAGTCTTGCTGAGACTGTCACAGAAATTCCACCATCAAATGAGGCTCTGCTTTCATTTTGTTCTGTTACGGCCAGAAGAACCTTATCAAGGTATGTGGCATCTTGACAAAAACAAAGAAAACACAATGCATCATTTCATCATTTTTAAGTTCTGTAAAACTAACACCTCTCTCTGTTCAAGACAGAGTTGATGATGCACACTAAACTTTGGTCGAACAGATGTTACGCAAAGCATCACCTCTTCAAACTCAAAAACACACTTCAGTAATAGTCCAGATCATTAATGCTGTAGCAAGAGTCAGCGAAATGGCTTCATTTGCATATATTTACTGTATTTAGAGTACTTCTGATGCACACATGAAGCCCCAGAACACCTCTGGGAATAGAGGAGAAGAACAGAGACCAAGATGTAAAGAAGGAAAGAGACAGACAGGTGGAACAAGCCGGGTAGGAAGGCAGATCAGTGGAACTGGGTTGCAGCAGAAGGTAATTTGAATAGCAATTTACTAATGGCTTTCTTGAAAGAAATCAGCTTAAGTAAGTATTTAAAGAGGAAGCTGGGCACAAATCTGGAGATTCATGACAGTGAATGTGCAGTCATCAGTGTTGGTAAATCAGAAGAGGTGGAGGATGGCTCATTTCAAATTTTTGTTAGGGATGCAGTGGAAGATCTTCACAGACAAATAATGGAGATTTAAAGGTGACGAACAGATTATTAAATGTAATCCTCGCACAGAAGAGGAGTTAACAAAGACATCTAAGAAGGGGAGATAGTGGTGTCTCTTTTTTCTGTTGGCAGTGATTAACATATGGCTGTATTTTGTAAATGCTGAAGGACAATAATTTGCACAGGAATTATGTTATGGTAAAATTTGTCTGGAGAAGGATATGGAGCTGACAATCACTTGGTGAATTTTAGAATTAATCAATTAATTAAGGTGATTAGACTAAACTAATGTGTGAATTAGGTCACAAAGTAGATCAGAGATACATGAATAATGCCTGAAACTGAAAATAGAAAATGCAAAAAAAGTAGCTATTTCACAATTGAGAAGTGATTTTTAATCAGTTGGCTTTCTGACCGATATTTCGATCCCCCCATAGTAACTGATTGTGGGCATAGCTGTAAATTCAAGGGGGTAAAAATATTCTCCATTAGAAGTTTTTGGGGAATAACACTCAGAAATTGGTACTGATTCGCAGATGTCTTGCCCCAGTGTTTGACCTGAAGACTTGATTGAAGCCCCACCGGCATTACTGGGGGCAGTGAGACTGAAGGTGAGCCACATTCCTGCTCAGAAAGGGAAATGAAGGAATTTTCACCCACAAACAGAAACCGATGCTCTGTGGGTAGAAATAAAACATGTGAGGCCATTGCAGCACACTTGGCCACCAAAGAGTCATTTGTTTGACTCTCTCGTGGCACAGTGTGCCAGCCTATATTTACAAGGTCACCTAAAGCCACCCTGCATGGCTCTTCATGGCCTTGTAAATATGTACTCCTTTCACGCATAACACTGCGTGAAAGTGGCGTTCCATGGGTGCTCCTTGGGGTGTTCCCACACAACACCCATGGAACTGAAGGAATCTGACACAATCCCAGATTTACAAGTCTGGGAATGCATCAGATTCCTACACCACCTCAGGGGTGGCATAGGAGTGATGTAAAGGGTAGAAATATGTTTATTTCTCCCATTGTTCCCTCTTCCTATGTGTGCTGCAGAAAGACGAAAACACCTCTTCTGATTGTTTTTGTGCAGGAAGGTGTCCTTTCCTGTACAAAAACAATCATCCCCAGAACGCAGGCACTCTTGCACCATGGTGCTAAGGTGCCTATGTTGGTGCAGGGCAGCAATTTGTGCGCCAGCGCAATGGGAGAGGTCAGAAATGTGCCCATCTTGTAGATCTGGAACAATAAATTCTTGTTTTGCATGGAATTTTGCCAGTGTTTCACCCTTTTTCCATTCTGGGGCAGGTGGATGTGGAAATGCGAAATTACCCGCAGGTTCTCATTCCAGTGTTCCAGATGAAAAGAAATGGAGTGTTCCTGTCCCTAGTGGTAATCAATAAAAAATAACATTAAAACAAGATGCCAGATGTCTCTCCTGCTTATCTCCTGGGAACCTGGCGGGAAAGTAATGCACACTGTGGACAAAGTCTCCATTAAAGAGAATGGAGTTACAGTTTCGTTAACTTCATTCCTGCCAGTGTCCCTTCTGCCTGGGAATCTTGAGTGGATCAGTCCTGAACTGAAAAATGCTTTAATGTCCCCCATACCCTTAGAGACTCCCTGCTTTCAAGGTCTACCACCTAGAATCACCTAAGCAATGCAGGTCTGCCAGGCATGATACATTTTTCCAATGATATGACCTTTGCCCAGTACATGGTATTTACTTTGCTTGGACATTGCTGACTGTCAAACGTTTAACAAATGTCCTTAGTCTCACTATTGTGGTATGAAGTGATATTAGAGGAAGTGTACGTGGGGGTGTGAGTTCCAGGCATTATTTCACAACAAAATCACATGCCTTACTAATCTTCTTACTCTACTCAACAAGTGAATAATATTTTTATAACATGGTCAGAATTAAAGATCCAGTTACTATAAATGAACTTCGTAACACAGGGCCTACTTACTTGTGATAGAAAGAAACGACCCATTGACCATAACAGTGGTTGTATTTTCATCATGAATTCCCCATTGCACCTGAAACAAAAAATGAATGTAAAGTTAATGAATGCCAATGTTTTAACACGTCAACAAACATGTTTACTTGTCAAAGATGTTAGGATGGTGTGTTTTTTCATCATGAATTTCAAAAGAAATATACAATAATTTTAATATTTCATCATCACATTAATAGGGACAATTTAGCACTGCTGGTGGATAATTTAAGGCCACAATTCCTCAATAATGCTAGCCTTTTCCAGCTTTTTCACTTCTAGCCTATGTGGACATAAAGGAATGCTGGGCTAGTGATAAAGTGCACATATTCAGTGCTGCAAAAATGTGCTGGTAAGAAGAAAATAGCCTCAAACAGGGGCAGACCCCAGCAGCAGGGACAATAACAGAAGGAAAGCAGGACGTTTGCTGGTCAATGCTGCACAAATTGTGGCTTCAACAGGATGTTGGATTCAGAGTTCTCACTGGGAAGTGCACCACTTCTGGCGGCTGATTAGTTCCAAAAGTTGTTAGGAAAGTGAGGGCTTCTGCAGACTGCTGGACAAGGATATGGATATCTATTTATCTTGTGTGTGAGGATCTGCTGACCGGGTCTAACAGTTAGACTATGACCAAGGAAAATCAACAGCATCCATTTGGTAAAAGCATAATTGGCTCCCATTGCAGTGCGGTTCCTACTATATCACTTGTTCTTGTTTGACACGGTTGACTAGTCACCTTTCATAGTCACCTGTGGCCAGCATTCACCTGTGGCCAGCACACATAAGAGGAGCTCAGAAGAAATGCGCTGCTTTATTTTAGACCAAAAAAAGCAAACCAGTGGTGCTTATCTTTTATGATTTAGCTTGCCATCCCTTTATTTATGGTGACTATCATAATTGAACTATGTTTCATTTCTTTTATGTATCCCAATTGCTTCACATGCTCCTAGTTTTGCATGTATGGGGATCATCAACAACATGAATGTAGGGCTGGGGCCTAGAGCTTCTAATATTGGTATTCACAATTAAAGAGTTGTTGTTGTAAATATATATGTGGATCGTTGGAGAACAAATTTTGTCATGTTAAATGGTGCTCTATCTTGATTACATCTACATTTCAAATGGACTCTCATCTACTAAAGATGACATATTTGGGATGTGTTGCTGCTTCCAGATTTTAACTTTAAAGTCCAGTCTAAGCCTTTTACACTACGTGTCTATTTCCAACAATACTGCAACGTTGGAATAATGCAAGTAACCATATATACCTTCAATTTACCAAGTAATTCATGAGGCAAGACCTTGACGGATAAAATCTTCAATCTGTAGTCCACCCATAATTAGGAGAACATCCTAGACCTCACATTCACTCCCATAACCAACCTCATGTGCCATCTACTGCTACACACTGACAAAGCAGACAATGCTGTTATGTTATCACCTTCAGACTGCATCAGGCTCTCCACACACACACACTGTTAAGACAAATGGATACATATATATAATATCTGCTACACACTGACTGTGCAGACAATGCTGTAATGTTATCGTCTTTAGACTGCAACAGGCTCTCCACACACACACACACAGCTTAGACAAAGGAATATATCTTACTGGTGGTCGCCACTAGGTAGTTATAGTTAGGACCTAGTTCCTATAGGAAAAGTGTTTTTTGTTTTTCTAATAACTTTGGCACCGTTTAACAAATCTTCATGAAGATATCAAAACTAGTGTGTCAGTCAGTTCAGCTGCAGTTTGGAAAGTTTTGTGGTGATTTGTCACATAGGGGCTGAAAAAAAGGTGGGTCCTAAAATGTGTTATTCCCATACAATTTCCCATAGGGATATTGAACACGACTGCAGCATGAACCGCTGAACGGAATTACACCAAATTTGGTAGAAAGCTAGATCGTGGTAGAAAGCTAGATCGTGGTCCAGAAACAGTGTTTTTTTTTAATTTGGTGTAAATCCTATCAGTAGTTTTGGAGTTATTAAAGAAAAAAGATTTATGTATACCCGGGGATGCAGAGGGTCCACGGAAATGACAGATCTCAAAATGAGATCTGATTGGCTGCCATCACTTCAATCAGGTGGCAGCCATATTGGGATTTGGACTCAGCCAAGTCCAGAGAATTTGTTTTTTTTTAAACACAAGGGGGAAGGGAAGGAGTACCTTGACCCCCTGGGGCTGGTGGTAGGACAGGGACCCCGCCAGGGGCTAAAAATATATATATTTTTTAAATACTTTTTCCCACACTAGGTTTTATTAGCCCCCTTGAAGGAAAAGAAAGCTATTTACTTACCTGTAACTACAGTTATACAGTATTGGTATCATTCATAAATTCACATGCTTGAATCATCCCATCGTGGAAAGTGGGAGTCCCGCGATATCCTAAAAAAGCAGTAAGTAAAATTTTCCATAGGCTATAGTGTTAGCAAACTCAAAGATATAGCTTATCCATGTCCTTTTGTAAAAAAGAACCAAACTTGACTTATGACCAATCAGGCGCCAGCTCCCTCTAGAATATTCCCAAAAGAGGCTCATTCCCTCAGATTTTCCAGCACTAGAGTGTAGGTTCTGTACTGAAAAGGAAGGTGAGCCTCAAAATAATGAGGGTGGGTCGCATGTGAATTCATGAAAGATACCAATAGTGGATAACTGTAGTTACAGGTAAGTAACTTGTTTTCTTGTCCAGTTTTTGATCTTTCAGAATTGCCAGCAGTACTCATAATAACTATGCCTGCAGTAGATGGTGGGTGCAAGCATTTCAGCTTATATGTATATATATATATATATATATATATATATATATATATATATCCACATCTCTATTAATATATGTATTAATCCATAGTAGCCAATAATTGCGCAGGTGTTAGAATCAATTATATACTGAATTAAACATACATTCAAAAAAGGCTCACCTTAATGAAATAGATGACGCAGAGAGCAGAAGATTTATATGACGGCTCCCACTGGAGGCAGGGAGTCAGCTGGGGCTGCAGGACCCTTGGGGCTCCGCTCACAGCCCCAACAATATGGTGGGTGATCTGGGTAGGCTCCAGGGCACCAACCTTTAATTGTCCTGGCTCCAAGGGATGGGGTCACTGGGGTTAATACTGACTTAAGGAGGGGGCTACGTGTCCCCGCCTCAATGAAAAAGGTGGAGGGCCCTAGGGGATAGAGTCCCTGGGGCCAAATTGACTGCGTGCTCTCTGCCCCTTTATAATATGTCTGGACCCCGGGTGATGGGGTCCCTGGGGCCTAAATTGGCCAGGAGAGGGGGGCTACATGCCCACTCCCCACTTACAATGTGGCTGGGCCCCTTGAAAAAGCATCCCTGGGGCCGAAATCAGCCTTGGAAGGGGGGGCCCAGTGTCCCGCTCTCCAATTATAATATGGTCAGGCCCTGCGACAGGGAGTCCCAGGGTCCAACATTGGCCTTTGGAAGCGGGCTGCATGCTCTTCTCCCCCATAAATCCAGAAGTTGGCCCCAGGTATGGGGACACCAGGACCACAAAGAGCCCATGGAGATAGGCCACATGTCCCCTGCCCCATCAAATGTGCTGGGACATTATAGTTAGGTTAAGATTTTACACAAACAAAACCACAGACATTCAGCAGTTATAGTTATACTTATCCCAAGAAACTATAGCTTGTGCCCTAAGGTAACTGTAACATGTGCTCTCACTATGCACTACTAATTACCTCACATCAGTCATGACATCTTCTATGACATTATTGATAATATCACTGCAACATTTCCCCTAAAATTATTCATGAGAAAACTGAGCAAGGTGGGGGCGCAGCTGACAGTTAACTTAGGGCACAAGTTATAGTTTCTTGAGGTAAGTATTACTATAACTGCTGAATTTCTATTAACAAACTGTCAATGTCATTTTTTTGGATTAGAAAACGTCATCAATGTATCTCATCCACATTATAATTTGGGACCTGAATAAATTACTCGTAGTCTCAATGTTTCAGGTAATCCCATCTTTCAAGATAAACTTTTATTTGCTTTCAAGGGGAGTCCCAATTTGAGAGATAGATTGGATAAGGCCTATCTTGATCCTACATCTCCCAATATTCAACAGATGTTCCAGCTCACCCCTATTCAAGGCCATTACAAATGTTCAGCATATAGTACTACTAGGGCTAGGAAAACATTTAACATCAATGACCACCAATCTGTTCTGCAACACTTTTCTAACTGTAATACAAGTAATGTAATTTACTGTATTGTGTGTCTTTGTAGCCTTCCATGTTGGAAAACAACTCAACAAATCAAGAAGCGCATTGTCCAACATCAATCAAGAATCAGATGTAAGGTTGAACATGCTCCAATGGCTGAATATTTCACTCGGAAAAAGACATTGCCTGGTGGGTCATTGATATTGGTAAGCCAACTCTCAGCACACCAAAGGTAGACTGTATGTTTACTATCAAGGAGAACTGGTGGATCTGGAAACTTGATAGTGTACAAAGGAGGTTTAATGTATCTCTTGAATGGTTAATGCTTGCTACACTGTAATGGGTTTCCATCCGTTACTGTATCTGCAATGTTTTTTTACTGTAATTATAGTTGAATGTATCTCTATATATGTTTGGATACTTGATAGTGTACAAAGGGGGTCCAATTTACCCTTTGAATGAATAATGCTTGTTATACTGTAATGAGGTTTCAATATGGTTACTGATATATTTCTCTTTGTTCCCTAATGATTGTCCCTCAGAAATGTGTTTGGTAACTCAATGTCTTCATACTACAATGATGGAATTTATTCTAGATTTATGTCAAAACTGAAAATAAGAATATTTACATAATATTTTGTCTACTTTATCTTTTCATGTATTTATGTTTAATTGATTCTATCATTGTCATTTTATGTGGTGCCATCTATTTGTTAAGCAAGTATTTGAATCATTTGCTGTTTATATAATCATTTTTAAACATATCTGAGTGTTATCTGTCTATCGCTGTTTCTACTCATCTTTTTTTCCTTCTTTATTTCTTTTTCTTTATTTATTTTCAATTATTCTCAATTAATACTCATTTTGAGAAAAGCTATCCCTCTTTAATAGTACACATGGTCCTTTCACAGCCCACTCAAAATGATGGAGCAGGTTCAGAGTTCTAGTGCCTGCTTATTTATTTTGTCACCCCAAGGTTCCTGCTTCAACTATAGCCAGCTGAGACAGAGTTTGCAATACCCATGTCACACCCGAAATAGTGGAACAGGGTTAGCGTTATAGTGTCATCTTACTTATTCCGTTTCCACGAGGTACCTGGATGCTCAGGATTCTTCAAGTAATGTCAGCTGAGACGACGTTCGCCGCTCAGCATTTTTGATAGTCTCCACGTAGCCGTTAACTTTATATGAGCTTTGACAAATCAACCAGTTTGTGTACTTGGACCCTTTAAAATTGAAGTTGCTGGGTCCTGTACTGGTTTTCAGCTTGGCACTGTATGCAAGGTACATCAATTATTTGTTCATTTTGTAACACCCATTATGCTAGAATGAGTGTGTAGCTCTCTGACTGTAATCTAATAGTCAGTAATATGTACATATGTTATGTATTCGGCTTAAGAATTTTAATTTAAACAGAGCAAACTCAATGGCCATAAATGATAGCCTCTGAGTCTTGCACTTGTGCACTGTGTAGAGTTATTGTCAAACACTTTCCATAATACATATGTTGGGATGCATTTTTCGTACTAGTCTTTGGCAGCAATTAGTTCACATGAGGGCATGAGTGCAGATATATAATGAAACCTTTTGACATTAAGTCTTTAACTGGAATTTGACAAATTGATAGTGTGCCCAGTGATTGGTTGGTTTCTTACATGAACACATAACAATTTAACTTGTTGTTTTTAAAGTAATTATCTCCATATGTTTTGTAAAACCTATCATGGTCTTGTGCTCATTCTGGGTTCTTCCTTTCAAGATTTTGGATGTATTGTGGGTATTTCTATTTTACATCAGTCCTTCCAATATAATAGCATCTGAGTAAGTGGCTTATATTAATTTTGACGGATTCCATTTCACTAACCCCTGGGTTTTTCGTCATGGGTCTTGTGTGGAGCACTGTGTGTTTTCTCTCTGTGATTCACATTTTACTTTCTCTCTTGGTGTTGACAAGCAAATACTGTTTTTATGCAGAAGGTGATGCACACATCTTTGGAATGTTCTCAAGTGAAAGCTTTCCTTTTATTATACTTTTCTCTATTTTTACATTATTTCTTCTTTTAGTTGTCTGGCAGGTATATATCTATAAGATCTTTAATTTAATGATGTTTCATTCCCCTAGGTGGTATTCTTTCTTCATTTGAATTTCAAGTCCTGAAGATGGTCTCACTGGTGTTTACTACTGGGACTGAAACGTCGACGTATAACTCAACTCGTGTCTAAGATTTGGATCTCTGTCATGTTTGGGACAAATCTTATGTTATTACATTGAGTGGGTTGTTTATACATAGATACATGGTGCTGATGATTCTGGCTACACCTTGTATTACACACTACCTATGTATTTTTTAGAGTCAAATTGTGAACCTCTGTAATCCATTTGTTTGGTATTGTTGAAATACAAATATTTCTTTACTTTTTACACCTGCTGGCCTGATTTGTGTGATTGAAAAATATCATATCAATTAACTTGTTTAATTTATTTAGGATGTTATTTATGGACATCTCAGAATGACTAAGTAATTACATATAAAAGTTGTCAATTGTAAATAAGTCCCTTGTTGGCATTTCTACTTATTTATAACAGCCATTTTCAGAATTGTGACTTACAATCTGACTTTGCCTTTAAAAAAGTCTATAAATTACAATTTTGTAGACACCAAACTCGAAATTGCTACCTGCTCCTAACTGAAATTTATCACTAAGTTAAATGTAATAAGTTAACCAAATTTTATCCTATGGGAGTGGAAGACCTTGCAGTACTAAAAAACAAATGTAAGATTTTTTCACTACCAGGACATGTAGAAGTGAAAAGTACATATCTAACTTTTTAAATACACTGCACCCTGCCCGATGGATTGTTTACGACCTACCATTGGGGTGACTTAGATGTATTAAAAATGAAGGTTTAGGCATGGCAAAAGGTTTAGTTTGCCAGGTTGAAACATCAGTTTAAAACTGGACACACAGGCTGCAGTGGCAGGCCTGAGACATGTTTAAAAGGCTACTTAAGTGGGTGGCACAATGAGTGCTTCAGGCCCACTAGTAACATTTAATTTCGAGGCCCTGGGTAAAAGTAGTACCACTTTATTAGGGACTTATAAGTAACTTAAATTTGCCAATTCGGTGTAAGTCAATTTCACCATGTTTAAAG
Source organism: Pleurodeles waltl (assembly GCF_031143425.1). Taxonomy (NCBI): domain Eukaryota; kingdom Metazoa; phylum Chordata; class Amphibia; order Caudata; family Salamandridae; genus Pleurodeles; species Pleurodeles waltl. The sequence goes on along the minus strand of NC_090450.1, from coordinate 18,323,382 downwards.
GAGACAGCATATGCACTTTAGAATTGGTTAGCTGAATTAAAGTGCACAGAGTCCTAAGGCAAACCAAAAGAAGTTCTGCAAAAACTGAGGAGTAAGGCAAAAAGTTTAGGGGATGACCACCCTAAGTCTGACAGGTCTAACACTATAGTTTACTTAAATAACTATATCCTGTGCCCTTTGATGCAATGCTTCTGATGTCAGATATTACATCACTCATGACAAGTTAAATGACATCATTAATGCCATCGCAAATGACAATTTCTGATATCACTGATGACATCATAAAGTCAATGTCACAGGGGCCTACAGGGCTTTTGGGCTTGAAATAGTTCAACAGGCTACAACTGTGCCTAATTTATTACCCCCCAAAAAGTGAGAATAAGCATAACCTTTGAACACATGCTAGACATACAGCACATCTGTCAAGTCATGTACATTCAGGTAAAGCCTTAACAGCATTATACGTTTAATAAGCAGGGAGCAAGCCATACTCTTCACCACCATTATCACCAATATCCTGGGAAGTACCCTGCTGTGGTACAGAATCAGAGAGACAACCAAAATGATAATGAAGCCTGTGCTGATAGTTTAACATGGTAGAGGCAGAAGCTTAGAAACAAGGTGACAACAGGTTCCACTTTTGTAATCTTATAACGCAACTACATCAGTAGAGCTCAAGCCGATGTTGGATTAGAATCTGACATGGGCTCCAGCACTGGATCATGAGTTGGTGTCATTGGCCCTGGCACTCAGGCTAGAGTGGAAGACTGTACCTGGTAATGGGTCCTGAGTCCTGAAGAGAGATCCACAGGTACTAACCAAACTCAAGGTCTCTGCAGCTCCAAGGGGCCTGAAGGCATGGCAGAAGGAGCCAGATGCACACTAAAAGTGTGCAGAAGGGATTCTTTAATGGCATCTATTTGTGATGGGTTTGAAGACGGCTCAGGAAACTCAGAAGGACTTGGATCAACTGAGGTATTGCCTCTGTGGATATGTGCTTTGCTAACTATAACTAGTGAAGATGTTTGTCACATTTAGGTCAGAACTACAGCTTGTTTTCAACTGTGTTTTCAGTGAATTTCAATTGTTTTATGTTGTTTTTAATTTCCATACCCCTACTGCCAGGCCTTGCAGCCAAATGGCTGAGGACGCCCAATGTCTGCTGTGCACTGCCTTTAGCGTGAGCACCAGGAGTTGGGCATAAGGCCTGTTCCCCCTTAATGTCCAAGGAAGTTGAGGACCTTTCACCAGCAGATGATGGATTTGTGGAAAAAGATCAGCAACACAATGATCTTATTCAATTGAAAAGCCACTTTCGGAATGAATTGAGGATTTGTTTTAACCACTTTATCTTTGAAAAAATGTATGAATTGGTCACTAACAAACAATGCCTGCATTTCACAAGCTTTTCAGCCAGAGGTTATAGCCAAGAGGAACGCCTTACATGTGAATAGTTTCAAAGGGTGGTTTCATCAATGCAGCTAGAACCATCTTCAGCACCCATTTTAGAAACTGTTTTGGCACTAGGGGAAATTAGTGAAACAAATTTCTCAAAACCTTGTTTAGCGAATAAAGATGGTTGAACAGCTGTTCTTGTGTAACATGAAATCCCCTAATGACCTCATAAGGATGAGTAGCTTAAACCCTTTTGTACAAAGCAAAAAAGATGAGAAGAAATGGAGAAGAGGCTTTTTCAGGGGGTCTTATTCTTTTTATTCAGTATAAAGTAAAAATCTTTTCCATTTCACATTGTAGTATGTAAGAATAAGTGAGGCTCTTCCAGCCAGCAACATTTTAGGGAATTCATCAGGGATATTCAAAGCTCCAAACTCTAGGTCCTGAGGCGTTAAACTTCAATATTCAAGCAGTGTGGGTCATCATGCAAATAACTCTAGCAACAAGTTGGATTTGAGGAAAAGTATAAATTAATTTTCTCTTTCATTTGACCAAAAGCGTCTCTAACTTGGGACCCAAACAGGCCCACCTCCTAAACAATAGCTAAACTTTTAGATTTCACTTTTCACATTTTATTTGACAAACTTCCCAATCTAGACTGGCCATCAAATGAAGATGAGAATCAACTACCTGCTGTCCAGCCCCACTTGTGAGTGTTTGTGTTTCAATGGCCTAAAGAATCTCCACAAACATTCTGAAACCCTGGTGCATGCTCCATCCACAGTGAGATCCACCTTTTTTATTGCCCGGAACCAAAGTCTCAGCACTTTCCAAGAAAGCAGGAGAAATACTGTTGTTGTACATTGTTGAGGTGTTGTCTGTTCGAATTAACACTTGTGTGTCTTTCACTTGAACAAAAAAACCTTGAGGACCCAAATTACCACCCTCAGCTTTAAATGGTTGATTTGAAGCTTGGATTCCAACCAAGCCCATTTTCTGCTAACATGCATGCAACTGATACGCACTCCCCAACCCGTTTGCAAAGTGTCTGTGCTTGGAATAAGCTGCAGTTCTGTGCGCAAGTATGGCTGAAAGTTCAGCAGATTGTATCTTGTCATCTACCAAGAGAATTACTCTTTCTTCAATCTTGTCTCCATTATTTCCTGATCACAATCTCCTTCCTAGCACCATTGAGTATTCATCTCCTCCTGTATACACCTCACTGGAACTAAGCGACCCCTGACTAAAGAGGCCCAATCAGGTCGTAACTGGTCTTGGGTAGCCTGTATTTCGATTTAGAGAAGACCTGGATTGGCAGTTCAGGGTGGGCTGTTCCTACTGAACCAGTACCAAGACTGATTTATATTATTCTGAGGTAGCATAATGGGCAAAAGAAGAATGGGCTGTAATGCTACACTTAGTGATTGCCAGTGGTTTGACTTATGCAAGATTTCCTCCCTTCAACTTTTGTTTTTTATGTTATGCCCTGAATGGCCAAGAAGATGGCCAAATGTATGCCTCCTGCTCAATGTATTGTATTGTATTGTAATAGTATTTATATAGCGCTTACTACCCCTGACGAGGCGTCAAAGCACTTTTCGGCGAGTAGCACGCTACTCCGGAACCCAAAAGGAATTAGTGGTGGATTAGTATACGGAAATATACGGAAATATGAGTACAGTTTTAGTATTATTATGAGTTAATTTTAGCCGCGGATATGTGAGTTTGTTAGTTAGATTGACTGGAGTAATGGAGGGGTGGAGGAGGGAAGAATCCAGAAGTGTTAATTGGGAGTTTATGGTAATAGGATTTAGGCTTGGGATGAGTAAAGGGGGGATGGAGGAGGGAAGAGTCTGTGGAAAGGGTTAGGGAGATCATAGTATCAGGGTGAGATAAATGAGGGAGAATATAGTAGGGTTGTTTGGGAGATCATGGTAGTAAAGTGAGGTTTGGGTGAGTTAGATGTGGAAGCGTAGGGAAGAGCTTAGGCAGAGTTACTTAGGAGATAAAAGTAGTAGAATGGATTTGGGATGAGTCAGAGTGGGAATGGAGGATAGATTGATAGAGACATGACATATGGTGATGGGTAGATAAGTGTGATATAAGATCAGAGCAGGGATTCATAAGTATCTTGTATAACAAATTAATTATCTAGGAGTTATGCAATGACCTATGAACATGTTAAGCATAGAATAACACACACACACACATACATACACACATGAATACACACACATATGTACACATACATGTACATACATATACATATTTAAACCATGAGTAATACATTAGTTAAACAGGTTTAAAGAGTGTGTGTGTAATGTGCACCTGGAACCAAGCTAAACTCGACTGAAGAGGGACAATCAGGCCAAAGTCAGTTTCATGCTGCTTGTGTTCAGTTTCAGAGAGGACCTGCCCTGGTAGTTTGGGCTGGACTGTTCCAATTGGAGAAGGACCAAGACTAATTTGCATATGGCTGGGCCTTATGAGGTGGCATGGTGGGTAAAAGAATGCTGGGTTGGAATACTATCCCAATGGTCACACTTATTGCAAGCATTTATTGCATCACCTGTTGTGTGTTTTTTGTGCTCTTAAACCATCTATACCTCATCATCACTGTTGTGTGAGCAATTTGTTGGAAGCCACATAACAAAGTCACCATTCCACATCAATCAATGAAGCCAGAGGCCTGTTCTCCTTCCCTGAGAATAGTCTTCTCTTGTGTTCTGCCTTCTGATAATTTGTTCAACAATGGAGATATGGGTGACCATAGCTAGCGATCATATCTTGAAACAATATCTTATCTTGAAACAATATCTTGAAAATTGCAAAATGCATTGTGCGATTTTAACAGCATCCGCTGCCAAAACAAAGTCTTGATTATCCATTGTGTCCCATTTTTGCCCTGCTCATTCCAGAGGAGAAGTCAAGGGGCTGCAGGGTTGCAAGACCTTAGCATTCAGAGATCACTGAATCAGCTTTTGTCTATTTAATATGCATGCTGGAGAAAACTGTGTTGCCTTGTATTTATTCTTGATACACAAAAGATGCGTGGAAGAAGTATTTGGATACTTTATAGCCAATGGCCATCCTCACAGTTATGACACAGAATTATTAATAAGCTAGATGAAGATTTTTTTCAAATAAAATAGGAAGCATGTCTTCTTCATAATGGAAACCTTGATATTAAGGGCCAGATGTATGACCCAGAGTTTAGCGACTCGCAATTTGCAACTCATTTGCGAGTCGCAAAACCATATGTACAACAGTGTGCTTCACACTGTTTGCGATTCCCAATGGGGTCACATTAATATTCATGAGGTTGGTCGCAATTTGTGACCCCATTGGGAATGGCTGCTCTCACAGGGATGGTGGCCTGCTGGGGACAGCAGACCACCATGTCTGTGACTGCTTTTAAATAAAGCAGTTTTTTTTTTTTTTTTTTTTTTTTTTTTTAATCCAGCCCGTTTTCCTTAACGGAAAACGGGATGCATTTAAAAAACAAAAATGAAAAGTTTTCTTTTCATTTTTTCAGAGCAGGCAGTGGTCCGTGGGACCACTGCCTGCTCTGAAAAAATATTTTCAATGCCATTCACAATGGGTTAGCACCAATTTGAAATTGGTGCTAACTGCGATTGCTTTGTGACCGCATTCACAGTCACAAAACAATCCTAAATCGCACTGCGGCTCGCAATTAGGAAGGGAAAGCCCCTTCCTAATTGCGACTCGCAAACCTATTTTGCGATTCAGTAAATAGATCACTGAATCACAAAATAGGGTCTGTACATACCAAAAAGCTTTTTTCTTGTCGCAAACAGCCCGATATGGCAAATCGGGCCGTTTGCGACAAGAAAAAAGCTACATACATGTGACCCTAAATCTCTGTGTTGCCTTCCGAATAAAGACACCTTTTTGTTTACTTTGTGTTGACTGCAAAGCAGAATTAGAAAAGTTAGTAATGATCACTCCTGCCTTACACTTCCCTTGGAGTTTAGTGTAATGAAAAGTTCCAAAGATTGATAATGCTTAGGTCCGTTCATTACGGTAAAAGAACCTACTCATGTGAGTTCACATTATGCTTAGGCTGGAGGAAGAGTTGAGGGGTGCCTCACGTTTGGAGCTATTTGTATCTGTGAAAGTCAATATGCAAGGGAGCTATTCTGCTAGAGTGAATAATATTTTAGCAAACTATGGGCCTGATTTAGAATTCAGCGGAAGGGTTACTCCGTCAAAACAGTGACAGATAGCCTGCCCATCAGAAATGTAGATCCCATTATATTCTATGAGATATAGATTTCAGCGTACGGGATATCCGTCACTGTTGTGACTGAGTAACCGGTCCATCAAGTTCTAAATCAGACCCTATGTCATCTTAGGCATACCACAGAACTGATCCAATGAGGCAAAACAAAAATGTTGAACACACTTTTGAAATGTGTACCTCTTGGAGAAGAGTATAAGACTCTCTCCTTGTGCCATATTGTGCAGAGACTATAGTTACATAGAGATATTTTAATTCAGCCATGACATTGATGCAATTGATGGCATATCACTGACCTTTGTTCCGTTGATGACTTCTGCTGCCAGCCCAACAAAGTTGGTCGCATGAGAGGTCCCGTTCCCAGCTCTTGCAGTGCGTCCCTGGAGCCGGAAGACCACAGTATCATTATCATTCCGCACGTTGGCCAGGATAAATTCTCCTAGACCATTAAACGTGTATGTAAGGCCATCCAAGGTGTATATGTGGGGATCGCCGAAGAAGAATCCTAATAAAAATCACATGTCATTAGTAGAAAGTAGAAGGGAAGCAGATTTCCCTTTCACAGTTAGTTGTTCACTACAAGTGCCCCAGCACTCGGTGCTAGGCACAAACACATCATGAATGTCTTCGCCTATTACATTATACAAGTAGAATTTGGAGGCTTTTAACTGGACCTCTTTATCCCCTAATGCAGGGTTTGGTTTAATTCTTTGCACATGTTTTTCACATACAAAGTTAATCCTCAAGCAGATACAAAAGATATACTTTTGCACTGATATTGAGGCAATGGAATTTCTAATACCTTGCATGCCTCTGGACATTATTTACTAAAAATAAGTCTTATCCATACTTCATGATCTGGAGAGTCCCATCGCAAGACTGGCACCCTCACAGACCTCAGAGATCTTCATCCCAGCAATAGAAAATTAGAAGGTTTTGAGAATGAGCTGTGAAATCATGATGAACACATCTTTCAAATCATTTTCTTTGATGGTCATCTGAATCTGCCCTCCTCTGGTACCACTCGGAGGCAGTTGCTGTAGCTGACATTTACTGGTGTTAGGACCTCTTTCTGTGAAAGAACATCCTAGTCAATTCTGCATTTGTTCATAGACAGTTTCTCTACTGTTATTCATAAGTATCCAGACGGATATTCCATTCTGTATGACAGCCTACTTGATCTGCAATACCAACTAACAAAATACCCTAATTGGCAGGAAACTAACAAACGTAGGAGGTGAATTCATCACACAGAGTGAGCCATGACATCATAAGATGAAGTCGAGACAAGCTTTTTCACTTAAGATACCCAGGAGGTTTAACAAGCCACAGGGTAGGCCTTCTCCTTTCCATCACTTCATAAAAGAGCTTAAAACACATCTTTTTAATAATAAGCAACGCATTTGATACTGGTAAACAAACACACATCTCCCTTAGCCTTTATGTCAGTCATGTAAAGGATCCCCATCCAACTGTACAACATTCCAATCCTTCCCGGCTAGGAACAGCCAAGGTATGTTTGTCCTTTCTACATTCCAAACATACATGCAACAAAAGATCTGTTATGGTTAAGATCATTATTAATTTTTATGTTATGATTCATACAGGTCACCTAGATGACCAAGGTAGTTGGGTGGCCACTTTACAATGAGACTAATGATAGAACAGTGGTGTTATATTGAGGAAGGTTATCGATAAAACAAATGAAACAGAAGCAGTAATGTGAAAAGGCAAAGAGTCTAAGGGCCTGATTATAATCTTGGCAGACAGAGTTAGTAGAGTTACTCCATCACACACAAAATTGATGGATATCCCGTCCACTGTATTACGATTCCATTACATCCCATGGAAATTGCAATAATAATATGGCAGACGCAATAGTCCATCTGCCAAGATCATAATCAAGCCCTAAGTAGATCCCAAAAATTGTGTGGTAAGTCAATTAAAATTTCTGCTAGCTAAGAAACTGACTGAAAGATGGGTCTTGAGGTTCTAAGGGTTAATTTCCTTAGGTCAGAGGGTAGGGATCCAGATTGAAAGGGCTGTCCCTCAAAATGATTTTTTTGTGGGCTCTGGAAATACTGAACTTGGGGACTTCCAGGAGTTCAGTGTCTCTGTTTCACAGCCCTCTCAATTCACCAGAGATGGTAAGTATACCTGAAAGATAGGCTGGGCTATAGTTGGCCTTGAGATCTAGGCAACACATTTTGCTTTTAATTCTTGCTGCTACTGAGCGCCAGCATATGCTACTATGAGCCAAAGTATGCTGCTGAGAGCCAGTATACTCAAATATGTGTGGGGAATCTTCCATCAAGCCACCACTAATAAACGCCTAATGCAAGCCAACTCAACAGCGCAACAACTATAAAAGGCCACAACTCTACGTAACTGAATGAGATGCTCCTGGGCTAGAAGAAAACTCTCAGTTTCTCTGCAGAGGACTCTATTTTTGGCATTTGGCACATCTGGGCACCACTTTATTCCACACATTTTGGAAATTGTTGACAGGCTGTGAGACCAGATAGTCCTTCTGTTCACTGCAGATAAACAACATGTCTGGAAATTGCCACAGTATGAACAGTTTTACCAAAGAAATTATCAATTCACAAAAATTGATTATGAAAATAGAAAAATAGAAAAATCAAGAATGTAAAGTGTTTCTATTGTGGACTATGCAATGCCATGACTAAAGGGTAGGTATTGGAGCAGAGGTGTGGTAACTGGCAGTGATTTCTACACTATCACTAAAATTGCCTAGTGGGAATACCAGGATGATGGTGTGGGACTTTGTATTTCATTGCAAAGAGTTGCACATACAGGCCATACATCCTCTGTAGGAACTGTGGCAGATGCCAAGTGTTTAGAATGATGATACACACTTTATTACAGTGTGCAAAAATGTATGAGACAAACATACTCAAAGATGTTAGAAGTGCCCTCTTTTCTCACCCTACAACATTCATTTCAAATAACCTTTCCATAAGGATAGGGTGATTGAACTTAACAAAATACACAGAACATAGTGATGTGTGGCATGCTTTATTTTGATAATGTTATAATATGATCCTGTTCGATTGCTACATGTTTTTCTGTTCTTAACAACAGGCCAGAGAACTCTCTGCATGATTTAATGTTACAAAGTAACTAGAGGTTTGCGTGAATAAATGACCTTGTGGAATTTCTCTGATACGGAACCAGAGTAGATAAAGCAAGTGAAAGTGTGTGTGTGTTCTCTGAAACCATAATGGGAGGTATTGTTTGAATAATATATTGTATAATAAGTATTTTAGAACATTTTAACGTTGAGAGCTCCAATGAATACCATGGACTGAATCTGGGCTGATATTGGCTTGTACAAGCCTTCTGATACAGCATCCCAATGTTTGCCATTCTGTTTCTCCCTTATTAATTTAGAACATTTTACCCTTAGTGGATGTAATGTTAAAATAGCATTTATAGCCATTCTACCTCAGGCTATACCTGTTGTTGAAGTCCCTTTTGCCCTTGTTACAGGCCCTTGTCTGCAGTTCTGACATTTAAATTGTTTTCAGCACCATCAACAACTGGAATAGCCCACAGCAGCGGATTATATAGCTGTTAATATTTAGTCAGCTATTAATAATTTATGGCCTAATTCAGAGTTTGGCAGGGCGGAGCTTTACCACACCGCCTGAAGGACATGCATCTGCCTAATTTGGAGATGTTCCCAGGCCCCACAGACATTGCTCTACATTGGAAGGAACTGCTGTCATGGAAGCTCCTGTCAATGTAGGAACTGTTTAAGAGATGGTACTGTTAGGAATGAAGGCTGGCTGTTAAACTTTGTAAAAGATTTTTGTTTTTGAAAAACAAATTCCAAAAGTGGAAGTTTGTTTTTGAAAAACAAAAAATAGTGGCCTGTCATCCTGGCAGTTTTCTCTGAGGCCTTGGGAGTCAATATTGATTTTTCCTAGCAGAAAAAGGAAAAAAGGGCATTACACCATTCACCCTAAATAGGAAGTACTGTATAATGGCTATCAAGCAGTCAGAGGAAGTATTCAATTCCAGGATTGTTAATGGAATTCTTAAGGTCTGCCTATCTCTAAGCGTGGCAGGCAGGCAAACGTTTTTGCAGGCATTGTTCACGGTTACGTTTGCCACAGAGTCTTTGTTACCATACTCTAAATCAGGAGCTTAGGCGGTTTTTAAGCTAACTGCGCAGAGATGTGTAAGAAATAGGACTACAGGGTATTTTGCATTCATTCCATTCTAATGACTATTTTGTTTGCAGAGGTATTGGTAATTATTATGTTAGTTCTTGCTCACATGATTTATCGAACAGTGATATAAAATAAATAATTAGTTTGTTTTAAGATACCACCTGTGTGTGTACTGATGTAGGGGTTTGGATCTCAGCTCTGCAAAATCACTTGCAGTTGATAAATCGCTAATATGTTTGACTGCCAATACACATAACTCAATGGGAGGGGTGAGATACTCCTTCAAGTTTTCATTTTCTGCAAACAGGTACAAGTTTCCATTTGTTGCTTAGGAAATCTACTGGGTGAGACCAATAGTTTTAGGGAACACAACTAAAGGGGATGCATATAGCAATACCACTGTCATTGAAAATGCAAAAACTGTACTATCACACAACATGCAAGCCTGGTGCCATACCATTTCATGGCTTTGCAGCTCATAGCATTCTGCATAAATATAGTGCTGCAACCCTTCCTCTGCATAAGGCCTTCCGAGTGCTGCTGTTGAAAACAATGCTCTCTTACGCCTCCTTCAAGTACACAACTGGACATTGTACTTTTAATAAATGACTTTGTAAGTACAATAAGAATAACCAATAGGCATAAACAGCTGCAAACAGTGATTTTGATCAGTTTATATGAAATTATCAATATTGTATTTGTTTCTAGGTCTCTCTACGACACTGTCATTAAGATCAGCAATACTGCACAAATCATTCTACTCTCTTCACTGTCAAATATTTGAAAACATCTGGGTACAAACTGAGCAAACTTCCCGGAGCACTAGCTCTTTTAATGACAAATTTAACAAAATAAAAATGAAAATTGTATCAATTTTTTTAATTAGGGAAGGAGCAGGAGCAATGAGGCAGGTCTAACACTAGGAGGATATGTCATTATGCCATAGAACCATGGGAGAGTAACCCAAACAGTTGAGACAACAAAAACAGAGGAACAAAGTCTAAAATGATGATGGTGACTTCGGTTCTCTGTTGGGTCAATTTGTCTGACAAAAGTAACAATTATGACCATTTAAAGTGGCTTACCTCTGCGTGGTGGGATATATCCATAGCAAAAATCTGGTGGCCTCTTCTCATAGTACAGAGGGCAGAGGTCAAATGAGCGTAGGTCTGCACAGCAGGCATTGTATGGGTTTATTTCACTAACTGAAAATCAAGAAATCACAATTAGTCTTCATGCCTTGAGTGAAGAAATTCCCTCCCGCTTATTTGTTTTTGTTCATCTCTGTAGGACTTGGCCCTTTGCCCTTTCCCAACTTCCACTATCCACCATCTAGTGAAGAGTTGGTATGAGTTTATGAACAGCTTAAATGTGGTCTGTCACCTGAAGAAAATGGAAAGCCACACTCGCTGGTCCCTGGCCCTGCCTTGCACCACTAAGGATCACCTGGCCTGTGTGCTGGCCCGACCCAGGTCATCAAAGAGAACCTATGTGGAGCTAGTATGTGCCCTTGCGCCGGTGCTACCACTGTGTTTTAGTCGGCCATCACCCTCAGATCTCAGGAATCCCGGGCCACTGTTGGACTTTCCAGAACTAAAAGGTCACAAGATATACAGGGAGTGCAGAATTATTAGGCAAATGAGTATTTTGACCACATCATCCTCTTTATGCATGTTGTCTTACTCCAAGCTGTATAGGCTCGAAAGCCTACTACCAATTAAGCATATTAGGTGATGTGCATCTCTGTAATGAGAAGGGGTGTGGTCTAATGACATCAACACCCTATATCAGGTGTGCATAATTATTAGGCAACTTCCTTTCCTTTGGCAAAATGGGTCAAAAGAAGGACTTGACAGGCTCAGAAAAGTCAAAAATAGTGAGATATCTTGCAGAGGGATGCAGCACTCTTAAAATTGCAAAGCTTCTGAAGCATGATCATCGAACAATCAAGCGTTTCATTCAAAATAGTCAACAGGGTCGCAAGAAGCGTGTGGAAAAACCAAGGCGCAAAATAACTGCCCATGAACTGAGAAAAGTCAAGCGTGCAGCTGCCACAATGCCACTTGCCACCAGTTTGGCCATATTTCAGAGCTGCAACATCACTGGAGTGCCCAAAAGCACAAGGTGTGCAATACTCAGAGACATGGCCAAGGTAAGAAAGGCTGAAAGACGACCACCACTGAACAAGACACACAAGCTGAAACGTCAAGACTGGGCCAAGAAATATCTCAAGACTGATTTTTCTAAGGTTTTATGGACTGATGAAATGAGAGTGAGTCTTGATGGGCCAGATGGATGGGCCCGTGGCTGGATTGGTAAAGGGCAGAGAGCTCCAGTCCGACTCAGACTCCAGCAAGGTGGAGGTGGAGTACTGGTTTGGGCTGGTATCATCAAAGATGAGCTTGTGGGGCCTTTTCGGGTTGAGGATGGAGTCAAGCTCAACTCCCAGTCCTACTGCCAGTTCCTGGAAGACACCTTCTTCAAGCAGTGGTACAGGAAGAAGTCTGCATCCTTCAAGAAAAACATGATTTTCATGCAGGACAATGCTCCATCACACGCGTCCAAGTACTCCACAGCGTGGCTGGCAAGAAAGGGTATAAAAGAAGGAAATCTAATGACATGGCCTCCTTGTTCACCTGATCTGAACCCCATTGAGAACCTGTAGTCCATCATCAAATGTGAGATTTACAAGGAGGGAAAACAGTACACCTCTCTGAACAGTGTCTGGGAGGCTGTGGTTGCTGCTGCACGCAATGTTGATGGTGAACAGATCAAAACACTGACAGAATCCATGGATGGCAGGCTTTTGAGTGTCCTTGCAAAGAAAGATGGCTATATTGGTCACTGATTTGTTTTTGTTTTGTTTTTGAATGTCAGAAATGTATATTTGTGAATGTTGAGATGTTATATTGGTTTCACTGGTAATAATTAATAATTGAAATGGGTATATATTTTTTTTGTTAAGTTGCCTAATAATTATGCACAGTAATAGTCACCTGCACACACAGATATCCCCCTAACATAGCTAAAACTAAAAAAAAACTAAAAACTACTTCCAAAAATATTCAGCTTTGATATTAATGAGTTTTTTGGGTTCATTGAGAACATGGTTGTTGTTCAATAATAAAATTAATCCTCAAAAATACAACTTGCCTAATAATTCTGCACTCCCTGTACATTTCTCGGGGAAGTAATAAATAACAGTGTTTAGAGAGTTGCTGAGATTTGGATGGACAATCATCAATCTTCTGTGCTCTTTTTTTTGTCTCCAGAAAACCCAGTATTTGTCATCACTTAGTGACCACGAACAGAACATACTGGACCTAATTCACCAAATGTATTGTAATGTGTAAAGTAGTGCTTCAGTAGTACTAGTTGCTTGCTACAAAATTAAATTCACAGACCTACTTGCGCCGATCTTCTCACCTGCTTCTCCTATCTTTTCTATGTTTAGAAGTCTGTACACATCGATACATTTTAGAAATGAATTTAGGATGGACTGGGAGTGACTGGAAAATGGGGAATACTTACACCAACATAAGAGAGGCTTTGAAAGGGGAGGGCTATGGCAATATAAAACATCCACCCACACAAGAATATCGTTATTCATAAATTGCACTTCTACCATTATTAAAGACAAAAAAGTACTAAGTCCAGCACCACACATGGCTACACAGAGAAGCTGCAACACTCTCATAGAAAACAATTGAGACGGGGGCTTAAAAGCACCCTATAGGAAACAATGTTAAAACAAATACCATTATTTCTTTATTTTATGGGTACAAATATCTATCTAACCTATCTATCCATCTAATACATTAATATGTAATTAAAACATTAATTATGAAGGTATTATAGTATTAAATCTATAATGAACGTTTAAACAAATGATAATCAATTATTAGCATTTAAAATGTATTCTCTCCATAACTTTTAATACATTTTAGTACATGTTCAATAAAGACAAAATGTTAAATGTGTGATTTTTAAAAATTATTTACAGTTGCAAAATGGGCTCTACCCATTTAATGCTCCAAGATTTCTTGCTTTTTTTAATAACTCAGTTTTGGATTTTTGTACTGTCTCACCCATGATAACCACATAGCAAATGAGCTGCCCCATTTTACTACCAATGTCTACCTTTTAAGATAAAGCCGCTGTGCCCCAGCAAGGGTAAGGGGCACTTGGCTGGGTACATTTGAACACTTGAATGCACACATGTGCAGGCTCTAAGTGTGAGACTACCATCGAGAGAAGTCCGGTAACTGTGTACAGGTAGCCTAGAGCAGAGGAGGCTCTGCAGGGTTAGATATTGACCTGGGATAGGCCTTATACTATTAGTGGTCACTTATAAAGTCAGTGTGATTTAATGTTTTTCTGCAATTACAATTGATTATACATATATGGGAAAATGTACCTTGTAGTGAAGATTTGATTCCCTTTGGCCTACAAAGTCCAGTGAGGTATGAAACAGGTGGAAAAGGTGCACCCAGTTCATAATTGCAGGTCCCAAGCCCAGACATGTACATCTTATGGGTCATCCAGTATTGTCATACTTCTCTGGCTCAGCTCGGGATCAGAGCCCAGAACTTTTTCACCCTGCTGGGCCAAGTTGATTACATTTCATCCTCAGCAGAGAGAGCAAAGGTCTCATACATACATAAAGAGTGATTAACAGTGCTTCTCTCAACTCCTCAGGAGGAAGGGGTAGGGGTGAAAATCTGCATCTGTTAATTTCCTGTCACTCTCTACCACGACTGGGACAGCTCAGGCCCACTGAACAAAGGAGGAAGCCCAGACAACTGGAGCAACACAGGATTGGGCTCCTCTTTGATAATATGGTGGGAAAGGCTCTGGCAGTGATATCAACAAGGAGCAGAGCTGAGACCCCAAGAGCAGATGTGACCAGTGACTCCTCGATGATGCCATCTTAAACTGTCCCAGCATGCTGTGCAGGAGGTTTGGGACAGGTGTGGAGAGGTGATATGGTACCTGAATATTGACAAAGGGTGTCTGGCTTCTAAAACCTAAAACCTTTCACTTCCTTTTAAAAACTCTTGCACAAGGGAGAGAAAGAGCTGTTGGTGCTGTTTGAGCTTTTTGCTGCTGGACCCTGGGACTATGACAGCCATGGTCAACTAAAAGGAGAAACCTTCTGATTCCTAAAAGGACAAGGACCCTGCCTAGGTTGACCCCATGGTCTCTCCAAGTGCCAGTGAGACTGGCCGCCTTTTTCTCCCAGAGGACCAACTAGAGGGAAGATCTGGACTTCTGCACCCAGAGACAAAGACGCAAGGAAAGCTGGCACAGGGAGCCAGTAGAGCTAACTTACTGCAAAGTTAACTCCTTTGTAGGCCAGGAGGCCTGCTGGAACTGCTCCTGGTGACTAGAGCTCACCGCTAATGGTACAAATGAGCCCAAGATCAGGCAAAACAGCCAAACAGGGTCTGAGATATCCACATTTATAGGCTGGCAACCTTTGAGGAACTTGAGTACATAGGGCTCCAATGCACCATTCTTAAATTACCCCTAGAGTAGGCCAGGGCCTGGGGGTCAGTGCTAAAATTAATTATATATGTTTAGGTAGTGGGTATGTGTGGGGCCCCTCCCCTTTTCAATTTCTGCCTCCATCTCTTGAGAGGCTTCCAGAAAGAAGCAGATTCTGTTTAACACTATTGACCTTTACTGGAAAACCACTTTCCATCAGAATGTAAAAACGCATATCCCAGGTCATATAATGAAATGCTTTTTCAGCCTCTAGCATGAAGATCATCACGAGAAATTGTTTGGTATTAAAGAAATCCAAGGCCTCAATCATATAGTTTGTATTGGTATACCAGTGCCTTGCACGAATAAAACCAGTTTGATCTGAATAAATTCATTTATGAATAACTTTATTCAATCTATGTAGGAGGCTGGCCTGGTGTGTGGTGGGTACCTATGGTACTTACACCTTATACCAGATCCAGTTATCACTTATTAGTGTAGTGTAGGCAGTGTCTAGAAACCATGCTCTCTAGAGGTAGCTGTGGATCAGTAGCCAAGGCTTATGTAGGAGACATGCAAAGCTCATGCAATACCACTGTAGTCACACAGTACTCACACACATAAAAGAAATCACTCAGTGTTACAAAAATAAAGGTACTTTATTTTGGTGACACTAAATACCAAAATACCATAGAGACTATACTCAACTAGGAGCTAAATAATACACAAATTATATACACTAGTATGAAGAAATAGGCATAAAAACAGTTAGAAAACAGTGCAATTAGTGAAAGTCACAATAGTTAGATATGGGCCAAGGGGAAGCACAAACCATATACTAAGAAAGTGGAATGCAAAAGTCTGTCTCCCACCTAGGCAACTGTAGTGTGTAGAGGGGAGCTGGGAGTACTAGGAACACCCAAAGGTAAGGACCACAACCCACCCTGGTGCACAGGAAAACAGGAGTAAATCACAGTAAGTTTCCCAGAACACACACAGAAATGAGAAGAATTATGAAAAACCTAGAAGAGACTGCAAGACACCAACAGTGGATTCCTGGACAAGAAGACCTGTGGAAGAAGGGGACCAAGTCCAAGAAGCACAGAAGAGTCCAGGAAGAGCAGGGGCCCCTGCTAACCAGTGTGAAGGTGCAAAAGGAGAACCACTGGTGGAGAAGAAAAGTCAGCACTGCACCCAAGAAGACGGGTTTCTGAAGGGTTCAAATGGTGTCCTACGCCGGATGGAAGACTGCAGTCGGGTTTGCATCGTCGGAGTCCGCCAACAAGCCTTGGCACACGCGTAGCTCTTGGTTAGCAGAAAAGGGTGCTGCCTGTTGACTCTTCCCAGGAGTGGGAGTCAGAGGGTGCCCTCAGTGACACAGAGCCCACAGAAGACCAGACGAACGAGTTACTTACCTTCGGTAGCGACTTTTCTGGTGGATACATTAGCTACCTGTGGATTCCTCACCTCATGAATACTCCCATGGCGCCAGCATTCGACGGAAATCTTCTTACTAGTCTCTGCACGTCGACGAGGACGTCACTGTCTCGCACGCGACGCCGTCTGACGTCATACAGGCAATAAGAGGTCCTCGACGACGTGCGGACGTCAGTACCAATCATTTTTTACGTGCATGAGAACAACCAGGCAATGCAATGAAAGAACAAAGCAACATCCATTATATTGTAAAAATACACCACATTGTATGAATAACTGTAAATCTTTTTATGTACATATATATATATATATATATATATATATATAAAACTCTCTCTTTTAAAATATATACACACACCAAGTATATACATAAAGATATATACACATATACCTATATATATATAAATATATTATATATATACATCTATCGCACCCTCAAAGACCAAGAGGAGCGCACTCAAGGATTACTTGGCAAAACCATAAAGGCAACGGGGAGGCGGGTGGGACCATGAGGAATCCACAGGTAGCTAATGTATCCACCAGAAAAGTCGCTACCGAAGGTAAGTAACTCGTTCTTCTGATGGATACAACTACCTGTGGATTCCTCACCTCATGAATAGAGTCCCAAAGCAGTACCACGCCCGGCGGTGGGTGCCTAAATGGTCAAACCAAGAAATCCTGCAGCACTGACCGTGCAAAATGGCCGTCCCTTCTAACCTCAGAATCTAAACAGTAATGTTTTGCAAAAGTGTGAAGGGACGACCAAGTTGCGGCCTTGCAGATGTCGACCACAGGAACACCTCTGGCTAAGGCCGAAGTGGCCGACTTAGCTCTGGTGGAATGAGCTCTAATGCCCTCAGGAGGATCCTTCTTTGCCAAAGAGTAACATATTTTAATGCAAAGAACAACCCACCTGGATAGTGTTCTCTTGTGGACTGCCTTTCCTCTCCTCTTGCCCACGTATCCAATAAACAGCTGATCCTCCAGCCTGAGATCCTTTGTTCTATCGATAAAGAAGCTCAACGCTCTCTTTGGGTCCAGACGGTGCAGTCTTTCTTCCTCTTTGGAAGGATGAGGCGGAGGATAGAACGTGGACAAAGTAATTGCCTGAGCCAAATGGAAGGGTGAAACAACCTTCGGGAGGAAAGCAGCCTTGGTCCTCAACACCACCTTATCCCCATAAAAAGTTGTATAAGGGGGTTTTACTGATAAGGCCTGCAACTCACTCACTCTCCTTGCTGATGTTATAGCTATCAGGAAGACTGTTTTTAAAACCAAATACCTCAAGGGGCAAGAATGCATAGGTTCAAAAGGGGACCCCATAAGGAAAGTCAGGACTAAGGACAAATCCCATTGCGGCATAACGAATGGCTTTGGAGGATATTGATTTAGAAGACCTTTCAAGAATCTGATAACAATAGGGGATTTAAATAAAGATGGTTGGTCTGGAAGACATATGAAGGCTGACAAGGCCGATAAATAACCTTTAATGGTAGCCACTGCACAACCTTTTTGCGCCAGAGATAGAGCAAAAGACAAAACGTCCGATAGATGAGCATGTAAAGGATCAATCTGCCTCTCTCCACACCACGCAACAAATTTAGACCACCTATTAGCGTAGATAGATTTAGTGGAGTGTCGCCTGGCCGCTAATATAACATCCACTACCTCAGGCGGGAGAGAGAAGGAACTCAGGTTGCCCCGTTCAATCTCCAGGCATGTAGGTGCAGACTCTGGAGGTTGGGGTATAGAACCTGCCCCTGCGACTGTGAGAGGAGGTCTGCCCTGAAAGGGAGACGGAGCGGCGGGCACGTTGAGAGTTGGAGAAGGTCGGAGTACCACACCCTCCTTGGCCAATCCGGAGCTATTAAGATTACTAGAGCCCGGTCTTGGCGAATCTTCCTCAATACTCGAGGAATCAAGGGTATGGGAGGAAACGCGTAAAGCAACTGGCCGCACCAGGTCATTTGAAACGCGTCCCCCAACGCTTCCTGCATCGGATACTGAAGGCTGCAGAACAACGGACAATGCGCGTTCTCTCGAGTGGCGAACAGATCTACCCGAGGAAACCCCCACTTCTGGAAGATTAAACGGACTTGATCTGGATGGAGACGCCACTCGTGGTCTGCCGAGAAGTGGCGACTGAGACTGTCCGCACGCACGTTCAAGACTCCGGCCAGATGGTTTGCTATCAAGCAAATCCGATGGTCCTTTGCCCAGGACCATAGTCGAAGAGCTTCTCTGCAGAGAAGGTACGACCCCACTCCTCCCTGCATGTTTATGTACCACATCGTGGTAGTATTGTCCGTTAGGACCTGTACCGACTGACCACGAAGGGAAGGGAGGAAGGCCTTGAGAGCCAGACGTACAGCCCGTAACTCTAACAGATTGATGTGAAAAATCTGTTCCTCTGGAGACCAAAGACCTTTGATCTCCAGATCCCCCAGATGAGCTCCCCACCCTAGAGTGGAAGCATCCGTTATGACTGTGGCCACTGGTGGCGACTGCTGGAACGGCTTTCCTTGTGAAAGATTGTTGCTTGCAATCCACCACTTCAAATCCACAGCAGCATCTCTGGAGATCTTGACAGTACCCTCTAGATCCCCTCTGTGTTGAGACCACTGCCTTCGGAGGCACCACTGAAGAGCCCTCATGTGCCAGCGAGCATGCGTGACCAACAGAATGCAGGAGGCAAAAAGACCGAGCAGACGAAGGACCTTGAGGACTGGAACTACCGCTCCATTTCGAAACATTGGAACCAAATCCTGAATATCTTGAATCCGCTGAGGCGGAGGAAAGCCCCGACCCAATGTTGTATCCAGTACTGCCCCTATGAACAGGAGGCGCTGAGAGGGCTCTAGGTGAGATTTGGGCTCGTTCACCGAAAAGCCCAGGTCGAACAACAACTGGGTTGTTGACTGCAGATGACGCAACACAAGCTCCGGGGACTTGGCTTTGATCAACCAATCGTCCAAGTAAGGGAATACTGCTATCCCCTTCCTTCTGAGCTCTGCCGCAACCACCGACATCACCTTCGTGAAGACTCGAGGTGCTGAAGTAAGACCAAACGGAAGGACCGCAAACTTGTAGTGTTGCGATCCCACCACAAACCGGAGATACTTCCTGTGTGACTTGAGTATCGGGATATGAAAGTAAGCATCCTGCAAGTCGACAGACACCATCCAGTCTTCCATGTTCAACGCCAAAAGCACCTGTGCTAGGGTCAGCATCTTGAACTTTTCCTGCTTGAGGAACCAATTCAAGATCCTCAGGTCCAGAATTGGTCTCAAACGACCATCCTTCTTGGGAATCAGGAAATACCTTGAGTAAACTCCTTGACCCCTTTCCTGCTCCGGGACCAACTCCACCGCGCCCTTTAAAAGGAGGACTTCTACCTCCTGTTCTAGCAACAGGAGGTGTTCTTGTGAACAATACGAAGGGCGGGGCGGGATGAGGGGCGGAAACTCCCGAAAGGGAAGGGTGTAGCCTTTTCCCACAACACTGAGAACCCAAGTGTCCGACGTAACAGTCTCCCATTTGGTGAGAAAATGCTGTAATCTTCCCCCTACAGGAGAGGAGTGAGTGGGAAATGGTGGAAGCCTAAGGCTGCTTCCCCTGCTGCACCCCGCCAGAGGATGAGGAAGAGGCAGAGTGCTGCTGAGAGGCTCCCCTGGTGCGGACCCTACCCCTCCCCCTAAAAGATCTATAGGGATGGGAAGAGGCAGGTTGCTGATATCTTCCCCGGAAGGAAGAGGAGGAAGAGCCACGCCCAAATCCACGAAACCTCCTGAAGAATCTGGAAGAGGCCGTGGAAGAAGGAGCTCGGAGTCCCAACGACTTAGCCGTGGCCCTGCTCTCCTTAAAACGTTCCAAGGCCGAATCAGCCTTAGCCCCAAACAGTTTGTCCCCATCAAACGGGAGATCCAACAATGTGGACTGTACATCTGCCGAAAAGCCCGAGTTACGGAGCCAGGCCTGTCTCCTTTCCACCACAGTTGTGCCCATTGCTCTGGCTACCGAGTCGGTGGTATCCAGTCCCGTCTGGATAATTTGGGTCGCAGCAGCCTGGGCATCAGAGACAAGATCCAAAAGACCCTGGGGAAGCTCTGTAAACGAAGAGGAGATGTCATCCATCAGAGCATGAATATACCTCCCCAGGATACAGGTCGCATTAGTGGCTTTTAACGCCAGACTGCAGGACGAAAAAATCTTCTTCGACTGCACCTCTAGCTTTTTTGAGTCTCTGTCCCCAGGCACCGTCGGGAAAGAACCAGGCGCTGACTTGGACGAACAGGAGGCCTGCACTACCAAGCTCTCCGGCGTAGGGTGCCTAGATAGGAAACCAGGATCAGTTGGAGCCGTCCGATACCTCCTGGCCACGGCTCTGTGAACTGCTGGGGAAGATGCCGGCCTCTTCCACACCTCTAAAACCGGATCCAGCAGAGCGTCATTAAAAGGTAACAGAGGCTCCGCCGCGGCTGAGGCCGGATGCAACACCTCCGTCAAAAGGTTTTGTTTCGCCTCCACCACCGGTAAAGGCAGGTCCAAAAAACTAGCTGCCTTCCGTACCACTGTATGAAAGGAAGCAGCTTCCTCAGTATATTCCCCCGGGGACGAAAGGTCCCACTCAGGGGAAGTGTCCAGCCCACTGGCCGACTCCAGTCCACGCAGCCCATCACCCGAGTCCTCTAGCTCTCCTTCCTCTAGGGCTCGTTGGTACTCCTGCTCTTCTAGTACCCGGAGAGCACGCCTCCTTGAATGCAGTCGTTGCTCAATCCGCGGAGTCGACAATGCCTCCGCCGAAGTCGGAGATCGGCGCCGATCTTCCGAAGCCACCGACGCCGCATCCGGCGCCACGGGTAACTTCGGCGCCGACTGAAGAGCAGCTGAAACAGATGGACCCACCGGAGTCACAGGCCGAAATCTCGACGTCGACGGGATGGAAATCCCTGGGGCCAATCCCTCCGAAGACACCGGAGCGGCCACCGGCGCCGACACTGGCGCCGAGCCCACGTTCCCAAACGGGAGAAAGGGCATAAAGGGTGCCGGCCGAAGAGGCGCAGGATCACCCAAAGAAAAGGCCAAAGGCCCAGCCGGAGCACCCCCTGGAGCCATCTGTTGGAAGATGGCATACATCGCATTCAAGAATGCGGAACTATCGGCTCCAGGGGTGGGAAAAGCCGGATACTGGGGTGCCTGTCTCGGAGGCGACCCCGACGCCGGCCTCGGCGTCTGCGCCGGAGAAAACACTTGAGGCTCCAATACCTCAATCACCGACGCCTGTCCAGGCGAAGTTGGTGACGCCGGAGAGGGCAACGGCGTCGAAGGATGCGGCGTCACCGTGGGGCTGATCTCCCATGTCTTTCGGCGCCGATCCGGAGACCTGGAACGAGCCTCCCTTGAATGACGCCGAGATTCTCTACGGCGCCGGGAGTCTCGATGACGCCGATGTCTTGGAGAAGACTTCTTGTGATGCTTCTCCTTTGACTTGGCCATAAACAGCTTCGCCTCACGTTCTTTAAGGGCCTTCGGATTCATGTGCTGACATGAATCACAAGTCGAGACGTCGTGGTCGGAGCTCAAACACCAAAGGCAATCGGAATGAGGATCCGTCACCGACATCTTGCCTCCGCACTCACGACAAGGCTTAAATCCAGACTTTCTCTGCGACATTATTTCCACAGAGAAAGAGTACGCAGCAAGATATACACTGTAACCGCAAGAGTAACAGTTGCTCCCTCGAAGATAACCGTTTCGAATGCACGGAAAAAAGGGAACTGACGTCCGCACGTCGTCGAGGACCTCTTATTGCCTGTATGACGTCAGACGGCGTCGCGTGCGAGACAGTGACGTCCTCGTCGACGTGCAGAGACTAGTAAGAAGATTTCCGTCGAATGCTGGCGCCATGGGAGTATTCATGAGGTGAGGAATCCACAGGTAGTTGTATCCATCAGAAAGTGCACCCAGGAGTCCTACAGGACAGGGACAAGAAAATTGCAGAATAGGCCCACGCAGCACTACGATAAAGGCTCCCACGACCACTGGAGAACCACTCAGGAAGCTGTGCATCGTAGGATAGAGTTCTGGGGGCTGGAGCTTCAAGATGCATGAAGATCTTGGAGGAAGGATGCCAGCAGGCCTTGGCATCTGCAAAGGACGCAGTGTACTTGGGTAGGGTCTTGCATGGGGAGGCAAGCTCTTACCTCCACCAAAGTTGGGCAGTTGGAAGGGACGACTGTCGGACCACTTCAGTCAACAACCCGTGATGCAGGATCCACGCAGATGGTCATTGGTGCAGTTGGTGGCTGCAGAAGCAGGGGAGTGACTCCTTCACCCCCAGGGAGATTCCTTCGCTCTTCTGATGCAGACTGAAGACAGGCTGTCCCCAGAGGATGCACAACCGGGAAACTGTTCCAGTTGCTGGCAGGAGCCAGAGATACAATGTTGCAGGAGGCATCTTGCTTCTTTGTTGCAGCTTGTAGGTTCCTGGAGGGTCCAGATGCAGTTTCTTCAGTGAGATGTCGAAGTGGAGAGTGCAGAGGATTCCTGCTGGAGTCTTGCAATCCGAATCTGAGGAACCACCCAAAGGAGAGACCCTAAATAGCCCTG
The DNA here is from genome assembly GCF_031143425.1 of Pleurodeles waltl. Taxonomy (NCBI): domain Eukaryota; kingdom Metazoa; phylum Chordata; class Amphibia; order Caudata; family Salamandridae; genus Pleurodeles; species Pleurodeles waltl. The sequence continues at coordinate 18,299,994 of NC_090450.1, read as the reverse complement.
AAAGGAGGATTGGTCACCTAACCAGGTAAGTACCTATCAGGGGAGGACTCTGATGTCACCAGCTGGCACTGGCCACTCAGATGCTCCCAGAGTTCCCTGCCAAACTTGAATCCAAGATGGCAAAACCCAGGGACACTCTGGAGGAGCTCTGACCACCACCCCTGGGGTGGTGATGGGACAGGGGATGGTCACTCCCCTTTCCTTTGCCCAGTTTTGCGCTAGAGCAGGGACTGGGGGTTCCTGAACCAATGTAGACTGGTTTATGCAAGGAGGGCACCAAATGTACCCTTCAAAGCATTTCCAGTGGCTTGGGGAGGCTACCCCTCCCCAGCCTGTAACACCTATTTCCAAAGGGAGAGGGTGTAACACCCCTCTCCCAAAGGAAATCCTTTGTTCTGCCTTCCTGGGCTCGAGTTTTCCATGCAACAGGAGGGTTGAAACCTGTCTGTGAGGTGGCAGTAGCTGGGGCTGCCTGGAAAACCTCAGAAGGCTGAAATGGCATTACTGGTGGCCCTCTACGGAGCCCCCAGAGTGCATGGAATCATACAACCAAAGCTTGCAAAAGCCTTGGGGTATGATTCCCACATTTTTTATACCAAACATGCCTATGTTCGGAGTTTCCATTATGTTGCTGGGCATAGGTAGTGATCTATGTACAGTACACACTTAAAATGGTGTCCCCGTACTCACGAAGTCCGGGAAAATGGGGCTGGAGTTTGTGGGAACACCTCTACTAGTGCAGGGGTACCCTCACACACAGGTACTTTGCACCCTGCCCTCAGGGCTGGAGGGCCTGCTATAGGGGTGACCTATAAGTGACCTGGTGCAGTGAACATGGCAGTGAAAGGGTGCTTGCACCTTTTCATGCAGGCTACAATGGCAGTCCTGCAGAAGCCTTTGCATAGGCTCCCTATGGGTGGCAAAATATATGCTGCAGCCCATAGGGATCCCCTGGAACCCCAATGCCCTAGGTACCATATACTAGGGACTTATAAGGGGCACCAATATACCACTTGTGGGTGAAGTACAGACTTTTGGGAGAGAGCATAATCACTGGGGTCCTGTTTAGCAGGATCCCAGTGAACACAGTCAAACACACTGACATCAGGCTGAAAATGGGGGTAACCATGCCAAGAAAGAGGGTACTTTCCTACTATCTATTGGTAATTAATTCTGTAAACATTATAAAATATGAATTAAGAAGAAGGATACGTCGGTACAAATTCAGATCTTGCTGATTTGCAGAACGCGAAAAGGTACAGTGTGAAAAGTAACATAACTATTCATATTTCAATTCTAGCAGAGAATGCCTGAACAAGAGTAATTAAGCCAAGCTGGAATCGTAAAAGAGCTCAAAACTTTCAATTTGGCTATGCTATCAAACTACACCTTGATAAGCCCCGTAGGTTCTCCCAAGAGGCTGTAGCAAAGGTGGCTTCTGACTGATGAGGTCAATATGTTTAGCTACCAAGTTTCATGTTAAATCGATCTGCTGCATTCAAGGTCTGTATTAAAATAGACATAGATTTATCAATGCTTGCAATCTATTTCACAGGGAAAGAAAATCCCAGATATCTCAATTTTTGTATTGCTGCTTTGACTCATGTAATCACAGCGATTTTGCAGAAAAAGCCTGGCACTCAGCACTATGGCTTATTGTTTTTACACTTATCACTAGTGTGTATGCCTAACTATTGATGATCACTTCTTTAACTATATGATAGACTGTGATTTCTATATAAGCAATTAAAAACATATCATCTGTTCGTAATCAAAGGCTGCACCATGAATACCAGGGACCCCCCATATTTATCACTATGTATGTTCACTTATTCAATGGCAGTGTATAATGTATTCCACTGTTCACAGGGAGTTTAGGGAGAAGGAGGGTGGGTACATGCACAAAGCAAAGAGATGGCATCAAGACTGAGCCGAGGTCGATGGGCACACATGTTATGGATAGCATGTTCACCATATTACGGGTGCATTTTATCCTCTGACACATGTAATAAGGTGGATGGAATATCCCGCCTACCAGACCCTAAACCCAGCACTGAGAGTGACTGAAAACTAAAATAAATGAAATACCTTGGTACTGAGTCCGTATTTGTTTGAATATTGCCGCATACCATCCACTGTACGATGCCCAGGCCCAGTGCCCATACATCCATGGTGCTGGGAGGTACCGTTCCTTCATGCCGAAGAGGATGGGGCCATTGAAACTGTTGTAATAGCATCTGCTGCCTGCTCCGGTCCATCTGGGAGAAATGCTCTGCACAGCGTAATAGTATCCTACAACAGAAGGAGATCAGTTATTAATCAGTTTGTCCAAAAGTGACCATTACCGAGCTTGTTCTCTAAAATCCATTAAAATATGTCTTTTCATTTATCCTGGTTGGACTTTATTTCTAGGCCTGCTGAGGCTGATAGCATATGCTGATCTCGCCCCTAAACACACCCAGCGGTAGCTCAAATCTTCCTCAAAGTTTCCATTCTATGAATTCACCATTAATTCATTAATTAACAAATTGTGTACTGATCTATTGATTTACAGTAACTTTTAAATGGTTGCATGTGGCCATGACAGCTTCAAAGCACTAAGTGGCACGCCAAGGAAGGACATGGTACCTACTTGTAATGCCAGCTCTGTATTATAGGTATCCTCACTGATGTCAAAAACACAAAATACTCCCATCTGCATGCTGGGTCCCAGTACACATAATTTACAAACATATTGTGTGCACTTCTGAAATGCATGCAGAACCACCAGTTCTTATACAATCCAGTTTTTTTCCAAGTTATTTCTGTAATTTTCGATGATACATAATGTGATATTCCAGCATGAGCCCTCAAGTGTACTGCTATAAAGGGAAAAAATACTAAATCATGAAGAAAGTACACGAAGGAAACACCAGTCTGATATCTTCATTGCACAGAAAGATGAAAGTAGCCACTGTCCTTTAAGGAATTGTTCAACTATACTTTGGGACGGATGAACTGCTGTTCCTGATTCTCTGCTGTTAAGATTAACACTTGATTAAAAAAAATAAGAATCAAGCCAAATTCAGCTTGCCCTGTTCAAATAATATGTTGCTACTTACAAGTAATCTTAATTACCCCGATCTGTATGAGTGGCATAGTTCAACGGATGAATACCAACAGTCTATTGCCTAATGCAGCAAAAACAGAGGTCTTTTTTATTTTTTAGAAGAATTCACCACCCTGGGACCAATCCTGGTGACCACAAACATTACGCCCTCTCCCTATACCAGTATCCACTGTCAAACATTTTGGGGTAATTTTCGATTCCAGCCTGTCCTTCATTACTCAAATAAATAAACTTACCTCATCTTGTTCCGTTTTACTACGCAAGATCAAGAAGATCTCTCTGTACACACGTTTTGAACTGCAAAAAGATGTGGTGACAGCGTTTGTGTTATCAATGCTCAACCACTGCAACGCCTTACAGATAGCTATTCGCCAGCGCTCCTTGCAAAAATTGTAATGCTTCCAGAACGCTGCAGTGAGACTTCTGAAGACAATTCCCAAGTTCCAGACAGTTTCTGGGACTTTAAAAGAGCTTCGCTGGCTGCCACTGAAGAAAAGAGTCAAGTTTAAGGCCCTCTGTCTTGCTCAAAAAGCCTTATAAGGAGCTGCCCAAGACCAAAGAACAATCTTACTTGGTACAACTCCAGCAGGCCACTTCGATCTACTAACTCTCGAACAATAAATGTCAGTAAGATTAGGAGATCCAACTTGGGTGGGGTGGGGGGGACGGGTGTGGTGTTGGTGGATGGGCAGAAGTTTCATCCACACTACATGGAGCGCTGGGAGCCTGGCCCCAACTCTGGTATAGTAATTTCTGACTGGTTCCCTGGGACTGCTGCCACTGAGGTTGGTATTTGTTGGTGAATGCGGCCTCCGCCCCCAAACCCGTCCATGAAAAGGCTGAGAAGAGGACAACACTGCGTGAAAAGTCTGCTTCTGAAAGAAAGACTTCTTTTGCACAGACTGAAAAGGCTTCAATATCTTCTTCTCCTCAGCAGAACGTTGCATCATAGCGTTCAACCCATTCTCAAATGGCAACTTATGAATCAACACCTTTTGTGCTGCCTCCAGCCTCCATAGCTTTGTCCACAGAGAACTGCGACCAGCCACTGCCTCCCCCGCTGAGGAGGCAAAGGCCTGCAAGGTATCAAACATGATGTCAGAGAGAAACTGAGCCAACACCTCCATATGGACCAGAACAGGGTTTGGATCCCCTTGATTCTGAAGGAAGTCAAACAGTCTCTCAAAATCTTTAATGAGGACCTGTGAGGCATATGCAGAGGAAATATTGGCCCTGATCCGAAAACTAGAAGCTTCGTAGAAACGCTTCCAAGCAGCCTCCACATGTTTCTCCACCAGATCCAAAAGTGCTGCCTCCTCAGAAGACAATGAATATGAAGACACCATAGAGGACAAGATGGAATTGACCTTTGGGATCTGCGGGAACCGGTCATCAAACTGCACAAGAAGATATTGCTTGCTCAAGATGCATGGAATACTCAGTTCATCCACATCCTTCCACACCTTAGCAAGGATCTTCTTTATATTGTCAAGCAACGGCAATTCATCCACCACAGAGGCACTGTACTGCGAATAAAATCCATCATCTACCAGACTACTGGGCTCAAACTCACGCGTGTCCCGAATATGCGCAAACATATCAGAGAAAACTTTCACTGCAAATATTTGCCCTTAGGGGGATTGTCCATCTCATCATCAGCATCCCCTTCTTGTTTCTTTTTGTGTGAGGCTCAGTCAAGGCAGCAAATCCTACAAATCAGCCCTAGAAATTTGCAACAAATCGTCTTCCTCTAATTCTTAAACATGCTCCCTCTTGGAAGCTGATTTCCCAGGCGTAGCCACAGACTCCTCATTCTCCATGGCACAAGCAGCAATAGTCCCATAGACAAGCAGGAAGTAAGTAGTGCACAGCAGCAACTTCTTATTTATACTTGTCTCCCAGCAACCAAGTATCACTTACCACAAGACTTCGAAAGTATAAGAGACGGGTTTGCCGCCTCAGAGACACAGCTGCAGGGTCCAAGTGTTGCCAGCAGCAGTCTCAGCATTTGACTGGATCGCCCGCAGACCGCGTACAGTGCTCCCCGTCCCAGCCAAGCACTTATGCAAGAAGCGCAGATGCAAACCGAGCAACAGAATGCAGACACGCTCCCCACAATGAGATAAAAATGCAGTAAGGCACCTAGGATTTACAGTAACAAAAAAGCAAAGCCCAATACCACATGTAACTCACCAGATCCAAAGCACGTTGCACTCGCCTGTCGTAGTACAGGAAAACAAGCAGGGATGGAGGTGGGTGGGAGGGGACTTATTTAAAAAAGCATAAAAAACAGACTAGCGTGTTAGCAGCCTGTTGGGTGGCAGGGCTGCCTTAATATGGTAATGACTGGAATGAGGAGGTCTTACGAGGGGGTAATGGTCAGGGACATGTTTTATTTAACTAAGATTCAGGAAATTTTTGTGTGTTCAAATATCATCATCACCAGCACTTCTTGATGAAGAAATTTGGAATCTACAATTTGGTGCTACTTTTCCTTCAACTATCCTCGACTCTTTTTGTGCCCTTTTTGTTTTCCTAACTTTCTCATTTTTACCCTCTTCTATTACTGGTGTATTTCCTCTCTCTCTGGGACTTTACTCTCCTTTTGCTTCAACTAGGGGCTCCCCTACCGATTTTCTCCATTTTATTGCACTTCTGGGTTTGTGATGTTTTTTGATTATAATACAGGCCTTGAGAAAGCCTCAGGTTTCCGCACCAGGAAAGGGGTGAAACAAGTGTTGGCTGCAGCTGTTCAGGGGATTCCAAATTCCATGGAATGCTGAAGGATGCCCTTGCATATTAATAAATACAGTACGAAGTTTGCATCATTTTGAGACTGTGTCTCAATGCCTCGCATCATTTTGGAATATGCCATAATCTTTTAACAAGATATATATCAGATGTGTCCTTACACCCTCCAGTATATTATGTATGAATGGGTAGACTTTACCCTATCTATAGGTGTGTCAATGCCTGCGATTTAAACCTTTACTTCTCTCCTAGCAATGATTATTTATGTGAAGGAAGGTGTCCCTTCCAGCACATAAACAATCATCCCATGCCATGGTGCAAGGGTGCCTGAGTTGGCGTTAGGCATCAATTTGTGCGCCAGCGCAGGGGAAAAGGACAGAAATACGCGGTATCTTATAGATATGGCACGTTCCTGCCCTTTTGTTTTGACGCAGGGAGGCGCAGCAAAAAGGCTTTCAGCGCTGCCCTGTGCCAAAACGTAGTAAATGAGGGCCCAAGTTTCCATAGGAAAAGTGTTATTTGTTTTGCTAATAACTTTGCCATCGTTTGACGAATCTTCATGAAATTTTTCAAAACTAGTGCACCAGTCATTTCAGCTGCTGTTGAGAAAGTTATTACTTTTACTCCAAAGTAATTACTCCAAAGTTGGCAGAATGCTAGATCTTGGTCCAGAAATATCTCTTTTTGTAAAGTGGTGTAAATCCGTTCAGGAGTTTTTAAGTAATAAAAAAAAATACATATGTATATCTAGGAGTAAGAAGGGTCCGTGGATCCCACAGATTTCATACTGAGATCTGATTGGCTGCCACCACTTCATCAAGGAAGTGGTGGCAATCATCTTTGGACTTGGCCTGAGTCCTAGAAAAAATGTTTTAAAAAAACCACAAGGGGGGACAGTAGGAATACCCTGAACCCCTAGGCCTAGTAGTGGGGTCCCACAGGCATCCCCACTGGGGGCCAAAAACATATTTTTTCTTATTTTGCTGAAAGTGTGCAGAGGATATGAAGCACAATAAAAAAAAAAAAAAAAAAAAAAAAACTGTTTTCCACACTTATTATTTTTACTCCCTGAGGTGGCTGGCTCCGGCGGGGGGGGGGGGGGGGGGGGGGGGGGGGTTCGGGGTGTATTTTATAGTATTTTGGGGGCTCATGTTGCCCCCGTCCCCAGGCTGATTTTGGTCCCAGGGACTCTATCGTCTGGGGACCAGCCTTATTAAAAATGGGAGGAAGACACATGAGCACCCTCCTGGGCCGAGTTTGGCCCCAGGGACCCCAGCCCCTCGGGCCCAGCTGATATTCAGAAGTGGAGGGCATATAGCAGGGGTCAGCCATTGGGGGTGTAGTGGATAGCTGCCCGCGGGGGAGGGATGATAAAATATTACTTTACTTTAAAAACAAAACAAGAAAAGCACTGAAAAAAACAAAAGGTTAAAACGAAGTTATAGTTAGATATGATAATTTTATTTTACTTTGCATTTAGAAAAGCCAGATATTCACTGAAAAAAAGAAAAGTTAAGGTATCTTTACAATTAGGTGAAAATATCAGTTTAAACATAGCAGTTTAAACATAACATTTGAAACTAAATAAACTCTCATGTTCACCAGCTATAGTTGTTTCAAGTAACTATAACTTGCTCCCCACCATGCACTGTGTAGTCATAAATGATATAATTTCAGATGTCATCAATGAATTTATCAATAATGTCACGAAAACAGTCATGTTTTAAATATTATGTGAGTTCATAAGCAGCGCATAAGGAGGGTGTAAGCTATAGTTACTTGAAATAATTAAGGGCCTGATTTAGAACTCCACGGACGGGTTAGTCAGTCACAATGGTGACAGATATCCCGTCTGCCGAAATCTAGATTTAGGTGGACGGGATGTCCGTCAACATTGTGAGAGAGAAACCCATCCACTGACCTGTAAATCAGGCCAATAATCTGGTGAATTTTGTGCTTTCTAATCCTAGAATCTTAAATTTAACTGACATTTTCACCTAAATATAATGTTACTTTAACGTTTGTTTTCAGTAAATTTCTGACTTTTAAAAAAATGCATAGCAAGATGTTATTTCAATATCTACCTTTTACGTCAGTTTAATTCTTATTTTTTCAGTGCTTTTCTTGTTTTTTTTTTTTAAGTAAAGAAATACATAACTATGCAACCACCCAGCGGCAGCCACCCCCCTCCCCATGCATGGCCTTCAGTCATGCACAGTGAGGGGTTGGGCTGCAGGGCTTGCCCCCAGACCCCCATGGGCAGCCAACCCCCCTCCCCCCCCCAACCAAGCATGACTTTCAGCTGTGGAAGGTGAGGGGGTTGACAGCAGGGCCTTTCACTCAATCCCCTGCAGGCAGCCTTTTGCTGTGCACAGCGTGGGCTTGGAGCCAGGACCTGGCCTGAAGCCAGGCCCGGTGCCAAGCCCCCATGAGCTGCCACTCCCCCTCCACGCACAGCTTCAGCCATGCAAACCATGTAGTTGGTCCCCATACCCTTTAATTGTCCCAGCAACATTTCTCCTCATTTTGTAGGCCAGCCAATCTGATTGTGAGCTCAAGGGGCCCCATGGGTGCCTTTCACGCTACAGGAGTGACACAGTTCATAGTAAAAAAAAAAAAAAAAAAACCTTGGCCAGTCAGATTGCTCTATTATTTAAAGTTGTATGTTTATAGACTCCTGCAAGATTCTGCAAACTCAACTGTCCAGACATACATACATTTTCAACTTTAATTTCTCAAACACTACTGAACAGTTTACACCAAATCACAAAAAGCATGCTTTCTGAGTAAAGATCTAGCATTCTGCGAAATGTGGTGTCAATCCATACAGCGCTTTGGGCTGTTCAAAAACCCCTAGGAAATTGCATGGAGAAATTGAGTTTTAGGCACTCCCTTTTTTCTTAGCCCCTTCTTTATGGATCACCCCAAAACGTTCACGGATGGAGCTGAAGTAGATGAACTTTTTTTTCAAAAAGATTCAAAAATATTTTTCTAACTGCGCCAAAGTTATTAGCAAAACAAGAAACACTTTTCCTATTGTTAAGTAGGTCCTATCTATACGATACAGTGTCAATTGCCAATTTGTAAGAGATATATATATATATATATATATATATATATATATATATATATATATATATATATATAATAAAGTATATATGTATATATATCTTACCACCGAGGTACTTATATGTTGGAATTAGGCATAGAAAATCATTACAAACATATCTATTGATCAATAATAGGGTCATGATATTGAGACCATTCAATATTGTATCCTCAATGCTCCTGAGCTACATTGGCACTCATAGTGCAAGAAAGACAGTGGCTGAAGTGCTGTGATCTATTGCCTCATGCTATGGGGTGATAAGTGGAAAGCATTTTTTAACAACAGGTGAAGAGGCTAAAGGATGAAGTTGCCTGACCTCAAATTTATTTGAATACATGAGACTGGTGAAATCTGTCTTTAGACCAGACATAAACATGAAATGGGAGCAAGACTTGTAGGATTTTGAGTTGAAATAATGAAAGCAGCCAGTAAGATTGCAGAGCATTGGTTACCTGGGTTGTTGATCTGGAATCCATAGTAGGTCAGCAGCTCCTCAGAAACGAAATTGGGATCAAACCGTGCCTGTAGCAAAGTACAGGGACATGGCGCTATGTTGAAGGACCAATATGGGGGTGGTTCATTAAAGTACCAGTTCAGACAATTTTTCCTTGGATTTTGTGTGAAGAGTGTGTTATTTTCGAGGCGATATGCAAAAATCCCATTTTTACCTGTAAAAAGTAAGTGTGCAATACATCATTTAGTGGTTAGCTTTTTGGATCATTTGATAATGGTTGGCACTGCCTCCTAAACATTTACTAAAGTTCCACACATGACATCTTATGGAGAAATATTTCAGTTTCACAGTGCCTAAGTTAATTTTCTCAGTGAGTTACAAATGTCTGTTTGAGATCAGACAGTGGACCAGTGGTGACATGAACATATGTTTTGTATATTTCTTAATGCTTATTTTGTGCAATGCTCAGAAAACAGTGATCACAACCGAAATTGCTGCAATTGATAGAAAGTGAGTTACAAAGACAGATATGTTATGATTTTATACATTTAAATTATGTGCCATGAACAATGTTACATCTAAGATCAACTTGGTATAGCAAAGAAAAGAAGAACATTAATGTACAATTTTAAAATTACAAAATGGTATAAATAGTAGTTAGTGGCCCTTACATATATTACTTTTTAAGACCTAATTCAAAATTGTATTTATGTTATTTTTTCTCGGACCACATATTGAGGTAATTGGTTTGCTAAGACTGAAAACAGTTTTCTGATAAATCCTGCCAGGCTGATAACCTGAAACAAAAAAGGCATAGCCATTCCTTCCAGAGACCTGGATGATAACTGATTAAAAACAATGCTTCCTGTGAAGTTACAAACAAAGGAAGAGGTGTAGCGCTTTAAAAATAGCAGTGGATGGAGCTTAATACATATTATCAAAATATAGGTTAGTCTGGTCAGCCAAAGATCAACTCCTATTTATAAAATGATGCAACTGACCCTTATTTACAGCTATGAATCAATATATGTGGACTGTTTTGTGTTTCTTTAAGAAATTATCAATGGTGGGGGTCTTTTATGTATATATTTTGTTTGACTGGTCCCTCTATGACTTAGGCTTTATAGGACCACACCTCATTATTTTTCTATAGAGGAAGATTTGTAGGCACTCATGTCAGTCTCCCAAGTTCAGTCTGCACATTGCAAAACCTTTCTGTCCATTTTCTCAGGCGATGGTCACCGGTTTCTTGGAATGTTGAAAGCTGAAATTATTCCATTCCTTTGGTGCTGGGTGCTTTGTGCTTGTTTTCTTTTCAGCCTCTTTGTATTTTTTTATTGCTCCCTTGGGAAGAAGAATTTCCTGCTTCAGTTCTCTCAGACTCAGGTTGTGTTGTGTTCTGGTTTCTGGGCAGGTGTTGTGGTTTCTGCAGGAATTCTGGGATATCTAGGAACTGCATAATGTGGAGTACTGGCCAGTGACTTTTGGTACTGGAACTTTCAGGAGTGAGGGGGGAGATTCTCCCTGCCATGGTCTGTGTGAGGATTAGTGGGGAGAGCAGCATTGGAAACGCAGGAACATTTTTTGTTGTCGTCAGAAAATGACTTAGATGTACCCTTTTCTTGCCAGCAGATCTCTGGTTGGTTTGATGCTTCTGACCTCTGTTTAAGGAATAATCCTAGTCATATCCAGACTTCGGAATAGATAGAATTGACAGTTTTGTCCTTCATACGTTTTTAAATGTCTCTGTATGCCTGTGATCGTCATCAGAAAAGGAATTTGAAGAAGATTGCCTGTACTCAAGGTTGCCTAGGGAAAGAGTGATATCTATGTTTGTTTTAATTCTCTGCTTGTCATCATCCACATATTTCTTAAATATGGTTTGCCAAAATAGGGCTTGCCTGTTCGATAGGCATGTCTAGCATCTTAACCTGTGTCATCGGGTGGAATGATGTGCCTAAATGTAACCAAACATTGTCTCACGAGCACTGAGGCTCATGCCAGCTGGTGAAGCCTGAACTGGACATGCCCAGGGCTGAGTTGATGAGCTTGGCGCCTTCCTTGACTACATCCTTGGCTTCATCTTAACTAGCCTTTGGAATCAACGCAAGAAGTTACAAGATGTCATGTCAGGTCTGACAATAGTATTGTCGGATAGTAGAGAAGGCTATTGCTGATTTTATTGATGTTGCTGCCATAGAGCTGACTCTAGTAGATTGTTGGTACACCTAGGGCCTCATAATGAGGCTGGCTGTCTTTAGACTGCCAGCCCCACTGTGGTGGTCAGGACTGCTGATGCTGTGGCAGTCAGACTGCCACATTAGGCCCCTGCAGTCAGACCACCCGGGGTTCCGCCATCTCCGGCAGGCTCGGTGATCCCGATGGGTTGACGGCGGGCAGAGATTGTAATCTGCCAGAGCAGTGCTGCATGACCTCGTTCTCCGCCAGCCTTTTCATGGTGGTTTCACCGTCATGAAAAGGCTGACAAAGAACAGGTGCAAGGGTCTCGCTGCCCAGCACGTCTTTGCAGACAGTGAACACTGCGAGGGTGCCGTTGGCTCGATTACGAGCTGGGGACAATGCTGTAGCCTGTCACTTGCTGGGCCGGCCGGCGGAAAGTAGGAAACAACTAATAGGTCTGGCAGGGCAGTTGCCACAACAGCAGAATTTCTGAGCCGCCCTGTCAAATATGGTATGTAACTAGCCAATGTCATCCTTTGGAGAATCGGAATGCAGGTTATTTATTCCTCCTTTTGGGTAGAAGTTAACCCCTTAATTCTTCATCTTGGTTTGTGTTTTCTTCTTAAACCTCACCCCTCACCTGACTTTATGTCCTGTTCTGCCTTTTGTTAGTCTTCCTCACCTATATCTGCAGATGTAAGAGGAACAGTGCATGGTGACAGAGGTGTTAACGGTGACTCTTCTGAAGACAGCAACACAGGCAGAGCCAGCTGTTGTGATGTTGGAAGAGGAGGAAGCTACTGAGGCAATACTGGCAGAAGCCCCTGTGGAGGGTGAGGATGTTGTGGCTGCTATATCTTACAGGTCTTTTTATCCAGCAAAAATAGAAAAAAATGCAGTCACTTGCCATAGCCAAAAAGGATTTGGAAATCTGTGTAAGTGTGACCCTACTACTACAAATTAAAAGAATAGGACGGGGGCTGACATTTTTGATAAGCGTTTTATTTTGTTATAGATCATGATGAATGAAATAGAGTTAGAACCTTACAGGCAATAGGGGAAGAACCATGTTGATAGAGAAAAATTACTAGTAAGACCACCTTTATTCCTACTAATACTATTGCAGTAAAGGAGATTAATCATATATGACTACACATAGTTACGAAAGGTAATTTTATATTTCACAACCGATATATAAAGTAGGGTTGCCTCAACATTGGGGGCTCCTATAGTAAGAAAAAGATCTCCACAAACCAAGCTGCTTCTCGAGTCCTTGAGTATTGCACACTTCACCTAAAGTGAAGCAAGTCCTGATGAGGAGGCATGCCACTACAGTGGGTGAATGTCACTGCACCCAAAAAATAAACATTTTGTAGACCTAAAACATTTTGACTCTGGGGCTGTTTGTCATTGGAAGGTATATCATGTTTGATTAGGTGTGTGACTTTCTGCTAGAAGAAATTCCATCATTTGTTGCAAGGAATTCAACCTTGTGACCACAGCCTGTATTCTGGATCCTGTCAGAAGCCATCTGGCAAAAGAGGTTGCAGAGCATATTTGTCATAATCTAGTGAGCTTTCGAAACTCGTACCAACCTCTCCAAAATTTTGATTTTCCGTAGTCCTTCTCTTCACTCTCTGGCATATAGTGGACACCTAGATGTTTCAGGGTTGCAAGCCTTGTCCAAAACATGCTCTTGATCACTGACACCCACCTGTAGTTCTGAATCTAGATGTGGACCATCAAGTGCACCAACACCTTTGTTGGCAATTGCCAACAAGATACTGGGGCCACTGTATATTGTGGTGGTGTCATCGTCGATAAAGTCTTCGTCACAGGGGTTTTTGACAAGTTTGTCATCAACAGGATCAGGGAAGCAATGGGTTTGTCATCAATGGGATAGATATCGTTGCTGGGACAGTCGTTGATGGGGTGGCCGACAGTGAGGACATTGACAATGGGAAAGGCTTCATGTAGTTGGTGGTTTAGGTAGGAGTGATGATATGACCTTGAAAATACTGATTTTGTTTAAGGCACCTTGTGTGCAGGCTGTTCAAAGCCCTCTTGTGATGCTTTTTTCTGGAATTTTCTGGGGTTGGGGACAGCTTCTTGTTAACAGAAATTCAGTTCCAGAGCTTTCACATGCTTTCACTTCTGCTCTACCCTCATAGAAGTGCTTGGTGGGGCACTTTGTGCAGTATCATCCTTTGATAATGGGGCATCCCTTTTAAGGGTGCAATGCTCTACTCATGGAAATAAAGGATCTATCTCCTTTTCCTGGACTTCAGTGTTTTCTAAGGGAATGTATTGCAGATGCTGCAATGAGCATACTTAACAGCTGGTAAAAGAAATAAGTGAATTCTAAAGGGGCTATTCAAAAAGTTACACCTACAAGTGATTAAATACTACACTTTTTAGTAATGTTATTGCTTTTGGCTATAAACCATTTGTTAGTGTAAAGTCACTAAAAATGTAGGCTTACATTTCCCCACCCTCTGAATTCAGAGGAGTAAAGTTAATACTTTTACTTTTCACATATAGGTAGAGGTCTCTGCCACCTGAGCAGAGACTGAAGTACTAAAACGTTTATTAAAGTTTAAAAACATCAGAAAAATATTTTATGTTAAATATTAAATCTTAAATTGCTGTTTATATATGTTTTGAATGTAATTCAATATAATAAAATTTTACAAACAATTAATTTCAGTTTAAAAATGTATTTTTTAATATATTTAATTAAAATTATATTTCTGAAGATTAAATTTCAAAATCCTGCCTAAAGTAAAAAATATATTCTTGTTGTTATCAACGAAACCTTATTAGCAGTGACAAATATAATTTAACTTTCTTTAAAACGTTGCATAATTTTTAGAATATTTTTAAAAATAAATATTTGTTATTGATAGATACCTTTTTAACACTGAATTAATTTTATTTCTATTTTAAATAGATTAAATCAATTAATTTAATTTAATTTAATTTGACATTCGTTCTGTGCCAGAGTCCAGCATGGCACCTTTTTGGCTACAGTAAATATGAAAGTGCAGGGTGCCAATAGCATTGGGCTTACTCTTTTGTGGGAGGGTGTATATCCCTCCCTGAACCCCTCCCTAATACTTCCTAAACCCTTCTTTACTCTTCCCTTAACTCCTCTCCTTTAATCATAAGTATTCTCCAACTTCTCCCTACATTCACTACTAAAACCTATACTAAATGTACAGATATCTCTGCAGTGAAGGTGAAGATCTATGCACATAAACATTAGGAGTAGTAGAGGCAGAGACCTCCACATGTATGTGGAAAGCATTGTGTGATATGCTACTAAATGGACTACAAAATGTAATTTGCGAATGGTCCCCTGAGTGTTGGTCATCTGAGTAGATCTGTGTTTCACAATGGGAAGAGCAGGTTCTGAAGAGAGATTCCTAATTTTTACTTGACATGGTGACATCCCTAGGCCACAAAAATATATATTATCCCTCAGAAAAAGTCAACTTGAGTGGAGGTGAAGCTAGAGCTGGCGGTGAAAGGCAAAAGTGGCACTGAAAATCCAATCAAGTTAGTAAATAAAAAGCAAAGTACATATGTCTTTCTGGGGACTTCCTCCTGACTAACAATAGAAATCAAGACAATGGTGTCCTCTAAAGGAATCAGAGAGCTCATCATATCTATGTCATTGGCTAAAATGTGGGTTGTTTCAAATGAGGTGGACATGCTACCAACCATACATTGTTGTTAGGCTTATGGCCATTTTAACACTGTGTATTGGTGCTTTTAAATTAACAAGGGATTTCCAACCTGGCAATGAAGAATGATTTAAGCATGTGAATCTATGAAAGATCCAATGATGTTGAATCTGAGGACTTCTGAAACATTCATGTGAGCTTGCTATCTGATTCGTAAATGTGTTTCTAGTCATTCACACAATGATATACTAAACATGAAAAGTGTCTTTGGTTCCTTTTCGAAGATATGCAGGAAAGTCGTCTCTTATTTGCAAGTTTACTGATGAAAGAAGAAATTAAGCATCGGTTCAGAGGCCCTGACTTAGGTCCTCATTTCGAACATGGTGGGATAGCCCGCCACAGACCATGGCTATGCAATGCCGACGGAAGACTGCCAGTGGCGGCGGTGGCAGCCATCCCGCCATATTCCGATGCATGGAGCCGCACTCCATTGATGACAGTGAAGCCTGCCATACGCCATGCTGGTGGTCAGTGGCGGGGGTGGATGTTGCTCCACCCTCACCGCCACGTCAGTCCATACCCCGCCACGCCTATAATGATGCAGTTATAGGCGTCGCAGTGTATGGAGATGTGACGATGCCAGCAGAGCAGTATCCAAGGAGCCCATTCCCTCCCGGAACAGCGCCATGGAACAGGTAAGTGCTGTCTGAGAGGAAAGGGGGGGGAAGTGTGTGTGTGTGTGTGTGTGAGTGCATGGGGGTGTGCTGGAGTGTTTGTGAAGGGGGGATATGTGTCTGAGTGTATGAATGCGTGTGTGCAAGTAGGTGTATGGTTGCATGAGGAAGTGGGGGGTTAGGGTTTGGGGGGACCTATATGGAAGTGGGGGATCGTGAAGGGGGAGCTGGGAGGCCTTCAGGGTGATTTGGGTCAGGAGGGATGGGGGATTGGTTTATGGGATTCGGGGTGTGGGGCTTGGAGGGGTGAGCGGGGTTAGGGGCAAGGGGGGGGCCTCGCGTGTGACATACAGGTTACAGGAATGAGAATCTCTGTCACCAGTATGCTTTCTGCCGGTGATTAGATATCCCTGGTGGAAATGGGATCAGAAGCCCACCCCCGGTCCGGCCTCCACCGCCGGGTCGAAAGTACCTACGCTCAGCCCGGCGGTCAATTCTGGCCTGGCAGTGGGTAGTAGTGAACTGGCTACTTTGCAGCCAGTTCACTACTGTGCTCAGAATATGGCGGTCTGGACCGCCATGGCGTTGGCGATAATGACTGCCACTGCCGGCGTGGGGTCATTACCGCCATGTTCATAATGACCACCTTAGAGTTTGGCAGAGAGGATACTCTGTTGCAACGGTGACAGACTACCCATTGTGCCGAACGTAAGTTTTGCCTGCCTCATTTAGACATAGGTGGAACTGCAGATCTTTTTTCCCCTATTCTGTCTCTGCAGCTGACATACTCCCCTGTTGGCCCAATGAAGTAAGGGTAGTCAAATGTTTGGCCATTTGACTGCTCACCCGATTTAGAGTGACAGTCAAAGGGACAGTTTTCCTACTTTATCACACCAGGTGAAACCTGACAGTTAAGGGAGTGAAAACTCCAAATTGACCCCTAAACCACTGAATAGAATTCCCATGGAGTGGGGGTCATTAGTTTATTTTGAAAAAAATCCTAATTTGGGATTTTGTTTCTGAAAATAAAACAGGTCAAACGTTTTTCAGATGGTAACATCATGTTGGCAGCGGCTCCTGCAAATGTAAGAGATGTCTACTGGGCTGGCAAAGATCTCGAGATTCAGAAAGTAGGTACTCCATCAAGGCAAGGGAGTATTTTACTCTACTCCCCTAATCGAGTAAAGACTGTCCCCACAGTCTTAATCTGCCCCATAGAACCGCATCATATAATAAATCCTGATTGAGCGAGGACTTTAACTTTAAAATCCTAATAGCTATTCCATATCCTTTGAGGTGCTGAAGGCTCTTAAGACTCTGACGTCATCAGTTATCAAACTTTGTCCCATGCCCAACAGTACAACACATGATTGCAAGTTCTTATTGATGACTCTTGGAATGTCATAATGACTTACCGGTCAAGGCTCCTGGGTATTGGTCTGGGCGGAAAACCTGCTCAATGCTTCTGTTCGTTTGTGGGTCATTATAGGCTGGAAAGATACTTGAGCTGATGGTTCTAGGCTGCCCGCTGCAGATTTTAAATATAGAAAATATTAGAATCACTAAATGCCTTTGACAGCATATAAAGATGTTCATTGATCCATTTGAAAATGTAGTTATACTAGATATTTTTATATACAAATCAGGTCAAGTTTTGGGTTGAGGTATGCACATTCATTGAGGTGTAGAAGACAAATGAACACAAAAGAGCAGCAGCCATATATATTGTAGTGCTTAATGGTATTTCTGGTGTGGTATTCTATTTCTATCTCTAAACTGGTTAAAAAAGAAACAATGAATGTTAATGTGCCTACGACACCCAATTCATGCATTTAATAGAAGACTGCATGAATGAATGCATTCCTTCTGTTCACTAACAGGAAAAAAAATGGGACAATGAGGGGCATATTTAAGAAATATGCACCCTTTACCACCCCCATATGGACCACCATGTGTGCACCGTATTTAACCATGGTGCAGGGTAGGGGGCAATAGCGTAATTGTTATGAAGCTATTGATGTACACTGCAGGAGTAGCACCAAATATTTGGCGCTAATCCTGCAGAGTACATAGGTGCCCATTGTAAACAATGCCTGCTCTGAGCAGGTGTTAAAAGTGACAAAAACAATGATGTATGCATTGCACCACTTTGTAAATGTGGCGTGTGGATGTTTGGCCTCGTTGAGCCACATTAGCGTAAAAAATAATGACACTAGTGTGCCGCAAGGAGGTGCGAGGGGCTCTTAAATATGCCCTCTAGCGTTTGTAAGGATCTACTAAAATGCATGACGCCAATTTTCCGAACGCAGTTAAAACGTTTTAGAAAACTTCTTTCGGAATACTACAAGGTGCTTTGTCCTGGAAGCCTACAAGAAAGTGGTATCAAATAATATATAGGCATCTAAAAAAATGCAAGAATGCCTCATGATGAGGAATAAAATGTCCAATTATTGGAGTAGCATAGTTGTATTATAATTATCTAGTGAAGTGCCTAGGTAGCACACACTGTCCTCCACCACATCACATTCTAATGCGATTTCTTAAGAGAATGCATTCCATGGACGGTTGTAGAGGACCTATATTCCTTTCTACCGTTATGAGATAGTGAAACCATGTATCTTAATAAATTGGTTCTGCATTTATTTGCCCAGAGCATTTGCAACATTTCAAGAAGCAGCTTTTAATCTGCATACTTCATTACTAGTATCGGCCCCATTCACATGTTCTTCATTCTTTTAATTTTAGTGACCTTCGAGCTTTTCCTTGACAGATTTCCACAAACATATGTCATATTCTATACAGTTATTTAAAAATTTTAAGGCAATGGAATTTTTATCACAGTTTTCCAATCAATCAATTTCAAGAGTGCTGCTTGCCACCTGTGAGGCTATCCAGGCACTGGCATGGTGCAGTCAAAATGCTAGGTCTTCAATGATTTTTGGAACTCTGGTAATGATGGGGAGGTTACAGGAAGGTCATTCCACATCTTTGCTGTAATGTAGGATAAGGTGCGTCCACCGTTTCTACTTTGGAAGATGCCGGGGTGAAAGCAAGCACACAAGAGGAGACGCAGAGGTGTCTGATGAACTGATGGAAGTTCACCGAGTGATTTAAGAAGGCAAGTCTGCAATTATGAAGGCTCTGTATGTGTGTGATCGGAGCTTGGACTGGTATCTCTTCGGCACTGGAAACCAGTGGAGTTCCTTGAGGTGAGAGGTACTATGGGTTTGTTGAGGATGAGTCTGGCAGCTGGTTTTGTATGACCTGGAGACTGTAGAGGAGGTGGGCTGCAATTCCTGAGTAGAGAGCATCGCCGTAGTCCAGTCAGCTAATGATGAGGGCTTGAGTGATGAAGTGCCTTCAGCTTTGTGGAAGCCATTAGAAGATTTTGTGCAGTAATCACAGAATAAAGAAGTAGGAGGAAACAACCTTGACCTGGGATGTTATGGTTAGTTTACTGTCTAGGATGATGCCAAAGTTTCTGGTGTGGAGGAAGGAGTCTGTACTGGGTATCACTCCTCGGGTCACCAGGAGTTATCCTCGGTGGGAGCAGGTGTTCCAGAGGATCAGTACATCAGTATGGACCTTGCTGAGCTTCAGGCAGTTGATCCTCATCCTGTTGGCAACACCAGTCATGTATTTGTGGAAGTTGGTGCTGGTGGAGTCATCGGAGAAAGAGAGAGGGGATGAGCTGCACATGACATAGGGCCTGATTCTGATTCTGGCGGGCGGCGGAGGCCGCCCGCCAGAATTCCGCCCTCCAAAATACCGCGCCGCGGTCAAAAGACCGCGGCGGGTATTTCAAGTTTTCCCCTGGGCTGGCGGGCGGCCGCCAAAAGGCCGCCCGCCAGCCCAGGGGAAAACGACCTTCCCACAAGGATGCCGGCTCGTAATCGAGCCGGCGGAGTGGGAAGGTGCGACGGGTGCATTTGCACCCGTCGCGTATTTCACTGTCTGCCAAGCAGACAGTGAAATACTTGTAGGGGCCCTCTTACGGGGGCCCCTGCCGTGCCCATGCCACTGGCATGGGCATGGCAGGGGCCCCCAGGGGCCCCGCGGCACCCCCTACCGCCATCCTGTTCATGGCGGGTTTCCCGCCATGAACAGGATGGCGGTAGGGGCTGTCAGAATCCTCATGGCGGCGGAGCGCGCTCTGCCGCCATGAGGGATTCCCCCGAGCAGCGGTAAGTCGGCGGGAGCCCGCCGACTTGCCGCTTCTGACCGCGGCTGAACCGCTCGTGGGAGCACCGCCAGCCTGTTGGCGGTGCTCCCGTGGTCGGTGGCCCTGGCCGCCAGGGTCAGAATGACCCCCATAATGTTGAACCAGTGGGATCCTATGATGCCAGCCAGTGGGATCATGTCGGTGTTGAATAAGGTGGGGCTGAGCGATAAGCCTTGGGGTACTTCACAGATGATTGCTTTGGGTTTGGAGGTGAATGGTGGCAGGTGGATTTTATTTTTTGTTCTGGTGAGGAAGGAGGTGATCCATTTGAGAGCGGCTCCCTGGATGCTGATGCTATGCAGCCTTGTGATGAGCATGTGGTTTGAGACAGTGTTGAAAGCTTGCAATAGTTCAAAGAAGATCAGTGCTGTTGTTTTTCTTTGGTTGAGGAGGGCTCAAATGTCATTAGTGTTATGATCAGGACTGCCTCAGTGGTGTGATTGGTGCTTAAGCCAAATTGGGAGGTAATGAGGAGATGGTTCTGCGCAGGTGCTTGGTGAATTGTTGGTTGATGGCCTTCTCTAGACCCTTGGCTGGGAATGGGAGCAAGGAGTTGGGCTGGTAGTTGCTGAGTACCATGGGGTCTGCTGAAGGTTTCTTTAGAAGTGCGTAGTAGAATGAAAATGTCACTTACCCAGTGTACATCTGTTTGTGGCATTAGTCGCTGCAGATTCACATGTTTAGCACAGTCCGCTGCCCACAGTCCGCTGCCTGGTGTTGGGCTCGGAGTATTACAAGTTGTTTTTCTTCGAAGAAGTCTTTTTTGGTCACGGGACCGAAGGACTCCTCCCTCTTCGGCTCCATTGCGCATGGGCGTCGACTCCATCTTAGATTGTTTTCCCCGCAGAGGGTGAGGATGGAGTTGTTTGCTATAAATAGTGCCCATGCAATGGAGTGAATACGTATGTACATAAAAAGTTTATAATAATTATTTACAAATGTACAAATGTTTAAGATTTAAGATCTACTTCTAAACGGCTACAGGCTTCCCGGGGAGGCGGGAGGGCACATGTGAATCTGCAGCGACTAATGCCACGAACAGATGTACACTGGGTAAGTGACATTTTCAGTTCGATGGCATATGTTGCTGCAGATACACATGTTTAGCATAGACTATAAAGCAGTTACCTCCCCTAAAAGCGGTGGTTTAGCCTGTAGGAGTTGAAGTAGTTTGGAATAATGTTCTTAGTACAGCTTGGCCCACTGTAGCTTGTTGTGCATTTAGTACGTCTACACAGTAGTGTTTAGTAAATGTATGAGGCGTAGACCAGGTTGCAGCCTTACATATTTCGCTCATAGGAATGTTTCCTAGAAAGGCCATTGTAGCACCTTTCTTTCTGGTTGAGTGTGCCTTTGGTGTAATAGGCAATTCTCTCTTGGCTTTAAGATAGCATGTTTGAATACATCTGACTATCCATCTAGCAATGCCTTGTTTAGAGATTGGATTTCCTATGTGTGGTTTTTGAAAAGCTATGAACAGTTGTTTGGTTTTCCTGATTAGCTTTGTTCTGTCAATGTAGTACATTAGTGCTCTTTTGATGTCTAATGTATGTAGTGCCCTTTCAGCCACGGAATCTGGTTGTGGGAAGAACACTGGCAATTCTACTGTTTGATTTAAATGGAATGGTGAGATTACTTTTGGTAGAAATTTTGGATTTGTTCTTAGAACTATTTTATTTTTGTGTATTTGAATAAATGGTTCTTGTATGGTAAATGCCTGTATTTTACTTACTCTTCTGAGGGATGTGATTGCAATGAGAAATGCGACTTTCCACGTTAGATATTGCATTTCACAGGAATGCATGGGTTCGAAAGGTGGACCCATGAGTCTTGTTAAGACGATGTTAAGGTTCCATGAAGGAACTGGTGGTGTTCTTGGTGGTATAATTCTTTTTAGCCCTTCCATGAATGCTTTAATAACTGGTATTCTAAATAGAGACGATGAATGAGTAGTTTGTAGGTAAGCAGATATTGCTGCGAGGTGTATTTTTATAGATGAAAAAGCGAGATTCGCTTTTTGCAAATGTAGTAAGTATCCCACTATGTCCTTTGTAGAGGCATGCAATGGTTGGATTTGATTGGTATGGCAGTAGCAAACAAATCTTTTCCACTTAGATGCATAGCAGTGTCTAGTGGAAGCTTTTCTAGCTTGTTTTATGACCTCCATACATTCTTGTGTGAGGTCTAAGTGTCCGAATTCTAGGATTTCAGGAGCCAAATTGCTAGATTCAATGATGCTGGGTTTGGATGCCTGATCTGTTGTTTCTCTTGTGTTAACAGATCTGGTCTGTTGGGTAGTTTGACATGCGGTACTAGTGAAAGGTCTAGTAGAGTTGTATACCAAGGTTGTCTTGCCCATGTGGGTGCTATCAGTATGAGTTTGAGTTGGTTTTGACTCAATTTGTTTACTAGATATGGAAGGAGAGGGAGAGGGGGAAAAGCGTATGCAAATATCCCTGACCAACTCATCCATAGAGCATTGCCTTGTGATTTGCGGTGTGGGTACCTGGATGCGAAGTTTTGGCATTTTGCGTTTTCTTTTGTTGCGAACAAATCTATCTGGGGTGTTCCCCAAATTTGAAAGTACTTGTTCAGAACTTGGGGGTGAATTTCCCATTCGTGGACTTGTTGGTGGTCTCGCGAAAGGTTGTCTGCTAGTTGGTTTTGGATCCCTGGAATAAATTGTGCTATTAGGCGAATGTTGTTGTGAATCGCCCACTGCCATATTTTTTGTGTTAGGAGACACAATTGTGTTGAGTGTGTTCCTCCTTGTTTGTTTAAATAATACATTGTTGTCATGTTGTCTGTTTTGACAAGAATGTATTTGTGTGTTATTATGGGTTGAAAGGCTTTTAACGCTAGAAATACTGCTAACAGTTCTAGGTAATTTATATGAAATTTTGTTTGGTGTACATCCCATTGTCCTTGAATGCTGTGGTGATTGAGGTGTGCTCCCCACCCTGTCATGGAAGCATCTGTTGTTATAATGTATTGAGGCACTTGGTCCTGAAATGTCCGCCCTTTGTTTAAATTGTTGCTGTTCCACCATAGAAGCGAGAGGTATGTTTGGCGGTCTACCAACACCAGATCTTGAAGTTGACCCTGTGCCTGTGACCATTGTGATGCTAGGCACTGTTGTAAGGGTCGCATGTGTAGTCTTGCGTTTGGGACAATGGCTATGCATGATGACATCATGCCTAGAAGTTTTAGCACAAATTTTGCTTGTATCTTTTGGTTTGGAAACATAGCACTTATTACCTTGTGGAATGCTTGCACTCTTTGTGGACTTGGAGTGGCAATTCCTTTTGATGTGTTGATGGTTGCCCCTAGATATTGTTGTGTCTGACACGGTTCGAGGTGTGACTTTGTATAGTTGATGGAGAAACCCAGTTTGTGAAGGGTTTGTATGACATATGTGGTGTCGTTTGTGCACTTTTTTACTGTGTTGGTCTTGATTAGCCAATCGTCTAGGTAAGGAAACACATGTATCTGTTGTCTCCTGATATGTGCTGCTACTACTGCTAGACATTTTGTGAATACTCTTGGTGCAGTTGTTATTCCGAATGGCAACACCTTGAATTGGTAATGTATTCCTTTGAATACGAACCTTAGGTACTTTCTGTGAGAAGGGTGTATCGGTATATAAAAGTACGCATCTTTTAGGTCTAATGTGGTCATGTAATCTTGCTGTTTGAGCAGTGGAATGATGTCTTGTAGTGTGACCATGTGAAAGTGGTCCGATATGATGTAGGTATTTAGTGTCCTGAGATCTAATATTGGTCTTAATGTTTTGTCTTTTTTTGGAATTAGAAAGTACAGGGAGTAAACTCCTGTGTTTTTTTGTTGTACTGGTACTAACTCTATTGCATCCTTTTGCAGTAGTGCTTGAACTTCTAGTCCTAAAAGTTCTAAATGTTGTGGTGACATTTTGCGTGTTTTTGGAGGGATGTTTGGTGGGAATTTGTGGAATTCTATGCAATAGCCATGTTGGATTATTGCTAATACCCAATTGTCTGTTGTAATCTGCTGCCAAGATTGGTAGAATTGGCTTAGTCTTCCCCCCACTGGTGTTGAGTGAAGGGGTTGTGTGACTTGAAAGTCACTGTTTAGGTGGAGGTGTTTTTGGAGTCTGGAATCTTCCCCTACTCCTTGGGAATTGACCCCCTCTATATCCCCTGAAAACTCCCCTTTGGAATGAACCCTGATATGGTGTGGTTCTTGTTTGTTGGCTGGTGGTGTCTGTGGGTTGGCCACGAAACCCCCCTCTAAATGGAGTTTTTCTAAAAGAGCCTCTGCTCTGCGGGGAGTAGAGTGCGCCCATGGCTTTGGCCGTGTCTGTGTCCTTTTTAAGTTTTTCAATGGCTGTGTCCACTTCAGGGCCAAAAAGTTGTTTCTCGTTGAAGGGCATATTAAGGACAGCCTGCTGGATTTCAGGTTTGAAGCCTGAAGTGCGGAGCCAAGCGTGTCTCCTTATGGTGACAGCAGTGTTGACTGTTCTCGCTGCAGTATCGGCTGCGTCCATTGAAGAGCGGATTTGATTGTTTGAGATCGTTTGTCCCTCTTCAACTATTTGCTGCGCCCTTTTTTGGTATTCCTGGGGAAGATGGTCTATGAGAAGTTGCATCTCATCCCAGTGTGCGCGGTCATATCGGGCCAGCAGCGCTTGAGAATTTGCGATGCGCCACTGGTTGGCTGCCTGTGATGCTACTCTTTTTCCTGCCGCATCAAATTTTCGGCTTTCTTTGTCCGGAGGTGGGGCGTCGCCAGATGTATGGGAATTTGCTCTTTTGCGAGCTGCCCCTACTACTACGGAGTCAGGTGGTAACTGCGAAGTAATAAACACTGGGTCTGTGGGTGGTGGTTTGTATTTCTTATCCACCCTTGGGGTGATGGCTCTTGATTTTACGGGCTCTTCAAAAATTTGTTTTGCGTGCCGTAACATCCCTGGTAGCATTGGGAGACATTGATATTGGCTATGTGTAGCCGAGAGGGTGTTAAATAAAAAATCATCCTCTATAGGATCGGAATGCAGTTGGACATTGTGGAATTCTTCTGCCCTAGCCACCAGTTGCGAGTATGAGGTACTGTCCTCTGGCGGTGACGGCTTTGTGGGGTATGAATCTGGATCATTGTCCGGCACTGGGGTGTCATATAGGTCCCAAGCGTCTTGATCCTGATTATCTTGACTTATGGTAGTTTGTGCTGGTGAGTGCATTTGTGGCGGTGTTTGTGCCGGCGATGCCTGTTGTGGTGGAGAGGGCGGAGGCGTGACTTTTTTAACCACTTTGGCTTGTGGTTGTGCGTCATCCTTGAGAAATCCGATCCTTCTTTTTCTCATTATTGGGGGAAGGGTTGATATCTTCCCTGTGTCTTGCTGGATGTACAGTCTCTTTTGTGTGTAGTCTGATTCTACACTTTGGAGCTCTTGTCCAAATCTGTGCATCTGGCCACTTATTCCTTGTTCCTCTGTGTAGGATGGAGGTGTGGAACTTTTCGGCGCCGAGAGAGAATCTTTTTTCGGCTTCGGCACCGACAGAATTTTTGTGGCTTTCGGCAGTGTGTCTCGGTGCCGATGTTTTTCGGTGCCGGCATCTTGTTTTTGCCTCTCGGAGCCGCTATCTCGGCTCCGAGGTTGCTCCATGGCGGTCCCTCGACCGGAGTCGGGTGTCTTCGCTATGGGCGTGCCCTTTTTCGGCGCCTTCGACGGCTCGCCGGTTTTATGGGTCGAGCCATGGCCTGTTGGCAGTGGCGTCCCCTGGGCTTTTGTCTTCTCAATGGTTTTTATTTTCGACGTCTTACTCACTGTTTGTTGTTGTTGTTCGACGTCGGAGTCTCCGGATTCTGATTCCGGAACCGAGAATGTTTCCTCTTCGTCGTCGAAACTTTGTTTTGTCGGCGTGGACGCCATTTGTAGACGCCTGGCTCTTCGGTCCCGGAGTGTTTTTCTGGACCGGAAGGCTCGACAGGCCTCACAGGTATCCTCCTTGTGCTCGGGGGACAAGCACAAGTTACAGACCAAGTGCTGATCTGTATAAGGATACTTACTGTGACATTTTGGGCAGAAACGGAACGGGGTCCGTTCCATCGGCTTCGATGTCGCACGCGGTCGGGCCGACCAGGCCCCGATGGGGGATCGAAGCTACCCCAAAGTCTTCCGATGATCGGTGTCGATGTACCTAACTATCCCGATACCGAACGGAACAATACCGACGCTTTCTTCCGAGATTCTGACTAACTTTCCGAACCGAAACACGGAGCGAAAAGGAATACGTCCGAACCCGACAGCGGAAAAAAACAATCTAAGATGGAGTCGACGCCCATGCGCAATGGAGCCGAAGAGGGAGGAGTCCTTCGGTCCCGTGACCAAAAAAGACTTCTTCGAAGAAAAACAACTTGTAATACTCCGAGCCCAACACCAGGCAGCGGACTGTGGGCAGCGGACTGTGCTAAACATGTGTATCTGCAGCAACATATGCCATCGAACAGTAGGTTTCATATTGTTAGTGTATGGCTTCCACCCCACGTTGTTCCTTGAGATCTTTTTTCTCCTTTAGTACGTTCAATGGTGGTTTGATTTCATTGGCCTGGAGTTGCTGCTTCCAAAACATTTTACCTCAGGAGTTGGAGACATTCCCCATTCTAATTGTTCAGACATAATTTAAAAGTAGGTTTTACAATCCTTCTCAATGCTAGTGTTACCTGGAGTAATCAGGCAATAAAGAAACCCCTTCCACACATGACCCGTCTGGAAGGGTTGGCTACAGGTTGTTGTGTGTTACGGGGCTAAAGGTTTCTTTGAAAACACTGTCAAGAGCCTCTTGAGAATGTGTGTATATCAGCATCTTTATTTGTTTATTCAATACATTTATTCATCTCTTATATATACAGTGAAGTATGTGGGAGCTTTAGGTCGAACAACCAAAAGAGTGTTAAATAAGCAAATTAGACTAAGAACTGAGGCGTAGGCCAATATACAGACATGAGTTGGTAAGTGGTGGTCACTTTATGCATAAGAGTTTGCGAAGGTTAACAAATAGTAGTATGGTATATTTCAATAGTCAAACACTCATAGGCTCAGTTAAGAGCAGCTAATTGATAATGAAAGTGGAGGAAAAGAGGAAGTAGAGGAGATGGCAAGTAGGGTCGCACACTTGGCCATAGGTAAAACACCATTAAGCACAGTCTCAGAAGAGTTATATTTTGGGAGATCTAGCCATTGCTGGGGACAGAATCTGAACAGAAAAGCTACATTTTCAGCTTTAAATGGAGACTGAACAGGTGACTGTTTAGGGACTTCCAGAATAATAGATAGGTTGCTTGGTTCTTAGATCCACAGTAAGCAACGTACGTGGGAGTGTGGCAAGTCCTGAAAAGGCCTGGTGCTGGGTGTGCATTCATTCCAAACATGGGCTTTCCAATTGAAAGGTGCTCTAACCCCTGAGTCCTCTCAAGTCAAAGTCAGAGGTTTGAGAGAGAGGGAGCTGAATTAAGATGGACCACCCTGTAGGCTAAGCATCCTACTTTAAAATGTATTCTTGTCCTGATGTGGAACCAGAGGAGTTTGCAGAGAACTGATTGATAAGTTTTTCCCATTTACACACACTATCCAACCTTATAGTCATCTGATTGTCCTTTGTCATTGCTGTTGTTACCTTCTTATTCAATGGCATTATTTTTCTAAATTGATGCAGTTTGGTCATTTGCACTTTGTTCTGAACATTTCTGGCAGTTCTTGGTGCCAGTTTTTCACTATGTAGACCACTAACGACTGAAAAAAAGAGAAGCATAAAGCTCTCACCTTTGCTGCTTTTCTGTGTGTTATGTGGATTCAGACTCTTCAGTCAAATATTTAGCTGTTGGCACAGCTTTTGGTCCATACTGTCCTCATTTCTATTTGTTTTGTATCTCTTTCCGGATTGCATGAGCCAGGAAATGACTATTGGACCATTTCCCTCTGTGGAGTAGCAAGACTAATATCGGCTGCTCCTCTAATTTAGGTCTTTTATTGAATCCTTGGAGGACTAATCCCCACTTATCACTGGAATATACAAAAATAATTGCACTTGGTTTTTTTATTTTGAGGTCCCTCTTACCCCCTTCTCTTCGGCCTTTTCTGTTGCAGATGTCTTGTCTCCTTGCTGTCAATACCATCCATTCGAGCCTGCTCTGTATTCCTCTGTTCTGTCACTGTCGTATGGGGAATTACCTTTTTTTATTCCACCAGGCCGTGATTGACTAACACTTTGTTGCACCATTGCTAACTTCAGTTTTAACTATTATAGGTGCATATACCACCTGCAATATACTGCTAGATAATGATATAGGCAATAATGACGTTCTATCAGTCAGGAAAGCTGTACAGACCCTGTTGTTAGAAGGGTCTCATAACAAGCTCAGTTTGCTTCAATTTTTCTTAGTTTTCCATCTTCTTGAATGTCTGTGCAAAACATTTCTAACCTTGGATGGCCAATCTACATTCCTTTTTGGAGACATGATTCTCTTCAATGTTCTCTAACTGAATTCTCCCAAGGTAGGAGAAGACTATTAAAAAAATGAAACTGGAGATACAGAACTCCTGGCACTCTTTCTTAATGCATCAAACATTTCTGGTCCACAGGAATCTTAGAACTACAAGGCATTTCTTGAGAGAGAGATCTTTAGTGGCCCATGTCACTCATGATAAAAGGACGGGAAGTCTATCAAGTTACCGTTATGAGTTCCTTAACATTTGTTATCAAAGTGGGATGGAGTATGGAAAAATACTCACCTTGGTGTATAAGGGTATCCACATATAAAGAGGATAAGCACTTTTTACATGGCAGAAAACTTGGTATGTCTGACCTACTATCATGTTAAGAACTGATCAGATCTCATCTACACTGGTATCACTTCACCGGAATTCAGGTGACTGAAAGGTTGGATTTAAAATCACCCATGCTTCCTATAAGATCCTGCACCTGACCAAATACTTCCCAGCACTGTCCTCATTGCTCATATAAAAATATCAGTGATTCAAGGGACAGTTTCTGCTATGGTGTGACCTCTAGTAATTGCTTCCCTCTGCCTTCGAGAGTACCTCAGGAAGTCTACAAAAGCCTCTTTAATATCCAACTCTTATGTAAAGCAGATGAATATGAGTCATGTGTTTTTGTTGTTCCTTCTTTCCACCTCGCCCTTGGTCAATGAGAACTTTCAAGCTTCCAGTGGATTAAATAGTGTTTTCCATAAAATATTAAGGACATACAATAAATTACTAATTCATCATAAGTATGCTATTCAGTACAGGGAAGGATTAGAGAATCCTATAAGAATAATTTTTACTCTTTTCAGACACAAACATATTTCAATTCAAGAATATTTACTATACACACTGCAATGTACTTGGCACAACTCTTCTGTCTTTAATAACGACTGAAATGGCATTACTGTACCTGAAATAACCCATTTTTGGTGTGTAAAACTTTGGCAGGGCTTCATGTCTCCAATTCATTCCTCCATCTTCAAACAGTACCAGGCAAAATGAATAGATCCCATCTGTAGCCAGCACTGTTTGGTATGTGTTGGTCTGTTTAGGAAAAATGAAAATATAATAATCCAATTAGAAATGACAGGCACATTTGAAAAAGGAAGTACCACCGTAATAGTGAAGTACATTAAGAAGAAAACAGTATTTTTCACCCTGTGTTTATTTATATGGGTGTCTCTGGGAGATGCACCCCAATTTATTTTGCCATATTTTGGAAAATGCTTTGCTCAAATGACAGCACATGAAGTGTACAGAACTATAGTTGAGCTTTGTAACTACTATTTTCAGGCTAAGGAGTCATCGATGGCTGGTAGCAACTGTACATACCTTTTTACCTGTGCATGTGTTTTATAGGAAATAATCATCTTTTGTGTGGTGTACCACCAGATTGCTGCCATATGTGTTTTTGCCAGCTGAAGAACTCTGCATTTTAGCTCTGTAAACCATTATTAAAGTGCCTGTGCTCCCCCTTTTAACATGGCTAAATTGGCATAAAGCTAATTGGCATATTTAACTTATGTGCAGGTCTCCCTCTAGGGTAGAAGGTATATCCAAACCTTGGCAGTTGAATGCCACTGATAAACTACGCACCTATTGTGCAATCCACTACAGTGGCAGTGCAAACATGGATTCAGGCCTGCCACTGTAGCCTGACAGGAGCTGTTTTAAAGCTACAGTTCAACCTGTCAATATAAACACTTCTGACAATTCAAAACCTTACTTCTAAACACTAATATGTCACCAATATGTAGGTCTTATAGCCCTTAAGTCAATGTGCATGGTATGTATAAGTCGAACATGTAGAAAGTAAATGTCAAATATTTTGTATTTGGCTCGAAAATACTAAGAAACTTGGTGGACTCATTGAAAAATGTATTACATTCTAATTGAGAGATGAAGTTGGATGTGTAATAAATACAAAAGGAAAAGTACTTTTAGAAAGTTACTTATTTCCCTGTCTAAGGCCTCTGGAGGCTAATTTGCATTACCTTCCGGCTCCCGCCTTCTTATTGCTCACGTCCTGAATGAGGTGTGAAAACTGGGCCTGGAGCAAAACAAATGCCTGAGTGGATGGAGGTTCTTTCTGTTCCACTAGCAGGATGACCATTTGGGCAGTGCCCGGGATATTAGTTTACTTCAAATGGGCTGTCACTATCATGGACACATTTACACCACTGCCCTGTTATTTGCAACAAGAGGACAGAAAGGAACACTTTTTGTAAAACATAGCATCACAGGAAGAAAAAGGAGGAACTGGCAAAATAATGTGAAGCAGGTTAAAAGAGGTGCATTACAACATTTAACACATGTACACACCAGCATACAGGTTGTGGCACAAGACATACTTCAAAATAGTCATTTAGTTTACACCAAACTTACTGTGAGGGTACGGGTGCGGGAAGGATTGGTTTAATATACAGAGGGGCACTAGACAGTGCTGCCCTCTCTCTCCCTCGCTGTTTGCATTAGCCATTGCGCCATGGGCAGCCTGGGGGGGCGAGCCAATGCTTTATTCTAAGGATTTCAATGGTCCACAGAGGTGAGTGACAGAATTTCCCTCTATGCAGACAATGTATTGATGTTTTTGGATAAACCAGAGAAATCGGGGACTTGCGTTCCTCAAATCCTTTATGTCTTGGGCCCTACTCTGACCTCCAAATAAATGAGGCTAAATCGTCCATTTAGTCCATTGCCCCTTGCCCACCTGCTATGCCCTGGGCACCTAAGATGAGGTTGCTCCCAATAGGCTTTGGATACCTGGTGGTATTTATTACCTTAGACAGGGACCGAGCATACATGTCCAACTTACAATCCTAAATTGATGGTCTCGCCAAAGACATAAAATTATGGGTCAACTCTCCCGCTGTTCCTGCAGGGGCACTTGGCCATCTTTAAGATGGTGTCCTGGCCGAGACATCTGTACCAGCCCCAGAATTATCCCTACCTCTGAGTCACATTTTATTCGCCAGAGTTAACGCCTTCCTACTCTGCTGTGGGGTTGGTGGGGACTGTGAATCTCCCTGGAAAAGGGCTGTCATCACAAACACAGCCATGAGATCACTACTCCAGACGAACGAGTTACTTACCTTCGGTAACGACTTTTCTGGTGGATACATTAGCTACCTGTGGATTCCTCACCTCATGAATACTCCCATGGCGCCAGCATTCGACGGAAATCTTCTTACTAGTCTCTGCACGTCGACGAGGACGTCACTGTCTCGCACGCGACGCCGTCTGACGTCATACAGGCAATAAGAGGTCCTCGACGACGTGCAGACGTCAGTACCAATCATTTTTTACGTGCATGAGAACGACCAGGCAATGCAATGAAAGAGCAAGGCAACATCCATTATATTGTAAAAATACACCACATTGTATGAATAACTGTAAATCTTTTTATGTACATATATATATATATATATAAAACTCTCTCTTTTAAAATATATACACACACCAAGTATATACATAAAGATATATACACATATACATATATATATAAATATATTATATATACATCTATTGCACCCTCAAAGACCAAGAGGAGCGCACTCAAGGATTACTTGGCAAGACCATAAAGGCAACGGGGAGGCGGGTGGGACCGTGAGGAATCCACAGGTAGCTAATGTATCCACCAGAAAAGTCGTTACCGAAGGTAAGTAACTCGTTCTTCTGATGGATACAACTACCTGTGGATTCCTCACCTCATGAATAGAGTCCCAAAGCAGTACCACGCCCGGCGGTGGGTGCCTAAATGGTCAAACCAAGAAATCCTGCAGCACTGACCGTGCAAAATGGCCGTCCCTTCTAACCTCAGAATCTAAACAGTAATGTTTTGCAAAAGTGTGAAGGGACGACCAAGTTGCGGCCTTGCAGATGTCGACCACAGGAACACCTCTGGCTAAGGCCGAAGTGGCCGACTTAGCTCTGGTGGAATGAGCTCTAATGCCCTCAGGAGGATCCTTCTTTGCCAAAGAGTAACATATTTTAATGCAAAGAACAACCCACCTGGATAGTGTTCTCTTGTGGACTGCCTTTCCTCTCCTCTTGCCCACGTATCCAATAAACAGCTGATCCTCCAGCCTGAAATCCCTTGTTCTATCGATAAAGAAGCTCAACGCTCTCTTTGGGTCCAGACGGTGCAGTCTTTCTTCCTCTTTGGAAGGATGAGGCGGAGGATAGAACGTGGACAAAGTAATTGCCTGAGCCAAATGGAAGGGTGAAACAACCTTCGGGAGGAAAGCAGCCTTGGTCCTCAACACCACCTTATCCCCATAAAAAGTTGTATAAGGGGGTTTTACTGATAAGGCCTGCAACTCACTCACTCTCCTTGCTGATGTTATAGCTATCAGGAAGACTGTTTTTAAAACCAAATACCTCAAGGGGCAAGAATGCATAGGTTCAAAAGGGGACCCCATAAGGAAAGTCAGGACTAAGGACAAATCCCATTGCGGCATAACGAATGGCTTTGGAGGATATTGATTTAGAAGACCTTTAAAGAATCTGATAACAATAGGGGATTTAAATAAAGATGGTTGGTCTGGAAGACATATGAAGGCTGACAAGGCCGATAAATAACCTTTAATGGTAGCCACTGCACAACCTTTCTGCGCCAGAGATAGAGCAAAAGACAAAACGTCCGATAGATGAGCATGTAAGGGATCAATCTGCCTCTCTCCACACCACGCAACAAATTTAGACCACCTATTAGCGTAGATAGATTTAGTGGAGTGTCGCCTGGCCGCTAATATAACATCCACTACCTCAGGCGGGAGAGAGAAGGAACTCAGGTTGCCCCGTTCAATCTCCAGGCATGTAGGTGCAGACTCTGGAGGTTGGGGTGTAGAACCTGCCCCTGCGACTGTGAGAGGAGGTCTGCCCTGAAAGGGAGATGGAGCGGCGGGCACGTTGAGAGTTGGAGAAGGTCGGAGTACCACACCCTCCTTGGCCAATCCGGAGCTATTAAGATTACTAGAGCCCGGTCTTGGCGAATCTTCCTCAATACTCGAGGAATCAAGGGTATGGGAGGAAACGCGTCCCCCAACGCTTCCTGCATCGGATACTGAAGGCTGCAGAACAACGGACAATGCGCGTTCTCTCGAGTGGCGAACAGATCTACCCGAGGAAACCCCCACTTCTGGAAGATTAAACGGACTTGATCTGGATGGAGACGCCACTCGTGGTCTGCCAAGAAGTGGCGACTGAGACTGTCCGCACGCACGTTCAAAACTCCGGCCAGATGGTTTGCTATCAAGCAAATCCGATGGTCCTTTGCCCAGGACCATAGTCGAAGAGCTTCTCTGCAGAGAAGGTACGACCCCACTCCTCCCTGCTTGTTTATGTACCACATCGTGGTAGTATTGTCCGTTAGGACCTGTACCGACTGACCACGAAGGGAAGGGAGGAAGGCCTTGAGAGCCAGACGTACAGCCCGTAACTCTAACAGATTGATGTGAAAAATCTGTTCCTCTGGAGACCAAAGACCTTTGATCTCCAGATCCCCCAGATGAGCTCCCCACCCTAGAGTGGAAGCATCCGTTATGACTGTGGCCACTGGTGGCGACTGCTGGAACGGCTTTCCTTGTGAAAGATTGTTGCTTGCAATCCACCACTTCAAATCCACAGCAGCATCTCTGGAGATCTTGACAGTACCCTCTAGATCCCCTCTGTGTTGAGACCACTGCCTTCGGAGGCACCACTGAAGAGCCCTCATGTGCCAGCGAGCATGCGTGACCAACAGAATGCAGGAGGCAAAAAGACCGAGCAGACGAAGGACCTTGAGGACTGGAACTACCGCTCCATTTCGAAACATTGGAACCAAATCCTGAATATCTTGAATCCGCTGAGGCGGAGGAAAGGCCCGACCCAATGTTGTATCCAGTACTGCCCCTATGAACAGGAGGCGCTGAGAGGGCTCTAGGTGAGATTTGGGCTCGTTCACCGAAAAGCCCAGGTCGAACAACAACTGGGTTGTTGACTGCAGATGACGCAACACAAGCTCCGGGGACTTGGCTTTGATCAACCAATCGTCCAAGTAAGGGAATACTGCTATCCCCTTCCTTCTGAGCTCTGCCGCAACCACCGACATCACCTTCGTGAAGACTCGAGGTGCTGAAGTAAGACCAAACGGAAGGACCGCAAACTGGTAGTGTTGCGATCCCACCACAAACCGGAGATACTTCCTGTGTGACTTGAGTATCGGGATATGAAAGTAAGCATCCTGCAAGTCGACAGACACCATCCAGTCTTCCATGTTCAACGCCAAAAGCACCTGTGCTAGGGTCAGCATCTTGAACTTTTCCTGCTTGAGGAACCAATTCAAGATCCTCAGGTCCAGAATTGGTCTCAAACGACCATCCTTCTTGGGAATCAGGAAATACCTTGAGTAAACTCCTTGACCCCTTTCCTGCTCCGGGACAAACTCCACCGCGCCCTTTAAAAGGAGGACTTCTACCTCCTGTTCTAGCAACAGGAGGTGTTCTTGTGAACAATACGAAGGGCGGGGCGGGATGAGGGGCGGAAACTCCCGAAAGGGAAGGGTGTAGCCTTTTCCCACAACACTGAGAACCCAAGTGTCCGACGTAACAGTCTCCCATTTGGTGAGAAAATGCTGTAATCTTCCCCCTACAGGAGAGGAGTGAGTGGGAAATGGTGGAAGCCTAAGGCTGCTTCCCCTGCTGCACCCCGCCAGAGGATGAGGAAGAGGCAGAGTGCTGCTGAGAAGCTCCCCTGGTGCGGACCCTACCCCTCCCCCTAAAAGATCTATAGGGATGGGAAGAGGCAGGTTGCTGATATCTTCCCCGAAAGGAAGAGGAGGAAGAGCCACGCCCAAATCCACGAAACCTCCTGAAGAATCTGGAAGAGGCCGTGGAAGAAGGAGCTTGGAGTCCCAACGACTTAGCCGTGGCCCTGCTCTCCTTAAACCGTTCCAAGGCCGAATCAGCCTTAGCCCCAAACAGTTTGTCCCCATCAAACGGGAGATCCAACAATGTGGACTGTACATCTGCCGAAAAGCCCGAGTTACGGAGCCAGGCCTGTCTCCTTTCCACCACAGTTGTGCCCATTGCTCTGGCTACCGAGTCGGTGGTATCCAGTCCCGTCTGGATAATTTGGGTCGCAGCAGCCTGGGCATCAGAGACAAGATCCAAAAGACCCTGGGGAAGCTCTGTAAACGAAGAGGAGATGTCATCCATCAGAGCATGAATATACCTCCCCAGGATACAGGTTGCATTGGTGGCTTTTAATGCCAGACTGCAGGACGAAAAAATCTTCTTCGACTGCGCCTCCAGCTTTTTTGAATCTCTGTCCCCAGGCACCGTCGGAAAAGAACCAGGCGCTGACTTGGACGAACAGGAGGCCTGCACAACCAAGCTCTCCGGCGTAGGGTGCCTAGATAGGAAACCAGGATCAGTTGGAGCCGTCCGATACCTCCTGGCCACGGCTCTGTGAACTGCTGGGGAAGATGCCGGCTTCTTCCACACCTCTAAAACCGGATCCAGCAGAGCGTCATTAAAAGGTAATAGAGGCTCCGCCGCGGCTGAGGCCGGATGCAACACCTCTGTCAAAAGGTTTTGTTTCGCCTCCACCACCGGCAAAGGCAGGTCCAAAAAACTAGCTGCCTTCCGTACCACTGTATGAAAGGAAGCAGCTTTTTCGGTATATTCCCCCGGGGACGAAAGGTCCCACTCAGGGGAAGTGTCCAGCCCACTGGCCGACTCCAGTCCACGCAGCCCATCACCCGAGTCCTCTAGCTCTCCTTCCTCTAGGGCTCGTTGGTACTCCTGCTCTTCTAGTACCCGGAGAGCACGCCTCCTTGAATGCAGTCGTTGCTCAATCCGCGAAGTCGACCATACCTCCGCCGAAGTCGGAGATCGGCGCCGATCTTCCGAAGCCACCGACGCCGCATCCGGCGCCACAGGTAACTTCGGCGCCGACTGAAGAGCAGTTGAAACGGATGGACCCACCGGAGTCACAGGCCGAAATCTCGACGTCGACGGGATGGAAATCCCTGGGGCCAATCCCTCCGAAGCCACCGGAGCGGCCACCGGCGCCGACACTGGCGCCGAGCCCACGTTCCCAAACGGGAGAAAGGGCATAAAGGGTGCCGGCCGAAGAGGCGCAGGATCACCCAAAGAAAAGGCCAAAGGCCCAGCCGGAGCACCCCCTGGAGCCATCTGTTGGAAGATGGCATACATCGCATTCAAGAATGCGGAACTATCGGCTCCAGGGGTGGGAAAAGCCGGATACTGGGGTGCCTGACTCGGAGGCGACCCCGACGCCGGCCTCGGCGTCTGCGCCGGAGAAAACACTTGAGGCTCCAATACCTCAATCACCGACGCCTGTCCAGGCGAAGTTGGAGACGCCGGAGAGGGCAACGGCGTCGAAGGATGCGGCGTCACCGTGGGGCTGACCTCCCATGTCCTTCGGCGCCGATCCGGAGACCTGGAACGAGCCTCCCTTGAATGACGCCGAGATTCTCTACGGCGCCGGGAGTCTCGATGACGCCGATGTCTTGGAGAAGACTTTTTCTTGTGATGCTTCTCCTTTGACTTGGCCATAAACAGCTTCGCCTCGCGTTCTTTAAGGGCCTTCGGATTCATGTGCTGACATGAATCACAAGTCGAGACGTCGTGGTCGGAGCTCAAACACCAAAGGCAATCGGAATGAGGATCCGTCACCGACATCTTGCCTCCACACTCACGACAAGGCTTAAATCCAGACTTTCTCTGCGACATTATTTCCACAGAGAAAGAGTACGCAGCAAGATATACACTGTAACCGCAAGAGTAACAGTTGCTCCCTCGAAGATAACCGTTTCGAATGCACGGAAAAAAGGGAACTGACGTCTGCACGTCGTCGAGGACCTCTTATTGCCTGTATGACGTCAGACGGCGTCGCGTGCGAGACAGTGACGTCCTCGTCGACGTGCAGAGACTAGTAAGAAGATTTCCGTCGAATGCTGGCGCCATGGGAGTATTCATGAGGTGAGGAATCCACAGGTAGTTGTATCCATCAGAAATACTCTTATACTACCAAGCGGCTCACCTTCTAGTTCTGAACGACTGGTGATTTGACGATCCACCATAAGCAACCAAGGGGTGGATCATGGGCTGCTCCAACACCCTGCATTTACTCTTTGGGGGCACATGTCCAAGCCTTCTACCCACTGCCATGAGAGTCGTGCTGACAATATGGGCGGACGCACTCAAATTGATGGGATGGTCGGCAATCTCACTATGGAGACCCTGCTATGGTGGAGAAGAAAACAAGTTACTTACCTGTAACTACAGTTATCCAGTATTGGTATCTTTCATAAATTCACATACTTGAATCATCCCCGTCGTCGAAGTGGGAGTCCCACGGTACATAAAATAGCAATAAATAATAAAAAAAATTTTTTTGCCATAGGCTATAATGGAGTCAGAGCTTGCTCATATAGCCTATCCATGTCCTTTTGTGAAAGGACCCAAACCTGCCTGCTGTCCAATCAGGCACCAGCACCCTCTAGAACCTTCTCCAGAGAAGCTCCCTTCCTCAGATTTTCCAGCACGGAAGTGAAAAATTAAAAACCTGAGAGGAATGTGAGCATCAAAGGGGAGGAGGGTGGGTCGCATGTGAATTTATGAAAGATACAAATACTGGATAACTGTAGTTACAGGTAAGTAACTTGTTTTCTTATCCAGTATTGGATCTTTCATAAATTCACATGCTTGAATCTGAATAGACAGCAGTATGGTTGATAAACATTGTATCCAGCGTGGGTGGAGGGTGCGAACACGAAGACCCTCTATCTCAATTATAGTTAATAATAATTATAATAATAATAACATTTAAATAAAACTCATATATTTCTGAGCGTGAGTTACGAAGGAATACAGATACTCTAAGTACGTGTATATATATATATATATATATATATATATATATATATATATATAAATATAGATAAAATTCATCTATCTGCATACACATTAATAAGTACATACATACGTACACTTTAGATATTTCACCAGGAAAACACACTAGAAACATGGTTATCTGCATGTTAAACCATATGACTATAACTAAGGAAAGGTCTCACCTTAATGAAAGAGATGGCGTAGCACAGCTTGTCCTACTAGAGAGTCTGCTCTTTGTGATGACTCCAAACAATAGTGCTGCGTAAAGGAGTGTGTGGTTTTCCATGTCGCAGCCTGGCAAATTTTTTCAAGGGCAATACCTTGAAACAAAGCAGCCGATGAGGAGACTGCTCTTGTAGAGTGGGCTCTCAGGCGCCTAGTCAAAGGTTTTCCTGCCTTGGTGTGACAAAATTGGATTGTGGAAGAAATCCATAGGGCTATAGTGGCCTTGGTTACTCCTGTTCCCTGACGTCCCAGAGAACAAGATACTAGGAGTTGGTCTGATTTCCTGATGTTCTTGGTACTTTGCAGGTAAAATTTTAGGCATTGTTTAATGTCCAAAGAATGGAGAGTTCTCTCTGCTATCGTAGTAGGGTTTGGTAAAAAGGTTCGTAGAATAACTGGTTCATTGAGGTGGAATGAAGATGGAACTTTGGGAATATATCTGGGATTGGTTCGGAGCATAACGAAATCCTCAGAAACAACTAAAAAGGGTTCTTTAGTAGTGAACGCTTGTATATCACTGACTCTTCTGGTAGAGGTGAGAGCGAGCAAGGTTGAGACTTTCCAGGTGATGTACTTGAGTTCAGCTCTATGGATGGGTTCAAAAGGGGCTTTCATGAGCTGGGAGAGAACAATATTAAGGTGCCACTCTGGCGGAGGTAAGCGTGCGGAACAGCCCTTTCATAAACTGTTTGATGACTCTGGTTGAACCAATAGACGGCATGTTAGCCGATCGTCTGTAAGAGGCTATAGCTGCTAGGTGAATCTTGACTGATGCATAGGAAAGACCAGCCTTGGAAAGGGAGAGCAGGTAAGGAAGAATTTGCTCAGGATTGATTTGAAATGGGTGAAAATTGTTCTGAGAACACCAAACACAGAACCTCTTCCATTTTAATTTGTATGTCTTATTCGTGCTCTCCGCTCGCGCTTTAGATAATATGAGCCTACATTCTTGGTTGATGTTCATATCTTGGAACTCTCTGAACTCAGGAGCCAAGCATGCAAGTGCAGTGAAGTTGGGTCGGGATGTAAGATGAGACCCTGATTCTTCGATAGCAGATTGTGGTTGCAAGGGAGACGGACTGGATTGGCTATTGACCGGAGGAGGAGCTCCGTGTACCAGTACTGCCTCGGCCACTTGGGGGCTATGAGAATGATCTTGCAGCCTTCGGTCTTCATTTTCCTGAGGAGTCTGGGAATTAGTGGAATGGGGGGAAAAGCGTATGCAAAGATCCCGGACCATCTTATCAAAAGAGCATTTCCCCACGACCCCGGGAGTGGGTATCGACTGGCGTAAAACTGGCATTTGGCGTTCAGGTTGGTGGCGAACAGGTCTAGGATCGGCCAACCCCATCGTTGAAAAATGCTCTCGAGTATGGTCTGGTTGAGTTCCCACTCGTGACAGTTGTCGTCTGTCCTGCTGAGAGAGTCCGCTAGAGCATTGTTGACCCCCGCCAGGTGCTCTGCCCTGAGGCGGACGTTGTTCCGTGTGAGCCAGTTCCAGAGAGACTGAGCTTCCCTTGAGAGGGAGAGGGATCTTGTTCCTCCCTGCTTGTTGATGTAGAACATGCTTGTTGTGTTGTCTGTTCTGACTAACACAGATGATCCTGCGATGCGTGGCAGAAAAGCTTTGAGCGTAAGATGAATCGCCTTCAGTTCTAACAGATTTATGTGCATCTCTTTTTGGAGCTTGGACCATTTGCCTTGAATGCGCATGTCCTGTAAGTGGCCTCCCCATCCTTCCAGGGAGGCATCCGTGGTGATAAAGAAATCTGCTATTGGTGCCAGAAAGGTTAGACCGTGGGAGAGGTGGTTGATGTGGGACCACCATTCTAACGTCTGCCGAATCCTTGGTGTGATGGTTATTAAATCATCGAAGGATCCTTGTGACTGGGTCCATTGTAGTTGTAGTTCTTCTTGTAGAGGTCTCATCTTGAGTCTTGCCAGCGGTACTAGGACTATGGCTGAGGAAATCATGCCCAGAAGCGATATGAATAGTCGTACTGAAACGAACTTTCTTGCGGAGATTGTGACAGCCAATTGAGTCAGCTTCTGCTGCCTTGCTAGGGTAAAATATGCCTTGTTTTGGATAGTGTCCAATTCTGCTCCCAGGAAAACTCTCCTGCGTGCGGGGAACACAAATGACTTTTGTAGGTTCACCGTTAGACCCAAACTGTTGAATAGTCTTAGGCAGGAATCTGTGGCTTTTGAGGCTAGTAGAGATGACGGAGCCTTTATGAGACAGTCGTCCAGGTAAGGGAACACTTGAAAACCCTTGCTTCTGAGGGAGGCTGCGACTGGGGCAAGGCATTTCGTGAAGATTCTCGGAGCTGATCTGAGGCCAAATGGCAGGACTCTGAATTGATAATGGGCACCGGCTACTGTAAAACTGAGATATTTGCGATGTTTTTGGTGTATTGGAACGTGGAAGTAGGCGTCCTGGAGATCTAAGGTTGTCATAAGATCTTCAGGATTCAAGAGGTGCAAGATATCTGACAATGTGATCATCCAGAAGGATTGTTTCCGAAGGAACTTGTTGAGCTTCCTGAGGTCTAATATAGGACGCCACTCTCCCGACTTCTTCCTTATGAGGAAAAAACGGGAGTAGAATCCGAGACCTCGTTGCTGCAGAGGAACTGCCTCTATGGCCCCTTTGGCCAGAAGGCTGAGGACTTCCGCCTGAAGCAGACGAAGGTGGAGAGAGCTGCCTGATGTTGGTGGGTGAAGCTGTGGCTTTTCTGTGAACTCCAGGGTATGACCTCTTGTCACTATATCTAGCACCCACTTGTCCGATGTTATCTTCTTCCACTCTTGGATGAAGTTGGAAATGTTTGCTCCTACTTGTTGATGTTGCGGG
Source organism: Pleurodeles waltl (assembly GCF_031143425.1). NCBI lineage: Eukaryota > Metazoa > Chordata > Amphibia > Caudata > Salamandridae > Pleurodeles > Pleurodeles waltl. Next base: position 18,258,306 of record NC_090450.1, on the reverse strand, counting down.
CATTGAGGGAGCATAGCCGGTGCCTGTGGAAGATCATTGCTTTCTGGGTTGATCTCTGGATTGTGACCCCTGTCTTCGTTTTCCTCCCTGTCTGGTATAGGAGGCAGTCGATGATTGCCTGTACTGCTGATGGTATGAAGGCCTGTACTGCGATTGCTGGTACTGTCTATGAAAGGAGCCTCGAAATGAGGTGAAACCTCTCCCTCTAGCCCCTCGAAAGGGCTGCTTCCTGTACTGCAGGGTACCCAGGGACTTGGCCGTGTCTGTGTCCGTCTTAATGGTTTGAAGTGGCGGAAACCAGTAGAGGCTATGTCCAGAGCGCAGTCAATAATCTCTTCCGACGCAAGCTCACCTTCCTGTAGGATCTTACGTGCCTCTTCTTGCTTATTTTCTGGGATGAGGTCCAGGAAAGGTTGCATGTCGGACCACATTTGACGATCATATCGGCCCAAAATTGCTAATGAATTTGCTGCCCTGACAGTGATTGCAGACATTGAGGAGAATCTTTTGCCTATATTATCCAGTCTGCGACCTTCCTTGTCTGGAGGAGTGGAGATAGGCGTTGATGGATTTTTGGAGCGCCTTTGAGCAGCCTGTGAGATGACCGAATCAGGCTTTGGATGGCCAGTAAGGCATGCCGGAGAATCTTGGGTCGCCTTATATTTTTTATCCAGTTTTTGTGGAACTGGAGGAACAGTAGCCGGATTCCGCATAATCTTTGTGCCCTCGCTCCAAATGTAATCAATAATCGGAATGGACCGTACCGACTTCCGTGATTGTTCTTTGAAATCATGCAGGAAACATTCCGATTGGGAGACAGATGTTGGTAGGTGGAAACGTACTGCGGCTCTGTCCATAAGATTATGGAAACCACCTATGTCCTCGGGCGGAGAATCAGAGGGGCGAGGAGGTGGTGGAGAAGGAGTGGGGGCCAAGTAATCATCCCATTCCTCTGTAGGATGTTGAGGAGTAGAAATTTCTCCTTCTTCTTGTTCTTCTTCCCCTGAAGTGGAACCTTCATCTCTGGGGGGTGCAGCTAACACAGAGTGTGATGTTGATCTTGGAGTAGCTGGAGGAGGAGGAGCATTACCTGGCGTCACCGTAGAGACCGGCGCCGGTGGTTGACCTTCCGCTGGAAACCTTCTCCTATAATCCTGAAGCATGGATTGTAAATCCTGGATTAAGGAGGAAGGCATTTCTACGGTGTCTCTGTGTTGAGGCTCCCGTGTTTCATAGTATTGGTCCTGATGAGAGTAGTATGGTTGATACTGTTCATACTCATTCTCTTCATCGTCATTTTTTTTTTTTCTTGATATTTGACATGGAGCTGCGAAGGGCTATGCGCATCTCCAAAAGGACCTTCGTCCGATTCCTCCCAGTCAAGAAGATGACTGGGTAGTAAAGCTGATGGTTTCGCCGACGATGGTTTCGCCGATGATGATCTTGCCGACGATGGTTTAGTCGACGGTAGTGTCGTCGACGGTAGTTTCTTTGACCCTGTCGATGGCGATAGCGCCGATGAGAATGACGTGGGTGAGGTTATAGTCGACAGGGCAGTCGTCGACGGTGCCGATGGAGTCTGGAGAGAAGGGATCGGACCCCTTACCGTGATGTTAAGGTCGTCGACGCTGACGACGGTCTCATCGACGATGAAGTGGAGACGGTAGATGTAGGTACGGTCGTCGTCGTCGTCACGGTCGTCGACGGTGCCGCGTTGTTCTAATTTTCAGAGTCATCCTTCCAGAAGTAGAAGGCTCTGAAGAAGGAGATAGATGGTAAGACTCCTTCTTTTGAAGAGGAGAGGAAGGCTCAGAGGAGACTGATGTCTGTAAGCCCTTCCCATGATGAGATTTCTGCCTCTTTCTGGATTTCTCTATGTGGCCTAGGTCCTCAGATCTGGACCTTTTATGTGGCCTCTCTGACCCACTCTCCTCACCTGAAGTACAGGATTTGGCCTGTAACCATGTCAGGAGTCTGCCCTCCCGGTCTCTGAGGGTCTTTGTGGAGAAGGTGCGGCATATTTTGCAGTCCTTAACCTGATGTTGTGGGTAGAGACAGTACAAACATTCTTTATGTGGGTCATCCACATGGAGCCTTTTCTTCCCACAGGTCTTGCAAGGGCGGAAAAGGCCTTTTCTAGAAGAATCTGACATATTTGAAGCTTTCTTGAGAGAAAATCTCTGAAGTAGAAGAAAAAACTGAGCAGAGCTCACGGAGACTCCCTTCACACGACGTGCGGTAGAAAATCTGAGGAAGGGAGCTTCTCTGGAGAAGATTCTAGAGGGTGCTGGTGCCTGATTGGACAGCAGGCAGGTTTGGGTCCTTTCACAAAAGGACATGGATAGGCTATATGAGCAAGCTCTGACTCCATTATAGCCTATGGCAAAACATTTTTATTTATTATTTATTGCTATTTTATGTACCGTGGGACTCCCACTTCGACGACGGGGATGATTCAAGCATGTGAATTTATGAAAGATCCGATACTGGATAAGTTGTCTTTCACAAGCCACATCACTTTGCGGGTTCTCCACCTTGGACACCATTGGCATCTCTGTACTCAGAAACATCATGTGCGATGAGTCGCAGATGTCCTTACAGGACCTACTATTAGAATATGACCTCCACCCCTCCCGGTTCTTCCGATACCTCCAACTCCGGCTTGCCCTCACACCCTAAATGTAGTCAGTGGAGGATATCCTCGAGTATTCCCCACTGGAGGCCAAACTCCTCCTGATGAACATCAAATATCATAACCTTTCAGTCACATACCGTATGCACCTCCGTGTAATGCCAGACTTTATGACGGGAGTGAGGGAAGAGTGGGCAAGTGATTTAGGCCCATTGGGTGCCGAACACCGGATCGAGGCAGTTGCCTCCCCTAGGGAGGCAGTGATTGCATCTCAGTTTCACATGATCTAAATCAAATTGCTGCATCACATGGACCTCACCTGTGCTCTGCTATTAAAGATAGGAATGATCCCTTTGAGCAACTGCTTAGGTTGCAACCACCCCGAGGGAGACTTAATGCACACATTCTGGCAATGGCCTACCCTTTTTCCTTTCTAGGACCATGTACATAGAACTCTGGATGAGATACTGGACTGGAAAATTCCCAGTGATCCTAACCTAAACTTACTATATGTCACAGAGGGCTGTGAGGGGAATAGATATCAAAGGGCACTGCTATGGGTAGACTTAGTGGTTACTAAATGAGACATAACGCAGGAGGGGAAAGCCATAATGGCCCCACCCGTCACCAAAAGGACTAAGGACATGGACCACCTCATGGGCCTGGAATGTCCTATAGACCTGGCGTGGAGCTGGTCCCAAAAGCACCACAAAATTTGGAGGGGATGGGCCGAATTGAGAGGCATTGCACTAGAACTGTGCATGTGGCAACCTTGGTCCATGAGCAGAGAACCACACTCCCACAGAGGAGAATTAGAGTAAATAATAGGGGATCAAAACACTTGAGAGCTCATTCATGGTGACACGCTGTATTATTCTTTTGTATATCTTGACATGGCATAGTGGTATATGCTCCACGATGTGTTGTCATAATTCTATACCATCTTCTTTGTGCACTACACCGGATGTGGAAATGGTTTGGGTAAAACAGAAATCAATAAAAAGTTTTTAAAAAATGGAAATGCAGAAGCCTGGTCCTTGAGAATACAAACAGTAGTGACTCTGCAATGAAGACTTTCAAGTTCAAAAATGGAACTTGCAAGAGAGAGAAGTGAAAGGAAAAGGATGCAGTAAATGAAAATGAAAAACAAAGCAGTCATGCTCTAAAACCCAAAAATATAGAAACAAAAGCAGTTATGTCTCCACCATATAGCACCCACAACTACCAAAGGAAAGCTCTAATCATGCAGATGATCACTGGAGAGAAATGAAGGCCAATAAGGTTGCCCACTACATTGACTGCTCCTCGGTGTAAAACAGACAATATTTGAGCTTGACATAAGAGTAAGAAAATGACGAAATGAAATTGCTGTCACTAATTTATTCTGGGTCTGGTGCATCCTTTACTAGTTATCTTTTGCAAGCTGGCAAACCATTTTCTGGTTGGGCTTTTGTGAACCATCCAAATGCTGCACCCTTCCTAAAGGTTGCTCACTGTCTGATTATGTAATCCTTAACAATTCATCACCTTCTTTCCCTGCCCCCTTAACCATTTAAACCCTTATAATGTTAAACACATACATGTCCAAGAATCATTAAGTGCCTTCTGTACAATGCACTACAATTTAGCAAATGTAGACAGAATCAGGCGTAAACAAAAAAACAGAATCCCTAGAAAACCTATCAGGACTATTAATCTGAATTGAGCAAAGGTGTTCAGATTATCCCTAACACTTTTACCTTTAGAGGCAAGTCTTGCCTCTGGAGATATAGTCCTAGGTTGACATTAGCTACCTGAACAGCCAGTGTATTCATCCATGCAGAAGAGAAGACCACCAAAATCTCCATGAAATCTGGACTAGTAACACAGGCCAGTGAGAAAAGGGCTGAAGCAGTTTCCCTACTAGTCTACTGTTTCTAGGTAGATGGCCGATGCCTGACATGGTTAAAGATGTTGATAATAACAAAAAAGTGATAGTTAGAATGCAGAAATTAATCTCAGTCATGGGTAATTACAGCATTACCACTTACAGTGCCACTAGAAACAGGCACCAATCCTATGCAAATCAGCCTTGGATTTGTCCCAACAAAAACATGATCCTGATCTGCCAAGTCAAATACTCTCTGATGGGAAGAAAACTATCCCCAAATTGCTTTTATGCATTAAATAGTGCTAATAAGAGTTAAGTTTGATAGTCTGATAATGGTCCCTAAAAAATGGAGGACATGGACATTGAGGAATCAGCAGTGGGAGGAGGTCTTGAAAGCATCTAGCCATTATGCTTCTGAAGGCTGGCAGCTGAGTAGTTCTAGCTAAGCTGGCTGTGCGAAAAGATATTTCAAATGTCTTTCTTCTAGGGAATGATGTCTTTATATTGGAGTTGGCAGATGCTAGTGTGGCTTTGTAGCAGGTGATCCACTGAGAACATCTTGAGGAGGAAACCTGTAGGCTCAAGGCTGACAAGAATGATCAAGAAAGAGAGCAGTGTGGACTTACTAATGAAAAATCTGCCCCAGGGTTTGCTATGATCATTTAAAATGCTGCAACTGTAATTGTGCCATAAACTGCATTGCATATTGAGAAAAGAGTGCAACAGATGTGCAACACAGCAGCATAATAAAAACCTTATTGGGAAGGAGGAGCAGGGAAATGAACATAAGTAGGAGCGCTTGCAGGAGAATGGGCATATGTAATAAAGTGAGATGTAGCTTGAGGACATTGAAATCATGGAAGAAGGCGAGGAAGATACCACAAAGGCAGAGGGCACTGGAAAGTTTAGACACATTCAGCATGGTCAGGGGGAACTTGGAAGATGCAGGTAAGTGGATATTGGGCACAAGTTGGAGGGCATGCGGGAAGGCAAGACAAATAATAGGTGGGTGATGGACAAATAGTTCACACACCAGTGCAATGGCGAAATTGTGAAATGTGAGAACATAAATACTGAACACATTACCTTATGGACCAGTAAATTACGTGTCAGTGGAGACTGGGAATTGTTACACACAGCAGATGAACATAAATGATTTTGGACACACAACAAAAGAGCAGAGGGAAAGAAATATATAGCAAAGATTTGCAGATTATCTTGCATCTTCAGCAATTCACCCAGAACACTTCCTTCACACTCTACCCCAAATGGCAGGCATAAAATCCCAGCTCTCCCAACAGCTCAGCCGTAATACTCACAGCTGGTCCCTGCTCACGTGAGAAGTCCCTGGCAGGGAAGGGTAGCACCTGCTCCCAGGTGATTCTGATGGCCCAGAGGGCACTGAATTGTGTGTCCAGTGTTTTGAAGTATGTTGAAATAGATGCCTCAAGGCGTGATTTGAAGTCACTGGTGGATGGATTTCTTTGGAAGTCAAAAACCTAAGAAAACCGGAGAAATTAGGTTAATCTTCACCCCTCAAACATCATCCTTGTCACCCACATACTGATTCACTTTATAGAAGCTTCTCCACTTATATTGTTTCCATCAGTCAATACTCACAATGAGCACTTGAAAAATCAAGAGCATGTCGCACAAGCCCCGGGCACCACCTTGTCTGTCCCTGATGTGTAGTACATCAGCTATCATTTTTCAAGCATCACAAATCCGGGTATCCTCCAATTTAACAATATCCCTCTCTCATTCCATTGCTTTTTTTACTTAGATAAAACAAAGGACATTAGAAAGACAGAATAAAACCTTGTCATTTACAGACATATTGGCCAAGGGATAGCCACTTCAAACATGACATTTCCAGGGAAACCCTAATCTCATTACACAAGGAGGAAAACGCTACCAAGGCATAGATTGATATGTTCCTATTGGAGACATTTGTAAAGCTGTAATATGAAAATCTATTTACACATTCACACAACACCCTTTATTTAGACACTGATACCCAAGGTGAAGCTAGGGTTGGGAAGGTGGCTCTCAGAAGTTTCTTCAAATGAACACACACAGTAATATGTCTATTTGTCTTTAAATATGTTTTTTTGAGTGCATCTGTGAGTGGGTGTGTGAGTGTCTGTATAGGTGTGTCAGTAGTTGTGTGAGTGACTCTTCCACAAAGGAACCTCACTTGTCCTTTTATCCAACAAGGGTCCACAGCTTTGCATGAAATATCTACTCAAGTTATTTCTGCCTCCTTGGGTAAAAGCTTAGTATGTACTCTACACTACAGCTGAGTAATGGAGCACAAGGAATTGTCACAAGTGACCTTGTGTGCGTTTGTCAATGTGATTGTTTCTTGTGCGTCTTTCTCCAGAATTCTATGATAACGTGAATCCTCCTACAGAGAGCCCAATAAGATGACAAAGACGCCGGCTCCATTTTCTGCGCTTTGTGAGTGCAGGGGAGACATGTTAAGGTATGTAGTGGACAAGGGTCATCACAAGATGCCTAACTCCACCAAACCAAGGTCCGTCCCCTTATCAATGTGAAGTAAGTGCTTCTTTGTTTTGTGGCGATGTCCTCATGATCCTCAGGATCAAGATTGAACCATCAAAACCTGTGGGAATCGCACTGTGGGTCCCTTTGGGCTTTTTGGAAGCTGTCCATCACCCGGGCATCAGGGAAGGAAGACACATGCAACTACTAAGGTAGACTGTGCAAGGCCAAGCGGGCGCAGCTTCAGGGCGATTTGCACATTTGCATATTCGTAGCAATTTAAAGGGAGAAACCTGGGGGACAGGGGCTGCATGGTCCTATCCCCTGGCCGACCTCCCAGGGCCCACCTCTATTAAATGGGGCAGAGGACCCAACCTAATATATATTTTTGTTGGAGGGGGGCTATGTGGCCCCCTCCTTGGGTTGATCTTGTCTCCGGGACCCCATGCCACAGGGCTCGCCCATCTGTCCTGGGTGCCCTGCAGGGCACCCAGTGTGCAATGGGCACACAGGCGGAGCCTCAAGGACATTGCGGTACCAGCTGGCTCCCCACCTTCTGCAGGAACCAGCATTTCTGTCACAGACAGGGAGCTGCTAAACATGCAGCTCCCTGTCTATGAGAGCAATTGCTTCCTCTGTTTCCCTGATCTCATGCCTGTGGGCAGGGAAACAGAGGAAACCACCATTTCCAGCAAGCAAGAGCTAATTGGCAGCTCTCGCTTGCTGGAACCAGACTGTTTGCTCTGACTTGGCAGAAGCTGTCAAAGATCCCACCAAGTCGTAGCAAACAGCTAGGTCCTTGGGCTGGGCACCCTGAGACAAAGAAGGAGCAGGTCCTGAGGGTGGCGGTCCCCAGGGCCATTACTGGCAGCCCAAGAAGGACCACGCAGCCTCTCTCTAGCTTCAGAAATTTGACCTGAGGGAGGTGGTGGTTGTAGGAAAGTAGGATCTTTCTAACACAGTTACTCCTACTTTTGCCTGCTGTCAGCGTATTTTGACTGTAGTACACTGGGATCCTGCTAACCAGGACCCCAGTGTCAGTGTTCTCTCACCTAAATTTAGTTGGTAAGCAACTTTCATACCCTACAATTGCTATACTGGCATACCCCTGTGAATCCCTAGTATATGGCACATAGGTACCCAGGGCATTGGTACATCAGGGGTCCCCCATGGGCCACAGCATGTATTATGCCATCCATGGGAGCCAATGCAAATTATGACTACAAGCGTACCATTGCAGCCTGTGTGAAACGGTGCATGCACCTTTCACCCCAAACAAGAATATACTTATAAGACCCTATAAGTCACCCCTAAAGTAGGACCTTCAGCCCAAGGGCAGGATACATAGTTCTAAGTGTGAGGACACCCCTGCATGAGCAGAGGTGTCCCTACAAACGCCGGCTCCATTTTCTGCGCTTTGTGAGTGCAAGGGAGCCATGTTAAGGTATGTAGTGGACACGGGTCATCACAAGATGCCTAAGTACATAATGGCTTCACCAAACCTAGTCATGTTTGATATCAAACATGATGGAATCATGCAACCACGACAACTGCAGTGTTAATTGGATGATGCATTTAGTGGGGGTGGTTTCCTTAGAGGATTTTCCCCATGTGTGCCTGTACAGTCTTGCAGGTTCTGCGTGCAAGCCAGTGCTGCTGCCACCCCCAGACAATGTTCTGCCCTCCTGCTGCTGAGCCTAACTCAGACAGAAGAAATAAATTCCTGCAGAGGAGAGGTTTTACCACCTCTCTTTTAGAAATAGGTGTCTTTGGGCTGTGAGGGGGGGTGCTCCTGAGCCCCACCAGACTGCTTTGAAGGGCACATTTGGTGCCTCCTTGCATAAACTGGTTGCTGGAGCACCCGGCTCCCACTCTGTTGTGAAACCACACAAAGGACCACCTTCCTGTCCAGCTCCTCCCCTAGGGAGGTGCCCAGAGCTCTGCCAGGTGGCCACTTGATTCTGCCATCTTGGAAATAAGATGGCCAGAGGTCTCTGGGAGCATATGACTGGTCAGTCCACCAGATTAGGGTCCCTGACTACACCTGATAGGTGAGTCACTCCAGAAGCAGTCCAACCCCCTTCCTGGGTTTCATCAGGGCTCCTCTGAGGATAGGACCCTAGATTCATCTGCAAGACTCTTTTGCAAGGCACTTCTTTGAACTGGACACTAGGACTGCTGCTGGGCTGTGGTCCTTCGTTGGTGCTGCTTGGCCGGAACCCCTGTGCACCATATGTGTTTTTTGTTGCCAAGGCTTGTTGGCTCTTTAACCGGAAGATTTTCTAGCTCCAACAAGCCCCTGCCTCCAGCAACACACCAGTCCAAGAACAACATCTTCTTGCAACCCCTGTGATGTGGGCATCTATCTTTGTGTGCTGCTAAGGCCTCCCTGGGACTCCCTGTGCCTGCCATCTGTGGGACTTCTAGGGGTCTCCAATGATTCCTGCTGGTTCTCCTGCTTGCTGAGGGCTGGCCCTGATGTATCTACAAATGTTGAGTCCCTTGGACCTTGCTGGTCCCCAAAACCTGCAGCACCTTGTACAATGCTTTCATGCATTTGCCAAGGCTTGTTGGTAGTGCTGCTAAACCCTGATCCCCCTGCAGTTCGACGACTGGCATGGGACAGCTACTGGATGACTTCTGGGATCTTCCTGCATCACCTGGACACAACAGTTGCACTTCCACGACAACCGTCCATGAGGAAAGCATCTTCAAGAAGGGTGGGCATTGCCCTTCTGCACCCCCTGAGCATCTCTGGGTGGTGTGGACTCTGTCCTCTCTTTCCTTAGGTCCTCTTCATCGGGAATCCATGCTTGGGTGTCAGTCTTTGTTGGATGTGTTTTTTACAACCCACTTTTTTAGTATATGGTTAGCCCCCCCACCCCCACAGGGGCCCATGGTCTTTTATACCGCTGGTTAGGAGATATACCAAAGTTAGTTTAGCGTCTGTGTTTTAATAAATAATACATTATTTTCCTGCGCTATTTAAAGCAGCTCCCTGCTTGCCTGTGGGAGCAATGTCAGCTCCTGCAGGAGACAGGAGCTGGCTGGGACAGCTGGGGCCTTCACGCTCCCCGGCAGTTCCTATAAGGCATTCTGAAAATAAGTAATCCAAGTGTGTTTTCTCTGCAGCTCCACCCTGTAAAGTTACCTGATGAAGACGCTCTATGAAGAATCACATTGGCAGACACAAAAGGTCACTGAGGACATTTCATCAACTTCTTTTACGTAGCTGTAGTGTAAGAGATGCACTACACATTTACTCAAAGAGGTAGCACATACAAATTAACCAGTACAAAGTAATCCAGTTGGGTAGACATTTTGCATAAAAATGGCAGTTCTTTGATAAATACACATGGCAGTATTCATTTTGGCATGATGCTTGTTTCACAGAAATTAAACCTCAACAGGAAGCACTTACAGATATAAACAAAGCAGGTGCTCAAGTTGAAGCTCCACTGCTGAAAAGTACTAATCATCCAAATTTCTTGCGCACTGTGAAGACAAAGCAAGTGTTTTTTCTCTGTATTTCAGCCTTGAAAAGTTATCTGTAAACCTTGATGGAGGTGTTTGTATCCTTGCTTTTTTAAGCACAATATCTCATGTAGTGACTGTAATGAGTGGATTCTTTCTTGTGAACTCTTGCTAAGACCCAATACCAGCCGCGCAGAGGCAATGGCAATGGCCATGCGGGATGTAGGGCTTGGTGGTTACAGGGGGTTGGCCGCAGGGCTGAACTAGAATGATTAAATTAATCTCGGCCATGGGTAATTAATCTAGGATCCATTTCAGTCCACATTTTTCTATGTTCTCAGTGCCATTATAGGCAGGGACAAACAATATGCAAATCTTTGTTAATCCTGCCACCACTGAGGAAATTATAGTTCTGAATGGGAACAAAAGGCAACATAAGGTTTTAAGCTTGCTGGGCTTCATAAGTGAGGTACATTTTTAATCTGATGGACCTTCGCCTGGACAGACACGATTTTCACATTGTTTATGTTTGTAATTTCAGTTCTCACTTTATTTTCTCTCCATGCCATTGCGTTTTGCTCAATTATCATTACATGGTGCAGCTAGGTACTCACAATCCCTACTGCTGATGCAGGAGCAGGGACGTAGTGGCTGCTCTGCTTGGTAGGAATGTAGAAGTATTACAGAGCTTTAGTTTCTGCCACCATTTCTGCATTAGCCCTGTACTGTAAATGACAGGTGTTTCTATTACCCTGGTTAATGGTGGTCTATACCCCGGCCTCAGAAGGATGGAAGCTTGCAAGGCAGGATTTGGGCTTGTGACCCACAGGTCACAAAAGATGTCAGAAGCCAACATTTAACTTACTGAGCCATCTCCTGATAGAGTGGAGGTAAGAAATGTGTAAACGTAACAAAATAGTGGGAAAGTTGCACAGGTTAATATCACTGACCGTAAAGTGATGGAAACTTTGAAGAAAGCAGAACAACCAAGCACTCAAGGGATTGTGAATATTACAAATACAAGTATCTGTTAAGACCATAGGAGGGGGGTATTTATCCATTTGGTGAGTGGTTTATAGAACAGTCTCTATAAGAGATGGCCAGAGACTAAGATGCAATAGGGTATTGATAAAGACTTGTGCCTCAAGCCAACAGAGCCTGCAGAGAAAAAGAAGTTGGTTAACTGATGATAGGCTAGACTATAACTTTGCCTCCCTAAAACAAACTAAAGACGGCTGAGCATGTGAGTGATACAATGCTGAGTGTGGAATACACATAGGGCCTCATTATGAACATGGCAGTCCAGACCGCCATGCCGGCGGCAGCGGAAATTACTGCCACCGGAATGGCAGTCTGGAGTGCCATATAACAAACAAGGGAAGACCGCCACAGGCGGACCTCCACCTCCACCAGGCTTCCGCCAACAGGCAGCCTGACGATGGTGGATTTCTCTATCCGACAGGGCAGCGCTTCAAGCAGCGCCGCCCTCCTGATAGAGAACGCTTGTTCCTCTAGCCTTTCCCTGCTGGTTTCCCCTGCCAGGAAAAGGATGGTGGAAGGGGTGCTCAGGGGCCCCCGTACACAGCCCCGTTGCGCAGGTTGGGCAGTGATATGCACAACGGGTGCTGATGCAATATCCTGGCCCAGCATTCCGCTAGGCCGGCGGGCGGAAACACTGTTTCCGCCCGCCTGCCCAGTTGAATGTATATTATAGGGCTGGCTTGATCTTCTAGGGGCTGGCAGTCTATGTTTAAACTGCCCGCATGAACACAGCGGGGAATCCCGCCGTGTTCATAAAGAGCCCCATAGTGATGGATCTGCTAACACACACATTTCAGTCTCCAAAACATCGCTGTCTCCTCCCACCTCTATGGAAGGGATTGTTTTGATATGAATTTTGTTAGTTCGACTGTAGAGCATACTAGTTGTGGAGATGAAGGTGAAACTACAGGAGGTAAGCCGAACAGCATGAAGACATTACTGTTGTTGTTTGTACAACAGTTTTCTGTTCCTAAAGTCTGCAGTTCTTGCAGTGGGAGGGCCTCATTATGAGGGGCCATTTAATTCTAGTGAGCCCAGTAATGGGCCCAGTGAGCCCAGTAATGGCATTTACGGGGCCCGTTGGAATTATGAGTCCAGCAGCAACACCGCTGTTCAGTGCAATTCCATCCCATGATTTCACCTGTTTCAAGAAGGTGAAGTCTTTGTGTGAAATACTGGGGAAAAACAGGCAGAAATTAGCATAGTAAATTTGATTTCCACTTGTTATTCCCCAAATGCTCACAATCCCTCTTCTCCCTCCAAAATTACTGGCAACCCCATATTTATCTGTATAATGCAATTTTCTTGCTGTTTTACCCTTCATTTACTCCAGTCCCAATCCACCTGCCCCTCATTTTCTTGTTCTCTTTGCCTCTTGCTTGCACTCTCTCCAACACTCTTCCTCTGTCTCCATCTCCCTATATTTCAAGACCTCTCTGCAAAGCAAACAAAGGTGAAGATGGCATCTCAGCAGAGCTTACCCTGTAGTAAAGTTGTCCACCTCCAGCAGAGAAGTCAGCATCAGCCCAGAAAGCTGCAATCATGGGTGGAGTAGAGAAGTCTGTCTTGAAGAATACATATGGATTTCTAAAGGTGTAAGATGGTTCGTAGCGGTTACGTTGAAATACAATCACACCATTGTCAGTGAACTAGGAGGAATGAAGCAGAAGAATCATGGATTACATACTATTTTTCATTTTTTTTTTGCTCATAAAATCTTATAGTCAATAGACCTCATAATTTAAAATATGTCAAGTTCATGTAATATTGAGAAGTACATCCATTTTAAAGGGCGTATGTTTTAAGAAGCACACAAACCATACTGAGGGGTATTAATCAGTATTTTGTTCTATGTTAGTGAACAGTGGAGCATGTTTCTTTTTCTGCCCTATTTTAAGTTTAGTGTTGTGATTAGTTTGATATTAACGATATTAATTAATTTTGGAGCTTGCTTGATTTCTGCATCAAACATGTGCTGTGGCCTGCCGGTGTTTGTTAGCTGCCACAATTGAGGCTATCCACCATATGTTGTAGCCTGTGTTTTTGATAGGAGTGACCATTTGACTGACCAGGGTGAGTGCTTTGCCCAGAATAAGTGACACATTTATCAACAAATCATGCAGTGAAGCACAGCAAGCCACCTTGCTGTGCTGCGTGATAGCGAAAAGGCAGGAATGGTCCATATTAAACATTATATGGCACATTCCTGTCTTTTACTTGTGCTGGAGCACAATGTGTTGCCGAGCACCAACGCCGGAACCCTTGTTGCACACAAACAATCCTCTGAGACATTTTTCTATTCCTATGTGTGCTGCAAAATGCAGCACACACAGAATGAGGAAACAATGAGAAGAAATAAAGCTTTTTATCCTCGTTACACCTCACCCGGGGAGGCGTAGTATTTTGACGCATTCGCAGGACCACCAGTAATTAAATCTGTGAATGCACCAAAATCCATGGGTGGATGTGTGGGAACAATTCACTACACAAGGAATAGACACTAACTTCAGCCACATAATTGCATAAAATGTAGTTTTGTGGGTTACTCACACAAGAAGCCACTTATGTAAACTCCTAAATGTTTTTGAAAACTTGACTGGTTTTCTGACCTCTTTCATTCCCTCTGACCAATTTATTCCACATTTTTCATGCATCAAGGTTGAATTAAGGAAAACTAGATTCACCTAATTAGGCTCAAAATGGTCAAGAGAGAAGGGAAAAGTTATTAAGGGTCCATAACTTGATTTCCAATGAAGTGAGGTGTCAACTTTCACTAGAGATGTGACTATGTCTGTCAGATATATATGTACATCCAACTCCATATATATCTTACAGATGTAGACTCCATTGCTTCTTTAGGTTGCTCACTGAGTACACTGTATTACACTTATCACTCTGTGAACTTTATCTTAAATTGTTTAAGAACATTCACTGTTCAAGATACATATTTTGTTGACTGTCTTAGGTACATTTCTGCAACCACCTGCTATTAATATGAGAGTGTATTTTACAATTCGTAGACTACGTGAACTTTAAGGTAAACGGTTATAATTATTTTATTCAGTTAGAATTGAGAGCAGAAAGATTAAAAAGGAACAAAATGTAACTTGAAGTAGCTACAGATGTGAAAAAATAGACTTATAACAAGAAGGAGAATGTTGGCTAAAATGCTCTTAAAACTGGGTAATTATATTAAAAATAGCTTAAACAAGCCATTTGACACTTAAAAAACTTTTCTACAGCTTGTTAAACAGTTTTCAATGGAAAGAAGGACATTTAATTATGATGAAAGTTTTTGCAAAATCTCACAAAAGAATATAAAATTGTGGTTTCTAGATTAAAACTTAAAATAATCTCTAAACAAGCATGATTCATAAGCAAATACAACGGTTTTGTACAAACTATTTAAAAATGGCATACATTTAAAGCATATTAAAATTATTTACCATAAATTAATAATTTCTAAAAACAATTCTGATATAATTACACATTTACAAGCATAACTGATTAACCGTATGCTGACAAGATGGTTAATGGAGATATGAAAGCTACATATATTATCAGTAGATTTATCTTAATTTCAGTCATCACAGATATAGATTTTCCATTTACGATAACGCATTTGTATATTTAAAGAACATCGCTACCTTAAAACAAATTTAAGACCAAGAAAAAGTTCCTCCCTAAATCAGTATGCACTGGATTGGCAAAACAACTAAATATATGGTCACACTGGGATTCTAAATACAAGAAAAACAAGCAACACAATACTTTCCCTTTCATTAATCCACCCTTTCCACTATACATGAGAATGTTTATTATACGCATTGTTACAGAATCACACCACCTTCCGTAGCCAACTCTGGCACCGGCCGTTGCCACGCTTTCTGAGTCAGAGCCAGTGCCCTTTTTATTTGATAGGTCTGGTGAGAGGGATGATGTTTGAAGTAAACACAGATAGGTTTATCAGCCCATGCTGTAGATACACAGTGTGTCAGCATCATGAACATTGTCTAAGCAGCAAGTGACATGCACAGTTGTCTCTTGTAGCAGCACCGCAGCGCGTTGACATCAGTTTCTTTTCACAAACTTTCCATGCCAAATGGGCAGAGCCACCAAGGATGCTGATGTATTTATGTGTAGCACTAAGGGCCTCAGAAGGGTGACCCAAAGCAGAATTCCTTTTGCAGAGCTGTGAGGCTGGGAGGGTCAATAAGGAATCTACAGCTAGATAGGGTCTCTACCAGATAAGGTGTTCCTGAAAGTAGGCAGCTTTTCATCTGATAGAGACGTCTAGCTACCTTACCTTAGAATAGATACACAATCCATACCTGCCCAGAGGTGGGTCTGTGAACAGATTAGACCAAAAAGTCATGTAGAACCAAACGTGCAAAGAGCCCATCACCATGGACCTCACTGCCCAAGCAGTACTGCTTAGTGATGTGTGTAGAGATGCCTACTTGGTGCCTGGCAGAGGTGCTGGGCAGGGACTGTCTAATACAGTGGTCACAGCCTTGGTTCTAGTGAATTAAGTGTGCAATCGCATAGGGGGTTGTTTATGGCCAGTGCCTAACAGATTTTTATGCAGAGAACTATCCATCGGGAGACGGTCCTTTTTTGAATGGCCTTTCCTTTCTTCACCCTGAAGAACCCCACCAAGTGTTGACTGTCCACCAGGAACTCTTTAGTATGATCAATGTAGAAAGACAATCCTCCTTTGGGGTATAGGCAGTGGAGTTTTTCCTCTTCTTTAGTAAGGTGAGGCAGAGCAAAAAGGGACCTAAAAAAGCTGTTTTTCTGGTAAATAAATGGAGTTGGCAGTTGTGTAGAGACATGAAGGGTGCACACATTAGAAAGGTGAAGACCAGATTGAGGTTCCACTGGGGCATAATGAATGGTCTGGAAAGTAATAGGTGTTGGAGTTCTTTGAGAAAAAGAGTCACGATGGGCGACTTGAAGGAAGAAGTTTGGTTTTGAAACCTCAAGAAAGCTAAAATGGTTGAAAGATAAACTTTGACGTGCCCAAAGCAGAGCCCTTCTGGGCCAGAGTAACAATTAACAACAACAATTGGAATAAGGGTGCAGAAAGAGGGTCAACATCCTTGGAGGCATACCATGTCACATATTTGTCCCAACCACAAGTTTAAACCGTCTTGGTAGAGTGACACCTGGCTGCCAGAAAAACACTGGAAGCTTTGGGGGGAAGGTCAAAAGCTGTCAACTGCCCCTGCTTAATCTCCAAGCATGAAGGTAGAGTGTGCACAGGTTTGGAGGCAGCACCCTGCCCTGCTACTGTGACAGTAGATTCTCCTGAAGGGGCAGTCTGATTGGAGCATTGATGCTCATGTTCATGATTTCAGGATACCAAACTCTACGTACCCAGTCTGGAGCCATAAGAATGACTTGAGCCAGGCTGTTTATGATCTTCTTGAAAGTCCTGGAATGGTACCTGTGGAAAGTCATACAGGTCTGAGCTCCACTCAAGACAAAAAGCGTCTCTGAGTGAGAGTCGCCTTGGAAACTCCTGTGCGCAGAACTGCTGACATTTAGTAGTGGTCAGCAGATCTAATCAAGGATGTCCCTATTCTTGGAAGAGACCCTGCACCACCTCAAGATGGAGGCTCCATTTGTGATCTGCTAGACATCAACGGCAGAGTTTGTTTGGTCTGGCCTTTAGAGAGCCTGCCAGGTGTTGGTCCAATATGGAAATGCCCGGACATTCCAACGATGTCCAAAGACACAAGGCCTCTTGACACAGGCTCCACAACCCCACCCGCCATGTTAATTGCAGTACCACATGGCAGTGGTGTTGTCCATGAACCCCTGCACCAGCCTTCCCTTGTTCGAAGGAAGAAAGTCTTTCAATACCAGTCTGATCGCCCTCAGATCCAACAAGTTGATGTGGAGATTGGACTCTGCCAGAGACCAGAGAGTTCTGATCTCCATCTCTCCCAGATGGTCATCTTAGCCCAGGAGTGATGAATCTGTCACTAAATTCAGCTCTGACTGGGAAACGGAGTGGGGTATGCCACTGTCGGTTAACCATCACTTTTTTTCTTTTAGAGTTTCATTTCAGATCTATACCAGGTTGGAGCGATTCCCCTGACACTGGGACCTACTGTGACTTCAGCTCCCACTGCAGAGCCTCCATATGCCAATGGGCATGAGACACTTTTAGGATGCAGTAGACCAGGAGGCCCAACAGCTTGAGAGTCAGTCTCACTGAAATCCAGGATACAGACTGAAACATTTGAGTCATAGCCTCAATATCCTGGACTCGCCATTTGGGAGAAAAGACCCAAAACTGCACTGTGGCCAGAAGAGCTCCAATGAAATCAGTGTCTGAGAGGGAGTCAGGTGTAATGTCACCATGTTGATAGTGAACTCCAGCAAGCACAGGAGGTTCGCTGTAGGCTAGAGGTGGGAGACAACCACCTTGGGGAGCCCACCTTCAAAAGCCAGTCATCAAGGTAGGGCAAGACTAGAATCCCAGGGCTCCGCAGGTTTGCTGTGACCACCGCCATCACCTTGGTAAACACTCAAGGGGGGCTGGTAAGGCCAAAGACGAGCACAAAAAAATTAAAAATTCTAGTGACCTACCGTGAACCACAGTTAATACCTACTGGGCCTGGGATGTGAAAGTAAACATCCTGCAAGTCCAGCACTACCATCCCTTCTCCAAGGTTGATGGCAGACAGAACCTGAGTAAATGTAAGCATCTTGAACATCTGATTCTTAAGGAAGAAGTTGAGAGGACCCAGGTCTAGAATAGGACTGACTTCTGTATTTTTTTGGGCACCAGAAAATCGCAGGAATAACAACCATGACCTGCTTCTGATGGTGGCACCCACTCAATAGCGCCTTTGGTCAAAAGAGGCAGCACATCCTGATAGAGCAAAGGAGAGATAGTCCTCCATTAGCTGGTCCTGAGAAGGTGACATTAATGGCAGGTTTTGCAGAAAGGGGTTGTAGTAACCCCAATAGGATATTTGAATCACCCTCTCTTCTGATGTTATGGACTGCAAGTAGGGCAGGTGATGTTGAATCCTGCCTCCCACTGCATGCATGTGCTAGTATGAGGGCAAACTTAAAGGATTTTGAGGCTGCGTCTGTCAGGGGTGTGGTGGACTGGCAAGACCTTTGGCTGGTAGTCCCACGTGGTCTGTGGGAACTACATCCACAGCCATGAAAAGGCAGGGAATCCTGTAGGGTTTGGAGGCTGGTTGTATGAAAGGACGTGGTTAGAAGCCCCTACCGCACCCACAGAAGTGCCAAAATACAGCATGAGGTTGCTGGGGCCATGGACAGACCCAAAGACCTGGCTGTAGCCCTGCTGTGTTTAAAGCCCTTAAATCAATGACTCTGCCTTTCTGCCAAAACAATGAGAGCTATTAAGGGGCATGTCTATAAGGGAAACCTGGACATCCCCTGAAAAGCCAGTGCTTCTCAACTAGTTGTGGCATTTGAGAACCCCTCTGCATAGCAAGTCAGTTGTGTCCAGCCCAAATTGAAAGTTGAATTTTTCTGCATCTCACCCATCAGTAATAGCTTGGGTTAGTATGGCTCGGGCCTCCTCAGAGACCATAAGCAGCACCTGCACAACCGAATCCCACACAGTGTGGGTGTATTGGCCCAAAGGACAAGTGGTGTTCACTGACCGCAGTCCTAGGCTAGCGAAACAGAACATCCTCTTGCCAAAGGTATCCAGTCTTTTGGATTCACTATAGGTTGAGTGGTAAGGAACACGCCAGGTTTAACTAGAAAGTTGGAGGCTTGAACCATCAAGCTCCCTGGAGGGGGGTGCTTGGTGAGGAAACCGGTGTCCCCAGAAGTGGGGTGATGGCAGCGGGCAAATGTCCTGTGTGCAGGTGCCCCTGTACAGAACTTGGAACAGGCCCTAAAGCAAGGCATCCTTAAGGGCTTCATTAAATAGGAGTAGAGGTTCAGACAGGGCAATTCCTCACTACAGCACCTCAGTCAAGAAGTTCATGTTGACCACCTCTAAGCACAGCGGAAGGTCCAGAACCTCAGTCACCCCCTGCAACACCATTGGAAAAGTGGGTCCCTCCTCTGTAGCCATAGTAGGCGGAGAGACAAATCCAGGGTCTTATGAGGTGCCCAAAACGAGGTGGAATCGAGGGAGCCAGACCTTAAATAGTGTTGTGGTTCCTATTCCTCATCCAAGGACTTGCACGGGTAACGGTGAAGTAGAAGACTTCCTAGATTTCTTCTTTTTGTGGGACTTACCCAACAACTTGGACTGTGTTGATGGGGACCTTAAATATCGCAGGGTCTTCAGGAGGCAAGGAGCTTCAAAGAGCATTCTCCTCGCAGGTGGTGGAGTCATGGACCCCATTCAAACACCACAGAGAGTGTGTGGGCCTATCACAGACATCTGTCAGTGACAGGCACTACAGGGTTTGTAAACCACTGTTTATTTTTTAGGGGATATCCCCAGCACACCAGAGGCAAGTCTTGAAAAATATCTCTGTCAAAATGTTGTAAAAAGTCAGTCACAAATTGACACCTCTCCAGAACTGCACTGACTGGCGCAGAAAAAAAAAGAATTGATGACTGGTGTGACATTTATATAGGCACCACGCATGACACTTCTGGCGAAGACTCCGTCTTCAACCTAAATGAGAAGCCCAGGGGTATACTGCTCAAGAATGTCTGGATCCAGTCTGTCACCTGGGGGTGATTCTAGAATAAATAATTTGAAGCTAGAAGTCTCTATGAGATATAAAAAGACTTGCGGAAGAGTGCCTGCAGTTAGAGTGTATCCATAGCATGGGATGATAACCCGGTCTGTGTTAACCATGTCTGTCATACTGAGTTAATTTGCAGTGTTAGGGTAGATGTCATCTGGGAAACTGTCAACTGTCTACCTAGGTCCTAAAATTAAATATATGTTACTAGAGAAGTTCCCTTTAAATCCTACAAATAGAATAAATATATTTGTAATGTTCTATATATCAACCCAAATAATAAATCATAAAGCATTCAAACTCATAATCCCACCAAGATTAAACTTCCTACAAGAGTAAACTTCTTATATAATATTTTGAATCCCTTTTACTAAAAATAAATTCTAACTTAAAAATGTTTTGTAACCTCTGGTCATTTTATTTTTTAAGTATGTCAATATTTTGAAAAATTGAGGGAATTTCATAACCTTTAAACAACTACAACTTTTCTAAACTGGCATTTCTCCTTTTTAACACATTAAAACTAGTGCTAGCTTTAGCACTTCCGAACACTACTCACCGTCTGTAAAAATCCAAAACATATCTCCAAGACCATTTTCTAGATACTTTGTGACAACATTTTAGTGCATTAAAAAACCTGAACACAAACTGCTTAACCAGCTTTAAAAACAGTAGATAAATATCACGATCAAAATGTTTGATTAAAAAACAGTTTAATTATACATGAAAATAACTGGTAGAAAATGTCCCAGCTTCATTTAAACTATTTCTAGAAATGGTAGGTGTGGTCAACTAATTGTTTTAATTTGCTACTGAAAGATATATTTACATGATGTTTCTGGCAGTTCTAACCTCTTTTCTCAACAAACATTTTTGGAAGGTGGAGAAGTAAATAAACTCAGCAAACTTAAAACCTGCTCAAAATATGGGTGATGCACTGTTCTGGCCAAATGTGTTCCTCAGTAAAATATATATCTGGGGCTTATTTGGTTATTGTCGTGACCATCTTGATGCACACAGGGCCAAGAGTAGCTGCTGAAAGTTTTCTCTTGCACAATCTATTTTTCATACATTTTATGTAGAGGATAAGTAAAATGCACTGGACTCTTTGGAGGAAAAGCAATGGCATACTGCGACTGCTGTTATATTTCTAATAACTGCAAACAGCAGGAATGTTCTAGGAAATGTTTCTATGTAACATAACAGAACTGGTAACATAGTGCAACTGTTATGACAATTATTCTAGAGATGTTGAGGGTTATCCTGGGAATACTGCATGCAGACATAGTTTTCCAAGGACTGCAGCTTTACTGGTTCTCTACTGTCAACCATTACTTATGTGGGACAAACAATGAAGGTTTGCTCAGGACTGCAAGAGCCCAATTGGCAAAGCGTTTTCTGATATTTTTATGAAAGCTGTGTCATACTTTTGTCTTAGTCGTTGACTGGTACTATATTAAGCAGTATTTGGTTCCGACATACTTGTCACACTTTCATATCTTTTGTGGAATAAGAAATGCCTATACTCTTAAGTAAAGATCCTTTCTTTCCTTTAGCAAGTTTGACTACATTGTCAGTTTGTGTATGATACTAGAGGGGGTTCTAGTAGGTCAAAGACAAAAAGTGGCCCCATCTACCCTAAGCTCCATGTAACTTATTTGTTCTCTGCTATATTATTGTGGTGAGCCATTCCACAAGTAGAGGGAGGTGCTTAGCAAACATAGTGCCACGGACTCTAACATTTACTAAATTTAAATCCACTTGTATTGCAGCTCACTATTTATTTCTTATTGTCTAATCTTGCAGTGATGCCCTGGACTAATGACTGTCTTGTCTGGATTTCCTGAGGCTGAAGAATTTCAGGATACTTACGTAAAGGCTACTATAGAAGTCTTTGTCAAAAGGGAATCCAATCGGAATGCTGATAAATTGTGAAGTGAAATCCTGCCTGAGCTGTGTTGCTCTCGTGTCTCCACTGTAGTCAAACAGCCTAATCTCTGGAAATAAAGTGAGGCAATTTTAAAATTAAATAGAGGGCACAATTTACAATAATACTGACCAGTTGTACCTAGACACTTAACATAGTGGTTCTTCCAACAAAAGAGAAGAATGTCACATAAAAATAGCTATGAGCACAGACGTTGAGGAGGCAAAATACCTTGAGGATAACATGTGGAGCACACATTTTTAAAAATGTATGTTTTATGCTAAATGTTGTTTCGTACCTTTTTAGAAAACATATGTCAGTTCACTTCAACAACTTTATTCGGTCACTTGACCATAAAAGCACCATAAAAAACAAAAGTGAAAAGGCTTTATAATACAATAAAGCCATGAGGGAATCATGCTGTATAAAAAATAATCACAATATCGCCCACAAAAAATACATATAAAGCTTTAAAAACAATTTCTAACTAAAACATTTGCTTTTCATAGAATGTAAACAATATTATAACACAAACATCACTTTAGGATGCATATTTTCATTCTCAGTTTCAATGCTTGGTGATTAAATTTAAAACTGAACAACAAATCAGTGGGGGACTCAAGATGCTGTAAGAAAACATGATAATCGAGAGAAAGAGAGAGAGAGAGTGAGTGTGTGTGTGTGTGTGTGCACACAGAGATAACAAGGATACCTAATATACTGTTGTAAACATCTGACTCAATTGGAAGACTCTACAATACAATGGCATTGATATGATATATAATACCAATGCACGATTGACGTGGCAACCATACACTAACTTTGCGACAATTGGAATACATTATTCGGCTGGGAACGAAATCTCCGTTCAGACTTAATAATCATGAGAAACTTTTGTGCATCTGTAAACTATATTAGGAAAGACATGCCATGGACAATTCAAGTACTAGACTTTAAATAATACCATAGTGTGTGTCTTTTTAAGTTAAATTCATATTTGTATGCAGTGTGACTACCGTTCTATTATCAATAACATTAATATACCATCCCCATTCCTTATACCTTGCTATGAGGGAATGATATGGATGGTCTAGACATGGTTCACCACACTCCATCATGATACTATGACCTCATGAGAGAATGTGTAATGAACGGGACACAGATTGTTAAATACTATCATGCTATCCCATTCCCAAGTTGACAAAAGCTGTACTAGATGCTATTAACGCCATACTAATGATCATTACATGACATTTAACCCATACCACAGCAGGCCTTCTCACTATTATTGCCTCTCAGAGAAATTTCCACTCCCTAAGGAGACACTAATAAGATTGTCATGAATACACAAATGCTGTAGAGAGCACTGAACAACATATGTATTGATTATGAGAGAAAAACTGCATGATCCTGTGACAAAAACAATCAATAATGACAAAGCTGTTTTAACCTTTATAGCTTATTTTATTATGCCCGACAAACTATGTATTCCATAATGCCTCAAGAAGGGCAACATGGGCGTGTACTGTATAAGTTAAAACTTATGAGATACTCACCATCCCTGACAAGGACCAGCTAGGTACTAACATGTCGGTATGATTGCCTTGAGAAAATAAAGACTTTCAAATACTGACGCTCCTGGAGTGCAGCGTACCTTTGTGTAATATTGGAATATGGGGGCATCAGTTGGACCCCCAAGCAGGCACCAGCTGATGACCGCGCTGCTCCTTTTGACCACATTGCACTACTATATGTTTTATATATATATATATATATATATATATATATATATATATATATATATATATATATATATTTTGTTGTAAAGTGGATTATTAGTAA
This sequence comes from Pleurodeles waltl, assembly GCF_031143425.1. Taxonomy (NCBI): domain Eukaryota; kingdom Metazoa; phylum Chordata; class Amphibia; order Caudata; family Salamandridae; genus Pleurodeles; species Pleurodeles waltl. The sequence goes on along the minus strand of NC_090450.1, from coordinate 18,234,307 downwards.
GGCAGGTAGGTACTTACACTTAGTAACAGGCCACACTCCCACACTAGGTGCAGTCAAGGTCTCAGTAAATGAATCCTTGCTCAACCCTTTGTAGCTTGGCCCAAGAGCAGCTAGGCTTAATTTAGGAGACAGGTCTGTAAAGCATTTAAAATCTACAAACATTAAATAAGTAAAACACAACACACAATAAAGATCCAACACCAATTTAAAAAATAGGAAATATTTTTATCTTTAAAATGACACCAAAATGGCAAACATCCAATGTAGGGAACTGGAGATATGAATTGTTAAATAGCACATTTAAAAATGTGCTTTCTAGTGCCAAACGGGGACATCTGGTTGCACTTGATCTGGGAAAAGTCATAGTTTGAGGCGGACCGCGATGGAGCCCAAGTCGGAAAAAGTCAGCGGTAGGCCTGGGTCAAACTTTTCCCTTTGGACGTAGTCTCTTTTTTGGAACTTTTTTTCTCGTTGACGATTGAGGCTCCTCTTCAGGATGGCTTGCGATGCGACGTCATTGGCTTGGCTCAGCGCGAGGTCGCAGTCAGCTCCTGAAAGTCTCATCGATGGGGAAAAGCACTGGAGCTTCATCGAGATGAACCTGAAATTCAGGCTGGATCATGGTTCTACGTCACCAGCTTGACTCTCATTGACGGGTCGGTTACCTTATGGAGCTTTTTCACAAAGTTGCGCAAAACTTCAGAATCTTCTTCCAGAAGTCCTTTTTAGGTCCTTGAAGTGTCCGCAAACTTGAGCCAAGGTCCCAGAGGCTCTGAGTTACTCCTTGGAAGTTGGGACTACAGTTTCCAGAATGCACCTGATCATAATCCTCAAATGGTCACTGGCCGCTGGTCAGCTGGGATCTTCTTGCAGGACTAGAAGGAGGAGACCTGGTTAGCTCCTTTGTACCTGTTGCTTACAGGGAGTCCACTCCTGGTGCTGTAGAAGCAAGGCAAAGTCCTTTTCTTGGTGAATCCCAGAGTACGCAGCTGGTACAGTCCTTGTGGGTGCCGTACTTCAGGTGCAGCCCAGGGGTTCAGTAGGGCAGTCCTTCTTTTCCAGTATTTTCTTCCAGTAGGGATCTGAGTTGCTGGGCATATTTAACTTTACTGTTGGGCTGGCAAGCAGGGGGGCACCCTGGGCAATGTGGTACAGGGTGCCACCCTCTGGGGTGACCACTTCATGCGAAGTGTGGCAAAAATAAATCCCAGAAAGTAATATTCTTTAAAAATCCAAGATGGAGAAGATTTCACCTTGGAGGTTACACCTGGCTGAGCCCACCTACTGATGTTGCTAAGTTTCCCTAACATCTGGCTGGAAAAGCAGGAAATGGGGGAGGTCGTGTTTCTGTCCCAGGTGGCTTTCCCTCCTTTGAAATCGAGTTTGGCCATTCTATTCCTCTTCCTGATTTGTCATCTGCTGCAGCAGTTCTCCTCCCACCAGAAGCTTCCTTTGTTTCAGCCCAGGCCACTTCACACCTCATTAAGGTAGCTTGGCTCAGGCTGACACAGACTGACCAATAAAGAAAGGGCCCTACAGTGCTGATTTTGGTAACTTTCAGAAAGAGTTCTAAAACCTTTTCTCTGTACTAGTTATAATAAATCCAACATTGGCAGGTTGTTGGATTTATTTTAACATTTAACTTGATATTAAACATGAACATATGTAGCTCTTTCTTAGCAGAAATTAGACTTTATTTTTTTTAAATAAAGACTCTCAATGTTAGCCAATGGAGAAAATGTACTACAATGGGGAAAACAAATGTGGTTGTTTTTCCCTCACCACCAGGGCTTATAAAACATTTGTATGAAGTCCCTGCTTATATTTACACTGCACCCATCCCTTGGGGACCCAGGGCAGACTTTAGGGGTGTCTAATATGTACAATTAAGGTAGTTTGAGACTTTGGAAGTGCTTTTTATTCCAAAGTCGAATTTGGGGTTAATTTTATTTTAAAAGCAGCCAGCAAAGTAGGTCTACCTTTAACACCACAGCAGTGCACCCATGGGTGCCCTAACTGCACCGGGCCCCTAAGCCTACAAGCCCTACCACATACTAGAGATTTTTAGGTAGGTTGTCAAAGGCAATTATAACTATGCCTAATTTGCATGTACCATTTTAAATAGAGCTCTGGTCCTGGTACTAGTTAGCAGTGCCCAAGGCACAATCAGATTCAGAAAACACCAGTATCAGTTAAAAATGGGGGCAAAAAGTGAGGGGGCTTCAGCAATCAGCCCAACTTTCTCACATATAAATTAGGACTGGTGGTAACTCGGGTAACATGCTTTAAAGTAATTATACGAGATTACTGCAAAATTACAAGAGGTTATGCATAATTGTGAGTGTAATGTCACCCAGCATTTAGTGCTATTTTCATAGCATTTCACATTAAGAATGGAGCACCAAATGAAACAGAACATGAACAGCAGCAGCCAGCGGCTGCCAGAGCTTGCTAAATATGTTGTTCCTGTGTTCCGGCAGTAGGATTTTTTGTGTCAAACTATTCATAATTATACAAACGGGAACAATTGCGTAATTTTGCATTGAAACAGTTACGCAAAATTATTGAAATTACTCTGCTCACTTCCAGCATAATAAAAATATCACCCAGGCCCTATATATGAAAATATATATATATATATATATATATATATATATATATATATATATATATTTATATGTATAAATTACCTAGTGGTGGTCGCCACTACATAGTTATGGTTAGGACCTAATTTCTATAAAAAAAGGCATTTTTTACTTGCCTATATCTTAGGCACCGCTTGACAAATCTTCACAAAACTTTCCAAATAAATTTGCCAGTGACGTCAACTGCTGTCTGGAAAGTTTTGTATTGATCTGTCCGGGGGTGGGGCAAGAAAAAAGGGGGGTCCCAAAACACTTTCCCCTTTCATTTTTTTATAGGGATTTTGAACAGCGATATGGCCGAAACTACTGGACGGAATTACACCAAATTTGGCAAAAAGGTAGGCCCTGGTCCAGAAAGCATCCTTTCTTTTAGTTTTGGTGTAAATCCGTACAGTAGTTTTAGAGAAATTAAAGAAAATCTAAATTTGTAAATATAGGGACACGAAGGATTTGCAACCACCCCCAATCTCGTGCTGAGATCTGATTGGCTGACAACACTTCAACAACAAAGCATTTGAAGTGTTGGCCTGCATCTTGGGACTCATCTGAAGCCAAGTCCATGGAAAAAAAGAATGAAAAATACAACCGGGGCCAGGGTACGAACAACCCTGAACACTTAGCTTTGGGGCTGGTGTCCCAAAAGGACCCCGCCGAGCTATAAAGCATTTCATTTTTTAATTTTTACAGCAAATTTGCGACAGGGTCGCAAGTCCATGGTAAACATTTTGTTAAAACAAAAATCTGGGGCTTGTTTTTAAATAAGCCCCTGAGTGGGCCAGGTCCCAGTTGCACTCTTTTCCTTCTAATGGGGGGCTGGGGGCTCCTGGCCACCCACAGCCCCAAGGACTACCACCCCTGGGGTAAAAATGCTTTTGTCATGTGGGGGACGCCAAATGGCCTCCACACAGCCCCAAAGACCACCACCCCCCTGGGATAACAATGAGTTATAAGTGGGAGGATGCGCTGCCCCGAGGACCACCACCTACTGGGGCAAAAATGTTTTTATATTGTGGGGGAGGCCTGATGGCCTCCCCTGTGCCCCGGGGTCCACCACCCACCGGGCCATTTGAGAAATTGGGTGTGGGGGGGTTGTTCAGGCCCCCGGCAGCCAAGGGGCCCCCCTGGCCCATTTAACAAATTAGGTGTGGGGGCCGCTCGGGCAATAATAAAAATAAGTACATGGAGTCCGTTTCAGATCCCTGTTAGCCCTGGGACCACCACCTCCCCGGGGATATGATTGTTGGAAGGGGGCCATCCTCAAGGAGCCATTGATGGCCCTGGGGGCCGCCACCCCACCAGGCGGGCTCCTGCGATGTCCCGGGGTGCCCACCCTTGGGAGATAGCAGTTTGCTGTGGCTTGGCTGCAGCTCTGCAGCCAAGCCACAGCAAACGCTTTGGTTTTTGACAGCGGGACCTGTTAAACAGGTCCCGCTGTCAAAAATGAAAGCGCTCGTCTCTGTCCCCTGCACGCCGATATGCGTGCAGGGGACAGAGATGAAAGGTTTGCTTCAGCAAGCAGGGAGCTGCTGCTTAAAGCAGCTCTTTGGTTGCTGAAGCAATGGGACTGCGAGGGAGGCCTTGAGGCTCCGCACCGTGGTCCAAGATAGCCCATAAGGGCAGATAAATAAAAAACAAAACAAAGCAAAAAATGTCCAGGGACCACAGGGGAGGCCTTGAGGCTTCCCCCACAGTCCCAGATAGCCCATAAGGGTATATTGGATCATGAGGGAGGCCTTGAGGCTTCCTCAGTGGTCACAGATAAAAAAAGGGCAAAAAAAAAAAAAAAAGGGCTCAATGTGTAGGTCAGAGACCTTCACACTCAGCGTTTCTCTCTTTTTTTTATTTTTTTTACTACAAATCTTTAAGGCTCATACTGAAAGGTAATCTAATTCTTTTTAAATGACAAATACATTTTTATTTTTAATTGGTTCAGAAATATCTCTTTCTAAGTATGTCATATATCAACGCCTAACAAAACTCTCTATCTCTCTCCCTCTAACTCTCTTTCATTCTCTCTAGCTCTTTCAATCTTTCTCCTACTCACACACCCACTCAGACACTTATGCATCCAATCATCAGGGGCCCCCAACCCTGCAGCAAGTGATTTAAAGCACCTGTATTCTGAATATGCAAACCTCACACCTGTGAACAAGGCGTAACATTGAAACGCCGTGTCCTCCGCATGCTCCGTAAGATCTTCCGCTGGATCCCCGCCGACACCAGAAAAACCGTGACCCACGCCCTCGTCACGAGCCGCCTGGACTACGGCAACACCCTCTACGCCGGGACCACAGCCAAACTCCAAAACCGCCTGCAACGCATCCAAAACGCCTCGGCCCGCCTCATCCTCGACGTACCCCGCAACAGCCACATCTCCGCCCACCTGAGACACCTGCATTGGCTCCCAGTCAGCAAAAGGATCACCTTCCATCTTCTCACCCACGCACACAAAGCCCTCCACAACAAGGGACCGGAATACCTCAACAGACGCCTCAGCTTCTACGTCCCCACCCGCCCCCTCCGCTCCGCTGGCCTCGCACTTGCTGCCGTCCCTCGCACCCGCCGCTCCACGGCGGGTGGGAGATCTTTCTCCTTCCTGGCGGCCAAGACCTGGAACTCCCTCCCCACCAGCCTCAGGACCACCCAGGACCACTCCGCTTTCCGGAGACTCCTAAAGACTTGGCTGTTCGAGCAGCGATAACCCCCCCTTTCCCCCCTAGCGCCTTGAGACCCGCACGGGTGAGTAGCGCGCTTTATAAATGTTAATGATTTGATTTGATTTGAAACGTGTTAGGACTACGAGTTGCAGCCACTTGTTATCATGAAAGAAATGCTTGAAATTCATCAGGAATAGAGCTTCAACATGGTGTTTTCTTGTGTATGATGCAACAGGTTACACCATCCTCCTTTATGAAGCTGCCCTGTAGGGTTGTGGGCCCCTGATGATGGAGAAAAATATATATATATCAGTTGTTCAAGACATTGTTTTAAGCAGCGTGTTAGCTTTTCCTGTGTGTTTATTTCTCTTCAGTTTTGTCTGGCAAATTGAAATGGAGGTACTGCATCTCATTTTCCGGGCTGGCATGTCATTATGGGCTAAAACCCAATAGTGTAGAGAGACCCTTCAATAGAGGCATTCAATATGGTGTTACAGTATCTGAAATACTGAGAATGAAGTATTGTCTCATGATTTGTTCTTGGATAAACTGTGGTTTCCACAGCGCCCGTGTTCGGACACCCTAATTACTGAAAGGAGAGGAGCAATGATTTTGTTACTTCTACCAAGTGACTGTGTTGCAAGTAGATGAGGACCTTTCTGAGCACTATTATATATGGGCTGGTGTTGCTTGCACTTACCCTGATTAAGAAGAGAAGGAGCAATGTTATTCTTCTTTAGTTGCCCTTCCTGGAGTTTTGTCCACAACAGGCCTCCAACATTAGGATTTTTCTTTTTGATCCACAGGACATTGGACGTTTTCCTTCACCCATTAGAAGATATGTTAACATAATTGTAGTGATCAATTATGCCACTGATGTGTGGAATGTTGGGGTGATGCTCTACTCAGAATGTTTTTTTAAAATTAAAGATCAGTTTGTGTGGAGAATAAACTTAGTTGGAAAGTCAACGTTCTCTGCAATAGTTTATGAGGTGACAAGCGGCTGAGCTGCTTACGTGGACCTTCATGTGAAGTTACACCAGTACATCTGCTTTCGCGAAGGAGAGGCTGCGCAAAGTATCTGCCTGATAATTAACAACTTTCAGGTAGCGAACGTCTAATGGTGTTTCTTTTTGATCCCTTCAAACCTCCAGTGCACAAAACGGCACAGAGGTAGATTAAGGCTGCACGGGGTGGGTCTAGCACAGTGGTACGGTGAGGTCAGCCAGTCCCTCCTACAATTTTCAACATCGGTCTGCATTCCCGCACTGACATGAGCATGAAACAGAGACAAACAAACAATTACAACCATAAATTCATGTGCTTCAATGCAGACTTAGTGTGATAGCGGTACTGATAACTGATCAGGCTGCTTACACACATGGTTCAGTGTGTGGTGTAGCTCTCACAGGTTTGCATTGATTTCTAGTGTGCAAACTGAACATTTTAACAATAGTACAACCAATATATTGACTTCTTTATTTAGTGTGTTGTTGCCGCATGTACATCTATAGTTGGATTAGTAGAAGGGAACCAGCACAACCCTTGGAGTGCTTTCTTCAGAGCTGCTATGCCCACCATAGTTGTTATGCAATATTTCTTCAACCAGCTTTCAGGGAAGAGAATAATGTGTAAGTAGGTTTTGAATACTTCAAGAATGAGCATTAATTCTCATCCTGATTTTTAAAGAAGAATTCACTATTCACACATAGATGTACAACCATACAGTCTGTCAACCCTTCTCCTGAATTTTACAATCTCCAGGTGAACCTTCCAACCCTTGGAAACAAGGTTTGATGCTTCTGAAACCTACTTGGGAGCGATAGGTGTACTTTGGTTCTTTGCAGAAAAATAACAACATATTACTTCACTCTTTGGATTTCAAAAACAGAAATATTCTTAAAAATGTGCCAGAGTAGTTGGCGAAGATGGTGAAGAACTTGATGAATACCAAGAAACTGTTAAGAGAGTTGAAAAAATATTTTATATCCAACCAAGTCTAAAGGTGTTTGGACAAAGTTTGAAATTGGGTACAGCACACTGGGATAGATGTTGATTTCTATATTCCATGAAGGAGCTTAATGGCAGACTGTCAGTTTGACAATTTTGCGGATCAACTTAGTACAGATCATTTTAACAGTAATTGCAATGACAAACCTATCAGACATAAATTGCTTTTCATTAGAAATTTATCTTTAGAGATTACCATAAAGAAAGCCAAAAGTATTGAAACCTTGCAATTTTCATGTCAGGAGTTGGGTAAGAAAAACTCTGACTTGGAGGGTGCCATAAAGCAACACTGGGAAATGGTTTTGAAATATCAAGTGTCTGAACTTGATAAGCCTAAACCATTTTCCCCCAACAGAATGTGTGTTTTAGGTGTGGTAATCAAACGCATAAGGGGTAAAACAGTGTCTAGTTAAGAATGTGATCTGCAGAACATGCAAAATGCACAGACATTTTGCAAAAGTTTGTCAAAGTGCGAAACATAACAATTGCTCAAATGTAAAATATTTTACCAATGATATGCCTCAAAGTGAGGAAGGAAGTTTTAAAAATGACTTTCTTGGCATTGACATGATTGTGACGAGTGTTATTATAAAATCAGGCTACCTTACAATTGTGTGGATCCATGCGTAGATGTTAAGCTTGGAGATAAAGTTTTGCATTTGGTTTCTGGATTCAGGAGCACACATCACTATGATAATTTACAAGTGATATAAGACAAAGTGGAATACCAAACAGTTACTACCACCAGATCGTTCAGCTGTTTCATATGAAGGTCAAAAATAGATTTGACAGGATGTACTGAGGATTTTTTTTTTTTTTTAATTTAAAGGCAGGAAAAGAGCTGCATCAGGTTTATGTGGCATTCTGGGATGGCTTCACCAAGGATTGTTTAGCATGGTGCTCAATCTGGGTAAAAGAGCTCAAGTTTTGGCTGTAAGAAATTTGATTCGTTATAACAGTTTGTGAACAAATGTCCACGTGTTCTTGGGAGAATTTGGGGGAATCAAATATTTTTCCCACAAAATAAAGGTCAAAGAAAGGGCTCAACCTGTCAAACACAAAATGAGAGAGATCCTGTTTAACAAAAGGAAAGATTTGGAGAGAGAACTGCAATCAATATGCGAACTGGGTATAATAGAACCTATTGAATCTTCATTGTGGATAATGCCTTTAGTGATTGCTCGAAAACAGAATGGTGAGTTAAGGAGCAGTGTTGATCTTCACTGTCTCAATAAAGAAATTTGGGTGGATTCTCATCCACTACTGAACTTTACAGAGTTGTTAGCTGGTGCACCATAAGGAAAACAGTTCACAAAGTTAGATTGAACTTCTGCTTACCACCATATGGAATTAGATTTTGAATATACCGATATTGTTGCATCTCTATTTGGCTTATACTCTGCTATGTCGGTGTTTCAAAGTGTGATGTGCCTCATGCTCAAGGAAGTTCAGGTTATTTTTATTTCTAGGATAATATTTTAATTTTTACATCAGACATGGAGTCTCATGATAAAATATTAATGAAGTGCTTAAAAGATTTCAGTCATATGGAGCTTTCCTTAGGTGGCTTTGATAGACAATGTTGAGTATTTGTGTTGTTTGGTTTCCAGTGAGGAGACTGGACCAAACCCAGCCTGGTCAAGAGTAGTTCGGAAGCTGAAACCCCAATTGACAAAACAGGTCTCAAATCTTTTTTGGGATAGTGTGAGTTTCACTCACAGTTTATACAAGATGATGCATTTAAGTTGAGGCCACTTTCCAGCATGTTGAAGAAAGGTGTTCCATATAAGTGGAATTCTGAATGTCATATTAGAGAATGGGTAAAAGAACAAGTGACTTCCACCAAAGTGTTAAAGCATTATGATCCTGTATTACCATGTATACTGACTGTATATGTGTGCAATGTTGGTGTAGGAACTGTATTCACTCAAAGAAAAAAGACCAGTTTTTACAACTATGCCTCACAAGTATTAACTGATGCTGAAAAATGTTAATCAGTTGTTGAAAAAGAATACTAGCCTGTTGGTGGGCAAATACTAAGTTTTTTCAATTATGTGTGAGGAAGTACATTTGTACTTCAAACTGACCATACACCTTTGATATTCATTCTTAGTGGGAAGAATGCTTGAGGTTTTCACACCCAGGATAGCCAGACTCTCCACTAAATTGCTTCAGTTTGAATTTATCCCTGAATATATTCCAGGTGTAAAAATGTTTGTGCAGACTAATTTTTACGTCTTCCATTGAGTATGAAGGAAACGGAGGTCAGTAATTGCGATGATGACTTGGGAGATATGCATTATGGCATCTGTAGCTTTGCCACCAGACAGTGCATTTACTGAAAATGAAAGTCTGGTAGTCTGGTTGGTCTAAAAAGAGGAATGTAGATGGTGCCTTCCAACCATTTGTGAAGGTAGCAGATGCGCTGACTGTAGAGAATAGACCATTGATGTGAAATTGTAAATTTGTGCCTCCTATTAGTCTTAGGAATGGTATTATTGTAAAAGCAGGATGGTCACCTGGGCTGTATTATGACCAAGAGACACATTAGGTGGTCTTTTTGGTGGCCTTCTATAGACAAGGAGGCTGATCAGTTAGTTGAAGAGTGTGTTATTTGTCACAGGTGGGATAAGTCAATGAAAGTTAGTTCTGCACCATTGTGTCCCATTGTCCTACCATCTTTTCCATGGGGCAGTGTTGGCCTGTTCAACCTGTTGGCAACAAATTCACACTTTGCTTTAGTTACGACACACTATTACAGTCATTAACCAGCAGTGAAGTTTGTGAATGAGGTCATGTCCAAAGTGGCAGTCGAATTTCTTAAAGATCTTAGAGAAGCATTCCCTGCTACTATTGTATCAGACAATCGAGCACAATTTGTTTAGATAGAAGTAATCAAGTTTTTGAGAATCAGCTCTGTTAAACATCTTAAGAGTTTCCTCTATCATTCTCAAACTAATGGATTGGTAAAAAGAATGAATAGGGAGTTGAAGGAGTGTATCTACTGAGCAATTGCTAATAGTTGTGTAGGTGGTAATGCTGTTAAATCAATGTTGTAGTTTATCATACTAAATCTCATTCCTCAACTGGAGTTTCTCCTTTTGAATTATCATGGAGTAGGAAACTTTCCACAAGTTTTACATCAACATGGATGACCCAGTAGGTCGAAGAAAACAGAATTGTGTGGTCTGATACCTATATCATGTCAAAAGTAGAAAGCAACACAGAAAACCAAAAAGGGTATTATGCTATGAGGGAAAGAAGTGAATCCAGTTGTGTGTGGTGTGGGTGAAATAGTATGTGTTTCTAAACCTATTCATGTTTGGAAGGGTGAGTCTAAATTTAGCCCATCAGTCAAAATTGTAAAAGTTAGATGTAACTGTATGAGAGATGAAGGTGGACAATAGTGGAACAATGGACGCGTGATAAAAGTCGAGAACAAACGTTTAAGAGATCGCAGGCCAGCCTTACCTCGTAAGTGTACTTCAGACTCAAACACAGGCAATTAAATAATTAAATCTGTGGATTCAATAATGAAGAGAGATTCTCAATCTTGCTCAACTGTGAGATGTAGCTGCAGACAGAGGAGAGAACTATAGAGGTCTGTGACTTCAGCAAATAAATGATATTATAACTCAAGCATGGTAATTTGTCAATTCCCAAAATTATTAATATGTTGGCGAAGGACCATATGCTATAGATTCATATAGAGAGCTTAGTGCTCAGTATTGTAGCCTGTTTTTATTCTTTTGTTTGTATGTAGTTTTGTGGATTTTTAATGCTTTTGGTTGTTTTGATATTTAGTTTTAAGTGAGTGGTGTATATTCATTAAAATAGGGAAAAGATATGTAGTGTTCAATGATGTCATTAATGTTTGGAATAATGAGGTGATGTTCTATATGGAATTGTTTTTTAAAGTAATGAGCAGTTGCTGTGGAGACTTGTGTGCCACCAGCACCTCATGTGTTCCTCAAATAAATTTCCTTGGAATGTTGAAGTTCCATGTTCTCAAATGCACCTTGTTTTCCATGAAGGCATCTGGAGAAATAACTTATGTTTAGGCTCAAATGCTTCTTTAAAACAGCTCCTTGCATAATGTTGATATCCCAAGGTGGTGAATTTTTTACATGAGGAGGACAAGTATGGAATGTTCCCCAGGAAAAATGATTAACTACTCTGAGAATATGTAAGGTGTGGTTGAAGCTTTGTGGAGCCTGAACATAGCCACAAGGTTTATGTTAATAGAGATACATCAAAAATATGACTCCTCCAAGTGTTTAACATAGAACAGTATCTCATGCGGATACATTGAAAGAGGATCGATGTCTCTCAGGAAGACTGCAGGCTGAAACATTTCCATTTTAGGGGAAAAGTCCTCACCATATAAGTTGCTCTAGCTGCCTGAGGAATCTGTGTTTTGGTGGAATATTAAGAAGACCAAACTCTATGTCTGCAGCAGCCTGACAGGGAGGCTTAGGTTGTGATGTAAAACTTGTTGTTAATCCTTGAACAGAAGGAATGGGTCAGTTTTGATTTGAATGGGTGTGTACAATGATAGATCTTACAGCTCTGTGTACCAAACTGCTTGAGCCACACTGGTGCACTCAGGATCAATAGTCATGGTTGTTTCTTCACCTTTCGAAGAACCCTCAAGACCCAATGTACATGAGGAAAGGGTACACAAATATCCCTGTCCAAGGTATCAAAAATGCTTCCTTTTGAGTCACACAAATCCATGACCTGCTTGTCTAATTTCAGCAGAGTTTACAAGTGTGACTAAGAAATCCTGAGATGTGCTTCACCACAGAAACACCAAGTCAAGTTGTCTTGTGTACTGTTCCCAAGCTCCCATGTCTGACATTCTGAGGGCCTGATTCACAAATTTAAAGTTAGAGCAAAAATCTAACTTAGCCCAAAAGTCTAACTTTACTAATTTCCGATATTCAAAAATGTGAGTTATTTCTAGTAAAATTACTAGTAGCAAAGTTACTAGTAGGATCTTGTCTTTGTGAATACTGGAAAGTAATAAAGTTAGACTTTTGGCCTAAGTTATAATTTTAGTATGACTTTACCTTTCTGAATCGGGCCTTTAGACTTCAGGTCTAATCTTAGACTTCAGATCTACACTTAGACTTCACGTGTAAGTTTACCTTTGTGGGTAGGGCCCTATATCTTTACTGCTTAAGCCATGTGCCATCACAGTCTGTGGCCCCAGTCTATATTCTACTGTTAGAGTGATCTTGTGATGGAAAAATTGGTGACAAAATGGTTGAGCTTTCTGTGACAGCCTTTTGCTCTAATCCCTCCTGGTATTCGTATACAATACAGAACGGTGATACTATCTAGTCTTATCAGCACTTTCTGATGAAGTATAAATGAGAAAAAAGGCCTTCATTGCCAGTCTGACTACCCTGAGTTCTAGGATGTTTCTAAGTAGGCGTTGTGCTTGAGGTATCCAAAGGCATGTAGGTTTTGAAGGTGTGCACCCCAGCTTTTGACAAGGCATCTGTTGTGCGAAACAATTATGGTTGTGTTATGTAATGGCTTTGACCTGCATAAACATTTTCGTTCTGTGTATATCAGGACAGGGCTGGTTTCATTTCCCTAGTTATTCAAATGTAATTCTCCTGTTGTCATGAGATTAGTTTTTATTGGATATCTAGCTTTTTTCCTTAGAGGTCTCATTCTCAGAGAACATTGCAGAATTAAGAGAATACACGATTACATCATTCCCACTAGTACATTTAATTTTATTTTCTGACTGTGGTTAATATCTTTCCATTGACCTCTTCAGTTTTAACAGTTTTTCTCATCTCTGGGCGTGTAGGAATTCAGGTTAGTTGTACAGATGATGCCACCCAGGGACAGAATTGGACTGAAGTGGGTATATGCTTTCTTTTGTAGTGGGTCACACTTAATTTTGTTTAATAGATTTAGGGACAGATGTATATTTTGGTGTTTTCGACTGAGTTCAAGACTATGAACTACCTACTGGATTTAAATGCAGATGGACCACGGTTTGCAAACAGCAGTGACTACTCAGTTTCTGCTGTGGTCAAACTCCTATGACACCCGAACAGAATAAGGGCAGATAGAGGTATGGCTGCATGACTGCCCACTGAATTTAGATGGGTGGACGTACAGCCATTTTACAATGCCCATCACCACAAGGAAACACCTGGCTTTGCCATGAAGGGAAACTCCCACGGCAAGGGGGGGTATTTTTAATTTTTTTTTCAAAAAGAAAATCCCACTTTGTTATTTTTTTTTGGGAAAACAAAACTTGGTCAGTTTGATGCACGGCTCTGTCTACATGACCAATACAATGCATCAACAGGAATCACCATGACAGCAGTTCCTGCCAATGCTAGAAATATCTGCTGGGCTGGCAGACAAGTCTAAATTTGGCCAATGGACACCTAAGTCACAGAGACGGAGAAATTTACTTTGGGCGGCAATTTGAGGCCAAATGGAACCAATATGAAGGGGTAATGATGACCATCCACCATATAAAGGGGAATTATCTTCAATGTTGTAGATGTTTCTGTAGATGGACATAACTGACTTCCAGATGTATTGAAATTGAAATATCCTCTTGGTTAATGGATTGGAAGACATGCAGCAGTAAGATTATCCTGAAAATGTGCTTATTTATGAATTTGTTTAGTATTCTCAAGCCCAAAATGAGGAGCTGTTCCACTGGTTTTATCTGAATTAGAAAAACTCCTGCATATAAGCCCTGATGTCTTTGGGCTGTCAAGCATTCTATGGATTCTCTTTGTAGTACTTTGTTCATTCCCAAATGTAGTGCATCTAAAAACCAATGATTTTCCATTCCTAAAGGAGTCATTAGATTTTTTAAAAAATGAACTCTATTGTGCATCCATGTGCCACAATTTCCAACATCCAGCTGTGTGATGTAATGTGCCACCAGGCTGACAGATGTGCATGTCACTCCCAATAGGCATGGGTGATGTGGGAAGTGAACTGCCTGAGAAATAAGGCACAGTTGGCCCTGTTGTGGCCCTTGTTTGCGGACCTGCTATGCCTTTATCCTGTAGTCATCCTCCAGGCTGTTATCTTATGTAATGGGAGGCAAGCTGACTATATGGCTATTACCCTGCTAGAAGGTCGATAATTACTCAATGGTTCAGGGTAGCAAGTACTCCTCTGGCCATAAGGATCCTCTCCATAATATGAAAAATCTTGTCCCCAGTGCAGAGGCCCCTGCAATCTTGCTCAGTCTGTTTTATTCTGCTGCAAGGAAGTTTCAAAGTCCTTTCCAAATAAATGTTGAGCAGTAGAGGGAAAGTCCATCACCCTCGGAGGAAAGGTAGTGCCACCAAGCCAGCCACATCTTCTCAAAACAGCTCCAGTCCTAATTTCAAGCAACCATGTATTACACTCATTTAGACATGCATGTATATGAGAAGATGATGCAAATTCCTCAACTCTAATATGGTATTTCTGTACACTCAACAATCATCTGGATGTTTTACTATAAAAAGGACAATGAATTCCAAAACTGCCTATTGAGACAAAATGGCACTAGTATTTTCTATTTTCACAAAGATTACTGCAATACTCTATTTTTCTTGAACATGGTGTCTAACCTACTTCCTTCATGAAAAGTTTGAACCAAACATCAATCAGTCAGCCTCGGTGATGGTCTCTGTGCTGCTACTGATTTTATGGAATCGGTTCTGGTTTGATTTAGGAGACTCAGTAGCGATTCTGGTGCTTTTTCGCTTCTTTTCAAGTTGGGGGATGAAACCTGTACCTCTGTGCTGCATAAATGCTAATCCCCATATGTGATCCAAGGTGTGAATCGGCCTTAGAGAGTGTCTAGATTTGTTTTAAAGTTGAACAAGAACTATGTCTTCTCTACAGCAGAAATTGGGAGGATCCATTTCTGTGGGGCATTATGGATCAAAATATGAAAATAGCAGACATCATACGGTGGAGAGTCTCTGCATGTTAGGCTGTGGGCTTAGTTCTGTTGAAAGGACATAACTGTCCAATTCCTCCTCATTATTCTGTATATCATCATCTGAATGATGACCGGAGTCACCATCATAATCTTCATCATCTATGTCAGAATCTGTATTTTGTAGCCTGTCATGCCTGGTAGAGACCCAGTGTCTTCGTCCAAAGTCGGTGGTGGATCTGCTACCCACAACTCAGCTGGATGAATTGGCTGAGTGAGTTGAACCACTAGAGGAGCCTATGGGGATATAGTTGGATGATCAAGAGGTAAACTATGATAGAAGTCGTCCTAGTTATTTTCACCATAGGCTTTCTAGAATATATTGAGGGCAATGTGTGCCATAATAAATGTGTTCTTGGTAATCAAACCCTTCCTCCTCTTCCTAATCCTTTGGATTGTTCAAAACATGCATTCCTTCAGCTTGCAAAGCTATTTTGGATGATATGTCTTCATCTAATAACATAGAAAGGAGGTTAGCTGGAATCTCCTAGAATGGCAAACACACAAACTTCTGCTTCGCTACCAGCTGGCAAAGAGTAATTTGGCAATTGCTAAGGAGTCTGTGTATATGTATTAGTGAAGAAGCTGCTGTCGATGGGGTAAAGGTCAATGGTATTGTCAGGAACAAGGTAATTGAAGAAATAGCAGTTGTCAGTATAGATGTCTTAGTCAACAGTGTCTTCATCAATGGAGTTATCATCAACAGGATGCACATTGATGGTGTCTTTGTCAACAGGCACTTCAGTGCAATGGTGCTCAACAATCATACAGTCACCATTGATGGGGACACTGAAGTTGAGCAGCTCTGCATCAAACGTAGATACAACTGCAGCGTTTACATCAATGCGGCAGGAGTCCCGGCTGAAGGTAGCCATCTTCATTTTTTGTGCGGCTGTTGATGATGATGGCTTAGAGAAAGCCTTCTTGTCTTTAGTCATCCGAGAAGAGGCTGTCCGCGCTGCTCCAGCTTCTTAATGCTGGGCCAGAAGATTTCTTGCATGAGGCAGATTTTATGCTTAACGTTTGCGGCTTTTTAGCACCACAATCAGTAGTCTGTACCTTCAGAGTCAGAAAGTCCTCAGCTGACAATCCTGCAACTGATATTTGGAAGTGGCAAGTTCCAAATTATACTTTTTGGCCTTTGAACCTAGCGGTAGAAATGGACTTTCTTTGAATGTCTTCCTGAAGAATCTGAATTCAAGGGTTGTAAAAGGCTATCTTATCTGTTGCTGAGTGCCTTGGCACTGAAAGTCTCACGGGAGAGCAGTCTACAGAAAAATGTCCGGACTTGTGGACACAATAAATACATTTAGTGTGGTGGTCTTCTGAGAAGATCCTCATCACTCCAAACACAGGACAAGGCTTAAATAAGCATCTGAAGTGAGATCACTCCACCAGAATTCAATCCTTAAAATATCTTAGAGATCAGCCTCCAAAGCGCCAAAGGAGCATATTCTACCTACCTGTTGGAGTCATGGTAAGAGCTTCACTTAGAAAATAAGCAAATATCTGATATTTTGAAGAAAGAATAGCAGAGATCTGAGGATTCATTGTTGCCTTTAGAAATACAGTAGAAAATCTGATAGTTGGTGCGTCTGAGGAGGGTTGAGGCTCTGAGCACTCTCACCTGATTGGCAAGAGTTTAGGGCCACAAAATGAGCTGCATTTGCTGCTAGTAGTCTGGTATTGTTTTCAATATTATTCGCTGTATTGCACTACTACTGTGTTAACACTGACTACCATGGATTTCCAGCCCAAAACAGGGGAATGATTAAAGCATATGAATAAATGAAAGGTCCAGTGTTGGAGAATCTAGACCAAAACAAACCGAAACGTAATACTTTTATGTTTATCAACAAATTTACAACAGCAATTATGAAAAATAAAAATGTATAAATATTAAAGATAATTTCTCATGAATCAGAACAATACAATGACCGGCAACAATTCATCTAATCTACACATCAGTAAGAACAGAATTTTGTAGTAGCTCAGAAGAAACAAAATAATAACTACATTTTCATTATTTATGAATGATCCCCAAAATAGTGGCCTACCTAAGCTGTCATCTAAGGGAAGTGCACATTTTGGGATGATGATTTGTGTCCCTTTTTCGCAGTCCTTTCTTAAAGACATCTGGATGCGACCACTTGGCAGCACTGTGTCACAGGCACACATAAAGTTACATGACAACTTGCCAACATAAGAGGGCTAGTGTGTATGCTTCTGTAAGAGTTTGGGACTATGAGGCTCAAAAATGTTTTCAAGTGTAGTCTTGCAAATAGCTCGGTACACATGTGGCTTGGAACCCTCTGCCTCCAATAAAAGCAAAGGAATGAGGATGATGTTTCAGAAGCACTGAAGTCTGTGAGACATATAGGGTGTGTTTAGAGTTTCAAAATATGTAGTGTACGTCGTTTGTGGACCAAGACTAAATGAGTCCAACTTAAGGTTAGTGAAAATGGGGGCATAACCCAATAATTGCTGGATGCCATACCCACAAACACTTGGTTCCTCTCCCTAATATAGCTACCTTACTACTACACTCCCTATTTTGTACTAGAGTTTCAGGTTTGCACAAATTGATGCAAAACCAGTATGCTGTTCCATCATCTGGGTCAAAAGCCTTGAGAAGTCATTAACTGTAACATCAATGAATCAAAGGACACATGACATCACTTATGCAAGTCTTCGGTGCCTGTTAATCGTTTTCTTCCCACATTTTGAAAAACCTGAATGACAGGGACCTTTATACCTACTCCACGCTTCCTCAATTATACAACTTTGAAATAACTTCTATACTTCCTTTAAGTGTATTCTGTGTTATCTAAGGTCACAACATATTTCTTGACATATGCAGAACAGAGTGTATCTACAATGTCCTCAACACAGTGAGCCCCATTTATAAAGGTAAATGTACATCTCTAAATGTACTCATGTGTAAATTTCTTTCTGATCACAGGTGTAAATTTACACTTTTGAGCCAGTCACCATTTCCAATGGTTGATTTACACCAAAATGTTGATTTAAATGACTCCACCACCTTAATTCAGGGGTTTGAGGTAAATACATCTGAAAGTGTGACGCTACTACAAGTAGCTTCTCATATGTAGGTGGAGATGTGGAGACCACCACCACCATGTAGAGATCTATCCATGGGAAAGTATATGAAAATTGATTAACGTTTATCATACTTTAAATATGTATTATGAATACTCTATTAAAAAATATGAAAGTAAAACAATGTAAATAATTACTAATATAACATTAATAAGAACAGTTACAGCACATTAACTCATTAAGTTAAACAGTTAGCTATTGAACATGTACTCATTGAATTTTTAAATAATATTCCCATAAAGAATTTAAAACATTTTATTTTTATTTAATATGTATTAGTTTATTAAAATGAATGTGTTAAATTACTGTAGCAGAAATGCTTAAAAGATTAGTTTTATTTTCTTTTTAAATTTGGTTTTGTATTAAATTGTATAGTATTCAAATAATTGTTCAATATTTATGCATATATATTTAACTTTAGGCAAATATGCATATTTTTTAAAAGCAATAATCATTTTAATTATTTACCATTATTTCCTATTGGGAGTTATTGGGTGTTATTTTAAGTCCCTGCCTCCATTATTTTCTATAAGTATGTGTTATTGTACCTGTGAATGGTAATTCATGGACCTTGCCTTACTCCAAGTCTGGGCTGGAGTGCATTTACTACAGTGTTATCGGCTTTAAGACTGCAGTAAATTTAGAAGTGTAGTTTGTTAATAGTAATGTGCTTACTTGGGTGTGGGTGTGTATTTGTAGAAGCACGTAACTCCCTGAATACCTACATGCTTTTCCCTAAACTCCTCTCATTTTGCAGCAGATATTTCCCATTTCCACCCCCCCACCGCAGTCCCTCCCCCATTTACTGTTAAGTAGTAAATGTTGATGTGTGGAGATCTCCCTATAGAAAAGATAGGAGCTGCATAGGTGGAAATTTTTACTTATTGGTTTGTGAATTGCATTTTGTACCAATGTAGTACTACTTTTATGTACTTCAATATGTAGTTTGTAAATCAGGTTTTATGTATATAGTTAATATTGCAACATTACATTCCTCAAAATAGTTGCTGTCACATTTGTAGCATAGTCATATGCTTAGGAGATGCATAAAATGGCCTGACCAACACTACAATGTAAAATCAATGTTTTTCTCCTGTTAATTATTCAGACATCTGAATGTGGCATCTTCACCCCTGAACAATTTATGAATTTGTGTATCCTCTGTGTAAAGACCAAATGGCATAAAGAAGGCCGAAGTAGTATTGATGGAGAGCTGCATACAGTACCTCTACATGAAAATCCATCACCCTTGTAGCCAGCATTGCAGGTGCAGGTGTAAGAGCCCACGGTATTGGCGCAGACTGCATTGGAATGGCACCTGCTTAGACCCATACTGCATTCATTCACATCTGTTGACAAAAAGCACAATGTTAAATAATATGCTTGCTGCGTCCAATATTAACCTGGATTCAGTAGACCTCTTAGTTTAGTTCATTATTTATAATGTGCAAGCAGTGCAAATCAAGTGGAAAGGAACTTTAAGGTGAGTATACTAATAATCATAATAATCATACAAGATGCACCCCATAAAATAAACTTGCAGCAAGATCTTCAAATAGTCTTGTTTTCAGAATTCATAACAAACCATCAAGTGCCCTCAGTGTATTCAATCAATAATAATAAATAGATAATCCTGAATAAGATCTTTGCAGAATTCAGTGCGGGGATATCGGGCCAGAATCCCTGATTCCAGGTAGTATTTCCGCACAAAATTAAGGCAATAATAGGTTTTGTCCCCATAATGCGGAATGACTAGCTGGACCCTGGAATACCAGGTCTTCTATTGTGTGTTTTTCCTAATTCCAGGGACAAATCTGGTGACATTTGCTGCTTGCTTGATTGGGAGGAGCCAGTTTGAGTTAGGCAGGGGGTTGTCGGGTCAGAGTTGGGAAGAAGCAGTCTGGAAGGATTGTTGTCTGCATCCCCATGTTGTGCTGTAGGTGGGGGAAGGTGGGTGGGTGTGGCACACATCCATGGGCTTTTCTATTGGCCCACAGCTACCCTTGTTCACGAGGTGAAGGGGATTGCATCCAGATATAGTCCATGCATGTGCCCAGGACAATCTTTTGTGAGGGTGGTGTCTGTACTTCCATGCACTTTTATAGGGTGTGGGACCTCTCGATCCGAGGCCACAGCCTCTGGCCTAGGGTTCTGCATATGGTTGGGTGAGCACTTGGAGTCGGAATTACTGCTTGGTGGTAGGAGAGGCAAGGGGGGTTTAGAGCCAGACTAAAGGGAGCAATGGATTCAGATCCCTCGGTGCTACAGCAATCTGAGCTCCTACTCTCAGTCCATGTTCCTGTTGCAGTTGCACTGGGTACCTTGAGGTGAATAACAGTATTTGAAGTTCCACAGTGAGGAGTGGGGCTACATTTTGAGTGAGTTAGGATCAAAACTGTGGGTCTCTTTATTATTTTACCAGGCTGTCTCTAGGAAAAAAATAGGCTGGTGTCCTACCTTCAAAATCATAATGTTAACATTCTCCATTGAAATAAAGAGAAAGGGTGAAATGGGCCATAAAATTACGGTAACAATGATAGATGCTTTGGTACTACCCTTGAGTAGTAAACATCCTGTCATGTTCTGTTTGCCTACTGCCATGTGTGATAAAGGGCAGGAATGTTAGCCCTTCTGGAACTTTTTTAGACAACCCATCTGTAGTACACTGGAGAACAAAGGCTGATAAGGCAAATTTAAGTCTGCCTCCCATGCTGAGATGGACTGTCTGCTTGAGCTGAGGAAAAAGATCTTAGCTGTTGCACATGACTGAAAGGTAATCTTGGACTGAGTAATGAGCTAAGTTAAAACTTACAGGTCACAGCAAGGGCAGGAAGTCTGATCATGACGCCAGTCTTCAAACTCTGTGGGACAAATACCAGAGCCCCTTTACCATTATAAGGAAGGTATGTGATGTGAACTACCTGTTTGACTTGGTTTTTGAACCAACAGATGTTCCATATACATAGGCTGAAGCCTCAGAACTGGAGATGGAAAAGACAGCTGAGCCTCCAGATAAGAAATAAGTTGCTTGCCTGTAACTATAGTTCTCCAGTATTGGAAACTTTTATCGATTCACATGCTTGAATCCTTCCCCATTGTCAAGATCGGAGTCCCGGGTGTTATACAAAAGCAATGCTCTAATGTACATCTACATTACAGGCATTAAGCCTTTCGATAAGTAACATATCACGGTCATTTTGTAAAAATGGACTGAACTCCAGAATCCACCAATCAGGTTACACCACCCTCTAGATCCCTCCTGTGAGGAACTGTATTCCCTCAGATTTTCCGAGCATTAGTGCTAATGGAAAGACCATACTGACAAAATGAAGGTGAACTCCTCAAGGGAGGTGGGTGGGTCGCATGTGAATCTATGAAAGTTTCCAATACTGGAGAACTACAGTTACAGGTAAGTATCTTATTTCTTACTCCAGTATTGGAACTTTCATTGATTCACATGCTTGAATCAGAATAGCAAGCAGCAACTAGCACATTTTCTGCAGGTAGAAATATAAACATTATAGCATGATAAATCACTATGAGCACTTTTTACAATTATGTTTGGCTATAAATATGATAACGTTAGAGTGCAAGATTATTGAAAATGTGCATTTGTACAGTAAAAAGCAGATGGTGAGAAATACCAAATGGCTCACTTTCATTGGAACAGATGTCTGAGTACTGCCTGCCCAACCGATGCACCCCTGATTGTTCCAGTATCTAGGCAGTAGTGCCTTGTGAAGGTACGTGCTGTTTTCCAAGTTGCAGCTCGGCAGATGTCTGGCAATGACTTTCCTGAAAATAGCGCATAGGATGTGGAAACAGCTCTAGTTGAATGTGTGTGCACCTAAGAACACAAGGGTAGGCTAGCTTTCTGATGGCAATGTAGAATTGCACTTGTAATCCACCGAGAAATAATCAGTTTTGTCACTGAAAACCCTTTTCTAGAGTTACTGAAAGCTACGAAAAATTGGTTTGACTCCCTAAAAGCTTTTGTCCTGTCTAAATAAAACTATAGACATCTCTTCAGGTCTAGTGAGTGGAGGGATCTTTGCGCAGCCATTTGAGGCCTACGGAAGAATGTTCTTAATACCACAGGTTCATTAAGATGAAAGTCTGAGGGGACCTTAGGTATGAATTTAGGATTGGTGCGTAAGATAACTCTGTCCTCTTTGAATTGTAAAAAAGTTTCCTGTATCATGAATGCTTGTATTTCACTAACCCTACATGCAAATGTAAGCGTAAGGATGAGTGCTACCGTCCATGTAAGATATTTGATATTCGCCTTATGAATGGGCTCAAATGGTTTCTTCATCACAGCTGGCCTAGAAACGTGTTCAATTGCCAAGTGGGAGGAGGGGCTCTGACTGGAGGATAGGACCTAAAAAGACCCTTTAATTATTGCTTTATGAGCCTCTGAGACCAAATAGATGGTTTACTGGACATTCTCCTAAACCGAGAAATGGCTGCCAGATGAACTTTAGTGGATGCATGTTGCAATCCTGAGCACGCTAGATGCAAAAGGTAAGGTAAGATTTTGTCCGGAAAGGAAGACAGAGGATGTACATCAGCAGACCTGCACCATAAACAGAACCTTTTCCACTTAAGGCAGTATGTCTTGTTTGTGCTATCCGCCCCGGCTTTGTTCAAATGTCCAAATTCATTGAACTCAGGAGCCATGCCGATAAGCTCAGAGATTTGGGATCCGGATGTCTCACTTGGCCCTGGTTCATGGTCAGCCACAAACGAATTGGCTTCATCTTTATGGGTGGACATAGAGACATTAGTAGTAGCTCCATGTACCAATGTTGGCTTGGCCACACAGGAGCTATTAGTATAATGTGGCAGGGCTCTAACTTGATCTTGCTGATCACTCTCGGGAGGATGTTGTTGGAGTAAAATGGATGCCTATACTGCTGGTTTCCTCCACGAAATGAAGGTTGGCCTCTTCTCCTGGGTCCACGAAAAGGCACTTTCCTATACCTTAGAATGCCGAGTGATCTGGCGGTATCATTGTCCGATTTTTTTAGCTTGAAGATGGTCATCAACATGCTTCGCAAAAAATTCTTCTCCATCATAGGGTTGATCCAAAATTTTTGTCTGAACCTCAGGTTGGAAATTAGTGGCTTTAAGCCACCCTTGAAGCCTCAAAACTGCTGACTCAGCTAGTAGTCGAAAACCTATAGCGGCGATGTCGAGTGAGAAGTCTATCGCTGCAGAGAAACGTTGCCCCTCTATTAGTACCTTCCTGCCTTCTCCCTTGGTACTCTCTGGGAGTTCCTCCAAATACTGAGTATTGTCCCACCATAGTTGTCTATCATATCTTCCAAGGAGTACAAGGGAATTTGCAGCTCGTACTACAATGGCAGACATTGATGAAAAATGTTTCCCAATGTTATCAAGGTGCATTCCTTCTTTATCTTGTAGTGCGGTTAAAGGCGTAGAAGGATTTCTAGATTGCTCTTGCGCCACCTGTGAGATAACAGAGTCCAGCTTTGGATGTCCTGTTAGACAGGAAGGAGAGTCATCTGTTGCCTTATACTTTTTATCAAGCCTAGTTAACACCGCCGGTGCTGTTGCAGTGTTACGCATAATCTTCAGCCCTTGGTTCCAAACATGGTCAGTTATCAGAATCGCCCTGACTGTTTTCCTGTGAGAATCTTTGAAATCGTACAGGAACCAATCCTGCTGCGTTGCCGGCATTGGTAAGGCAAAGCGTTTGGCTGCCCTTTCCAGTAGGTTGTGAAAACCACCTATATCCTCAGGAGGAGATTCCACCTAAGGCTGTACAGGAGAGGGAGGCGCTGGAATTATATATTCATCCCATTCATCCTGATGGGTATGGATCTCACCCTATTCACCTTCCTCGTAGGTACAGCCTGGGGGGGACCTCTTGGTTAAGGAGGAGGTAACGTCTGCTGCCGGTGAAAATGCTGAGGGGCGACCGGGATTGTGAAAACTGTTGGTTGTTGTACAGATGAAGGTGCTGGCGGCCCACGATCCCTGTAATCTGCCAACATAGTGTACAAATCCGACACTAAAGTGGTAAACATACCATTTCCTGCTGTTGTTGTGATTGCTAGTAATACTGTTTGTCATAATATGAATCATCATCAGAGTATTCTTGACATTTGACATGTAGCTGCGAAGGGCTTCTAGCCACCCCATATAGTCCATCTTCCTCCGAATCATCCTCACCCAAGAGGTGCGATGGTAACATCCTGGAAACTTTGCTTGGAGAAGTGAGAGATGGGGTTAAACAATGTTTTGCAAGCTTTTTAAGTCCTATCTGCTCTGTCGATGAGAAAAGAGGCAATGTAGACCGACATTGTCTTCTTCCCAGTGTTTTCTTGGCCATCGACGAGAGGAGAATCGCTGTCATCGATGGTGGTGGTGTCGACCAGATGCTCGCCAACGGAGGCGTCGTTGACGGAAGCAGATTGTATGCGTGGTGACGAAATTGGGCATACCGACGGCGAAGTTGAAATGATCGTCGACGAGGACTTTGTTGAAACTGCTGTTAACACAGACATGGTAACGACGGTTGGTGTCATCGTTGACGCTTGGGCCGTTTACAAGGATATCGTCGACGAGGGCGCCGTCGACGGTGCAGAGGCTGTGTGCTTAACCTGAAGAGGCGGCATTGGGGGCACAGAGTGGGAGATTCCTTTTTTGATTTTGATAAGTAATGTTGCCTCTTTGATTTCTCCGACTGCGACAATAGTTTCTTTGAAGGGCTAAAGTTTTTGAGGAGCTCTCAGCTGAATTTTTCAGCACCTCTTTTGGAGGTTCTTTAGTGGGAGTCAGGTTCACACTATGGGCCTCATTATGACTTTGGCGGTCCATTAACAGAACTGCAGAAGCTGCTGGAGGCAAAAGACCGCCAGTCTTTTGACTGCCATATTAGGAGTGTTCCGCTGACCCAGCGGAACACTCACCACAACAATGACGCCGGCGGCAATGTTGTGGTGGGTCGGGTGCAACGGCACCAGTCGGGCATTTCTCGCCCATAATTCGGGCAGTGAAATGCACGATGGGGCTGTGCATGGAGGCCCCTGCACTGCCCATGCCAAGTGCATAGGCAGTGCAGGGGCCCCAAGGGGCCCACAGGCCCCCGACACCCCTATTCTGCCACCCTTTCTATGGCCGGCGGTGTTAACCGCCATGGAAAGGCTGGTGGATGGGGACTCGTAATCCCCAGGGCAGCGCTCCTTACAGCGCTGCCCTGGCTGATTACAACCGCCGGGACCGCCAGGCTGTAGGCTGGCTGCAGCTTGACGTGTCGATGGTTGGACCATGGTGCCACGGTCATAATGGTGCTGTTGGACTGCCAGCCTCGTGATGAGGCCCTTTGGGGGTCATTATGACCCTGGCGGCCTGTGATAATGTGGTGGTAGTACCGCCAACAGGCTGGCGGTACTTACTGCCACATTATGACCGTGGTGGAGCGGCCACGGCAATACTACTGATTCCGCCAGGCTGCCACCAGCCTGCAGCCTGGCAGTTGCAATCCGCCAGAGCAGCGCTGCCCTGGGGATTACGAGTCCCCATCCGCCAGCTTTTACATGGTGGTAAAACTGCCATGGAAAGGCTGGTGGTATGGGTGACTCAGGGGGGCCCTGGGGACCCCTGTAGTGCACATGCACTTGGCGGGGCACTGCAGGGAAGCCCATGCACAGCTCCATCATGCATTCCACTGCCCGAATTACGGGCAGTGAAATGCGCAACAGGTGCTGCTGCACCCGACGCACCTCAACATTGCCGCCTGCTCCATTACGAGCTGGCTTCAATATTGTGGTGATATTTCCCCTGGGCCAGTGGGCGGAAACACAGTTTCTGCCCGCTGGCCCAGCAGAAATGTCAAAAAGTGGTGCCAAACATACCGCCAGTGGCATCGGCGGTCTTGGGAAAAGACCGCCGATGTCGTAATGAAGGCCTATGTCTCTTCACTGGTGTCTTGGTGATTGACATATAAGAGGAGGCACTGTCATCATCAGAGACCGGGTAGTCACTGGACTTCAACTTCTGCAGCCAGAGAAGAAGACGGCCCTCTCTATCTTTTGGAGTCTTAGTAGAAACGTTTTGACATACCTTGCAGTCTCTGGTCTTATGGTTAGGATATTGACAGTATATGCAGTCCTCATGTGGGTTGTCCACATATAGCCTCTTCTTCATGCAGGTAGCACAAGATCTGAAAAGCCATTGTAGGAAAACGGCCCTTGTTGCAGTTGCCCCCCCACTTTTTGCCTGATATTGATGCTGACTTGACAGAGTGTGTTGGGACCCTGCTAACCAGGCCCCAGCATCAGTGTTCTTTCACTAAAAATGTACCATTGTTTCCACAATTGGCAAACCCCTGGCACACAGGTAAGTCCCTTGTAAAAAAGTACCAGTGGTACCCAAGGCCCTGTGACCAGGGAAGGTCCCTAAGGGCTGCAGCATGTGTTGGTCCACCCTAAGGGACCCCTCACCTAACACATGCACACTGCCATTGCAGATTGTGTGTGTTGGTGGGGAGAAAAGGCAAAGTCGACATGGCATCCCCCTCAGGGAGATATGCACACAAAACACTGCCTGTGGCATAGGTAAGTCACCCCTCTAGCAGGCCTTAAAGCCCTAAGGCAGGGTGCACTATACCACAGGTGAGGGCACAGCTGCATTAGCAATAGGCCCCTACAGTGTCTAAGTCCATTCTTAGACATTGTAAGTACAGTGTGCACATATTAAGTATATGGTCTGGGAGTTTGTCAAAACAGACTCCACAGTTCCATAATGCCTACACTGAATACTCGGAAGTTTGGTATCAGACTTCTCAGAATAATAAACCCACACTGATGCCAGTGTTGGATTTATTTAAAAAATGCACACAGAGGGCATCTTAGAGATGCCCCCTGTATTTTACCCAATCCTTCAGTGCAGGACTGACGGGTCTGTGCCAGCCTGCCACTGAGAGACGAGTTTCTGACCCACTGGGGTGAGAGCCTTTGTGCTCTCTGGGGCCAGAAAAAAAGACTGCACTGGGTGGAGGTGCTTCACATCTCCCCCTGCAGGAACTGTAACACCTAGAGGTAAACCTCAAAGGCTCAGGCTTAGTGTTACAATGCCCCAGGGCACTTAAGCTAGTGGAGATGCCCAGCCCCCGGACAAAGCCCCACTTTTGGTGGCAAGTCCGGAGGGATGATTAGGAAAAACAAGGAGGAGTCACCACCTCAGCCAGGACCACCCGTAAGGTGCCCAGAGCTGAAGTGACCCCCTCCTTAAGGAATCCTCCATCTTGGTTTGGAGGATCAGGGCCAATAAGGATAGGAATGTGCTCCCCTCCCCAAAGGGAGTGAGCACAAGGAGGGTGTAGCCACCCCCAGGGACAGTAGCCATTGGGTACTGCCCTCTGACCCCTAAAACGTCCCTAAATCTTTTATTTAAGGGCTCCCTGTACCAAGCTAGTCAGAGTCCTGACGACCTCACAAGAAGAAGGACTGCTTAGCGGAAACTCCAGCAGAGAAGGATAGGAGACAACAACTGACTTGGCCCCAGCCCTACCAGCCTGTCACCTGCTTCAAAGAAGCTGCAGAAGAAAAGCGACACGTCCTGCACATCCAGCAACCTCTGAAAAAACTCCAGAGGACTGCAAGCATCAGAGGATCAAGAACTCCCATGGACAGCGGCCCTGTCCAAAGAAGAACAGAAGAAGAAACCTCTTCTGAAGGACTCCCACCTCACCCCAGAATCATGAGTCCTAACCACTCGATGCCCAAGGCCCGAATCCAGGTGACCCAACCGATCAGAGAGGACCCTCAGACAACGGCAACCAAATGCCCACCCTGGGTGGAACTCTCCACCCCTCCACAACAACGCCTGTAGAGGGAACCCCGAGGACTACCCTGACCGCGACTGCCGAGGACGAAGATAACCGACGCCAAAGGACCCACTGCACCCGCAGCCACGGGCCTTGGAGAAATCGACACTCGGAGCAGCAACGATCAACAGAAGGCCTGTAGGAGACTTACCTGAGTGCCAGGGTTGTGCCAATTGTGGAGACAAAGACACAGTTTAGGGAAAGAACACTGGTGCTGGGGCCTGGTTAGCAGGGTCCCAGCACACTTTCAAATCATAACTTAGCATCAGCAAAGGCAAACAGTTAGGGGGAACCATGCCAAGGAGGCATTTCCTTACACCTCCCCACCCCCCAAAAATAAAGAGGATGAGACTAACCTTTCCCAAGAGAGTCTTCATTTTCTAATTGGAAGAACCTGGAAAGGCCATCTGCATTGGCATGGGCAGTCCCAGGTCTGTGTTCCACTATAAAGTCCATTCCCTGTAGGGATATGGACCACCTCAACAGTTTAGGGTTTTCTCCTTTCATTTGCATTAGCCATCTAAGAGGTCTGTGGTCAGTTTGAACTGTGAAGTGAGTACCAAAAAGGTATGGTCTCATCTTCTTCAGGGACCAGACCACAGCAAAGGCCTCCCTCTCAATGGCACTCCAACGCTGGTCCCTGAGGAGTAACCTCCTGCTAATAAAAGCAACAGGCTGGTAATTTGTCTGGGACAGGACTGCTCCTATCCCATGTTCAGAGGCACCTATCCGCACAATGAACTGCTTAGAGTAATCTGGAGCTTTCAAAACTGGTGCTGTACACATTGCTTGCCTCAGGGTGTCAAAGGCCTTTTGACAGTCCATGGTCCATTTCACTTTCTTGGGCATTTTCTTGGAGGTAAGTTCTGTGAGGGGTGTCACTATTGATCCATATCCCTTCACAAACCTCCTATAGTACCCAGTCAAGCCAAGGAATGCCCTGACTTGAGTTTGGGTTCTTGGAGCTACCCAGTCCAGAATAGTCTGCATCTTGGGTCAGAGTGGCTGAACCTGGCCTCCACCCACAAGGTGCCCCAAGTAAACCACAGTACCCTGCCCTATCTGACATTTGGTTGCCTTGACAGAGAGGCCTGCTGCTTACAGGGCCTGCAAAACCTTCTTTAGGTGGACCAGGTGATCCTGCCAGCTGGAGCTAAAGACAGCAATATCATCAAGATAAGCTGCACTAAAGAACTCAAAGCAAGCAAGGACTTGATTCACCAAACTCTGGAAGGTGGCAGGGGCATTCTTTGGGCCAAAGGACATCACAGACAACTGGAAGTGCCCATCAGGTGTAGAGAATGTTGTTTTCTCTTTTGCTCCTGGTGCCATTCTTATTTGCCAGTATCCTGCTGTCAAGTCAAAGGTACTTAAGTATTTGGCAGCACCCAATTTGTCAATCAGCTCACCTGCCCTTGGAATGGGATGAGCATCTGTCTTGGTGACAGAATTAAGCCCTCTGTATTCCACACAGGACCTCATCTCTCTCTTGCCATCTTTGGTGTGAGGTTTGGGGACCAAGACCACTGGGCTAGCCCAGGGACTGTCAGAGTGCTCAATCACTTCCAACTCCAGCATCTTGTGGACTTCCACTTTGATGCTTTCCTTAACTTGGTCAGAGTGTCTGAATATTTTGTTTTTGACAGGCATGCTGTCTCCTGTGTCCACATCATGGGTACACAGGTGTGATTGACCAGGGGTCAAGGGAAAAGAGCTCAGCAAACTGCTGGAGGACTTGCATGCAGTCAGCTTGCTGTTGGCCAGAGAGGGTGTCTGAATAGATCACTCCATCAACTGTGCCATCCTTAGGGTCAGTGGAGAGGAGATCAGGGAGAGGTTCACTCTCTGCTTCCTTGTCCCCATCTGTAACGATTAACATGTTTACATCTGCCCTGTCATGGAAGAGTTTTAGGCGGTTAACATGGATCACCCTCTTGGGGGTCCTGCTAGTGCCTAGGCCCACCAGGTAGGTGACATGACTCTTCTTTTCTAGCACTGGGTAAGGACCAGTCCATTTGTCCTGAAGTGCCCTAGGAGCCACAGGCTCCAGAACCCAGACTTTCTGCCCTGGCTGAAACTCAACCATAGCAGCCTTTTGGTCATACCACATCTTCTGGAGTTGTTGGCTGGCCTCAAGGTTTTTGCTTGCCTTTTCCATGTACTCTGCCATCCTTGAACGTAGGCCTAGTACATAGTCCACTATATCTTGTTTAGGCTCATGGAGAGGTCTCTCCCAGTCTTCTTTTACAAGGGCTAGTGGTCCCCTAACAGGATGGCCAAACAGAAGTTCAAAGGGGGAAACCCTACTCCCTTCTGAGGCACCTCTCTGTAGGTGAAAAGCAGGCATGGCAAGAGGACATCCCATCTCCTTTTGAGTTTTTCAGGGAGCCCCATGATTATGCCCGTGAATGTCTTGTTACATCCCTCAACAAGACCATTGGTTTGTGTATTGTATGGTGTGGTGAATTTGTAAGTCACCCCACACTCATTCCAAATGTGTTTTAGGTAAGCTGACATGAAGTTGGTACCTCTGTCAGAAACCACCTCCTTAGGAAATCCCACTCTGGTAAAAATACCAATGAGTGCTTTGGCTACTGCAGGGGCAGTAGTGGACCTAAAGGGAATTGCCTCAGGGTACCTAGTAGCATGCTCCAACACTACTAGGATATACTGATTTCCTGATGCTGTGGGAGGTTCAAGTGGACCCACTATATCCACTCCCACTCTTTCAAAGGGGACCCCCACCACTGGAAGTGGAATGAGGGGTGCCTTTGGATGGCCACCTGTCTTACCACTGACTTGACAGGTGGCACAAGAGGCACAAAACTCCTTTACCTTCTGCGACATATTGGGCCAATAGAAATGGTTGGCTAGCCTCTCCCATGTCTTGGTTTGTCCCAAATGCACAGCAAGGGGAATGCCATGGGCTAAGGTCAGAATGAACTCCCTAAACTCCTGAGGCAGTACCACACTCCTAGTGGCACCAGGTTTGGGATCTCTTGCCTCAGTGTAAAGGAGTCCATCTTCCCAATAGACCATGTGTGTTCCACTGACAATTCCTTTTTCTTGTTCAGTTGCTTGCTGTCTTAGGCCTTCAAGAGAGGGACAGGTTTCTTGCCCCTTGCACAGCTGTTCCCTTGAGGGCCCCCCTGTGCCCATGAGCTCAACCTGGTAAGGTTCTAACTCCATGGGCTCAGTTCCCTTAGTGGATAGAACTTCTTCCTGAGAAGAGAGGTTCTGTTTCTTTTTCTGTGCTGAAGCTGGTTCCCCAGTCTTCTTTCCTTTTCTCTTGGAAGGTTGGACCATTATTCCAAGCTCCAACACCTTTTCACCCTGAGCTCAGCACTGTGCTCTAGTCTTGACACACACCAGTTCAGGGATACCCAGCATGGCTGCATGGGTTTTGAGTTCTACCTCAGCCCATGCTGAGGACTCTAGATCATTTTGAAGCAGACATTCTACTGGTGTACCAGAAGAGACTACCACCTGTTTTAGGCCAGTGACCCCTCCCCATTCTAAAGTTACCATAGCCATGGGATGTACTTTAGTCTGATTGTCAGCATTGGTTAATGGATAAGTTTGTCCAGTAAGGTATTGCCCTGGGGAAACCAGTTTGTCTGTCACCATTGAGACACTGGCACATGTATCCCCCAGGGCCTTTACTCTAGTCCCATGAATTAAGAGCTGCTGCCTGTATTTTTGCATGTTAGGCGGCCAGGCAGCTAGTGCGGCTAGGTCCACCCCACCCTCAGAGACTAATGTAGCTTCATTGTGGACCCTGATTTGCTCTGGGCACACTGTTGATCCCACCTGGAGACTGGCTATTCCGGTGCTAACTGGAGTAGTAGTTGAAGTGGAACCTTTCTTGGGACAGGCCTTGTCTCCAGTTTGGTGTCCATGCTGACTACAGCTGCGACACCAGGCCTTCTTGGGATCAAAGTTTTTACCCTTGTACTCAAATGAGGATTGTGAAGAGGCTTTGGACCCATTCTCCTGTGCAGGTTTTTGGGACCCTGTAGACGACTCTTTACTTTTTCCCTTGGATGTCTCAATACTCTTCTCCTGGGAAGGCTTTGTGACCCTTTCTTTTGGTCACCCCCTGTGGAAGTCTTGGTCACCCTTGTCTTGACCCAGTGGTCTGCCTTCTTTCCCAATTCTTGGGGAGAAATTGGACCTAGGTCTACCAGATGCTGATGTAGTTTATCATTGAAACAATTACTTAAAAGGTGTTCCTTCATAAACAAGTTATACAGCCCTTCATAATCATTTACACCACTGCCATTAATCCAACCATCTAGTGTTTTGACTGAGAAGTCAACAAAATCAACCCAGGTCTGGCTCGAGGATTTTTGAGCCCCCCTAAACCTAATCCTGTACTCCTCAGTTGAGCATCCAAAGCCCTCAATCAGGGTAGCCTTCATGAGGTCATAGGATTCTGCATCTTTACCAGAGAGTGTGAGGAGTCTATCCCTACACTTTCCAGTGAACATTTCCCAAAGGAGAGCACCCCAGTGAGAACTGTTTACTTTTCTGGTTGCACAAGCCCTCTCAAAAGCTTTGAACCATTTGGTGATGTCATCACCATCTTCATATTTTGTTACAATCCCTTTGGGGATTTTTAGCATGTCAGTACTTTCTCTGACTATATTTATGTTGCTGCCACCATTGATGGGAGTTAAACCCAATTCTTGTCTTTCCCTCTCTATGGCTAGGAGCTGTCTCTCCAAAGCCAATCTTTTGGCCATCCTGGCTAACAGAAGGTCATCTTCATTGAGGCTGCCCTCAATGCTTCCAGAGTTACTGGTCTCCCCTGTGGAAGAACCAGTATCTCTGGCTATCACTTGTGGAGTCAGGGTTTGAGGGACCCTGGCCTCTCTAACTAGGACAAGAGGGAGGGAATCATCCTCCTGGTCACTAGCTTCCCCCTCTGTAGGGTTATCCTCAGAGGGGTGGTCTCTTGCAAACTCTACCAAAAGCTCCTGGAGCTTGACTTTGGTAGGGTTTGATCCAGTCTTTATATTTTTTAGCTTACAGAGAGTCCTTAACTCTGACATCCCTAGATGTAGGTAAGGGGTGAGGTTGAGTTCCACCACCATCTCTTCTGTGCTAGACATTATTTTTCTAAACGTTGGGATACTTTTTGAGAATCTAAAACTATTTCTAGAACTTAATCCAAACTTTTACAAAACTTTTAAACTCTAAAGGAAATGCTAACAGGGACTTACACAAGGCCCTAGCAGGACTTTAAAAAATTAGAAAAAATAGCTCAAATTGCAAAAATCAGTTTCTAATGACAATTTTTGGAATTTAGTCGTGTGATCAGGTATTGGCTGAATAGTCCAGCAAATGCAAAGTCTTAGATCCCACCGCTGCCACCAATGTAGGAAGATGGCTCTGTATATACTATTTCAAAGTGAGAAATAGTGTAAGGGTTCCCCTTAGAGGTAAGATAGTGGCAAAATTAGATAATTCTAATGCTCTATTTTGTGGTTGTGTGGTCGAGCAGTAGGCTTATCAGAGGGTAGTGTTAGCATTTGTTGTACACACACAGGCAATAAATGAGGAACACACACTCAAAGACTTACTCCAGGCCAACAGGTTTTATATGGAAAAATATATTTTCTTAGTTCATTTTAAGAACCACAGGTTCAAGATTTACAGTACACACTTTAAATGTAAGGTACTTCACTTAGATACTTTAGGAACTTTGAATAAAACAACATCATATACAGTCTTTGTTAAAATGGCAATAAGCTATTTTCAAAGTGGACACAGTGCAAAAATCAACAGTTCCTGGGGGAGGTAAGTAAAGGTTAGATTAGGAGGTAAGTAAAACACTTACAAGTCTCAGTTCTGGGGCATAGGCAGCCCACCGTTGGGGGTTCAAGGCAACCCCAAAGTTACCACACCAGCAGCTCAGGGCTGGTCAGGGGCAGAGGTCAAAGAGGTGCCCAAAACACATAGGTGCCTATGGAGAACAGGGGCGCTCCGGTTCCAGTCTGCCACCAGTTAAGAACCTGCGTCCTTGGGGGGCAGACCAGGGGGGTTTTGTAGAGCACTGGGGGGGACACAAGTAGGCACACAAAACACACCCTCAGCGGTACAGGGGCGGCCGGGTGCAGTGTGCAAAGCAGGTGTCGGGTTTTAGATAGGAATCAATGGAGGGACCCGGCGTTCACTCTAGCGGTGCAGGCAGGCACATGGGGGGCTTCTCAGGACAGCAACCATGTGGGCTAGGCAGAGGGTCACCTGGGGGTCACTCCTGCGTTGAAGTTCAGTTCCTTCAGGTCCTGGGGGCTGCGGGTGCAGTGTTGTTACAGGCAGTCGTGGTCAATGGGAGCCTCTGGATTCTCTCTGCAGGCGTTGCTGTGGGGGGTCATCTCTGGTTACTCACGGGCTCGCAGTTGCCAGGGAGTCCTCCCTGAGGTGTTTGTTCTCTGGATTTCAAGCCGGGGGCGTCAGGTGCAGAGTGTGAAGTCTCATGCTTCCGGCGGGAAATGTGCAGTCTTGGAAAGTTGCTTCTTTGTTGCAAATAAGTAGCTGGTTTTGAACAGGGCCGCTGTTCACAGGAGTTTCTCGGTCCTTTAGTCCAGGGCAGTCCTCTGAGGCTTCAGAGGTCGCTGGTCCCTGTTGGATGTGTCGCTGGTGCAGGTTTTTGAAGTTGGAGACAGGCTGGTGGGGCTGGGGCCAAAGCAGTTGCTGTTGTCCGTCTTCTCTACAGGCTTGTAGGTCAGCAGTCCTTCTTGTTTCTTCAGGTTGCAGGAATCTAGTTTCCTAGGTTCTGGGGGCCCCTAAATACTGACTTTAGGGGTGTGTTTAGGTCTGGGAGGGCAGTAGCCAATGGCTACTGTCCTTGAGGGTGGCTACACCCTCTTTGTGCCTCCTCTCTGTGGGGGAGGGAGGGCACATCCCTAATCCTTTTGGGGGAATCCTCCAAACTCAAGATGGAGGATTTCTCAAGACGGGTGTCACTCCTTATTTTTCTCATTATCTCCTCCAGCCTTGCCACCAAAAGTGGGGGCAGTGGCTGGAGGGGCGGGCATCTCCACTAGTTGGGATACCCTGGGGTGCTGTAACAAAAGGGGGGAGCCTTTGAGGCTCACCGCTAGGTGTTACAGTTCCTGCAGGGGGAGGTGTGAAGCACTTCCACCCAGTACAGGCTTTGTTCCTGGCCACAGAGTGACAAAGGCACTCTCCCCATGTGGCCAGCAACATGTCTGGTGTGTGGCAGGCTGGCAGAAACTGTTCAGCCTACACTAGAAGTCGAATTGGTATTCAGGGTGTATGTTACAATAAATTGCACACTGGCATCAGTGTGCATTTATTGTGCTGAGAGGTTTGATACCAAACTTCCCAGATTTCAGTGTAGCCATTATGGAACTGTGGTGTTTGTGTCTGCCAAACACCCAGACCATATACTCTTATGGCTACCTTACACTTGCAATGTCTAAGGTTTTGCTTGGACACTGTAGGAGCATAGTGCTCATGCACATATGCCCTCACCTGTGGTATAGTGCATCCTGCCTTAGGGTTGTAAGGCCTGCTAGAGGGGTGACTTACCTATGCCACAGGCAGTGTGAGGTTGGCATAGCACTCTGAGGGGAGTGCCATGTCGACTTAGTCATTTTCTCCCCACCAGCACACACAAGCTGTAAGGTAGTGTGCATGTGCTGAGTGAGGGGTCCCCAGGGTGGCATAAGACATGGTGCAGCGCTTAGAGACCTTACCTGGCATCAGGGCCCTTGGCACCAGGGGTACCAGTTACAAGGGACTTACCTGAGTGCCAGGGTTGTGCCAGTTGTGGAGACAAAGGTACAGTTTAGGGAAAGAACACTGGTGATGGGGCCTAGTTAGCAGGGTCCCAGCACACTTTCAAATCATAACTTAGCATCAGCAAAGGTAAAACGTTAGGGGGTAACCATGCCAAGGAGGCATTTCCTTACACAGCCCTCTTGCCTGTCTGACCAATGGTGTGCCCGAGACACCCCCAGACCTCACCTGCAGCACCTGGGTGACCCCCAGGGTCCCCTCATAGTGTTTCATTGGAAACCCGATACCCTGTTTGTACCCTGCACCCGGCTGCCCCAGTGCCACTGAGGGTGTAGGATTGGTGCCTACTTGGGGCCCCACCAGTTCTCCTCTAATCCCCCCTGGTATGCCCTCCCTACCACGGGGACTTACCTGCTGGCAGACCGAATTCCCAGTACCCCCTGTCTCAATAGGAGGCCAAGTTAAAATTGCTCAACTTTGACCTCTGCACCCGGCCAGCCCCGTGTTGCTGGTGGTGGGTGTTTGGTGTTGATTTGAACCCCCAACGGTGGACTACCCATAACCCGGAGACTGGAACTGTAAGTTGTGTACTTACTTCTAATCTCTACTTTATTTTCTTCCCCCATGAACTGTCCTGAAAATGCACTGTGTCCACTTTTAAAATAGATATTCTCTGCTTTATTTAAAAACTGTTTACTTGACTAAACTGAAACAAGGTTACATTGATGTCTATGCTAAGTACTTACCTCCAACAGTATTTACTTCTGAACTGAGTCCTGTGGTTCTGTTAATAAAGTAACAAAAATATGTTTTTCTATATAAAATCCTATTGGTCTGGAGTTAAGTCATTGGGTGTGTGTTTTCTTCTGTTGATTGTGTGTGTACAACAAATGATTAATACTATCCTCTGATAAGCCTAACTGCTCGACCACACTACCACAAATAGAGCACTATTATTATCTATTATTGCCTCTGTCAAGCCTATTGGGGAACCCCTGGAATCTGTGCACACTTTATTTCCTTTTTTTTTACAGTATATGCAGAGCCAGCTTCCTACACCCCTTTTTAGGTGTCTCTGACATGGTTGTCAGTTTGAAGCACCAAATTGAAGAGAATTCAGTTTCTGTGAAGAAATGTAATCAAAAATACCTCAGAATAACTCTTCTCAGAGAGAGAGCTAAGCAGAGCTCATGGGAGACTCCTTAGCACGACGAGCGGTAGAAAATCTGAGGGAATAGAGCTCCTCAGAGGAGGGTTCCAGAGGGTGGAGTAACCTGATTGGTGGATTCTGCAGTCTGGTCCATTTTTACAAAATGACTGTGATATGTTACTAAAGGCCTAATACCTGTAATGTATATGTACATTAGAGCATTGTTTTGTGTAACACCGGGGACTCCCATCTTGATGACGGGGAATGAATCAAGCATGTGAATCTATGAAAGTTACTGGAGTACAAAAGGAAAGGACAGTGAGCGACACCCGCCTGCTACATTGAGACCAAAAGGATGGCTTGATGCAGGCATACAACTCGCTCCATCCCAGACTCCTGCATCGCATCATGAATGCAAGGTAGCGCTGAGGCAATTCTCAGGACTTTTATCACTGATCCCATTACTGATAACATATAGAAGGCAGGGATGTTGTCTTGCATCGAGAATTAATTACAGAACTACATCTAAGCAAATGTGGGCAAGATGCTAGACTGAAGCATGATTAAAAGATTGCACAAGTCAAGCTCTACTAGCTGATTGAGCTTGGTTGCATTTTGCTCCTAAGCAAGGACAACGGACTTGAGATATATGTGCATTATTGTGATTTAAAGTCACAAAGCCTGAGGGCCACCATAGTGTGGTCAAACTAGTAGGCAGATTAGGAGCTGAAAAGTGCATAAAGATATTTGATTGAGCTGGTGGATTCTACAAGATTACACCTAATCTTGTTCTACAGAAAAAAAATGTCATTCTACCCCTCCCCTCCCAAGGGCCCATATTGTTTTAGAAGCATATAGCTTGGGTTGAATAAAACCCCCACCATTTTACAAAGGATACTTATTCCGGTTGTGACTCATGTGGAGTCCTTCTGTGAGTCCCGCTTAGAAAACAAAGCATCCCTTAATTCTATTCAGTAGGATTATCGTTTCTACCTAAAGCGTGAACTCCAACAGCAACAAAACGCTAGGCTTACATTCAGAGCACTTGCTCAAATTAGTAAATTGCCTAGGTGTATCTTTGGGACTCAGTGAGAAGTGGGAAACTGCAGCCTTGAGAGAAAAATTCAGACTGTGCTGGACTGGGAAATTTCCCAATAAATCTAATTAGGAGTCTTAATGGGTGCCATACTCATGGCTAGTCTTGAGGGCGCCAAGGCTCACAACAATATTAGTACTGTTTGTGATGGTCCCACAGAAAATGGGCCAACTCCAGATGGTGTACAAGAATGCATAGGCTTTGGCACAGCACAAAAAGGTAACACAGTCATATAGAAGACCTGAAATTACTCAGGAGATGCCCTCAAAAATAAAAAACATGCCTGTTTTGGTTTTAGTTCTTGTAAGATAGAAATAGGTTCTAAAGTGAACCTCTATAGCTCTGTTGACTTTTTTCTGCACTTCTCTTTATGCTGATGGTGAAAGAAAAAGAGGTTCCAGTGTGTTTCCTATCTTTTGTATTGTGCTGACATTGCTGGCTCTATGGGGTCTTTATACTAAACCAACAATGTCACTTTTTGTGGAGTCCCCCAGAGATGTGGTTGAAATTGTGTACAAATACGTCCTCTCGGTGACCTGCTTTAGCCAAAGAAAATAATTCTGGGACCTGCACTGATCCTGTCTGGCCCTCAGTGGAGATAACATATGAAGTCTATGGGAAAGCATAACAATTAGAAAGGCAGCTTCAGAAATGATCTGACCTGCACAGTCTCTCACACTGACTGGTCAATCCAGACCAGATCAGATCCCAACAGCCTTTTGAGCATGATAATTGAATGGTGATGATGTGGCTATGTCTCATGATTCGGTCTCCATTGGACTTGTGGTTTTTGGGGGGTGAAAGCACCCAGAGGTGGGACCTATGTAGTAGGTCATCAGTCCAAACCCACAGCAAAAGCTTTAGCTACAAGAAAAGATGCAGCAACAGGTGCTACAAATAGGACAGGCATCTCCTTAAAACAATTGCTGATCTACATGTTAATGAGAAAACACAAATTAGCAAATCAGTGAACTCAAAAGATCTTACCTATGCCACATAAAAGGCCCTGCCAGTTAGGGGTACATCGGCAAGTGTAGTTGTTGATTCCATCTATGCAAATTCCTCCATGTGCACAAAGTACACCTTTACAATCGTCAATATCTACAAAAGAAAAATGGAAACAATATAATAAATGGATGGTAAATATATGCATAGCCCATGATTCCCAGATAAGCTGTCCATTACCATGGGAAGTTGTAACAGATTGCCCTTCACAGTAGTGAGCAACTACGCCAAACCCAGCTAATAACTTGACAACCGCCTTTAATTTACTCCACATTAGTTGTACTTTCTCCAGCTCCCTCTTCCTACCAGCCGCCTACCAGCCATGGCACAGCCGAAAAGTGACAGGGACATTAACCATTATCTGGCTGGACATACATATCTCAATAGTACCACAGGGGTGACGCAGTCATTCTCCTACATGAGGCATCTTCTCCTTATTTGAACTGTGACCTCACAGATAAGACCTCTACTACGATGCATGATAAACTCATGACAAAATGTGGGGAGAATAGACGGAGTGAGTTCTCCAACTGCAAAAACAGAACTGGGAAGAAATGTGAAGCTGCTTTTGTAACTCTACTCTGACTGTAATCTAGTGAATGATACCTCTGTGAAAAATCAGCCAGTACATGGTTAGCAATATTCAATTAAATATACAGCTGATATAGATTTGCATGCAAAGATTTTTAGAAATCCAAAAAAGAGTAACTTATCCAAATCATAGGCCTCTGCTTGACTTATAAAGTTAAAGTTTTCATTGTGAATCAGCCTCTTACTATCCTAAGATTACTATTAAAGTGCTAATTAGCGACTCAGACATCAAAAACTTAAGGCCTATTACTAGTTTCATTGTATTCAGCAGCTGTATTAGTATACAAACTACCGTACATGAAGAAAAAGTTACCTCTGGTAACAATCACTCTAGTGAATATTCTAACTACCTGCAGATT
The DNA here is from genome assembly GCF_031143425.1 of Pleurodeles waltl. Classification (NCBI taxonomy): domain Eukaryota; kingdom Metazoa; phylum Chordata; class Amphibia; order Caudata; family Salamandridae; genus Pleurodeles; species Pleurodeles waltl. Next base: position 18,194,061 of record NC_090450.1, on the reverse strand, counting down.
CTTCACTTTGTAGAATAAATAATCCCAGTTGTCAGACTGGATCCAGAAACTTCAAAGATCCCATGCTGCCAATTGTGGGCGCTGGCTTCCTACTGATGTCAGAAAGCCATATTGCAACAGCCCCGACACAACAACATCAGTTTCCATCTATTTTTTCCAAACCTTCATGGGGAATGGATGGGCAGACATTGACAGAATAGTGCAATGTCAAAAAACAGATTTGGACCATATTAACATTCCCTGTAACACATTCATCAAATGGGCATGGGGGCGGCGGTTGAGGAATCTGCAGGTAGATAGATTATTCACCAAAAAGATCACTACCAACGGTAAGTAACTTTTTCTTCTGATTGATAATTCTACCTGCAAATTCCTCTCCCATAGAATATGTTTCACAGAAATACCCTGCCCCTCGAGGAGGGTGGATGGATGGTTAGATAAGGAAATCCTGCAGAAGAAATCTGGCAAATTGACTATCTCGAAGCACCTCGGAATCCAGACATCATTGCCGCCTTGCAGATCTCTGCAATGGAAATAGGCTCTGATCTCAGCTGAAGGGTCCTTGTTGGTCAAAGCTTAGCAGTTCTTGATGCAAAGTATGATCCATCTCAAAAAGGCTCTTTTATGTAAAGCTTTACCTTTTTTGGTACCACAAAACCTGAACAAAGGCTGGTCATCCAGTGGTATGTCCTTGGTTTGATCCAGGTAGTAGTTAACTGCCTAGGATCCAATCTATGCAAGAGCTCCTCCGCTTTAGTGGGATGAGGTGGTAAAAGACTGGAGGGGTAATGGATTGACCCAGGTGGAAAGGAGTCACTACCATGGGCAGGAAACAAATCCTGGTTCCCAACACCAATTTTTCAGCGTAAAGGTAGTGAAAGGGAGAAGGGAACTAAGCCCTTGAAACTTGCCAACCCATCTAGCTTAAATGATAGCAACTGAAAATACAGTTTTGATAGTCACCATCCTTAAGGGATAACTATGGACGTGCTCAAACGGTGCCCCCATAAGAAAAGTCAAAATGAAATTAAGGTTGCACTGAGGCGCAACAAATGGGTTTGTAAGTCATACCCTTAAGACAATACAAAACAATGGCAGATTCAAAAAGGGATAGGTGATCTGGAAGGCAGAGAAATGCCAACAATGCAGCCTATCGAATAACCCCTCTGGGCAAGAGAAAGGACATATTATAGAACCATGCCCTTCAAGCAGTCCACATCATGTCCACACACCATGCAACAAAACAGCCCCATATTTCAGAGTAAGTAGATTTCATGGAGGGATGACATGATAACAAAATTACCTCCTCCAACTTTGAAGGCAGCAGATGTCTACACTCAACCTCCAACTATGTAGGTAGAGGCCTCAGAGATTCGGGTGGAGAACCACCACCAACTTCAACCCCCTTCCTGGGCACTGAAATTAAAGGTCTGGCCTGAATGGAGGTCCCAGCAGGGTAAATGTGGAGAAGAGCAGAAGGTCCGCATGCTACACTTTCCTCGGCCAATTCTGGATTTGGGCCCAGTGTTGGTGAGTCCTCCTCAGAGTTTGGGCAATCAAGGGTATGAGGGGAAATGATTAGTGTAGCTTAAAGTTCTGTCTCAGCAGAAGCGCACCCCCAGGGTCCCCTCAACAGACACTGAAGAGAGCAAAAGTGCCGGCATTCAGCATTTTCTGAAAAGGCGTACAAGTTAAACCAAGGAGTGCCCTACTGGGTAAAGATGTCCTGGGCTACCTCTGAAAGCAGACACTATTTGCGGTCAGCAAAATAACACTGCCTCCGGCGGTTGCTCTGCCATGCAGATACTGTGCTAGGTAATATGCAGTGAGCCATCTCCTGGTGGTGTGCTCAAGGTCACAGTCTCAATGCCTCCAGGCAAAGGCTTTTTGTTTTGCCACATTGCTCTTTTGTTGTCCGTCAAGATCTGGTCAATATGACCTTGGATGGAGGGGAAGAAGGCATTGAAGGCTAGCCAAATCACCCACACTTTGAATAGGTTGATTTGATTAACCTGTTCTTCTGGAGATCAGAGACCTCTGATTTCCAGATCCTCCAGATTGGCTCCCCACCCTAAGGTGGAGGCATCCAACACTACCGTAGTGACCGTTTGCAGGGGTGAAGGACATCCCGCAGCTCAGGTTTTCCTCGTTCCCCCACCAAACCACCAACAGAGGAGCGCTGCGGAAGTTTACAATGTAGTCCAACATGTCTCCCCAGTACTGCTTATTAAGGCACCACTGTAGGGCTTTAATGTTTTAATGTGCAAGTGTGACTAAGAGAATATAGGAAGCTGGCAGACTGATGAATTTGAGAACTCTCAGAACTGGAAGTCTTGCACCTCACTGAAAGGACTGAACCATCTCTTGTATGTCTGCAAGTAGAGGATGGAAGAAGGTGGTGTTCAGAAATGACTCTTATGAACTGGAGTCACTGGGATGGCCTCAGGTATGATTTGGGCTTGTTGATGGAAATGCATAGGTCAAACAGTAGGGACTCTTAACTGCAAAGAGGTGATACCTTGAATGGCGACCCCGCTTTGATGAGCCAGTCCTCCAGGTACAAGAAGTTCGAGATGGTGACCATCTGAGACGGGACACAACCACTGCCACTACCTTGGTGAAGACTTGATGCCTTTGTTAACCCAAATGGGAAAACTACAAAATGGTAGTGTGTAAACCCACTTACAAATAGCAAGTACTTGTGGTGGGACTGCAGGATAGAGATGTGGAAGTACGCGTCTTGCAGGTCCAGAGACATGTCTAATCTCCAGCTTCCAGTGCCTGTAATACTTGAGCTACAGTCAGCATTTTGAACTTTTCCTTTTTAAGGCTTAAGTTCAGTTCCCTGAGGTCCAGGATCGGTCACACACCATCCTTCTTGAGCACAAGAAAATAACAGAAATAGCATTTGTGGCAAATATCCTACAGCGGCACTTACTCCACTGCTCCCTTCAACAGACATGCTGCCACCGCTAGCTGTAGCATGGTGAGGTGCTCTAGAGTGTAAAAAGAGGACGGGGTGGGATGGAGAGTCTAACTTGAAGGAAGGTAAGAGTGTAACCTCTTTCCACTAAGTAAAGGAATCAACTGTCTAAAATGGCTGGCAGAAAGGAATACACTCACCCTCCCACAGGCTCTAAATCCTTTTGGAGAAGACAAATAAGACTGCTTTTCTGAGAGGGCAGGAAAGGAGAGGAGGAGACTTGCTGGGGTATCCTTGGCCCTTAGCTACCCCTTCAGTCATTTCAGGGCCATACTGCCTGCGAAGAAAATCTTCTTTCTCATGCCTCCAACCTTTTGGATTCTCTGTTTGATGGGACTGTAGGAAATGCTCCCTGTAGTTGTTCTAAAGAACAAAATGCCTGTATCAAAAGACTCTCCAGAGACAGATGATCACCAGGGGAAGGGGGATATCACCTAGGCATCAGCCAACTGACAGCTGGAGCTGAAGTTGACTTCTTCCAAGCAGCCAAGACAGACTATATTAGGGCATCATTGAAGTTTAGAAGGGGCTCAGAAGTGGGTGTTGCAGGGAGAACCCCTCCATGAGAACATTATGGCCCTGATTAAGACATTGGCGGTTAGTACTGCCTACCCCCACGGCGACAGCCGCCAAAAGACTGTCGCCGTTGCTAACATCTGCCCGCCATAATATGACCACAGCCAGATTTCCTCCACAAGAAGGGCGGAAATGCGGCTGTGGCCATACTGGCGGACGGTGTTAAGGTGGTGCTACTACCACAAGCAGCGCCATGCCAGTAGACCGCCGCCAGACGTATTATGACAAATAATATGGCCTGGTGGTGTTCTGATGGCGGGCACTGCTGGTGGTAACAGCGCCCTGTCTCGTTCACTGTCGGAAGACACCCTGGATTCAGGTAAGTCAGGTTTCCGACAGGGGAGAGGGGTGTTGTGTGCGTGTGTGGGGGGTGTGCATGACTGAGTGTGTGCGTGCATGCGCATGAGTGTGTAGTGTTGCATGCGTGTGAGTGCATGTGTGCGATTGCGTGAATTAATAGAAAAGTGAATGCGTGTCTGCATGTACGTTTGGATGTGTGTACGGATGTGTGCGTGAATGAATGGATGCATACGTGTATGAATGCGTGTATGCCTGTGTGAGTGAGTGTGTGAATGCACTGTGTGTGCGTGTATGGGGGGTGGATTTAAAGGGGGGAGCGTAGATGGAGGTGGGGGTGGGGGCCTCCTACCATTGACAGGGAAGGAATTCCCTGTCACTGGTAGGGCCTGCCGCCATGGTTTTCGTGGCGATACAAACTCCACAAAAACCATGGCGGTAGGCAGGGTCATAATGCCGCCGGCGGGACAGTAGCGGCCACCGGATTGGAGATTGTTATCTCCAGCCCAGCGGCTGCTACCACCATGGCGGTCGGTGTGGTACATTGGCTTGGCTTCAGGCAACCTGCCAATGTCTTAATGTGCGGTATGTACCGCCAGCCTGTTGACGGTACTATCACCACATTTACACAGACTGCCGGGGTCATAATGACACCCTTTGTCTTCTCATTAGTTGATAGTGGCTGCAACTCTAAAACTTCAGCTGCCTGCTTATTCACAAACTGTAGCAATATGACCTCTAGGGTTGGGGACCCAGCATGACAATCCATACTCAGCTCAGGATAACTATCCAACCCACTAGCCGAAGACAAGCCAGGGATGTTAAAAGGGTCCTCTACCAGTCATCTCACCATTCATAAAGGTTGAGCGAATCAGAATCTGATCCAACGAGTGCATTATTTCATTGGCAATATTCTTCCTCCTCAATGAGTCTTTGCCCCTTTCTTTAAGACCATTTCTGGGGAGGAGGCTCCATAGCATAAATGGGGTGGCACCAATGGCTGTGAATGTGGCTCTAGCAGGGGTGGAGGTGGTAGCATCAGTGGCTGGGCCTTCAGCATTGACTACTGTGGTGAAGGCGGTACAGCGTAGTTATGTGCCTGTATGAAACTAGGGCAGGTGATGGTGCTGCAGGTCTTGCACTATACAGCATCATCACCATAAATGTGGGAGGCCAAATGGCCTACTAGGTCCCAGTGATGCACCTGAGGGGTTTGAGGCTCTAGCAGATATTCCAAACATGGCATTGAGGAATGCTTCTGCATCTGTATTAGATGCTGGAAACTCTGGGATGGGCGACAACTGCAGCACCGACTGGCATAAGAGGAAGGACACTGGCTTTGATGGATATAGAAAGAAAGGAGTTAGCACCAGAGAGACTGCAGGCGCCGATGCAGATGGAGTCGGCTCAAGGTCTTGTTTGACTACGAATTCAGAAGGAGTGCCTGTTGACCCCATCTCTACTAGTTCCATCTACAAGAATAACAATCCTCTGGGAGACCAGGGTTGCCTAGAGGGCATAACGGTTCTTGATCTCTGCTTGTGTTTTCTGTGCTTCTTTTGTTTTGCTCCTGAGGAATGCAAGGAGGAAGACCTAGGTCAAGGTCTGGGTTGTGGAGGACTTTTTTGTGTGTCCACGCCTTGAAGAGCTTGACCTCGTGCTGCTGGACAATGTTTGGGTGCATACTGAGGCAAGAAGCACAAGGGAGGGAATAAGGATCAGACCACAAGCACCATAAACAAATGCAGTGTTGGGCTGTAATCGACATCTGTCTCATGCAATTCCTATCAGGTTTAAATCCTGAGTACTTCAGAAATGACATAGCACTAAACTTGTAATTTTTCTGTGTGAGGAAAACACACAAAACTCTAAGAAGAAGCAAGCTCCGGATTAGTGTTGAAGGTGCAGATAAAAGGGAACTGGTGTAGTCGTACCATGGTGGGCTCTATGTGGCTTTGGTGACCTCACCTGATGCCACTTCCAGGGCTGATACAAAGCCAGCACCCACTACCAGTGACATGAGAGCTTTGGAGTTGACAGATCCAGTCTGATGCCTGGCGTTGTTCTACGGGTCAGGAATCTGCAGGTAGAAAGATCCATGAGAAACAACTTTACAGGACATTTCTGTTATGCCATTCCTTTAACTTAGAAGCACAAAAGGCTGATGCGCACTCTTCTTTGTTAGTGAGTCATCAACTCGATTCACTGTCATGACGGTGCCTAATTTGTCATTTTTATCTGATGGCCTGTGATATCCTCACTGAAGCATTGAATTGGTTAAGTCCTTATGACAGAAAAGAAAACATCAGTAATGGATACAAAAATAGATGCTTGGCCATGGGCCCAACTATTTCACAGGTGGGTAATCCCTGGTGCACACAACATTTGGCTTTACTCAGAGTTGGTTGGCAAGAGGCTTTGAATTTAAGCCAGAATCTGCAATGAAACATCTCTCAGCAACCAACACCTTATGCATACAGCCTTTACTCTGTGGAGCAAAAATGACTGCCTGCGCCCAAACTTTTAAAGTAGCCAATTCCTGCAGTGTACAGTCTTCACGATGCACAGCAGGAGTTGCCTCCACTGACAAGCTCATGTACAACGCATAACTTGTCCTTGTACCAATACTAATTCATATCCCCTTTTTTATAATTTCTTTTTTAAACCTTTGTAAGGGTTCATGGAGTAATGTGAACAGAGGTATAGTCAGTGATGTTACCAACTACATTTTCTTCCCTTTAACAGAGAGCTTTTCACAAACATCTTACCTATTTCAGGGTCAGCAAGGTCGATTTCAAATCCACTCCTCAAACATCTTACCTATTTCACAAAACCTTCCAGTGTATCCAGGCTTGCAGGAGCAACTGAAATCATTGATTAAATCTTTGCAGGTCCCATCATTGCGACATGGCTGGCTCAAACACTCATTAATATCTGTGAACAGAGACAAAATCCTTTCTAAGACTTGGATTTCACAGTGAGGTCTCTCCTTTGAGTCATGGGTCAGGCACTGGTTACTCCACAGTATTCAACACAAGTCTTACAGCCAGTTTAATATACAATTGCATTTCAATTACATAACCAAGTAGCTCTGTTTTTGCAGGTAACTCCACACGTGTAGCAAAGGTGAGCAGCAGTGACTACTCCAGAAGGGGGCAGTATGTTTGTAACTCAGAAACAGTATGATACATTACTCATACACAATAAATATCAATGTCCTATCATGATGGTATATTTGAAAAAAGATCTGTATCTACTCATGGAAAATGTGGTGCAGTTGAATGAGAATCTGTATTGGACACCAAAAACTGCTTTCAGCTCCAGCTACATATTTCTAACACCTACATAGTAATGTGCTTTAATCAATATAAATATATATATATTTTGGCCTAACAGTTTTATACTACGAGGGAAGACTCATGCACAGAGCAGGCAAACTTAAGAAAATTTGTAAAGCTTTTAAGCATACTAAAACAGTTTAAAAATTGAAAATACAAAACAATAAAAACCTCTCTCAAATTGAAAAAGAACAAAAATCCAAATAAAGGGAACCAGAGATAATGTTTTTAAAAGTTTTAATTGAGAATAGTGACAAAAAAGAGCAAAGTGCAACTGTGGGCAACTGGGCGCACTAAACAGAGGCAAAGTCAAAAGTTAAGGCTGACCCTGGTCAATCATTGGTCATATAGAGGTACTGTGTTTGTCCCGGTCAGGGAATTACCTGTTAAAAACAGATCTGAACGCCGATGGGTTGTCAATCGATTCATCAGTGTAGAAGGCAGCAGGCTGAAGCATGGCTCAATGGGCAAGGGATGCAGGAGGATGGGGTTCCGATGCAGTCTTTGATGAAGGCAGGAAGGTTCTGATCGGGAAAAGTTTACTATTTACACCTAAAATGACTTCCATCAAGGGTCATTCAGTATTGCTTCCAGTGAAGTAATTGGTGGTTGTTCTTTAAGGCTTCTCTGGAATTCAGGATTCCCTAAGTGGAGCAAGGCTGCATGTTGGAGCTGGCAAGAGTTCAGAGTTCTAAAATGCAGCTTCGGTGTTGGTCCCAATGGAGAATATAGCGGGGGCTGTGGGAAATGCAGTCCAAGCACTTGAAGAAATGTTGCCTCAAAAAAATCAAAGTACGCACTTTTAGTGTTGTCAGGGGAAGCAAACCCTGATACCAGTCAAGGGTTCCAGGACGTCAGTAACAGCACTTGGGAGTCAGGACTCACTCAAGGGAAAGGCACCAGCAGGGTCCAGGGTAGGATCAGTTAGAACTGGTCAGTTACCTTTGCAGGAAAGTGGGCTTCTTGCAGCTTTTGTGTCCCTGTAGCTTAACAACTGACAGTTGGAGTTGACTTGTTTGTCCTGGGTACAAGTGAGAGCAAATAAAGCCCATAGGAATCTACTCACAGGTCTCAACAGCAATTGCAGTCTTTCTTCTTTTGACATTCAAGCAGTGTTCTGAAGAAGAAAAGCAGGAGTGCCACATTTATATCTGGCACTAGCCTGTTTTAGGGGATGACTTCTGGCCTCTCACTGTCCAATTAGGAAAAGGTTCCCAGGGTAATCGTTATAGCAGTCACTGTGTAACCTATCGCAAATAAACACAGAGTGCCCCTAAATCCAACATGGCAGAATCTTTTGTGTCCTGTGCCCACCCTAGAGGTGTGGTCAGGGAAATAGCAACCTTTCTATGTGGTCACTCTAAACCAGTTCTGGAGGCAGCTCCTCTCCCACTGTGATCGGAGAAGGTCGACTAAGAAAACAAAAGGGAGACGGGCCCAGATGTGAGCTACATTTGTCAGTGAAGAGGTCGGCATCCTTTGAAGATATGCAAGATCTAGGTGCAGCTCCAAGGCCATCCTGTCTTGGGATGGCCAACTTCTCCCCCCAGCAAAGGCCTTTATCTCAACTCTGGCAACCAATTCACACCTCAGAAAGGAGCAATTGAGCACCTGGGTGCCAGCTGAAAGCTCAGGCAAATTATGTAGGCAGAGTAAAAGGGAAATTATAAAAGTACTTTTTGTAAAATATTTGTTACAAATACAACTTTATCACTGAATTGGATTTATAATAAATGTTTGAAAATGTTCAAAATGAACTTTTTATTTGGTTCATAGACAGAGATAACATTATTTAATTTTAATATTAACTCCCAAATGCTTGCTTATGGATCAGTTATCCTCGCTACAGTGAATATAGCTTTTAGGACATTGCACCTGTAAGGACATGTTTAACATTAAACGTTTACAGGTCCTACTTTTAAATATCATGCACCCTGCTTATGGGTGAATTTTTAATATTTAAAAGAAGGGTTTATGCCTGTAAAGCAAGGTTATTTATTTGCAGTTTAAGCCTACTCTGCCAGGCTACTAGTAGCAGGCCAGCAGTCATGTTTTGCATTGTCACTTTAGGGGTGGCACAATATGTGCTGCAGTTCACAAGTGACATTTAACATGCAGGCCCTCTGCACACTTTGTAATATATACTAGGTAGGTAGGTTAAATATGCATATTAAGTGTATAGTCAATTTCCCACAAGTTTTAGGCGTCAGAGCACATGCACTGGGGCCTGGTTAGCAGAGTCCCAGTGCACAGAATCAAATAAACAGCAGCATCAGTCCAAAAAATGGGGGTCATCTTGGAAAAAGGCATATTCCTACATGCCTTCTCCAGATGAAAGGTGAGTGGAAACTCAGCCTTTCCTCTGACAGTTCTCATCACCTAAGCAATACAACCTGGAAAGGCCACCTCCATTGGCATGGTCAGTCCCTGGTCCGTGTTCCACTGTAAAATCCATACCATAAAGGGAAACAGACCCACGCAAACGTTTGGGGTATCCCCCAATCATCTGTCTGAGCCACCTGAGAGAACTGTGGTCAGTTTGAACTCTGAAGTGAGTTCCCAAATAAATATAGTCTCAACTTCTTGTGTGACAAAACCACAGCCAATGATTCCCTTTCTATGGCACTCCAATGATCCTCACTGGGAAGCAGTCTCCAGATGATAAAGGCAACTGGTTGATCTGGACCTGCATCATTTAGCTGTGATAACCCTGCCTCAATCTCATGTCTGTTCTGAAGCATCTGGACCACAAACTCCTTGCTGAAATCACTGCCTTGAGTATAGCTGCTGCACACAGCACTTCCTTCAGGGTGTCAAAGGTCTTCTGGCATTCCTCAGTCCATATAACCTTCTTTGGTTGCTACTTTGCAGTCCGCTCTGTTAGATGGGCTACAATTGTGCCATATACCTTGCTCCTTGTTTAGTAGCCTGTTGGATCAAGGAACACTCTGGTTGGAGCCTGGGTTTTAGAAAGCTCTGAAGCCATGGTTGCCTGGACTTTGGCTGGAGAGGAAGCACTTTTTTCCCCATAACTTGGTGGCCCAGCTATACTACAGACTCTGCCCTATATTGGCACTTGCTGACTGCAATAGTCTTTCCTGCCTGTTGCAGGGCCTAAAGCACTTCTCTATGTTGGGTCAGGTTTTGCTGAGAGGTGGAGTTAAAGACAGCAATATCATCTTGATATGCTGCACTAAAGGTCACCAGCACAAACCCTGTTGACCAGCCTCTGAAAGGTGGCAGGTGCATTTGTCAACCTGAAGGGCAATACTTTTAATTGAAGTGGCCCACAGGAGTTGAGATTGTGGATCTCTCCTCTGCTCCAAAGTCAGGGCACTCTGCCTGGAGGCAGGTCTAATGGGCTGAGATAATTGGCAGCTGCTAACAGGTTGATGGGGTCATCATCTCTACGACTGGGGTGCGAGTCAGTCTTTGTGAAGGCATTTAGCCATCTGTAGTTCATGCTGAACCTGAGGCATGGGGTCTCCCCATTTAGATTGGCCTTGGGCACCAGCACCACAGGCATGGTCCAGTGACTACTACAGGGCTCAATCACCCCCAGGGGCAACATTTTGGAAACATCTTCCTTAATGCTGGCCTATTATCTGACAACCTGTATATTTTAACAGGTAAGCTATCAACACTGTCATAAAAACACCACTGGTCGCATCCAGGTATCAGGAAGAACAGTCCTGAAAAATGCTCCAATAATTTGTGACTGTCTCTCTCCTCCTCAGAGAGGTTTGGTGCTTGGCCCTCTGGGACAGAAAATCTGTCTTCTTTGCATTGTGGCCCAGCTTCAATTTCCAGTAGTCCACTAGTGACATTTAAATTACATTCAATGGGCATACTTTGTACCATATGCTAGAGACTTATAGGTAAGTTAAATATACCAATTTGAGTGACACCAATTTCAACAGTTTTTAAGGTCAAACGGCATGATCTGGGACCTGGTTAACAGAGTCCTAGTGCAAACAGTCAAACAGCAGCATCAGCCCAGAAACATTGGGTGATCATGCAAATTGGCATTTTACCAGGGGCGGCTCCTCCATTAGAGGGAAGAGCTTAGCACCTCTGCCAACAGCGGCAGCTGCAAAACCTTTACAAGAAAAGGAGAATATTCTCCTTTTCTTTTAAAGGGATGTGGCCACGGGGTGACGAGCAGTGAGGGTGAGTGCACAGCACTCCCCCTCAGAGTGCATGTATGTTTGGCTGCCCGTCTCAGTGCGCAGTGTACTCTCTCAGTTGCCGGGCTGGAGAGACCCGGCACAGGCAGCCACCTGACGCTGCTTTGAGCAGCGTCAGGAATGGCCTGCAACAAGACGGAGGAGAGGAGTGGCGTGGTGAGGAGCGAGGTAAGTGCTTTTTTAAAATGTATTTTAATGTTTATTTCCGCCAAACGCGCAACGCCTACCCCTTCCACTGTGAATCGGTTTTGTAGACTGGAACCAGACAATTTGTAGACTGGAACCAGACAATCTGTGTCCAGCCAGGGATTGTTAATGGGTCCTGCCTCCTTGGGCAGAGAAGAACACTATATACATGGGAAGGCAGGCAGCAGATCTCTGTATGTGTACTGATGTGACCAATTTTTTGTCCACACTCCTTTGTTTGGGTGGTGCACCTCTGGGACCCTAACTGACCTGCAGAACTGGCTAGGTCCAGGGAGGGCCATTCTTGATTCATTTAAGATTATCTCATTCCACACTAGACAGAAACACATCGATTTACAATATTTTTGGATTAATGGAGGAAATGGAGTACCACAGGAAATTAGAACAGGCGTTTTGTCTACTACTGAATGCCATGGAAACGATTCCATTTAAAGTTTCACATTGTAATAAGGGGCCCCTTACCCAGGGTTGCCTACCTCTCAAGTATCCAGGCATTACTCACACCTGATTCAGAGGGAAATCAGGTGACCAAGTCATGACGGTCAATACATGTTACATCTGGAGTTTCCCCATTGTTATGCAACTGAAAAGACATACACCTATCAATCAGCTGCCACCAATCATTAGTCATCTTATGGCCAGAAGATGGGAATGTTGTTCACCCAAGAGGAAGGACGCAAAACTTCAGGTATACCAGTATAAACCAAGAGAGTCCAGCACTCTTCTGGTGAGCAACATACAGCACGCACAGCAACCGTCCGAGGAGTTGTGACCCAAGTTGTATATGTTAACAAACCAGGTTGGGCATAATGAGCAAATGAAAACTATGGAATAAAGCTACTGCCCTAAGTGCTTTGAACCCTACAACATGCAAAAAATATTTTTTATAAACAGTATAACATATTCATTGTTTTCATTATTTCTTTCAACAAAACAAGCAGGTGCGCCTTATGCAGGACAAATAAATATAGGTTATACATTGCACGTAGGAATTTATATCTTTCTTCAGAGGGTTATGGAGTTTTCACAGAGGTTTGCAGTTCAAATAAGCACAAATAGATCACAGAAGGCAAATGTGAGATGGTTGCAAAAACCAAACTAAATTATTATGCGATGAAATAGGGAAGTTATTGCATCGCTGATCAACAAGAATTGCCACAGACTTTATTACAGGGCCTCAGTAGTACCTACTTGAGTCACAGTTCAGTCCTGTCCAACCTGCTGAGCATTGGCAGCTGTAGCTTCCTGGAATGTTCTTGCACTTGCCATTAACACATGGACTTGACAGGCATTCATCAATATCTGTATAATAATATATTCAAAAGGAGGAATTAAGACAGCATGTCATTAATTGAAGAAGACCACCAGAACTGACCTCATGATTTTCATATCCAAGCTCCTGTTGAGACATGTAACCTAGACCATCAGATCTTTATGAACACACCAATGCCCCACTCCTAATGTTATGTGTAGCCATCACAATCTAAGGCTTAATGCATCATAGTGCCCAGATCCACGTTACTGTGGTTGAATCATAGTTGAAATAGTGTACTTAGAACTAAAAGACATCTTGTATGACACTTTGATGTCATACATGAACCATCACTGTATTAGCACGTTAGGACCCTTGAGTTATTATTCAAAGCCTGTGGCTGTGGTGCTAGATCCATCACAAACCTATTGTACTGGGCACCCATTGATTATTATGACCAATTTAGTCCACTGGAAGTGAGAACAATCTGCCTCTGTTTTTCACTTCATACTTAACCCCCTCGCTGTGATTGGTTTAAGAGCCCATTCCCCTCCTTCATGCCTTCCCCGAGCAATAAATCACAGGTGTGAAAGGGAGGTTTCAAAAAGGCCACATCCCTGGTTACCCTCCAATGTCTGCTCCTTATTTATTTCCCTGTTCCTAGGACTTCTCACCCAGATGTCTAGTCAGAAGGTAGAGATGCAAATGGCATCATCCTGTTACATCCTCCCTGTTTGGGCCTGTTCGGTGCTAGGGGTGAAAACCATGCCCCATAACTACTAGCCTCAACTCAAGTAAGGTCCACCTTCACCACATTTACATACTAAGGGGCACATATTGCTCCCAAATCCACAGTGGCAGGGGGTTCCAGGTATTCTCCACAGGACATTTAATCATCCAGAGCAGTGATTTCCAACATTTTGACTCCTTAGGACCCCCTCTGAATCAATACTGGAAGCCAGGGACCCCCAAGCAATTTGTGCGATTTCAATTTCAAACTTTAAAACAGTAATTCTCAAAAAATACACAAACTGGATAACACCAAACAAGTACTCGAATTACTAAGGATATAATATTATTTTATATTGAAAAAATATGCAAAAAGCAAGGTCTGAGAAAGCTTTTTCACAATTATGTGGTGGGGAAAGGAAGTATAACCATAAAGGCCACTCATCTCTCCATAGCTTCTCTGTCACATGTAATTTGTTTTATAGCACCTCTCATACCAGTGTAGGGTGTCAGAGCACTTTACAGGGGACTAAAAAGTGTAGGATTCACATTTTATCCACACTGGTAGGCATTTTCTAAGAGCGCTTGGTCTGGAGAAGCACTGACTCAGGATTCAGAACACAACACAGTGGTTAGCGCTGACTTCAATAATAAGAATGTATTTCTACTCAAGCATGCCTTTTTTAGCAGCATAAGGAAAATAAAAAACTGGAAAAAACATACCATTTCTATTTTGTGCCATGAAGTTTGCGTGCAGCTCTTTGAGCTCCCTGTGCTAGATTATGATTGTAACTTATGAACTGCACAGTAACAAAAGAATCTCTGTGACAAAAGCAGTAACCCACTGTTCTTTGCCTGATACATGTTCTTTGCAGCAGGTATATTAAACATGCGCACTACCTTTGAGTCAAAACTGCCACTAGACAAAATTCCTATCTTTTTCTTGAAAGTACATTTATCACCAGTGTTATCTTGACGCTTTTATTTTTGCCAGAATGTACAAGGAACGTTGCAGTGCTTTTAAAACTGCTGCACAAAGGAAGTAATCCATTTAAAAACACACGTGTTTCTTTCAGTGTCCCCAGCTGGAAAAGTGCCTTTCTGGTGGCCCAGGCCTGTGGACCACTGGGAAGGAGTCACAGACCCCTGGGGGTCCCCAGACCACAGGTTGGGAACCACTGATCCAGAGAATTTTTCCATGCCTAGCCAACTTCCAACTTAGACAGGATCTTTGTTGCCGTCATTGTCTTCAGCCTATTTCCTGTGTGTGAGAACACTTGCACTTGGGCATAGCCCAAAGTCTTCCCCAGCTTTTTGAGGATGGTTGTCCTTAGATTTAACAAACAGCATACCGAATGGACTGGAGTTCGCTAGCCACATCTCACAAATATCTAGTACACCCAAGCAGATACTGGCAGATCTAATTACATTAGAAGCCTCCTCACTTGGCCCAAAGTCACTCTAACTTGAAGGAATAGGGAAGATATTCCTAGCAAACAATCTGTACAATAACGAACCCAGACATGAATGTGTAACATACCACTCCTACCTTTCAAGAAGCAAACCCTCTTTTATGTAGCAGTCACGCATGTGGAGGATTAAGAGAGAAGTTGGCCACCCCGGATGATCAGGGGGACGCACCAACACGCTACTACCAGCACACTGTATGTATGTGTGCATGTATATGGTATTGCTATAGCACTAACGAAACCAAAAGGCAGCAGAGTGCCGTACATGATCAAAGACATGCATAAAGCCAGGGAGTAAGAGAAAAGGAAGCTGGGCAGTGGGTGGTTAATGCAGTATGATATAGGTTTCTTTAAAGAGGTGGGTTTTCAAATCTTTCCTAAATTGGAGCAATGTTGGAGACATCCTGATGGGTACGGGATGTTTTTCCAGATCCTGGGTGCATAGATGGAAAACACCTCTTAAGTTGTTTTTTTCTTTTCTACACTTCTGAGTCTGCAGTTTGATGTTGATACGATAAGCCTATCAGAGTAAAGGGCTTTACAGATGAATGATGACTTCTGCCACCTGGCAAGAGGTAAACAGGACCATCAACACAAGACAACTCCCGGTATCAAATTGTGAAGACATCCTTGTGGGTGTGGGGGAAGAGGTACCATGCACTAGGTCACTATCTTTGGAAGCGCTCTCCAGCAAAGAGTAGACTAAACAAAATATTACTAAAGACGTCTGGCAAAAGGAAGAACATGGCGCTGTTAACTGAAGGTGCAGGAAAAAAATCTTTTTAGTTATGAAAAAAGTGAGCGGAGCACTGTTACAATTACTGTGTAAGTGTTGCAGGCAACATAAACACAAACCCTTAGGAAGAGAATGAGAAGATCGCGGTTGGTAATGCAGGAGCACCCTTTATGATGTTGTCAAAGAGGACGCATGAAAGCATACAAAACTTTAAACCATAGAGGCACAGTTAATCTTCCAATCTTTTCTATGCGCCCTCCCCCTCCCCATTGTTGGGGTCTACTGCCTAGGGCCCCAAATTTTGCAGTGCGCAAAACCAATATAAATAGCATTACACGTGTGATTCACTTTTACAAACAATAGCATTGTTGCTGCCAGGCATCACAACATTTCAGAAGTGGCCAAGCGTAATCAATATCTACCCTCAGAGCATGTGGGTCCTGTCCATCCGGCATTGCAGTTGCATATGTATGATCCAGCTGTGTTCTTGCAGATACTGCGTCGGCTGCATAGATTATCTCTCTTGCACTCATCCACATCTGGAGACACAAGTACATCAAAAAGACATTAGGAGTAAAGAAAAATGAACCCTGGCAACTATTGTGGTCATAGCTAGCACTTTTTTTTACAAATTCAAACACTCAAATCTTTATTGGAAAACTTTGGTCTACAGAAGCATTTTATTCAGGCGTATATAGTTAACCAACATGGAGCAGTGTGTTAGAAATGGGTCACATTACTTTTGGAGGAGTCCTTTGCAGGATCAAGTGGCTCATTCAGAGCCCGCAGGCAGTGGTGTAACAAAGGTCCCCGAAGTGACTCAGAGGTTAAGAACTACAAGAAATGCAATAACATGCAACAGAAAAAGGTGAGCACATAACAGTACCTACACCTGATAGGAACTGGGCAGTTCCAAGAGAGCTGCAATGGAGTAGTGCAAGGGGATGAAAAGAAGATGGAAATCAGTCCCCACAATGGGAATCTCGAAAATGGCGCAAGACAGAATCTGCATGCGCTCCAAAAAGAAAGACACCATCAAATGGCATATCAAGGAAAGCATCCCGCACCAGAGCTGAAAAATTAGAAGCTGATAACCAAGCCCTGCGACGAATGGCAACAGCGGCAGCCATAATCCGAGCAACGGAATCAGTATTAGTCCATTCCTGTGCGGACAGTGAGTCGAGCAGCCTGTTGACCATCTCTGATCAAAGGCGTCAGGGCAGTGCGAACATCCTCAGGAAACAATGCCAAGAAACATTACACAGAGTCCCAGAGTGCATGTGAAAAGAAGGCCAACACACAGGTAGTGTTGGTGGAATGGAGAGTGGCACTAGAAGAGGCGAAAATACACCTGCTGGCAGCATCCATCTGACTACAATCCCTGTGTGGCGGAGAGGGAGGAATCTGCGCCACATCAGGAATACCCTAAGCAGTTTGGACAACAAACCCGTAGGAGTAGGGTGGTGGCGAAGACACAACAGATCCTCTTGTGCCAGAAGATGCCAGTGTGAGATTGAGCGGTCTACAGAAGGAGCAGAGACAGGCTGATTCCAGACACCAAGAAGGATGTCACATAGAGCCTCGCAATAAAGCAGAATGGGTTCAATGGTAAACGGATCCGAGTGAAAAGTTAACAACGGATCTGTAGATAACTGCACCATTGGAAGCTGCAAGTGCAAAATATCAGCCACCTGACTCAAAACATCTGCGTAGGCAGTGCTGGCTTTTGTTGCCAATCCAGGGGACGAGAGTAGCCTGGATGCTGGCAAGGAGTCTAGGCCACTAGCACCGGCTAAATCAAGCGCCCAATCAAAGGATGAACCAGGAAGGAGCCCCGTAAAAGGAGCTTGAGGAAGTGTAGGAGGCTCAGAAAGTGTATCCAGCACAGTAACCACATCCATATTAAATGACGCCGCTCCCAGCGATGGAGTCGACATCGGCTGATGTCCAGTGGGGGGGAGCCTCCGCAGAAGCGGTGCCGTCCGACTCCAGGGAAATCAATACAGGAGTATCAAGCAGAGTCGACTGGTACAATGGTGCCGTGAGAGGCGTTGGGACAACAAGATCATGTGGAGGAGAGGGAGGTCTTACGAGGCCATGCACTGGCGCCAATCTAACTCCGGAATTGGAGTTGAGAGTCTGAACCGGCAGCGAGGATGAAACTGACGGTGAAGACACCGTCAGAACACTCACCACCTCTTTAGGGCCCGAATGCGCTCCAGAGGGGGGGGGGTAGAGCAAAAGATGGAATGCAGAGACAAATAGTAATCCCGCATTTGGACCATAGTCGTCCCGGCGCCGGGATACAGCGGAAGAGAAGGCGTTGACTCGGGTGCGGACTCAATAGGAGAACGCGGGCGGTGACCAGAGGGCGTGATGGCAGCCGGGAAGACTTACCAGGAGATGTCGATGGACCACCTGAGGTCAATGGAACCATCCAAGGACCAACTCCTGTAGCGCTCCTGGGACCATGAAGATGAAGACTGACTCTGTCGCCGGCGGAAAGATTTGTCTGCACGTGCCGCGAGGAGCTTCATGAGACTCTCCCTCAAAGACTTCAGGTTCAGGTGATGGCAGACGTCGCAGTCATCGGCGTAGTGATGAGAGCCGAGACACCACAAACAGACCGAAAGGGGATCCGTGGTCAACATATGCCGGGAACAGGACCCACAGGGTTTAAACCCAGAAGGCATATACACTATGTTTTGAAAAGTTTTAAGAAAAAATACCCCAAAATCAGAAGAAAAGGTCACAAGGGCCGAGGTACTCGCTACCAGATCCACGCTGCTGCGGGAAAAACTGACATCAGCGCTTCAGAGGAGGGAATACATGGACTCTGCTGACGTCTGCCCGGGGATGATGTTGGGCGGATTTGCTCAATGCCCTCTACCAACGCGCAGAGATGCTGCTGAGGAAAAATTTCCAGATCCATTCTGACGCCTGGGGAAGAATTCTACAATAAGGAATCTGCAGCTAGTTGTCTCAATCAGATAGATAATACAGGGGAAAGCAAAGGGGTATCCGATTCAGGTTCCTTCAGGCACTCTACTAGGTCATCCCATGCTTTGGCCTTATCAAGTGAACCCCTCGCTCTCCGTGCTTCGTGGAACAACACTGCACCTTCATAACCTGCCCAGCGCAGAAGCTCTCCCATACAACTAACTGGACAGGGCTCCTGTGAGCCTTTCAGTGCATGGTGATCTCAAGTTTTGCCAGTACCATCATGAGATCTATGAACCTAGTTATGGTCTTGCGGTTATGTGGGCATGGGAATCGCCCAAGCAGGCATGCCAACGGGGAACGTGGCATAGATCTTTTGGTAACCTCATTAATTGTGTCAACCACTCCATCCCTAAAAGACGTGAGGTCAGTGCAGGACCAGACTCTGTGGCGCATATGAGCCCCCGGTGCCCCTCATGTGGGGCAGGCTGCCAAGGCAGCATAGACAAGACGTATGATCTTACCAGGGGTAAGGTATGCCCTATGCAGGTTATAAAAACAAATCAGTTTGAAGCGGGCATTCCTGAAGATAATGCAAGTGATAGAAAGAATTGATACCCAGTCTGTAAAAGGGATTGGCTGGTCAAGGTTCTCCTTACACTTGTCCTGGAGCTCCAGCAGGGGAGTGAGCACATCTGGCAGTAAGGCTTGATATAGATAGGAAATTGCTTTGGAACGGACTGATGTGGTGCATAACAGTTGGCAGCATTGGTGGGAGGGGGGTTCGGCAGTACCAGTCCTCCAGTGGGTGCACAGAGTGGCTACTACTGCCCGGTGTAAGAGAAATTGTCCATCAGGTAGATCAAAGGAACTAGCAATATTGTCAAAGGCCATAAGTTTCCCGTCTCTGTACTGAAGTCCCACGAGTAGGGATCTATGTTGAGACCATTCCGTCAATTGTCTCAACGCTGTACACTGGGTCAAGTGTATGAGGGCCTCTAAAGGTTGGTCATGCACGTAGGGTCTATTAGTATGAGTGTCTTGAAGGAAGCGTCATCACCAATGGCGAAGAGTCTGTAGGGTCATAGTGTCCTCTCTGAGTAGTTGTCTGGAATTCAAGAGAAGCTTGATTAGTGACTCAAGAGAGTGTCATGCTGGTCTCTCACGGGGCCTAGTCTGGATGCAAGCCATGGGTTGAACCACTGAAGTTGGGCCACAAGGTAATATAGTTTGTAGTCTGGCGCTGCTGGCCCCTGTCTATCGTCGGTTATTGCAATATGGATATTGGTGGTCGTATTGCGGCCTGGGATAAATCCAGCCTGGTCAAGGAGTATGAGCTTGGTCATGAAGGGGAGTAGGCGGGCTGCAAGTATATGACTCAAGATTTTATAATCCACGTTTAGCATGGATAATGGGCAATATGCCTGGACATCGGGGGTGGTCCCAGTTTTACCAGCGTGACGATCTGAGCCTCATTATTAGTGACTAGGAGATTACCGTATTCCCAGGCTGCTGCATTTAGTGTGACCACGTGTTGGGTAAGGCCATCAGTATAAGCCATGTAAATTTGCACTGGAGGCCATTCGTGCTTGGGAACTTGTCCCAGGCTATGGTTTTGATGGTGATCCTCACCTCTTTGACTGTGATGGCACCCCTCAGTGCCTCCATCTCAGTTTGCTTATGGGTTGAAAGTGCCACAGAGCCAATTAAGTCTCCCATTTGCTGAGGGGCTTGTTCATTGAAAGGAGGGGGCATACAACAAGGTATAATATCTAACAAACCTACCGTTAATATCCTCCTGGGTGTAAAGGTGTTCACCTGTTTCGGATTCTATACCAAGAATCAGAGAGGTCCTTGGGGTGGGGTTGGCTAACCATGCTAAGAGGACACCCACCTTGTCATACTCCATGAGTGTGCGTACCATGTGCTAAAGTTAGACGAAACATAAGAGTTTCTCATTGTGTATTGCAAGTTGGTCTTTAGCATCCAGTAGTTGTTGGTGTATGTCCGGGTTCCGAGGCCAGGCTAGTTCTAAGTTACGCAGAACTCTTTCATGTGAGTCTATTTCACTCAGTAGGTGTGACATACCCCTATAATGCACTGACCTCTGATTGAGGACTTTAAGTGCATCCCACTGGATAATGGGTGTGGTCACGGTGGTGTGTTATCCATGAAGTAGGTGGGTGTTGCTTTCCTATGGTGTGCAAAAAGGTGGGGTCTTTCAATGATTCTACTTGGGCACTCTCTCTGCCAAGACAGGGAAAGCAGTGTTGATATCTTCAGGCAGGTGCAGAGCTATTGGATGCTGGTAATATTAGGGTATAGTTGTTGGCTTTGGCCCATTGGTTGTATTCTGGGGGGTAAGTGGCATTTCCCAAGTGTGAGCATCATCCAGAGAAGCTCCAGGCACTCTGGGTCCAACACAGCTCATGTTTGGCCCAGTGGAGGGAGATACAAACACTTCGTCAGATATTGCAGAGCCCTCCCCCAGGTACCTTCTGAGCAGTGGTGGAGGCGTAGGCCTCAGGCCATGATTATCATGAAAGGCTGCCTCTGGTGGTGCCAAATGCTCAAGGTCCCAGGATATGTAATGAGTATCTCTCCGTTTCCAGGCCAACCCAGTAGAGGAAAAGTGATGCCTTACTGGCAGCGACGATGCATAACCCAGGTGGGGCCTCATGCAGTTTCAAGGTTCAGTAGGCCACAAAACCTGCTACATGGTAGGTTTTCATCCCAGCCTTGGACTACAGCAATGTCAGCAAGGTTCTGCTGCACAGTGGAGAGTATTGGGTGGGCACACAAGAGTGAGGATTACAGGTCTGGCTCACAACAGTGTAGTTCAGGGGAGTTGCGGGTGCTTGAGTCCTCACCTTCAGATCGGGCCAAGACACTTCCAGTCCTTGGCTGCCCCTACGGATCGTGGTGCAGTCCTCCAGGTCCCAGTCAAGGTGGTCGTCACCAGTGCCACCGCGGGATGTGGGAATCTCAGTCACCCTGTATCAGCTAGTTTCTTATGGTGCATGCCAACCTGCAGTCATCCCAATCATTTGGATCAGCAGTTCACCATTGGGGGGGGGTGGATGGAGACTACACAAGCACCCCGGAAGCAGCCCTAATGCGGGCAACAGGGTTCCATCGGTTTTCAGGCCAATGCAGGCAATATATCAGAAGGGTAGTCCTGGATAGTGGAGTTCGGCCGGGAGCACCGCAACTCTTGGTCTATTCCATTCAGCATCAGGACAAGCCCCCCACCCTTATTTAGTCTTGACTTTGCCTTTGCCTTTGCTGTCTCCAGTCTTACACAGCTCTTTGTGAGTACCAGTTTTTGGTAATTCCCATTCATTGTT
Source organism: Pleurodeles waltl (assembly GCF_031143425.1). Classification (NCBI taxonomy): domain Eukaryota; kingdom Metazoa; phylum Chordata; class Amphibia; order Caudata; family Salamandridae; genus Pleurodeles; species Pleurodeles waltl. The sequence goes on along the minus strand of NC_090450.1, from coordinate 18,172,000 downwards.
GTCCAGCGCACAGCTATATAGTGAGTGCTGTCACAGTCATGCAAAATGAGTGCTGCAGCAGCCATGAAGAGTGAGTGTTGTCATAGCAGTGCAGAGTGAGTTAAATTACAGTGCAATCAGAGAGTTTTCATAGCAGTGAGTGTTGTCATAACACTGCAGAGTGAAGTCAAAATCATACAGAATGAGTGCTGTCACAGCCGTGCAGTGAAAGCTTCCACAGAGGTACAGTGTAAGTGCTATCTCAACCATGCAAAGTTAGTTTCGGCACAGCGTAGTGAAAGTCTTTGCAGAAGAGGAGACTAAGGGAAATCAAAGGAGTGAGGGTGCAGAGTGTGTTCTGGCCGATGTGTGCAGATGTATGGGTTTACTATTCTTAACTCCACATCTACCTACCTTCACAACATATTGTTAGTTGACATTGTGGATGAAAGATTGCAGGTGCAGTAGAGCACTGAGTCCAGCTGTGCAGTGAGATTGCTGTCCCAGCACTGCAGAGTAACTGCTGCCACATCCTACCATGTGGTTCCTACCGTAGAGTCCTAGTGTGACTGCCATTAGAGAAGTCCAGATTGACTGGTACACAGCTGTGTAGTATTAGTGGTCACAGTTGTAAAGAATGAGGTCAAACATAGACGTTCAGACTGACTGCCTCTGCAGCCATATATTGCATGTGTTTCTTTCACAACCATGCAGTGCTCAGTGCTATGACCGCAGTGCAGTTAGTGCTGCCACAGCTGTTCAATGGGTTCTGCGGCCACAACCATGCAGAGGGCTGTCACAGCACATTGAGGGTAGTCACAGTACTGCAGACTGAACACAATCACAACAGTGCAGATTGTTATCACAGTTGTGCAGAGTGAATGCTATCTCATCTATGACAGCTCCAACAGATTAGCTGTGCAAGCGCTATCTCAGCCATGCAGAATGAATGTTGGCACAGCACAGCGAAAATCATTGCACTGGAGCAGAGTGGGCACAATCAAAGAGGTTTAGAGTTAGTGTTAGCTCAGCTATGGCCAACTACCACAGATGTGCAGTACAGGTGCTATCACTTCAAAGTCAGCGTTGTGTTAACACAGATAGCAGGGCCCAAGGAAGGGATAGAGGTAGATAGATAGCGTTCACCCACTATTTTCACAGAGTAGGGCATATACCCTGCCAAGAATCTGGGGTCCACTAAAATATGATGCAATCTTCCCAGTGTCATTTGCAGACACCAGGACACACTCAGCAGAACCTGCACATTGTCTGATTTTGTTACTATTAGCAACATGCAGGTGGTTTTATGTTTGTTCAATCCAGATGGGCCCAGATCAGGAGGTCTAATCAGAGAATTATTGCTGTGAGCTATCTGGAGCCTCAAACCTAAATGCAAATGCAATGGAGGGGAAACAAAAGTACACAGCTTGTTATTACTTCACCGGTACTTAGGAGTGGCACGGCTGGGACTTTATTCAGTCCCTGTTTAACAGAAATATACATGCACTATCAGAATGTCAGATGTGCAGTTATGTCCCAGTATTTACAGAAATAACAATTTAAATACCACTATTTTGTTTTGTTTATTTATGGCACTACAAATCCCAATGCAGGTAGTCAGAGCGCTTTAGGTCACACATACACATTTATACTTTGACAATAAATCATGTAAGTGTGCAAATCATTGTACGGAATGTGTTACATAAGACCGTGGGGGTTACGTGGTGTAGACATCACATGTCCTTTACAGCTCACTGTGCTGTATTCAAAGGATTACTATGTACTGCGGGTAACAAAAGGATCTCTGTGTTAAAAGCAGTATCCCACTCACCTATCTACATAAAATAAAAGTCTGTCATGTGCATTTTAGATAATGTGCTTAAGAAGGAGACCAGTTAGCCACCAATGCTACTTTGATTCAAACCTGGAAATAGACAAAACACAGGTCTTTCGAAGAAACATGATAACCTCCAGAGTTATCTTGCCATTAATATTATTCCCTGAGATTTACTGGACACACAATGATCTCTGAAGCAGGTTCCTTAACCCCATAAAAGATTTTAAAATGTAGACGTTTCTCCTTTTTGCCAATTTCTTTGTTTTTTAAAAATAAGTGTATAAGTTGAGGCCTAGATTTTGTGTCAGAGTTGTGTCACTTTTTTTGCAACCCAGATGCAAAATTGTATTTGTTAAATCGCTTGATATGCTTAAATGTACTAATCTTACACCTGCTAAACATATGTGTGGGGTCTTAAGATCTGATGTCACTTTTTGTGATGTCACTTCCTATAAGGGCATGGGTTGTGATGCCACTTCCTGTGATGTCCCATGCCTCCTTCCCTCCCGTTCTCACATTCCTCCTCAGACTCTCTGTCCTTTTCTGTATGCACTTTGCCTTTCAACCGTTCAAGCCTTTCTCGCATGCGTTTATCACATCTCTCAAACCTACTTCTTCCTTCCCACTTTATTTTTTTCAGCCCCCCTCTTTTTCCCTTCTTCTACTGCCCCATTCCCTTTCTGGATATACAGAACCTTCATTCCTTCAACTCTGCACCTTTCTGTTCTCACATGGTCTCTTACCTTACCTTCAACCTCATCCTTCCTATGCCTCCTAATTATCCTGACTCTCGAGTCACGACCCTCCACTGGACACACAGTGTTTTTTCTAACTTTAAGACATGCCGCACACTGCTGTGTAATATGTCTAAATAAATGAAAAATCAATAGTGTTAACAGAGGTGCAAACTACAGGCTTTGCCAATCCTTCTTTTTTAGGACTTGTGCTCTGATAGTGAGTACTGCCACACCAGTAGTGACGCCGTGGGCAGTAAATTTCGGGCTGTGGCACATATATATATATATATATATATTTAGGAAGCCTAGAGCAAGAAAGTATTCTGGTGCATTTTACAGTTTGTTTTTTTTTCCAAGTTTGTCGTTTGAAAAGCTGGTGTTCTGTTTGCTGCAAATATCTGTTTTGCAGCATGGTCAAAATGTAGCATGATGCCCACACGTTAAATATAGCTACTGACAACATGTCTGTAAAAGTCGTATACAAATAATATACTGTACCTTCATCACATTTCTTTCCTTCCCAACCAGGGGGACAAGTACAAACAAACCCACGGAGTGCACTCGTGCAGTTACCGTTGACACACGGACTGCTTCGGCAAAAGTCAATTCCTGTGAAGGGAAAGAAACAATGACGGAGCTCATTTTTGGTACTGACCAACAAAATAAAACGCTGACCAGAAGATATATATATTTTTTTTTACATTCGCGGTCGTGAACACAGCTTTTTGTTTTCTTGTCAATGCTGAAAAGTATCTCATTCTGAAAAAAAGTGTGATATTAATAAAAACGGCAATGCACCTCTCGGGGGCGCAGCCAGCAGAAGGCGGCGTCGGGCAACGGAAGCCGCGTGAAACCCGCGAGCGCGCACGTGCCAACCGCCAACGGAGTGACGCAACTGCCGGCGGTTCCCGCTCCCAGTCTCGCGCCGCCCAAGCGGGCGCACGTGCCTGCATCGTGGCGGTGGAGGGTGGATGCAGCGAGGTGACGCCTCCCGCCCCCCGCCAGTCAAGGGAACATTTTAAGGTACGTATATGTACTCTGTAGGGCCTGTTCGGTTTGTGAAACGACAGCAACAAAATCATACCTGAGAGGAGACTCAAACTTCTACCGACAGACTGTGGCCCTTCTTAGTACCTCATTGAAATAAGATTCTGCCATAAATGGGTCCTTCTGGAGAACAAATTGGCCGGTTGACATAATCAAATCGAATAGAAAGTGCTTCAAAGTGCCCGATTTAGATCTTAGCAACGTGAGAGATATCCAGTCTTCCGTATTATGAACTCCGTAGAATATAATGAACCCGTAATACGGTGGATGGGCTATCCGTTATGTTTGTGACGGAGTAGTCCATCCGCCAAGATCTAAATCAGAAGCTTAGTCTCCAAAGTCCCTGGAAATAGTTCATAAACGTACATGATTGCTTGGAACTGTCATCAAACTACGAAACAGAACATGCTTTTATATTATGTAGTTAATTTTGTGTTTTTTTGTTTTTCATAGGAATTGAATTATTATATTTTACATAAGTATATGGTTTATTGTCATTTTAAGTAAACTGTTGACTAACACAAATGTAACAGATGATAAAAATAGTGTATCATTTCCATTTAGTCTAATCTGCTGTCAAACAAAATTTCAAATGATACGTATGGCAGAGTAGAAGAAAAAAGAAAAGAAAATATAGGTGATGTGCCTAGACAGGTATTATCTAGAACAGTGGTCCCCAACCTGTGGTCCAGGAACCCCTGGGGGTCAGCAAGGCATCCTCAAGGGGTCTGCGACTGATCAGAAAATTAAATACTATTGACAGATTAATAAAGTGTATATGAATAAAGTGGCTAAATGTACAATTTAAATCGTACTATAAATGGCAAGGACTTTGAAATCGGAAGCAAAAAATTTAAATTAGTATCCTCAGATTCATTCGTGGGAGCAGCGCAGGTGCATCAAACAGAATAAAGTATGGATGATGTGTGGCTTTAATTGAATGTAGAAAATCTCCAAACTTCCTATTACATTTTTTTTAAAATTGTTTTATTGATATTTTTTGCAAGTAAAATAAAACGTGTTAACATTTGTGTATGATCAATGCTTGTATCTGTATATTTTGAGTATTGTTTTGCAGTTCAAATCATGGACAATGTTTCGGCTGGGGCCCCCGGCTTCTAGTAATGACTCAGTGGGTGGCCCCAGGATTCCAATAATGATTTAGTGGGGGTACCCGCGTTCCAGTGATAAAGTGGGGGTCCACAGAAGTCAAAAGTTTTGGAACTACTGATCTAGAATACTTACCAGTAAGCCTTGTTACTCTGATTCCACAACCCTTCCCCAGTACTTACTTTAAGCAGTTGTGAGGCTACTCTTCCATATGAGCACCTCATACCAAAGCAGCTTTCTCCTCTTTTGTTTCTTTTATATACATACCCCTTTAACTAGTTAAAAGAACAATGCCTTTCAGACTTCCTGATAAATCAAAGCTTTTATATGTGCTTCCTCCCCAGATTTAGGCAGGATGTGGTTACATATGTACAGGTATGTACAGGAATGTGGAATTGTGGAGAGTAATGATGATTACAAGTAATCTAGACATTGCCTCCTCAGTCACATTCCTCATTATTTTCGTTACTTTTTGCAGCTATACCAAAGAAGATAAGGTTTCAGTAAGCCATTATAAACAAACTAGGATCCATGCCACTCAACAAACTAATTGAAAAACATATTTGAACCTGTTAGAATTTTACAAGCAAACTTTTCAGGCATTAAAAACCTTTGTATTAAAATGTAATTTATTTCATTTGGCTAAATGTAAGCTGTAACAATGAACAAAGACCATGCCCACGTTGCAGCGGCACAAATATCAGTTATAAAGTCTCCATGCCATTCTGCCAATGAGGCTGCTATCTCCCTTGTAGACAGGCCTCCATCGAACCCAAAAGAGAACATCCCAAAACTGCATAAGCAGAGTCATCTCTATAACCAAAAACTCGGGGTAGGTAATTAAGATTTCCCACCTTTTTTGAGCTGACCATAATCAATAAACAATGAGTCTGGCTTTCTAAATTTAACTGTTCTATGCAGATAAATCTTAAAAGGCCCTGACCACATCTAATACATGTGGAAAGCCTTCTTGACCTGAACTTGGAATGCTGGCAGAACTATTACCTGAGTTCTGTGTAAATTGAGTTAATTTTCGGTACACAATTAGGTACAATCTTCAACATTTGTTAAGTAGGGAGGGTAACATAATAAAGCATTTATCTTACTCAGTCATCTGACAGTAGTAATGGCTACCAAGAAACAACCTTTCAGTGTCAACTATTTAAATGGATCTTTCTCTAAAACTCCAAAACCCTTAAACAATCTTGAGGTCAATCCTGAATAACAGAAAGAGAACCCCATGGAGAAGTAATGGCCTTCATAGCTGCCATGTGAAGTCTCAAGGAGGACAATGACCAACCCTTAACAAATCCATCATGTAAAAATAGAAGAATATCTTCAGGAGGCCATTAAAATCTTATTTACTCTCCATTTTGTGAACATTGTCATTGTATGTGTTCTGTGTGGATGCTCTCCTTGATGCCTAGATAGAATTTGAGACTGATAGAGAAAGGCTTAGCTTCAAAAGCCCCTCCCTTTCAGCCTCGAGATTAGCAACCTCAACTTCTGAAAAGACGACAGAAGTAACAATGGAGGAGAAACTGGGGAATAAGATTCTAGTGGGAGAAACCACACCTGGCACAATACCATATGATGTGGACGTGAGAACCACTGTCTCCTCAACCAGTAGTTACAAACCAGAATCACTCCTCCCTTGTCTTTCTGAATTTTCTAAGTATCAAAGGCATCAAGGGAAGGAGTATAACAGATTGCGGCTCGTGACATGTAGGTTCACCTGCCCTGTTGCAAACATCAAGGGAAGGAGTATAACAGAGAATGGGGCTCCTGACATGTGGGTTCATCTGTCCCATTGCAAAGAGGTCTTGAAACCCTGAGAAGAAATGAAGGACCTATGTGTTCAAATCTTCTGCAAATATGTCCACTAATGGAGCCCCCAAACTATTTACTTAACTTCTGAAATATGAAAGCTGGTATTCTGAAATTTTGGGCAGAGGTCAAAACTCTGCTCAGAGAATATCCTGCTTTGCCCTGAAATACATTAGATTATGCTCCACCCATGACAAAATCATTGGTGCCGCACTATTCAAAATCTTAGTTCCTGTTTCAAATTGACTGTTCATGTATGGTATTGTCACAGTTTTGTCTGTTCTATCAACTTTTGAGAAATACTGCATTACTGTTTATACAGCCATCAGTTTCCTCTAGTTGGAGAGTACTCATTCTCCACTTCCATCCAATGCTCTTGAGCTGCCTTTGATCTAAACATACCCCACTCCTGTTTGCTGGCACTCCATGAACAGCCCCTTATCCAGATTCCAGGAGTCCAACCACCAAATAATCGTATTCTTCATGGGTACTGTCACTGGAATGATTGGTTTGAAATCCTGCGTAGATGGCACCCAGCTTTACAGCATGTGATACACCAGCGGTCCCATATGGATATAAGAGATTGCCTAGTGTCTACCCTATAACTTGATGTCAATCTCTTATCCCCAGTATTATTCCATACACACCACATCCCCTTGGACTCACAACCATTCTCTGGGTGAAGCCTGGTTCCTCTGAAACAGCAGACTCAAGCCTGAGATTGGCGGTTAGATTAGGTACCGTCGCCATGGCAAAATACTTTATTCTGGCCATGGTGAGGGTACTCCGCCCGCTAAATTTGGAGATGTCTGCCATCCCAGGAGACACCTCATGCATTTCTAGGAATCGCTGTCATGAGAGTTCTAGTAAATGCAATAAAATTGTGATGGGCGGCTCCATCAATGTGATAGAGCCATATATCAAACTTTCAACATTTCTTTTATTTTAAAAAACAAAATGGGATTTTGTTTTTGAAAAAAAAAAACAGTGACTCATCATCCCCATGGGAGTTTTTCTCCCATAGTTTGGGGTCACTGCAATTTTGACTGCCCCACCTGAAACCACGACTCTTCTGTTCTGGTTAAAACATAAGTCTATTAGGCCATGGTTCATATATTTTTGTTCAATCATAAGGCATCTTGCTGCAGTTGTAATTCTTGGTCTATTGCTTGAATGGTTGCATGTGATTTCTCATCTTGAAATATTTCTGAATGATGACTTCCAGCTCCTAACTAAATAGCTTGTCTCTTGTCAAGGGCATTTTTAACAGACAAGACACATGATCTCAATCTACCTTCCAACTGTCTGATACAAGGGTCTCCTACCACTATGCCACCAGCTGCCACAGAAGAAGATTTAAGGTTACCAAATGCAATATCTGACAGATAGTTAGGTAGAGTTTGCATAAGAAAGTGAAGGCTGTCAAATGTCGCCACTTAATCTCCACGCATGAAGGCATAGAGTTGACAGGTTCAGATGGAGGAGCCTCCCCTGCTGCTGCGACAGAGGATCCTCCCGAAGGGGCAGCCTGATCGGAGGATCGATGCTCGTTTTCAGAAGCTCTGGATACCAGTCTCTCCATGCCCAGTCAGGAGCCACAAGGATTACTTAGGCCCGGTCATTCTTGATCTTCTTGAGAACTCTGGGAAGAAGTAGTATGGCTAGAAAGGCATAGAGGAGGCCTGAACTCCACTCACAACAAAATGTTTTGCAGAGTGATTGCCACCTTGGAAACTTCAACGTGCAATACTGCTGACATTGCACGTTTTCTTTGGAGGTGAACAGATCTAACCAAAGCTCTCCCTACTGCTGAAAGAGTCCTTGAACAACCTCCGAATGGGGATGCCACTCATGATCTGTTGGTCATCGATAGTTAAGTTTGTCTGCCCTGGTGTTCAGAGACCTGCCAAATGTTGAACCACCAAGGTTATGCCCTGCTGTTCCAGCCATGTCCAGAGATGCAGGGCCTTTTGACAAAGGGTCCATGACCCCACCCCCCCTACATGGCGGTGGTGTTCTACGTGAACACCTGCACTAACTTCTCCTTGACAGTCGGAAGAAATGCCGTCAAAGCTAGCACGATTGCATGGAACTCCAACAAGCTGAAGTGGAGTCTGGATTCTGCCGGAGACCAGAGGCCTCTGTTCTCCACCTCTCCCTGATGGCCGTCCCATCCCAGAAGTTACTCTTCAGTCTCTGATGTCAGGTCATGTAGGGGAAGGGAAAGGAGTCTGCCTCTGACCCAGTCGCGGTTCATGAGCCACCACTGCAGTCTTTGCAGTTCCCTCCGAGATCTGGACTATGTTGGAGAGATTCACCTGATGCTGCACCCACTGGAACTTCAGGTCCTACTGCAAAGTCCACATATTACATCTGTTTTGATTCACCAGCAGGATGCAGGAGGTCATGAGGCCCAGCAGCCTTAGAGTCAGTCTCACCGAAACCCAGGATAGAGGCCAAAACATCGGTATCATAACCTGCATATCTTGGACTCACTGTTGGGAGGATACGCCCCAACCTGCACTGTGTCCAGAACAGCTCCGATGCAATGGAGAATCTGAGACAGAGTCAGGTGTGACTTCGGCATGTTTATAGTGAACCCCAGTGAATGCAGAAGTTTCGCTGTAGTCTGGAGGTGGGAGACAACAGTCTGGGCCGAGCCTGCCTTCAACAGCCAGTTGTCGAGGTATAGGAAGACTGAAATCCCTAACCTGCACAGATGAGCTGCAACCACTGCCATCACCTTGGTGAACACCTGAGGGGCACTGGTGAGCCCAAAGGGGAACACAGTAAACTGAAAATGCTTGTGGTCTACCTTGAACTGCAGATAACAACTGTGGGCAGGAAAGATGGGAATGTGGAAATATGCATCTTGCAAGTCCAACGCTACCAGCCAGTCTGTTTGGTCTAGGACCGACATGACCTGAGCCAAAGTGAGAATCTTGAATTTCTCCTTCTTGCGGAACAGATTTGTGGTCCATAGGTCTAGAATACGGTGAAGGCCCTTGTTCTTTTTGGGTATCAGAAAGTAGCGGGAATAGCAACCACTGCCTACTTCTGATAATGTAACCCTTTCTATGGCACTCTTGGCCAAGAGAGCTGTAACTTCCTCTTGGATCAAAGTCATGTGATTGTCCGCCAGATGTTCGTGTGTCAGCAGTACTGGGGGAAGAAAGGACTGGGAAAGCAGGTCGTAGCCCTTCTGAATGATCTGCAAGACCCATGCATCCAATGTAACAGACTGCCAGTGAAGAAGATGATGTTGAATTCTTCCTCTAAATGGACATCCATGGTCCTGCAGAATCAAATAGGAGGGCTTCGAGGTTGCACCTGCAGCGGTTTGGGTGACGGATGACTTCTGGCTTCAGAGACCCTCAAGGTCTATATGCACTGCACCAACGTCCTCACATAGCTTGCGCAGGATGGTGGGTGGCATAAGGGTGGTATGGTAGTACGGCCATTCCATAGCTAAAAAAGGGGTTAAAGGCTGACTGGGGATGGGGGAAGGGGTCACTGAGAGGCCCAAGGACTTGGCCATAGCCCAAGAGTCATTAAAGTGCTCCACCTCTGAGTCTGCCTGCTCGCCAAACAAGTGAGTTCGATCAAAGGGCATGTCCATAAGGTTTGCCTAGACATCCCCCAAAAAGTCAGATGTTCTCAGTCAGTTGCGGCACTATAAGGCCACCGTCAATGAAATCGCTCCTCCCAATAAATCTGTCATGTCCAGACCACACCCAATGGTGAACTTTGCCAAATCTCTCCCGTCTTCCACTGCCTGGGAGAAGGTGGCCCAGACCTCCTCCGGGACCTGTGGCAGCACTTGCGCAACCATATCCCATGAGGTGCACGAGAAATGGCCCAATAAGCATGAGGTGTTCACAGACCTCTATGCCAGGCTGGTGGAAGAAAACATCTTCCCAAATTGGTCAAACCTTTTGGATTTCCTGTCAGGAAGAGTGGAAGGGAACACGCCATGGAAGTTGAGGCTTAGACTACCAAGCTCTCAGGGGTAGGATGTTGGCTGAGGAAACTAGGATCACGCATTACAGGGTGATGGAGGTGGGCAATTTTCCTGTTTACAGGAGCCCCTGTGCTGGGCTTGGACCAAGTTTCCAGCGGAACATCAGTAAATGCCTCATTAAAGGGCAGAATGGGTTCAGAAGAGAAAGCCCAGGCTGAAGCACTTCTAACAAGAGGGTAGTCTTGACAGCCACTGAAGGCAGTTTGAAGTCAAGGACCTCCACTGCTTTATATACCACCATTGCATAGGAAGCTCTGTCCTCCATAGTCACAGTAGAAGGATAGAGCATGCCAGAATGCGGAGTTGTGGCCAGTCCACTGGCCTCTCCTAGTTCCTCATACCAGTCCAAATATTGCTCTAACTGGATTTCTAAAGGGTTCAGTGACAACTCCCATTCTCCTCCAAAGTCTGGCTATTGAAAATAATGCTCAGGCTATGATCTGGCACTCATGGGCACCGTTGGTGCCGTAATCAACGTCTTACCGTGCCCATCTGGCTCTGGATCGTTGGAAATCAGAATACGGGTGGCTCCACCGGTGGGCGCCAGTGGTGCCAGGAGCATCGGCTTCAGGATCTGGGCCGGAGAAGGTCACGTTGGTATGACCGGCACTGATCTGGATCCAGCATCAAATCCATGAGACCCCATTGGAGCTGAGGCTGAAGCTGCAGACGCAGAACCTGATGTGGTCTCCTGCGACCCCATCGTGCCCAAGGGCACTCCAGAGGGGTTGGCCTGCTTGAATATGCAGCACATGGCCTAGTAGATGTCTTTTATCTGAGCTGAGATTGCTCGAGCTCCCGGAAATGGAGGGAGGCATGAAGTTGAACCTTGCAGCGGCTTTGCACACCCATGCCTGCAATGCCGATGTTCCTCGCTCTTTGTGTCGGTCAAAGATGAGGTGAAGTTGAAATCTGCTTGGACTTCTTTTTGTGTCTCTTGCCTGATTGTCAGAGGACCTAGAGTGGGAGGAAGAGGACTTGGGGTTCCTGTGACCATGACCTGCTAGGAGTCGCGTTTGATGGGGTTGACTGCTGGGCCACAAGCAGCTTTAGGGACCTATCCCTAAAAGCCTTTGGCAAAATGGCCCAGCAGTCCGAGCAACACTTTCAATCATGGTTGCACTCAAGACACCATAAGCAGACAAGGTGAGGGTCCATAACTGACATGGCGCAGTGACAGGCAAGACACAGTTTGAATCCTAACTTTCTGCATGACACACTTTCAAAAATATTTGACAAAATGCTGAAGAAAGCCTGTCAAAAAATGACAGAGTGGGAGTTTTCTCCAGATCATCGCTAACTGACATGGAAAAAAAAGAACTGACCTCCGCGCACCTGGGTGGCACCTATGTAGGTGACTGCGAAGTCACATATGACACCAACGATGCCACGCGGACCGAACAAAGCCACCCTATTGCACGTGTAGGCATATTGCTCAAGCAAAAGTTTCCCTATTTAGTCTAACGCCTGGGGAAATTCAAAGGTAAGGAATCTGCAGCTAGAAGTCTGTATCAGATTACGCTATGTTATACACCAATTAAGCTATTTAAGTGAAAGTTCTGGGCTGACTCAAAATTACCTCAATGTGGATGACCTACCCAGGTTTGTTAAATGTATACAATAAAGAGAATTTAGGTGTGTGGTCTTGAAATCAATATCTGGGTTAGTACAACATAATTTAGCTAATTTAGCATTGAGTTCTCTGCATATTATGCTGGGCATTGATGAAAAATTCCACAAAATGAGCTTGTTTTCACAATACTATATCTGTTGCTAAACTGTGCATCTCCCAAAACAGGATTCACCCCTATCACACGAAGTATCGATAATGGTGTTTTGGGAGGCTGCTGACCTATTGTGGTCCAGAGCTGCAGGGAGGGACGGAGGAGCTCTCCTAGTTCACAGGGCCCATTGGTATGGCCTTGTATCATGTGGGGTTGTTCAATTAAAGCCTTGAGTGGGGTTTTGGCCTCTGACATTACACTACACCAGTGTCTTATGTGTGATTCTGCTGTGCCCTACAGCCTAGGGCACTAACAAAACAATGCCAATGAGGAGGGTACCGCCCTTATTCCCCATACTCATGTAGTGCGAGTACACCTGCCCAACGGTGCCCCAAGTGACAGCAGTGCCAAGGCTGCTCTTCTAAAGAAAAGGTACCTAGACCAAGGAGCGGTCTTCCAAGCAGGCCGACTCACTCTCATCCTTTGCAGCGGAGTGGCTGCCCACTGCCCTGTTGGAGATGCTATAGGAAAGTACCCTCTTTTTGCCATGGTTACCCCCATTTTCTGCCTGATGTCAGTGTGCTTGACTGTGTTCACTGGGGTCCTGCTAACCAGGACCCTAGTGATTATGCTCTCTCTCCTCTAAAGTTTCTCACTGCATACTGGTAACCCAGTATTTCACCCACAATTGGCATACTGGTGCCCCCTTGTCGGTCCCTAGTATATGGTACCTAGGTACCCAGGGCATTAGGGTTCCAGGGGATCCCTATGGGCTGCAGCATTTATTTTGCCACCCATAGGGAGCCCATGCAAAGGCTTCTACAGGACTGCCATTACAGCCTGTGTGAAATGGTGCCTGCACCCTTTCACTGCCGTTTACACTGCACCAGGTCACTTATAAGTCACCCTATAGCAGGCCCTCCAGCCCTGAGGGCAGGGTTCAGAGTACCTGTGTGTGAGGGTACCCCTGCACTAGCAGAGGTGCCCCCACGACCTCCAGGACCATTTTCCAAGACTTTGTGAGTGCGGGGACGCCATTTTACGTGTGTACTGGACATAGGTCACTACCTATGTCCAGCTACATAATGGTAACTCTGAACATAGGCATGTTTGGTATTAAACATGTTGGAATCATACCCCAATGCTTTTGCAAGCATTGGTTGTATGATTCCATGCACTCTTGGGGATCCTTAGAGGACCCCCGGTATTGCCATTCCAGCCTTCTGAGGTTTGCCAGGCAGCCCTAGCTTCTGCCACCGTTCAGACAGGTTTCTGCCCTACTGTTGTTTGAGCACTCAAGCCCAGGAAGGCAGAACAAAGGATTTCCTGTGGGAGAGGGGTGTTACACCCTCTCCCCTTGGAAATAGGTGTTACAGGCTTAGGAGGGGTAGCCTCTCCAAGCCTCGGGGAATGCCTTAAAGGTTACTGATGGTGCCCTCGTTACTGATGGTGCCCTCCTTGCATAATCCAGTCTACTCAGGTTCAGGGAACCCCAGTCCCTGCTCTGGCGCAAAACTGGACAAAGAAAAGGGGAGTGACCCCTCTCCTGTCCATCACCACCCCGGGAACTCTACAAACTGCAACAAAGAAGCAAAGGCGATTTCTGCAACACTGTATCTTCAGCTCGTGCCAGCAACTGCAACTGTTTCCCGGTCCTGCAGCCTCAGAGGACAGTCTGTCTTCAGCCTGCACTAGAAGAACAATGGAATCTCCCTTGGAGTGAAGGAGCCATTCCCCTGCTTCAGCAGGCACCTCTCTGCAATGACGACCTGTTCTGTGGGACCCCTCTCCTGACGAGCTGCGTGGATCCTGCATCAGGGGTGGTGGACTGAAGTGGTCCTGATGTCCAACTGTCCAAGTTTGGTGGAGGTAGGAGCTTGCCTTCCCACGCAAGATAGTACCCCTGTGCACCATGTGTTTTGCATTTACCAAGGCTTGTTGGCCTACTTCCACGAAGCTCTTCCTGCATCGTGCAGCTCCAGTCCACAGCACTCCTTCTTGCGACACACAGCTTCCTGCGTGGTTCTCCAGCAGCATGGGACCCTTTGTTGTAGTGCTGCGTGGGCCTCCTTTTGCACCTTCATGTCCCTGTGCTGTGGGACTCCTGTGCATGCTGCCTGGTCTTCTGAGGGCTCTGAGTTGCTGAGACCCCCCTCTGACTTCCGTTCCTGGGTAGAGTCCACCAGGTCCCTCCTAGTCCCCGGCAGCGCCATTTTCAGCTAACTGTGAGCTTTGCATGTGCCAAGGCTTGTTGGTGGAATCCAGCGACGCAAACCAGGCTGCAATCTTCCATCCGGCATGGGACATCATCTGCACCAACCAGGAACCTGCATCCATCTTCTTGGGTGGCGTACTGACTGTTTTTCTTCACCGGTGGGTCTTCTTTTGCACCTTCATCCAGGTTGGCAGGGGCTCCTGTTCTCCCTGGACTCTTCAGTGCTTCTTGGACTTGGTCCTCCTAATCCACAGGTCCTCAAGTCCAGGAATCCATCATTGGTATCTTGCAGTCTCTTCTGGTTCTTGCACAATCTTCTTTCTTGTGTTCTTGTGTGTTCTAGAAAAGTTACTGTGATGTACTCCTGATTTCCTGGGTTCTGGGGTGGATTCTATTACTTACCTTTGGTGTTTTCTAATACTCCCAGTGCCCCTCGACACACTCTACTCACTACACTTGCCTAGGTGTGAAACCGTCATTCGGATTCCACTTTCTTAGTATATGGTTTGTGTTCCCCCAGGTCCATTTCTAACTATTGTGATTTTCACTATTTGCACTGTTTTCTAGTTGTTTTTACAGCTATTTCTGCATACTAGTGTATCTAATTTGTGTACTACATACCTCCTAAGGGAGAATAGTCTCTATGGTATTTTTGCCCTTTGTGTCACCAAATAAAGTACCTTTATTTTTGTGACACAGAGTATTTTCTTTCATGTGTGTAAGTGCTGTGTGACTACAGTGATATTGCATGAGCTTTTTATGTCTCCTAGATAAGCCATGGCTGCTCAGCTACAGGTACCTCTAGAGAGCCTGGCTTCTAGATACTGCCTACATTTTGCTAATAAGGGATAACTGGACCTGGTATAAGGTGTAAGTACCTTAGGTACCCACTACAAACCAGGCCAGCCTCCTACAGATGCCTCATGCAAGAGGCCTCCAGCTTGCCAAGGTAAGAGTCTGACACTGCTGGCACTGCCAGCTGGCATACCACATAGCACAATCTGCTGCTCCAGCAGTCACCCCAACCACCAACCACATGACTGTACATCACACAGGTCCTCTTGGGATTGGACGCGGCTTCAATCCTCAGGATTGCCGTTCAAGAGGGCTTCCACATGCTGCCCCAAGTGGAGGACTATTTGTCCTGACTACCACTGCCAGCGGGCTGCTAGTACTCTTGTACTGACCATGCATCAACACCCTCAGTAGCTCCTGCCCACACTTTGTCAGCACCCACCGGAGGACAGCATAAGTGGCACTACGCAGCACCTCCCAATAACTGAAGCCTGCGGGCTTACAGCCATATGACAGCTACCAGCTCCCCTCCTCACGTTATGGTGTCCGTACCACTCATTGAACATTTTCAACCAAGGGGGGCACCCCCCCAACACAATTTGCTTGGTGGAAACTTTGGGTGACACACTTGGAGACTTACTTTACTGCAACATAGGCAAGGACAGGTAACGCTCACTGCTTCTCCATTTAGCCGGTGAGGAAGTATATAATCTGTCACCAAAGCTGGATCACTCCACACCTACAACACCCTTAAAGTTTATCCCACTGCCATTTATGAGCCCCTCGCAAACTAGAGCTTCCTCTTTTAACAAGCACACCATGCCCAGAGGAATCCGTAAACGCTGTCTACACATGTCTGTGATGGCTATCCAGCATGTGCATGCTACCGGATACTGATGATGAAATGAGGGTTGAATAATACAAGGGGTGTGTGTCCTCCAAATTTGAGATCTTCCAAATCCTATGGCACTCTAAGCAGAACATCCTGACCCTAAGGCAATCAAACGAACTCTCAAAGGTAGCGAGCATCTTACTTGTAGAACGTCCTGCAACAAGACTGAACTTGTGTTCAAAGGACCCCAGACCACCAGCAAGGATGACAGGAAAGCACCTACTACTCACGGCCCTTGCAGATGGTGTGGAGAACAGAGCCCTCACATAGGTAGTGCCCTGCACGAGGCAAGAAGAGCTCTGCATGCAGCAAATCAAATAATTTTCACAAAAGTAGGCTGATCCCCCAATCTGGAAAAAAACCATGAAAAAAAGTGAACACAGTGGATACACATCGGATAACCCAGGAAGAAAGTAACATGGATAATGATGAATAGATGGAAGTCATTTATGTCTTCCACACCATGAAACAGAACAAACAGAGAACATCATCTCCCTCCAAGTGCCAAGTTCGAATTATAGCACAGCCAAAGATGGCCCTCGTAGACCCCAGAGGTTCCATCAACCTTATGCCACACAATCTTTACTGCTCCCTGCCAGGCCTGCCAAAGCTGAAAGCCACACAAGCCTGAGTCTATGCCTTCAGCAATCAAACCTCCCACTGGCAGGAACATTCATGGCAGACATTCACCATCAGATACCAAGTGGCGAAAGCTCAAATCTAGGTAACAACAAGAGGCTCATGTTTCGTCCTGAGTTGCCAGAAAAGCTACAAATAATCCGATAACACTTAACATCCACACAAAGGGAGTGGAGGAGCTTGTAAGCAAGTTCAGGTAACTCTTCCGAGGCAACGGATGCTTAAACGTACAGATGGTGTGCTCCATAATGTCCACTCTATCACGCATGTTGTTCTGTGCTACAGGACAGTTGCCTTTCACCTTCGCCCCAAGGTGGAACAAGAGCTGAGGAACTTAGAAAAGTGTGATATCATCAAAAAGGTCAAAGGATACACTCCCATGGTTGTCTCCAATAGCAGAAGCAAAGAATCCTATGCAGCCAGGGGAAGACTGGATCTGTGTCAATATGTGCCTTCCAAACCTAGCCATTAAAGGGAAATGTCATCTCATCCCTACGTTGGATGACATAGTAAATTAACTAGCAGGAACTTGATGGTTTCAGGGTACCACTAGCTCCTACTTGACACAGCTTCCAGACAGATCAAAAATTTTCTATGCATGCGGGGCTTGGATGTTACACAGGCTTAACTTTGGCATCTACAGCGCTGACAAAATCTTTCAGAACATCATCAAGAAAGTCTTGTCAGGGCTTCCCGGCATCCTAAATTTTAGTCACTTTAATCCTGGTACACTTGTCAAACCTGAAGGAACCCCCTCAGCTGTCTTAGGGGAGTTAACAGGCTACACCAGAGTGCTCTAATCCTCCAGAGAGAAAAGTGTGAGTTCCTCAAGCAAAATATTAGCTTTTTGGGGCATGGTTTCTTGGCACAAGGAGTTGCCCCAACCCTGCCAAGGTGAAGGACATCCTTTGGCCCCAGCCTAAACGACCACCTAAGAAGTCTGAAGTTTTCTACAGATGATCACCTAATGTCGAAGGTTTATAAAGAACTTAACCACCCTCACAACCCCACTTGTAACCTTGCAAAAACATCCATTCAATGGACCTGGGCCTCTGAGCAAGGACGGGTCTTCCAAGAGACATTGGTGGTCATTCTGACCCTGGCGGTCTTTGACCGCCAGGGCGGAGGACCGCGGGAGCACCGCCGACAGGCCGGCGGTGCTCCAATGGGGATTCCGACCGCGGCGGTAAAGCCGCGGTCGGACCGGCACCACTGGCGGGGTCCCGCCAGTGTACCGCCGCCCCATTGAATCCTCCGCGGCGGCGCAGCTTGCTGCACCGCCGCGGGGATTCCGACCCCCCCTACCGCCATCCAGATCCCGGCGGTCGGACCGCCGGGATCCGGATGGCGGTAGGGGGGGTCGTGGGGCCCCTGGGGGCCCCTGCAGTGCCCATGCCACTGGCATGGGCATTGCAGGGGCCCCCGTAAGAGGGCCCCTACATGTATTTCACTGTCTGCTGTGCAGACAGTGAAATACGCGACGGGTGCAACTGCACCCGTCGCACAGCTTCCACTCCGCCGGCTCGATTCCGAGCCGGCTTCATCGTGGAAGCCTCTTTCCCGCTGGGCTGGCTGGCGGTCTGAAGGCGACCGCCCGCCAGCCCAGCGGGAAAGTCAGAATTACCGCCGCGGTCTTTCGACCGCGGAACGGTAACCTGACGGCGGGACTTTGGCGGGCGGCCTCCGCCGCCCGCCAAGGTCAGAATGAGGGCCATTGTCCAAAGAAACTATGCTGGACTATTTTAACCCAAAAAAGGGGGCAGAACTCTCAGTAGATGCATGCCCCTTTGGTCTCTGATCCGTGCTGTTACAAAAATAAACTTGTGGAGAGTGAGATCCTGTCTCATTTGCCAGCCGTGCACTAACACCCACGGAACAGAGGTATTCCCACATCGAGAAAAAGGTCATTGCAGTCCATTCTGTGGTGCTGTCAACATTTTCACATATATTTATACAGCCACCTGTTTACTTTGTGTACAGACCACAAGCCTTTTATCCCGCTTGAAAACCACATCTATAAATTGCAAAGAGGATCCTGCAACTCCAAGAGTATTAATTCCCATAGAGTAGAAACTGGGATCCCAAAATCTTGCAGACTGTCTCTCAAGACATGCCAGGTCGGCAACCAGAGAAGAAGAAGAAACAGCACACGCATCTGAAGAAAATGTGCATATAGTGGTGGAATGAGCCTAGTCACTTCCTATGTCTCTAGATGACATTGTTCATGCAACAAAGGAGGACGACTGCCTGCAATTGGCTATATCAGCAGTAAGAACCAGTGACTGTAAGGTCCTAATGATGAATGCAGCACAGCAAACAGAAGACGCCTAGTGACGCTGCAAGCTCTGAGCCAAGTGCGGCATGAACTTTCGGTCACAGAAGAAGGATGGCTTCTGAGAGGGGCTAGATTGGGGATGCCCCACAGCTTGAGACAACAGGCTAGGCAACTAGCCCACATCAAGGTATGGTCAAGATTAGAAGCCAGCTGAGAAGCAAAGTGTGGTTCTCAGAGTTATATGAACTGGTGGAAGAAACAATAAGGTGTTCCACGCCGTGTCAAATGACTGGGTGCACGGAACCAGCAGCTCCCATTGCCACAGAGCACATGCTGTTGCTCCTAGCCAGCACCATCTTCTGGACCGGTGGCACCAGTTCATAGTGATACCCAAACTGGAAAAGATCCCACAGACTCTTTGGTGAGTTGCACACTGACAATGTGCCTGAATTCAGTGGCCAGGAGTGGCCAAACTACATGCTGTCAAGGTGCTTCACACATAGCCACATAACCCCTAGGTGACCCCAATCCAACGGGGAAGTAGAATGGTTAATTTGGATGGTCATCAAGATTATCTGTTTGGCGGAAGCAACAGGTGAGAATGTTGAAAGAGTCATCTAAACTTTTCTGAGGGGTTATCGAATGACTCCCAACGTCACTACAGGGATTGCACCCAGCTGACTCTGCCCCGGTCAGACTGTGACCAACACCATACTGCACACTCCTTTCTGGGCCCATAACCCAACAACCTCTCAAACTCCAGGAGGCTACATCAGAACTAGGCTACCAGCTGACACTACCAGGAGAAACCATGGCCAATCTGGGTGGAAGATCCTGTACTGGTGAAAGATCGACACCGAGGGAAAAGTAGGGGGTCCAATTTGAACCCAACCTGTGGGTTGTGACTCTTGTACGAGGCACCAAGTTCACTGCACACAGGGGAACTAAAGTAGGCATGCAGAGTGTCTGCTGTTCAAAAAGTTCAGGGAGTCCGCAGAAGCCAATGAAGGGGCATCTAACTCCACCGAAGTCCTGGAAGACACAGCCAAGAAATTTCAACAAGCCCTGACATTACTTTGCCCAAGCCAATTCCATCTTTCTACACCAGTCACTCCAAGACTCCTGAGGCTTGGACAACTACCGACCAAGGCCATCAACTTGGCAGTGAGGTTTTTCCCACAGGGCATTTAGACCAAGGAGAGAGTCCAGCCAATACCAACCGCATTCCTAACCTCACTCCCTTGCAATGGTTCAGAGACTGAGGGCTTGATTTAGAATTTGGCAGATTATGTTTATTTCATCACAAACGTGACAGATATCCTGTGTGCCATGTTACAATTCCATTATATCCTATGGAAATTGTAATACAGTGGACAGCATATTCCGTCACATGTGTGCCTTGTAACCCTTCCGCCAAACTCTAAATCAGGCCCTTTGTTCTAGCCTAGCAAGAAATGGTAGACCTGCAGCTCGGAGTTCTTCCACACAGTCGACCCTGCCATGGACTGCATGCCTAGTGATCATACTCAGGCCAGGACTTTTTGAATCATAGGCATAAAGGAGTTGATGAGTAATGTTTTGCTTAAACTTTATTTTGTTAATGTTTCTCCTCCATGGTCAGAGAAGGATGTAGTGTTGGGAGTCTGCCGAACCACTGTGGTCCTGAGGTGCAGGGAGGGATGGCGGGAACCACCTAGCTCACAGGGCCCATTGGTGTGGCCCGCACCATTTGGGGTTGTGCAGTGAATGCCATGAGACCTGGGCGTAAAAAGGGCCTGCATCCCCCACGATGCTTAGTGGGGGGGCGAGCTCCAGGGGACCGCCTCAGCACAGCATGTAGCCTGAATGAGTCTGGAGGGCGGCCCCTCCATGTTCTGTGCGGGGGTGCTCCAGTTTCGCTAAGCCACTGCATGATGCAGGGTTTTGGCCTCAAACAGGCTGATTGGGGACCGTTCATCACAATCACTGATTCTTAACTTTAACTCTCATGAACTATGCTAATTGATTCATGTCTTCGATATTTCTTATTGATGTCTCTGTTTATGACTGACTAGCACTGCCTGAGCTTCCTTAATCTTATGTTTTATTTCTTTTTTGTGCTTGTTTGCAACTACATGAAATATGTGCATTGTGCAATCACAAATTCGTGTTTGTTATTCTACCACCTCTTGCACAAAAATTCATTAAAAAAAAATTCACTTTGATGGTTAGTGAAAAGTCTTAATTCTTAAAGATGTGCACATACGTCCTATCCAGTTTTGGTCTCCTCAGTGAGGGGAGAGATAAACCACTTTGAATGAGCAGTTATAGTTGTGGCCAGTGAAAAAAGCTATAAGTAACCATGTAATGGATGTATGCGAAGCTACATAGCGCCAACCTACCTACAAAGTACCTTAGAAAAAGCACTATGATATACATAGGAAAAGACACGCCCGTCATAATACCTTAGAGACCCCTGAAACATATTTTCAGGTTATGCCAAATCAAAGCAGAGCAAAACATGTTGATGTACATGTTGAGTAAAATCCACTTGCAGCTTAAAAAAACAAAATGAGATAACTTGATGTCTGCTCCTTACTGAGGCAGGTGCGGTTGTTGACAGCATCCAGCTGGTAGCCGTCGGTGCAGCCACACTGGAAGGCGCCAATGGTGTTTCTGCAGGCCTGGTCACAGAGCTGCGAGTCCAGCTGGCATTCGTTTTTATCTGTGGAATAAAAACAGACCTTTTTGGCAAAGGGGTAGGCACAAAGCTCCTCGACCTGACAGAACAGTGCCCTCTGCTATCAACTTCTTTGATGGGGTGCTGTGTACCCCCCCACCCCAACCCCAATCGATCCCCCCCCTTCAGCAACATGACGTCTACACACCTGAGTGCCCTACATTTCTGCTGTGTCTCCCGCCTCCCGAACAGGGCACATGGGCTGCTGGACTGGTGGCAAAACAGAGTAGAGTGTACCCACAGCCATACAGGGGCACATCCATGTAGTACTCCTTTCTTCTGTCTCAAACCGCTGGATGCCGACCTTACCTGGCGGGATGTAGTCATTCTTTTCCATAACTTGGATTGCCTATTCTATAATGAAGAAACCAGCTTTTTTTGTTACTTCCAGAATTTTGATCACAGCTGCTCCAATCCAAAGGTGATGAGACATGTTTGACTCTCAACATAAAACTTCAGTTCTGCCAGTTACCGGTGATCAAAGCCTTACCCCTTTAAGACATGTAGGTCAAAGCCTTCTTACTCCTTTAAGGCATGATCACTTTGTAAAGTAACCAAATAGAATTCTCCGCTGGTCATATGGACTTTGATTGTTGACTTGAGGTATAAGAAGGATCTACAAGCTCCTCTTTTCCATCAAGCCTATTATGAAGAACTATAACGAAGATCCAATAGATCCCATGGGACCCACAGATGCACCAGAGGGGACTGATGCATGCTTAACGTTTTTGTCACAATGTTCAAAAGGAAAGCAGGATCAGCTCCCAGCAGCAGGAAGTTCGGGTAGGCCTGAGGTGACACCAGGTAAAGCTGATGCACAGGAAACGACACCGATGTGGGCACTAGCGTTGATGTTGCCTCCAGTGACACTGATCAGGAGGAGTGATCCTCACTAAACGTGGCTCCAAGGATGACTGCATAGGCAGCAGAGACTTACCAATTGATAGTGAATGGCATCTTGGGGAAGAATCGCCATACTTCCTCTTCATGTTTTCACCTCCTCTGCGAGGATCTTGACGAAGAGGATGATCTGGATGGAGATTCTGTTCTTGACCATGACCTACATCAAGCCCAACGTTCATTGCATGCTCAGGCCCTGAAAAGTTTGACCTAGTGTTCCTTAATGACCTTGGGGTTCATGCTGTGACACAACTTGCAGGATTACTACTCTTGCCTCGAGCCTAGGCACCGCAAGTAAATGTGATGGGATGCTTGTGCCAAGCACAGGTTAATGAGTGTTTTTTAATGAAATGGTTATGATTATGTCCATGAGAAATTTTCTAGAAAAGAGTAGCTTAGGATGGGTTGGGTTGGCAAGGAGTTTGGTGGGAATGACAGCTGCTTTTTGAGCACCGGTGGTAGGCATGGGTTAGTTGGTGACTAATACCCTCTTTAGGAGAGGACTGTGAGCCCTAGTGGGGCTGGTCTGTTACCACAGCTCCCTCATATTTTGAGTTAGGTGGTTTTGTTTCCACATACGTTCCATGATGCAACTCCTTGCTCTATATGAGGACCGGTCTTTGGCATATGTGTTCTAAACAGATACTTGATCTTCCTGATGTATTTAGACAGGTAGATCACACAAAATCTTTACCTTGAGCCAGAAGAATAATGTGCTCAAAATATTGTGCAGGTGATATGCATAAAGCGCTTGATTCACTGATTTAAATGTGTCAAGTCTTTAATAACCTAATCAGTAGTATGCTAATTCTGTGCATAATTAGACAAGGCCACAACTTTGCAGTAAAAAAGAAGACCTACAGTTGTAGAAATAGTTGTGATTTTTTCCAGAAACAGAAGAGTTTGTAAAAAGTCTGAAAGGAAAGCTGCTTTAAAAGGGGATATAATTACCACAATGCAGTACACTTCTAAAGGTTCATTAGATCTTAAACCTGTCACCAGCCTTCTTTACTTACAAATAAATAGCATTTGAACCTTTTATGTTGGCCAGCTAAAGCCATGCTGCAGTTCAGAAAGAAAAGTAAACAGTATGCGCCATTGCTAACCAGATTCACCCCATTGCTTGCCCGGACAAGTGCACTTATCATAGACATAAAGAACATACACTACATCTTTAGCTGGTGTATGAAGTAAACACTTCATACTCAGTGCTTAATTTATGCTTGTTGTTTCTGGTGCTGAGCACTGGCACTTATTTTTTAGGGCCGGCGCTTATTCTTCTGCCTCAAGCATTCGCTGTGAGCAAAAGACACATATGGGAATGACGGAGGAAGGAAAAAATGAAAAAGTGTCACGAAGGGAGAAAGTAGAAAGCTGTAGAGTGAGCTGAAGGGGCAAGGAGTGGCTGTTAATGGATTGAAGAGGCCAGAGATGGCTTCAGGATTATGCCGCCTCAGTATTCTATGTTCACACATTTAATTGCAGCAGCCATGTGTTTAAGAGGAGGGCTTTGGGCACCGGCACACTTTTATTAACAAATTAAGCACTGCTCATACTAAATATTAAAACGTTTTGTATAGCCCAGGGAACCCAGAAACTAACACATATATTTTACGAAACAAACAACATCTGTCTAGTTGACCACTCAGTATGAGATTACTGTGGAATAGGTAATAATTAAACATACACAAGCATACCTATGCATGTGCTCTCACTGGCATCAGCATCAAAGCCAGCATGGCAGACACATCTTGGCCGTCTGGAGATTGGAGTGATCACACAGATCCCATTTGTGCAGGGTAGTGTACAGGGTACAATGGGATCTAGAAGAGGGAGGAACAATTTTATAAAGGCTTATAGGTTGTAATTCATGTGCATATTCAGCACCCACTTCGAATATAGAAAACAGCAATCATTAGAAATACCTTATAATTGCAACACACAAGTCAATTAAGGATGAGGAGCAATGAAAGAAAAAAGGTGAGAGAGAATGGGAGAAAAAGTAAGTGAAACAGGAAAGGAAGAATACAAGAAGCTAAAAAATGGAAGCTACACAGATAATAGGTACCAAAAGCCTTTTGACATAAAGAATAAGAAAAATGTTTGAAAGCAACATCCAGAATGGAAAGAAAGTGCACCCTTAATTGAAGTAGGATTGCGCGTGCTTGATCTTTATGGGGCCATAGGCAGTGGCGGCTCCTAAACAACGTTTATCATCGTTTTGTTGTAAAAGGGATGGGGCTTTGGGGATGGCAGCCATGGAGAGGAGTGCACAGAGCACTCCCCTCAATGCGCATGTATGTTTGTCCGGCCGTCTCGGGCCGGCCACACACATACGCACGTGGCTCTCTCCAGCCAGCCACTGTGTTTACGGGTTGGGGAGAGCAGGCACAGGTTCCCAGCCTGCATGGGATCACCCTATCTGGGTGCTCCCAGCCAATCCTAATGCTGCTCTGAGCAGCGTCAGGATTGGCTGCAGGGCAGGCTGGCAGCCTGTGCCTCCTGTGAGGAAGTAGGAGCAGCAGCACGGAGCGGAGGTAATTTATTTTTAATTTATTTATTTTTAATTTAATTAATATTCCCCATCCCTAACCCGATCCTCCCCACCACGACACACCACCAACACGCTGCACCGCCCTCTGCAATCCCAGCGAGCCACAATTGGTCATAGATGGTAATGTCTGCAGTAGTAACAGGCTACTAAAATAACACACGTATAACCCTAATATTGTCACTTTTTTACAAACATAAATAGACAACTAACCACAAACTACCTTTGAATTACTACTCACATTGGTTATTAAAGGTTAATGAAAAGGAATCATTCAACAGACAACTTCACACCCACCTTGTACACAGGAACAGGCGAGGGGCTTTTAAAAGGGAACCCACAGGCCTCTATTACTCTACTTCATTTAAACGTACTGTACTTATACTACAAAATGACCACATACACAAACATGTACAACATTCACTTGGATAAGGTTAGGTGATAGAGTATAAATCTGAAAGCGCATTGGCAAGGCTCTCTCAGTCAGTGCCAAATAATTTCTTATTTGATAGAGACTTCTAGCTGCAGATTCCTTACCTTAGAATATCTTCAGACATCAGACTGGATCATGAAGAATTTCAAGCAGTAGCCCTGCTTGCGGTTTGGCTCTGCATCATCCATCCCAGAGAACTTGGTGGTCTGAGCCTCCACATCCAGAATTAATCTTGGTGTGTTTCCCACCACTCCACTGGATTAGGTATCCAAGAGACTGGATAACTTTGGCACAAGAATGTTCTCTTCTGCCAGCCTAGCACGGCATGCCTATTGGTCATTATTCTTATATGATATGGGACTTAGATGCACATGTGCTGGCTGTGGTCTCGGAGGAGGCCGAGCCATACTTTCCCAGGCTATTGTTGATGGGGGAAATGCAGCTAAGTTCATCATAAGGTGTGGGTTCGACACAAATGACTCACTGGGCAGAACTATTTTATTGTTGGTGACTTTGCGGCACCATGCCTGGCTGAAAATTACTGGCTTTTCAGGGGATGTCCAGGCTACTCTCATGGACATGCACTTTGATGGCTCCTGACTTTTTGAAAAGAAGGCGGTTTCAGGGCTGGAGTGCTTTACGGACAGCAGAGCTATGGCCTGGTCCATGGGCTTATCTATTTTCCCTTGCCAACCCCAATCCGCCTTCTGCCATTTCATGGCCACAGAAGGGGTCTCTAGCTGCACCCTTTCCTCCCAGCCACCGCAGCCAACAGGCTTCTGAACCTTTTTGTGGCCAAGGGCATGGGCTATCATAGCATTGTTGGACAACCAGCGGTTGGGTCAGTCCACCACCCTACCACAAGCCTCTGTTTCCATGCCTCTTTAGTTTGACCACCATGGGTAACCAGTGGGGGCAAGATATGCCATTACCTGCCCTACTGGTGGTCAGTGACATCAAACCATTGGGTCCTATAGATTGTCCAAAGTGGCTACTTCTTAACCTTTGTGACTACCCCACAACCCATTCCACCGGCATACGATTGACTGATTGAGGACCATCTCTCTTTGCTCCATCAAGAACTGCAGGCTCTCTTGGCCAAGGGTGCTATAGAGAGGATGCCTGCATCAGAAGTAGGTTGTGGTTTTTATGCACGCTTCTTTCTAGTGCCAAAGACAGACAGAGGATTTTTTCCTACTCTAGACCTGAGCTTTCTCAACCTCTTCTTGAAAAAGGAGAAGTTCAAAATGCTCATCCTTTCCCAAGTTCTGTCTGCCCTGGACCCAGGAGACTGGATGGTAGTGTTGGGCTTGGAGGATGCATATTCCTCACATGCCCATCCTACCTGCCCACATACTTTACCTGAGGTTCACAGTGCACCAGGATCACTTTGTTTGCCTTTGGCCTTACGAGCATCCCTCAGGAGTTCATGAAAGAGATGGCGGTGGCTGCCGCTCATTGGTGGGGGTCAGGGGTTCCAACCTTTCCGTAACTTGAAGATTGGCCTTTGATGGCGCGCTCACCCCAGGCAGTCATCTGCGACCTTCAGACAATGGCAAACCTCTTGCACTCAATGGGGTTCACCATCAATGTGCCAAAGTAGCACCTGACTCCCTCTCAGATGCTCTCTTTTGTCAGAACCATTTATGACACAGTGCAGTTTCAGGCCTCTTCTTCTGAGTGGCAAATGCAGGATTTGTAGACTGCGATTCCAAAGTTTTAGCCTATATCCTGGATTTTCATGAGACTGACTCAGAGGCTGTTGGGCCTCATGGCCTCCTGCATCCTGCTTGTTACTAATGTTTTTGGCATATGCAGGCTCTGCAGTGAGACCTGAAGGCCCAGTGGGCACACCATCAAGGGATCTCTCAGACTAGGTCCAGATCTTGGAGTTAACTGCTAGAGGTCTGCATAGTAGCTAACAAACAATGATTTGGTCAGTTGGAGACCCCTCTCCCTTCCTCAACTAGATCTTACTGTAGTGACAGATGCATCACTCCTGTGCTGGGTCGGTCATCTGGCAGAGGTATCGATCAGGAAACTCCATACCACAGCACAGTCTGAGCCCCACATCAACCTGTTGGAGCTTCTAGTGATTTGCTTGGCGTTGAAAGCCTTTCTTCCTTCGATCAAGGTAAGACTGGTGTAGGTGTTCATGGACAACACCACCGCAATGAGGTACTGCAACAAGCAGGGCAGGGTGGCGTCGTGGACTGTCTGTCAAAAGGGCCTGCGTCTCTGGACATGGATGGAACATTAGGGCATTTCGCTGGTGGTTCAACACCTCGCAGGCTCTTTGAATGTCAGAGTGGAGGAACTCAACGGATCACAAATGGTGCCTCCTCCATCCATAGGTGGTGCACAGTCTCTTTCCGCAGTGGGGTGAACCTAGGTTAAATCTGTTTGCCACCACCAAGAAAGTACAGTGTCAGCAGTCTGGCCTGCATGAATTTCAAAGGTGACTCACTGGAAATGAAATGCTACTAGTGGGCCTGCATGCACTAATAGTGTCACCCACTTAGATAGCCCCTTAAAACATGTCCAGGGTCTGCCATTGCAGCCTGAATGCAGTTTTTAATGCTCTCTTTTGTCAGAACCATTTATGACACAGTGCAGTTTCAGGCCTCTTCTTCTGAGTGGCAAATGCAGGATTTGTAGACTGCGATTCCAAAGTTTTAGCCTATATCCTGGATTTTCATGAGACTGACTCAGAGGCTGTTGGGCCTCATGGCCTCCTGCATCCTGCTTGTTACTAATGTTTTTGGCATATGCAGGCTCTGCAGTGAGACCTGAAGGCCCAGTGGGCACACCATCAAGGGATCTCTCAGACTAGGTCCAGATCTTGGAGTTAACTGCTAGAGGTCTGCATAGTAGCTAACAAACAATGATTTGGTCAGTTGGAGACCCCTCTCCCTTCCTCAACTAGATCTTACTGTAGTGACAGATGCATCACTCCTGTGCTGGGTCGGTCATCTGGCAGAGGTATCGATCAGGAAACTCCATACCACAGCACAGTCTGAGCCCCACATCAACCTGTTGGAGCTTCTAGTGATTTGCTTGGCGTTGAAAGCCTTTCTTCCTTCGATCAAGGTAAGACTGGTGTAGGTGTTCATGGACAACACCACCGCAATGAGGTACTGCAACAAGCAGGGCAGGGTGGCGTCGTGGACTGTCTGTCAAAAGGGCCTGCGTCTCTGGACATGGATGGAACATTAGGGCATTTCGCTGGTGGTTCAACACCTCGCAGGCTCTTTGAATGTCAGAGTGGAGGAACTCAACGGATCACAAATGGTGCCTCCTCCATCCATAGGTGGTGCACGGTCTCTTTCCGCAGTGGGGTGAACCTAGGTTAAATCTGTTTGCCACCACCAAGAAAGTACAGTGTCAGCAGTCTGGCCTGCATGAATTTCAAAGGTGACTCACTGGAAATGAAATGCTACTAGTGGGCCTGCATGCACTAATAGTGTCACCCACTTAGATAGCCCCTTAAAACATGTCCAGGGTCTGCCATTGCAGCCTGAATGCAGTTTTAAACTGTCAATTTGACTTGGCCTGATAATTACCTTGCCAACTCATAAACCCCTCTTTTATTACATATATGTTATCCATAAGGTAGGCTCTAGTAGCCCATATGGCAGGGTGCACTGTAACTAAAAGTTAGGGCATGTACCTGTAAGTTTTAACATATCCTGATAGCGAAAAAACTTCTAAATTTCTCTTTCACTATTGTGAGGCCTACCTCTCCAAAAAGATAACATTGTGTTGCCTTTTTATATTTAATAAGTGCTAACTTGTGATTGGGAATTGGTAGACGTTTCATGTTTGGTGTCTGAGAAATTGCCATTTAAAACCTTCTTTAATACTAATGTTGGGTTGTAAATTACAATTTTGAAAATACCAGTTTAGAAAGTTGCCATTTTGCTGCCCTAGCTATTTGGTCCTTGCAGCCTGTTCCTGGGTCACATAACTGGGTGTAGTTGTCAGATGGACTTTGTTTATTCCTCCCAGACAGCCACCCAATAGAGGGATTAGGTGTGCCTGGATGGGCCATCGCTGGCAGGATGGGTTCAGAGCGTGGCACAGACCACTTACAACTAAATAGGCTGTGCACTGCCTTCACACAAAAGACCTGTCACTACTGCATTGTTCATGCAGCCATCTTGCAGCCAGGGCAGGGAAGGCAGGTACTCCAAGAACTTTAAAGGGAATTCTCTGGAAACATATACTTCACAGAAGGCACTAAGTATAAAAATAGGACTCCCTGACCCACTCTTTAGTTCATTTTCTGAACTCCAAGGGGACTGCCTGTTGCTGTGGTATGTGGTGTATTTCAGAAGACTGCTTAGCCCAACCTGGAAGGACTGCTCTGCTATGTGAAGCCTGCCAGGACAATTGGAGGCCTGCCCTGCGGCTTGAGCCTTGTCCCACTGCATTAACCCAAGACTACCAGAGTAACTCCAAGGGCTAGTTGGCTGGCCTCCTGATCAGATCCTCATGGACCCAAAAGGCTCCAACCATCTTGAACCGTCACCTGGACCCAGACTGAGTGTGTCCTAACACCCCAATGGTTGCCCCTCCAGTCCTGGACCCTTGGAGAGGTGTTATAGGTGCCCAGATAGCAAAAATCCAAGCCTTGGGGTTTAGAACATTTTGGGCTAAAAACTGCTCTGAGAACCGACAGAAGACTGGTATCAACCTGCTCGTCAATCCACCAGAAGTTTATCGTCATTTTGCCTGACTTCGCTGTGGCCCCCACTATATTCTGCACAGCAGCAAATCATGTTCAACGGTCCTTTGTCAGAAATTTGTCTGGCCTCCAGGAACTCTCATTGGCTACAGTCTCCTGCCTGGTCCAGCTGGAGATGTTTGACTTTCTTAAAAGTGACTAAGGGCCAGATGTAGCAAAGGGTTTTACCCATTCTGTGTCTATGGGGAAATGTGTTTGTACATATGGCCCTAAGTCCGAACATAGAAATCTGCACCACAACTTCATCCAGCGTTACCCCAGGACAACGCTCCTTCCTTGTACCTCACCTACAGCCTTCCCCCGCTGAACTTTACCTTCTCAAAACAATATTCTTGAAAGTTCTTCTAAGTCCGAAGGTAAGTGCTGTCCGGGCTTAATCCACCTTTTGACTCAGACACGCACTCCACCCTGGTTGGCCAGATATTTCAACTTTGACCTGGTCCTATGTGACTGTGATGTCCGTGATTGGGGCTTTGATTGTTTAGGTTCTAGTTTTACTGAAAACTCTAAAAAATCATAACTCTGGCTCTGCTGATTGAATGTTTGTCATTTTGACGTGAAATAATTTAATAAAATGTACTCTATTTTTCTGAATTGTTGTTGGATTTTTCTTATGTTGGATTTTCACTTTATTGCTGTGTGCTGCATACATATTTTGCATATTGCTTCTAAGTACAACCTGTTTGCTTTTTATGCCAAGCTATCCAGGGTTAAGCAGAGGTTAATTTAGGGTATTTTGGTGGTTCACCCTGACAGGGATTGATACCTTTGCTTAAACAGGGACCATCCCCAATTCAACCAACAACTCAATATTTCACAATAAACAAAAAAAGGAGGCCTGCAGTGGACGTTATGTGTGCTTGTACTTTCAGATGATGTTGTGGTGGTTTTCTGTTCCAGAGGGTAGGTCCACTCTAATCTGTCAATCTGAGTCCTAGGGACGTGCTTCCCAGGGGGCCTGTTCTCAAATTGGGGATGGGCGACCTGACGTAATCAGTGTACTTAAATGTAAGTGACCAGTTTCTCTACCTTAATAGAGGTGGTTTTTCTTTTTTGTTTGTGAAGAGATGATTTATTGATTGGTCCTGATGAAGCGTCAATGGATCCGGATGGACCGATAGACGCGAAATATGTTGACCCGCTCTTAAAGGCCCTATAAAAATTTGGAGTCCTTAGAGATTGTATTTAGTGAAAGTAACATGAGCATTACACTCTATATATGATTTTCAATTTTAGTTTTTAATCTTGGTCTTCTCTAGATGGCAAGTGAGGTTTAGGAGTGCAGTAGGCACCAGACTTGTCTTCAGTGCTGAGCAGAGGTGGCCAGTATTAGGGCAGTTGAGCTTGCTTACGCGGAGCGGTCTTTTTCTGCGTACCGGCCCAGGCATCTGGCGATATAGTGTGTGCTATAATAGCTGCTTCTCTTAGTGTTGACCCATTTTTTCCTTGTTATTATCCCTTGGTTCACCAATGACATTGAGTATAAGGACACTGTGTACACTTAAGAAAAGAAGGTATCAATATGATTGCAGGGAGGCTCCATTCAGGCAGTCTGATTCATCTAAGTGCCTGCAAAAAAAACTATTCCCCCTAGAAACAAGTTAGCACATGCAAATCGAATGAAGGGTGTGAATCAGATATTTTCTTTTGCTACAAAAAGAATGTGGTGCAAGATGACCCGGTATCTAAATTGGAGTCACTCCCAGATCCATCAGAGATGGGGTCAGATCACAATCTTGTGTTGTTACTCTCCCCATGTATGGCAGGCACGGTAATTGGGAATTCAGATTCGGAGGTGGTCTTCAATCGTCATAATGAGGACATTACCCTTCCAGATATAAATTTGGAGGTGAACCCAAGACATCATCCGCTGAAGGAGAGTAGCTCCCTCAGAGCGCCACCAATTCTGTCCCAGGTAACCGGTCTAAAGCTATTTAGCAATACGCCAACAGAACACTCATCAGTAGACCTACAGCTGTCAGCTACTCCTAATTTGGATTTGCTTGGGAAGCCTTCTTGTAATCTCCCAGGCCAAAATGTGCAAGTCTTAGAGGCGCTCAAATGTTTGGAGAAAATCTTGTCCTCCATTCTAGCCCTCATTGCATAATTTGTAACCAATACGGACTATTCTCAAGATATTTTATCTTCGATTCTGAAAGTGCTGATGAACCCAAAGGAAAATGGGGTGAATTCAAACCAGGCCCTACAGCTATCAAAAAGAGAGGCTCGTGCAAAGCTGGGGGCTTCCACCCAGCGGGCGCAAGCCAACTCACCCAAATGTATCAGGGTAGGTGGCTCCAGCCAACCTCCATTAAAAAAAAGATCATGTATTGGAAGTTGGCAAACCCCATTTCAAGGTAATTTTGGGACCTACACAAGAAGCAGCTAAGCGTGGAAAGTCCCATCTTCTCAATTAAAAGCTTTTCTGACTTATGTTCAATGAATGATGCTGTAACGTGTTTACCAGTGAAAGCCCTGTTTTCTGGGCCAGAGGCCCTTACACCACCTTTAGGCCTAAAGACCAGGCTAAAATATGCCTGGGTGATACATCAGAATCTGCTTAGTCTAATGGTAAAGCCAAAGTGAAAAATCAGAGCATGAGAAAAACAAATGGAGAATTTTGAAAAAGCCCCAAAAAACACTGTGTGTTCAAGAAGCTAGGGAATCTATCCTAAAGGCTGAAACAATTAACTTGTCTATTCAGGATATTAATGCTCCTCAGAATAAGGGGTTATTCCTCAAAAATAGTTCCCTTATCCTCGTCTTCTCTGGACAGGGATGACACCGGTGCAATGGTGGCAACTTCATCATCAGCCAGTCCTCT
Source organism: Pleurodeles waltl (assembly GCF_031143425.1). Lineage (NCBI taxonomy): Eukaryota > Metazoa > Chordata > Amphibia > Caudata > Salamandridae > Pleurodeles > Pleurodeles waltl. Next base: position 18,138,728 of record NC_090450.1, on the reverse strand, counting down.
ATCTTCTTCCCTTAATCCAGTGGCTGAACCATTTGATTTGATGGCTAAAGACAAGTTAACATCAATACGGACTGACGAGAAAGATTACCTTCCCATTTTTCTTCTTGCAAATATTCTTACATTGGACTTTGTTGCTCTATTTGATTATGATCTGATTTGAACCATTCTTTATTATGTTGCTTTGCAGCCATTGAGTTTTGAAGTTAATCCGCAGCAGTGATAGTTCTCTCGTTACTTTGAGTCACACAAGGGCTGGATCAAAAGGAAGGGTTCTATTACCATCTAAAAATGTCAGGAATTTGGTCTTCCAAAATAGTGACTCCCTTCAATGTTGAGGGATTAATGTGTTTCCAGTTTGTGGGGGAAAATAAAACTCTTAACAATTGGTCTGTTAATTTGCGTAATGCCCAACATGAATCATGACCTTTGTCTTCAATCAAATTCTCAGCTGAAGACCCAAAACATTTGCAGATCTCTCTTGAGATTGATGGAAGATATGTGGCACATCTAAGTATTCAGGGCTCCAGACCTTCCCCAACTCAAGCAGATGAGGAGTGTCTAAAATGGAATTGGTTGGCAAGTGTACATAATGGTGTCCATATCTCAGACCCAGGTTTTAAACTCTTTAATTAGCAGCAAATTAAACATGGTTTCCTATAATGCGGCTGGAAGCAAGGCCATAGAGAAGGAGAGTAAACATCAGGTCATTTTGATTAGAGACTTAAATTGTAAAGTATCCAACCTTACAGTCAGTTTATTTTTGGAGATAGAAAAAGAGGAAGCACTGCATATTCCCCCACTACGTTTTCACCAAATATAAGAATGGATAAGAGAGGACAGGTACTCCTTGAGCAATTGAGAAAAAATTAATGTGTGATTGTAAATGGGAAATGTATCCTAGTCTCCCCTGTGCAGCATACCTGTAAATCTCAGAAGGGATACTCAATTATTGATTATCTTATTGATTCATACTTATCATTCTTGTAGCTGACTTGAAAATCTTATATTCCATGTCTACAGATCACAGATAACTAGTTCTCTATTTAGAAGCAAGTATGACTCCAGTAGGTTAATGGAAAATTGATGGTCCCAATTCAGAACTTAATAAACACTCAGGTAAGATCCAATGGGACCCTTGTAAGATCTCTTATTTGAAAGTGCTTCCGGAGAAGGCTGTTAATGATCTGGATTCCTTGAAAGCTGATGTTTTCCATTTTTCAAGCCAATTCATGAAGAAGATTACATAAAATGCCATTTTGAGGCATACTAAGGCTCCCTATAAATCAATATCTTTGCACATCCTTCTGTTGAACCAGGAAATACATCGGCTAATTAGAAAGCAGTGTGCTTCCTTTTCTAAGGAAGAAGATAGATACATATCTCTTCTGGTAAGGAAAAGAAGTCGCTTAAAGGCAAGCATAAAAAAAGAAGAGTTTATTTCATAGGCGGGAAGATTTAAGAGAAGCTGTATACAAAAATAATAATTTAGGATAATTTTGGGAGATAGTTGTGAATTGCTGTAGCTCTAAAGTAAGGTCCTTCCCCTCCTATATAGGAGCGGATAGTTGGGCCAGCTTCATACATTTTGTATTGAAGAGGTGCCGTTTGGCTGTGATTTTGCTACATCTAGTTATAATGCCCCTAACCTTGCAGATCGATTCTTCGACCCATGTCATGCGGTCTTCTCCCACAGTGGGCCCATATGAAGGGCCGATCTCAGTAGTAAAAAAAGAAGCAAAACTATGGGTTAGGCTATTATTTCCGGTTTTTGAATTCTGTTATGTTAATGCGACAGTGCCCTCTTCATGGACCAGAAGTATTATTGTTCCATTATACAAGAAGGGTAATCACAGCCCACCTGTAAACTAACGTCAAGTTGCCCTGTTAGACGCAGTAAATAAGGTCTACACTAGATGCTTAGTGGCCCAGCCTAATAGCTCAGCAGAAGTTAATAAGATTATCCAGTTAGAGTAAATAGGCTTTAGGAAAAATATGAGACCCTAGATAATATTGCAGCCCTGCAACTCTTCAATGAAAAATATGTGACCATCAGAGGTTGTCCAGTCTATGCTGTGTTTATCAACGTTTCCATGGCTTTTGACAAAGTTGACCATCCAATGCTGTGGAAGCAGTTGTTAGGCAAGCCTAGAACTCTATTGCAGTTAGTTGTCACCCTTTATTCTACAAAGTGGTGCCAAGTTCTGCTGGGGTTCAAACTGGGGCTATCTGAGAGGCTCCCGACACAAAATGGTTTGAAGCAGGGGTGCCTACTTGCTCCATTGTTGTTTTCCTTGTACATGTATGGGTTTGGGTAGCCTACTAGTGGTAAGATGTGGTGTACATCCTTGGTACTTGCACATTGGCTATGGTTATGAGCCACCCTGGCAGGATTTATATCGATTATGTCTGCCAATGCCATGCAGACAGTGACTCATGAGGGGACTTACTCCCATGTTTGAGTTTGTCTGACCACATTACACATTTGTTGAGTGACCAGGTCCTTCCATCAGCATCAGTATACCTTAGGTGTCAGCGCATTGCCATCAGTAATAGTCTGCCACTATGACAGAGGAAATTGGTGAGTCCTCAATCTGCTGCCTCATACTGTAGGTGTAGATGGCTGCAGGGGGCCAAGATATTACTGTACACATTGTTAATGGATTTGTTGGAATGCTACCTTGCAATGCAGGAATCGTATGGGTAAGGAGGACAGGGTATGTCTATGTAAAGGACCATGGTAGTGTGGCAAGTACTGTGCTACTGTGCATTGTATGACCCTTCATCAAGTCAAAGTGTGCCAAATGTTTCCATATCAGTAGGTTTTCACTGCATAGCTTCAGTTTGTCCTATGATTTCAGTCAGATGTGCATGTCAGTTCAAAAGCATGCAATAGCATGGCATTTCAGAAGATTATTAGGTTTTTATTCTGTGTGAATGAAGAGTAGGTATTCACCCATTGCACCCTTTCTTTCTCTCCAACCCTCCTTCCCTCTGTCTTTGTGTGCATCATCAGGTGAGGGAGAAGGTGCACCAGTGAGTGGGGAAGCTGCAGCCCATGGGACCCAGGAGGCTGAGACCAGCAGAGCTGAGGGAACCAGTGGGAAGGAGGGCGAGGGCAGTGCCATGGGGGAGACCAGATCAACAACATCCTCCTCGGATTCCTCCTCCGATGGATGCTCCCTGGTGGTGGCGGACACATCTGGGACCAGTCCAGGATTATCCTTGTCCACCACCCCCCTTACCAGGACCATCTTCCCTATAGCTCCCCACCCAGTTGCCTGTGCCCTCTCACCAGGAGGGTGGGTGTCTCCTTCACCGCAGACACCTCTGCCCCTGCCCCAGTCAGCCCTGCTGCTCTCAATAAGGAGGCTATTGACTTCCTGAGCTCCATATCTGTGGGACATTCAACCATTGGGAATGCCATCCAGGGACTGGCATCACAGATGGAACAGATGAATGCCTACCTGCAAAGTATTCACTGGCCTACAGAGATCCTTTCAGGCTCTGGCCTCTTCATTGACGGCAGCCAGTGTCCCTTCATCTTCCGTCCCCCCCGACTTACCTGTGCCCAATTCCACACCCCTCTCCCCACACCCATCCAAAGCACACAGACCCTCATTCTTCCACCTCAACAGACACGGTTCACAAAGACAAACACAGGCACCGCAAGTCACACCACCGCCATGCACACAGACAACTGACACATGCAGACACAACAACATCCACTCCCTACACTGACTCCCTCACCACCTCCTCCCTCACAGACACTACACCACTCAAACCTACAATCACCACATCAACACTCCCCGATCCAGCTACCAGTCCCCTCATGCTCACCATCACCACAATAGCAGACACACATACATCCACCACATACACCACATGCGCACTCACCACGACTACCAACACCCCCACATGCAGTACATCCACCTTACCTGCACACAACACCCCAAAAGACACTCACACATCCACCCTGGCATCTCCCTGCATCTCCCCCTCCTCTCAGTACACCTAAACATCAGCACGCACCCACCCAACGGACACCCAGAACACACATGACATCCACCCATGCACCAGCACCCAAGGCACATACACGTGCACACCTCTCAAGCACTCCCTTCTCCCTCCACTCCCAAATGTTTTTCCCATGACTGCCCTTGTGTTCCAAAAACAAGATTTCTGTATGTGTTTCCCTTCCCTCTCACTGACCCAGTCCATGCTATCCCCCAGACCCAGTCCTTCCACTTCCCAGTCCTCCCATGACCCCCCTTGTACTGCCCATGCCCCTACCACACCTATGACTTTGACCCCAACAAAAGCTAGGGACAGCCCTCCCAAACCCAAAATCAAGGACCCTCCACCTAAGTCGAAGCCTAAGGGCAACCCCCCCAACCCTAAACCAAAGGACCTCCCTCCCAGTCCCAAGCCCCCCCTTCCCCCCAATCACCGCTGCAGTGCCAGCTTGCCCCATTGATGCCCCTGCCATGTAAGGGCCATTTTGCAGTCAGGAGTCAAGTTGGGCGGAGAGACATTGCCCAGTGTGCCAGGGGCACTGAGAACTATTGGACTGGCCAGTAGGCCCATTTTGTATATATTTTTTTTCACATCTATTTATATATTTTAATATATCTGCACCACTTCACCATTGGTGTTGATGGTTACAAACTTATCCTGGCTTTCCTTCTACATGTATGTGTTGTACATGTGCAATTTGGTGTGTGTCTTCTGTGTATGCGATGTGTTTGTGTAGCAGCATGAGTTGTGTGGGTGAGTTGTGCTGAAACTTGTTGTGATGTGTTGTGTTGGTGTTATGTGGCATTGTGTGGTAGTGGTGTGTGTGTTGTGATGCATCTGCGATGTACTTTGTGTGTTGGGTGGACGTGGTGTGTGCTCACACACATTGTTTGGCAGTGGTATTGTTTATAATGGTTATGTGCTGTTGTTACGTGTTGCTGTCAGTATGTGTTTTCCTGTAGAGGTATGCGGTGTGCCTCTCTGACAATGCATTTGTGTGGTTACGATTGTGTTGTCGTTGTGTGACTCATTTTGTGTTGTGTGTAGATGTGTTTGACAGTGGCTCTGGTGTGTGTGTGCGGTGCGTTGTGTGTGTGCGGTGTGGTGTGTGTAAGGCACGTGTATGTTGGCTTTGATGTGTGTTGTTTGTGTGGGTGTGTGTATGTAGATGTGTTTGTGTGTTGGTAAGGGTGTATGTTTGGGTGTGTGTGTGGCCATGGTTAGCCGTGCCGGGGTTGTGTGTTGTCAATGGGTGTTTACTAATGGCCTCCCCCCCAGTGTGTGTGCAAGGTGGGTGTACTTTTGGTTGTTGTCTTCGTCGCCGTTGCGGGTTCTGGAGTAGTTGGCCAGCAGGAGCAGTGGGAAGAGTTCAAGTTCGGGTTCCATGGTGGCTGCGGATGTGTCTGTGTTCCTGAAGATGAGTGTCTCCTTTTATGTTGTTTGTTTCCGCCAGGCTTTTTGTGGCGATTTAACCGTCCCGGAAATCCTGGCGGTGTGCAGCCACGTAATATGGTTGGCAGAAACATGGTCCCCACCGGCCTGAAGATGCCTGCCACTGGCGATACTGGTGGTGTATTGGCTGTGTTCTGTTGGGAACACCGCCATGCTCATAATATGGTGGTCTTCTCTGCTGGGCCACGGGTGGTACTACCACCATCGTCAATGTGGTGGTCAATGGACCGCCAAACTCGTAATGAGGGTCTCAGTGTCTGTTTATGTTGTATACTCACATTGTATGTCCCACATCTACCAAATAATGAATTAGACTCTTGGTTTGAAAAATACAAGTATTCCAAAGTAACACAAAAAAAGAAATCAAGATATAATTAATAGATTAGAAGGAAACAGGAGGAATGGTGGAAACTAAAAGAAAGGCAAAAGAAAGGAAAAATAAAAGACACATGATAAAATAAACTGTGTTTGTGAGTCACTAGCATCAAAGAAAAATGATGAACCAAAAAGGATACCTGCAGTTGATGTTGATGTGCTTGTACTTTCAGATCTCACTGTGGTGGTTTCCATTGCAGTAGGCTTTATTGCCTCTTATTACAGGAGAAACAAATTAAGGTATTAACATTGAGAATGATATGATGCAGTAATCTAAATTTATATGAGTGATGTTTACAACACTGGGTACCAAAGTTAGGCCCTCAATGTGAGTCTCCCAATATAATTGCCCCTGTTTCAGAATTCCTTTTACTGTGGGTTCCAGCTCATTCAGAATGGTGAAATAATGGGAAAATATGTTTTTGGAGACTACCATGCAGGAGGGAACTCTCTAACAGTGGGAAATTACATATACTTTTCTCTGGTGTTCAATCTGAAGATTATCACCACTGTGCCTAGTGAGGTGCCTAGTGCGATTGACCAGAGGCGTTGATGACAAATTGAGAATTCTGAAGGCTGTGTCATTTCTGTTCCAAGTCCAATCGCAACTAACAGGACAGAAGTAATCAGGACTTTACTGTCGTTTTAGATTTAGGTGGAAGGATACTACAGTAAAAAAGGTAACAGATTCCCCATCTGCAGATTTATTGTCTGTTGATGTTTGCACAGTCAACATCAGCTTGACAAAATTTCTGCTGTGTTACAGTGGATGTCTCACATCCACCAAATTATTACATAGGTGCTTCGTTCAACTATAAATATGTTTAAATACCTAAAAGTCAAATATGAAATCAACAAACAAGAAGTATTCAAGAACTATTGAATACTAAGATATGACATTCAAATGAAGAAGGTGGTGGAATGAAAAAAATGGGAGCAAGGGAAAGGCAAAATGAAAGACACATGATAAAATGACTTGAGTTTGTGTGCAGCATTTGAAATGAGCAACAAGAAATATTTACAGAAAAAGATACCTGCAGTTGAAGTTGGGGTTCTTGTAGTTTCTGATTTTTCCGTGGTGGTTACTATAGAAGTAGGGTTTGTTGTTTCTTGTTATAAGAGAAAGAACACAATTAATACTGTGAATAAAATGAAGCAGTAATGTGAACTGCTATCAGTGATGACTAAAAGACTTAGGCCCAGATAACAAAGAAACTTGATGAACCAAAAAGGATACCTGCAGTTGATGATAATGTGCTTGTACTTTCAGATTTTACTGTGGTTACCATGGTAGTGGGTTTTGTTGTTTCTTGTTACAGGAAAAAAACATAAGACATTACTACCGAGAATGATCTAATGCAGTAATCTAAAATTGATATTAGTGATTTTTACAACACAGGGTGCTAAATGTAGACCCTCACTATGAGTGTGTCAATATAATTGATAACATTGTCCCTCTTCCAAAATTCCTTTTACTGTGGGTTCCCACTCATTCGGATTGGTAAAACAATTGGAAAATATGTTTGTGAAGAATAGAATGCATGAACACTCTTAGTGTGGCTATTTACATATGCTTCTCCCCAATATTCAATCTGAACATTATCACAGCTATATCTAGTGAGTTCTGTTGCTGGTGTTGTGATGACTAAACTCATAATTCATATGGCTATGCCATTTCTGTACCAAGTCCAATCATAACACAATTAACAGGTCACATGTTATTAGGATTTTAATGTGGATTCAGATTTAGGTGGAAGGATACTAGTCAAAAAGCAACCAATGCTCCATCCGCTCTTTCATTGTCTGTTGATATTTGCATAGTCAAGATCATCTGGGCAATATTTTTGGTGTGCCACAGTGGATAACTCTTATCCACCAAATTATTATTATTAAAGGTGCTTCATTCAACAATTAATATTTTTCAAAACTTGGAAGTAAAATATGAAATCAACAAACAAGAAATATTTAAGATATGACATTCAAACGAAGTGGGTGGTAAAATAAAAGAAACAGGAGAAAGGGAAAGGCCAAATGGAAGACACATGATAAAATCACTCGAGTTGGTGTGCAGCACTTAAAATGAGAAACAAAAAGTTTTAACAAAAAAAGATACCTGCAGTTGAAGTTGGGGTGCTTGTCATTTCTGATTTTTCTGTGGTGGTTACCATGGAAGTAGGTTTTGTTGTTTCTTGTTATAAGGGAAAAAATACAATACTGTGAATAAACGGAAGCAGTAATGTGATGGTGATGGTTAAAACACTTAGGCCCAGATTCTGAAACTTGTCACCTAACCCAGCACAGCAGCCAAAAGTGTATTTCCCTGTATTCCATCTGAAGAGTGACCCAGCTTGTAGTTAGTGAATCCTCAAGCTGGAGTGCAACACACAAATGTTATTCCTGCTAAATGGTCAATTCTCAAGGGCCAAGTAATTTGTGCCACATACCATTTGCAACTAACAGGTCGTTTGTAAAAAAGGATATTATGGTGAATTCAGATTTAAGAGGAAGCAGTCATCAGCCGCAAAACAACAGATGCTTCATATGAGTACTCAGGGCCTGACTAACAAAGGTAAACATACACTTTTGTGTAAGTTTTATAATTGTTTCCAATTCACAGAATAATTTTACTAGTAATCTCTTTATGAGCACCTATATTTTTATGTGCTGAGTCTCTGCACTATTGTGAAGTTTCCGCAGGCATAAAGATACTATTCCTAAAATTCCTTAGTGAACTGGAAAATATCAGAAGTTTAAACGAAAGTGTACAATTATATCTGTAAACCAGGGATTCAGTGTTCATTTATATTTGTATACCCATAGTCATCTGGATTGCGTAATAGCTTTTGTACATTGGATGTCCCCCATCTACCAAGTAATGAATCAGGCTCTTGGTTTGAAAAGCACATGTGTTTAAGCATTCAAACGTAAAATATAAAACAGAAATCGAGATATAATTAAAAGATTAAAAAGAAATAGAAAGAATGATTGAAATGAAAAGAAAGGCTAAAGAAAGGAGAAGTAAAAGACACATCATAAAATAAACTGTGCTTGTGAGAGACACTTAAAAACAGAAACGAAGAAACATGATGAACCAAAAAGGATACCTGCAGTTGATGATAATGTGCTTATACTTTCAGATGTCACTGTGGTTACCATGGTAGTAGGTTTTGTCATTTCTTGATACAGGAGAAAAAACATAAGGGATTACTACTGAGAATCATCTAATGCAGTAATCCAAAATTGATATTAGTGATTTATACAACCCTGGGTGCTAAATGTTTGCCCTCACTACAAGAGTGTCAATATAATTGATATAATTGTCCCTCTTCAAAAATTCTTTTTACTGTGGATTTCTACTCATTCAGATTGGTCAAATTATTGGAAAATGTGTTTGTGAAGAATAACATGCATGAACTCAGTGTGGCAATTTAAATATGCTTCTCCCCAATATTCAATCTGAAAATTATTACAGATATACCTAGTGAGTTCTATTGCTGGTGTTGTGATGACTAGACGTGTTGCTGACAAACTGATAATTCTTATGGCTATGCCAATTCTGTACCAAGTCCAATGACAACACAACTAACAGGTCACATGTAATAAGGATTTTACTGTGGATTCAGATTTAGGTGGAGGGATACTACGGTCAAAAAGCAACCAATGCTGCATCTGCTCTTTCATTGTCTGTTGATATATGCATAGTCAAGATCATCTGGACAGTATTTTGTCTGTGTTACAGAGGATGACTCATCTACCAAATTATTATTTACGTGCTTCATTCAACAATTAATATTTTTAAATACTTGGAAGTAAAATATGAAATCAACAAACAAGAAATATTTAAGATATGACTTTCAAACGAAGTGGGTGGTGAAATGAAAGAAACAGGGAAAAGGGAAAGGCAAAATGGAAGACACTTGATAAAAATACTTGTGTTTGTGTGCAGCAATTAAAATGAGCAACAAAAAGTTTGAACAAAAACAGATACCTGCAGTTGAAGTTGGGGTGCTTGTAGTTTCTGATTTTCCTGTGGTGGTTACCATGGAAGTAGGTTTTGTTGTTTCTTGTTAAAAGACAAAAAACACAATACATTAATACTATGAATAAACTGAAGCAGTAATGGGAACTATAAGTGATGGTTAAAACATTTAGGCCCAGATTCTGAAACTTGTCACCCAATCCAACACAGCAGCCAAAAGTTTACTTCCCTGTATTCCATCTGAAGAGTGACCCAGCTTTGAGTTAGTGAATCCTCAAGCTGGAGGGCAACAGACAAATGTTATTCCTGCTAAATGGTCAATTCTCAAGGGCCACGTAATTTGTGCTACATAGCTACATACCATTTGCAACTAACGGGTCGTTCATAAAAAAGGATTTTATGGTGAATTCAGATTTAAGAGGAAGCAATCTTTAGTAGCGGAACAACAGATGCTTCATATGAGTACTCAGGGCCTGACTAACAAAGGTAAACGTACACTTGCCAGTTTTTCTTGTTGTTATGTTTTTATTAGTTTGTTTGAATAAATGTTTATAGCTATCTATATGTATGTCTGTCCATATGTGTAAATAAGCTAAATTTTTTGAACATGTGATATGTGGGTATTTGTTTATTGTTGTTTGTGTTTTCAATGTGCACTATGGCCCTCATTCTGACCTTGGCGGGCGGCGGAGGCCGCCCGCCAAAGTCCCGCCGTCAGGTTACCGTTCCGCGGTCGAAAGACCGCGGCGGTAATTCTGACTTTCCCGCTGGGCTGGCGGGCGGTCGCCTTCAGACCGCCAGCCAGCCCAGCGGGAAAGAGGCTTCCACGATGAAGCCGGCTCGGAATCGAGCCAGCGGAGTGGAAGCTGTGCGACGGGTGCAGTTGCACCCGTCGCGTATTTCACTGTCTGCGCAGCAGACAGTGAAATACATGTAGGGGCCCTCTTACGGGGGCCCCTGCAATGCCCATGCCAGTGGCATGGGCACTGCAGGGGCCCCCAGGGGCCCCGAGACCCCCCCTACCGCCATCCGGATCTCGGCGGTCCGACCGCCGGGATCTGGATGGCAGTAGGGGGGGTCGGAATCCCCGCGGCGGTGCAGCAAGCTGCGCCGCCGCGGAGGATTCAATGGGGCCGCGGTACACTGGCGGGACCCCGCCAGTGGTGCCGGTCCGACCGCGGCTTTACCGCCGCGGTCGGAATCCCCATTGGAGCACCGCCGGCCTGTCGGCGGTGCTCCCGCGGTCCTCCGCCCTGGCGGTCAAAGACCGCCAGGGTCAGAATGACCACCTATATGTGTTATATTACAGCCCTGAAGAAATCCTATGTTGGAGGACGAAACGCGTTGGCTGTTGTTACCATAATTGTATACATCATTGAGAAAAAGAGGAAGAAAATAAAGAGAAGATTTTTCACACTTTTAATTCAAAAGAATAGGACTTTTTAATTCAGGATCTGTTTATTTAAAAAAGTGTTGCACCACCATTACTCTTTATGAATGTGTTTTTTCCCCCCTTTTTTTTTTTTTTACAAAAGGTGTACACCCTAGCAGCAGGTGTTTGGTTTAGGTTCACACAGAGAAAAATACAAAACTTGTTTTGGATTTAGTTGGAGATATATTGGGATAGGTGCGCGATCTATGAGCTTGCTGCGTTTTTGGTTTGGAAGATTAAACGTACACTTTTGTGTAAGTTTTATGTTTCTTTCCAATTCCCAGAATAATTTTACTGGTAAGCTCTTTATGTGCACCTATCTTTTTATGTGCTGATTCTTTCCACTATTGTGGAGTCTCCGCAGGCATAAAGATACTACTCCTAAAATTCCTTTGTGAAATGGAAAAAATCAGAAGCCTATACGAAAGTGTACCATTACATCTGTAAACGAGGTATTCAGTGTTCATTTATATTTGTATACCCATAGTCATCTGGATTGCATAATTGCCTTTTTACATTGGATGCCCCACATCTACCAAGTAATGAATCAGGCTATTGGTTTGAAAAGTACATGCTTTTAAGCTTTCAAAAGTAAAATATAAAACAGAAATCAAGATATAATTAAAAGATGAAAAAGAAATAGAATGGTTTAAATAAAAGAAAGGCTAAAGAAAGGAGAAATAAAAGACACATAATAAAATAAACTGTGCTTGTGAGCGACACTGAAAAACAGAAACAAAGAAACACGATGAACTAAAGAGGATACCTGCAGTTGATGATAATGTGCTTGTACTTTCAGATGTCACTGTGGTTACCAAGGTAGTAGGTTTTGTCGTTTCTTGTTACAGGAGAAAAAACAAAAGACATTACTACCGAGAATGATCTAATCCAGAAATCCAAAATTGATATCGGTGATTTTCACAACACTGGGTACTAAATCTTAGCCCTCACTATGAGTGTGTCAATATAATTGATATAATTGACCCTCTTCCAGAATTCTTTTTATTGAGCGTTCCTACTCATTCGGATTGGTAAAATTATTGGAAAATATGTTTGTGAAGAATAACATGCATGAACACTCTTAATGTGGCAATTTACATATGCTTCTCCACAATATTCAATCTGAAGAATATTACAGCTATACCTAGTGAGTTCTATTGCTGGTGTTGTGATGACTAGACATGTTGCCGACAAACTGATAATTCTTTTGCTATGCCATTTCTGTACCAAGTGCAATCACAACAAAACTAACAGGTCACATGTAATAAGGATTTTACTGTGGATTCAGATTTAGGTGGAAGGATACTACGGTCAAAAAGTAACCAATGCTCCATCTGCTCTTTCATTGTCTGTTGATATTTGCATAGTCAAGAACATCTGGACAATAGTTTTGCTGTGTTACAGAGGATGACTCTCATCCACCAAATTATTATTTAGGTGCTTCATTCAACAATTAATATTTTGAAATACTTGGAAGTAAAATATGAAATCAACAAACAAGAAATATTTAAGATATGACTTTCAAATGAAGTGGGTGGTGAAATGAAAGAAACAGGGGAAAGGGAAAGGCAAAATGGAAGACACTTGATAAAAATACTTGTGTTTGTGTGCAGCAATTAAAATGAGCAACAGAAAGGTTTTACAAAAACAGATACCTGCAGTTGAAGTTGGTGTGCTTGTAGTTTCTGATGTTTCCGTGGTGGTTACCATGGAAGTAGGTTTTGTTGTTTCTTGTTATAAGACAAAAAACACAATACATTAATACTGTGAATGAACTGAAGCAGTAATGTGAATTGCGATCAGTGATGGTTAAAACACTTAGGCCCAGATTCTGAAACTTGTCACCCAACCCAGCACAGCAGCCAAAAGTTTATTTCCCTGTATTTAATCTGAAGAGTGACCCAGCTTGTAGTTACTGAATCCTCAAGCTGGAGTGCAACAGACAAATGTTATTCCTGCTAAATGGTGCATTCTCAAGGGACACGTAATTTGTGCTACATACCATTTGCAACTAACGGGTCATTCATAAAAAAGGATTTTTTTGTGAATTCAGATTTAAGAGCAAGCAGTCTTCAGTTGCAAAACAACAGATGCTTCATATGAGTACTCAGGGCCTGACTAACAAAGGTAAACGTACACTTTTGTGTAAGTTTTATGTTTCTTTCTAATTCACAGAATAATTTTCATAGTAAGCTCTGTATTAGCACCTATCTTTTTATATGCGGAGTCTCTCCACTATTGTGGAGTCTCCGCAGGCATAAAGATACAACTCCTAAAATTCCTTTGTGAAATGGAAAAAAATCAGAAGCCTATATGAAAGTGTACCATTACATCTGTAAATGAGGGATTCAGTGTTCATTTATATTTGTATACCCATAGTCATCTGGATTGCATAATTGCCTTTTTCCATTGGATGCTCCACATCAACCAAGTAATGAATCAGGCTCTTGGTATGGGAAGTACATGTTTTTAAGCATTCAAAAGTAAAATATAAAACAGAAATCTAGATATAATAAAAAAATTACAAAGAAATAGAAAGAATGATTGAAATGAAAAGAAAGGCTAAAGAAAGGAGAAATAAAAGACACATAATAAAATAAACTGTGCTTGTGAGCAACAATGAAAAACAGAATCAAAGAAACATGATGAACCAAAGATGATACCTGCAGTTGATGATAATGTGCTTGTACTTTCAGATGTCACTGTGGTTACCAAGGTAGTAGGTTTTGTCGTTTCTTGTTATAGGAGAAAAAACAAAAGACATTACTACCAAGAATGATCTAATAAAGTAATCCAAAATTGATATTAGTGACTTTTACAACACTGGGTGCTAAATGTTTGCCCTCATTATAAATGTGTCTATATAATTGATATAATTGTCCCTCTTCCAAAATTATTTTTACTGTGCGTTCATACTCATTCGGATTGGTAAAATTATTGGAAAATATGTTTGTGAAGATTAACATGCATGAACACTCTTAGAGTGGCAATTTACATATGCTTCTCCACAATATTCAATCTGAAGACTATTACAGCTATACCTAGTGAGTTCTATTGCTGGTGTGGTGATGACTAGACATGTTGCAGACAATCTGATAATTCTTATGGCTATGCCAATTCTGTACCAAGTCCAATGACAACACAACTAACAGGTCACATGTAATAAGGATTTTACTGTGGATTCAGATTTAGGTGGAAGGATACTACGGTCAAAAAGCAACAGATGCTCCATCTGCTATTTCATTGTTGATATTTTCATAGTCAAGATCATCTGGAGAGTATTTTTGCTGTGTTACAGAGGATGACTCTCATCCACCAAATTATTATTTAGGTGCTTCATTCAACAAGTAATATTTTTAAATACTTGGGAGTGAAATATGAAATTAACTAACAAGAAATATTAAAGATTTGACTTTCAAACGAAGTGGGTGGTGAAATGAAAGAAACAGGAGAAAGGGAAAGGCAAAATGGAAGACACTTGATAAAAATACTTGTGTTTGTGTGCAGCAATTAAAATGAGCAACAAAAAGTTTTAACAAAAACAGATACCTGCAGTTGAAGTTTGTGTGCTTGTAGTTTCTGATGTTTCCGTTGTAGTTACTATGGAAGTAGGGTTTGTTGTTTATTGTTATAAGACAAAAAACACAATACATTAATACTGTGAATAAACTGAAGAAGTAAAGTGAACTGCTATCAGTGATGGTTAAAACACTTAGGCCCAGATTCTGAAACTTGTCACCTAACCCAGCACAGCGGGCAAAAGTTTATTTCCCTGTATTTAATCTGAAAAGTGACCCAGCTTGTAGTTAGTGAATCCTCAAGCTGGAGTGCAACAGACAAATGTTATTCCTGCTAAATGGTCAATTCTCAAGGGCCACGTAATTTGTGCTACATACCATTTGCAACTAACAGATCATTAATAAAAAAGGATTTTTGGGTGAATTCAGATTTCAGAGCAAGCAGTCTTCAGTTGCAAAACAACAGATGCTTCATATGAGTACTCAGAGCCTGACTAACAAAGGTAAACGTGCACTTTTGGGTAAGTTTTATGTTTCTTTTCAATTCACAGAATAATTTTCATAGTAAGCTCTTTATTAGCAACTATCTTTTTATATGCTGAGTCTCTCCACTACTGTGGAGTCTCCGCAGGCGTAAAGATACAACTCCTAAAATTCCTTTGTGAAATGGAAAAAATCAGAAGCCTATACGAAAGTGTACAATTACTTCTGTAAAGGAGGGATTCAGTGTTCATTTATATTTGTATACCCATAGTCATCTGGATTGCATAATTGCCTTCTTCCATTGGATGCCCCACATCTACCAAGTAATGAATCAGGCTCTTGGTTTGAGAAGTACATGTTTTTAAGCATTCAAAAGTAAAATATAAAACAGAAATCGAGATATAATTAAACGATTAAAAAGAAATAGAAAGAATGATTGAAATGAAAAGAAAGGCTAAAGAAAGGAGAAATAAAAGACACATAATAAAATAAACTGTGCTTGTGAGCGACAATGAAAAACAGAAACAAAGAAACATGATGAACCAAAGAAGATACCTGCAGTTGATGATAATGTGCTTGTACTTTCAGATGTCACTGTGGTTACCAAGGTAGTAGATTCTGTCGTTTCTTGTTACAGGAGAAAAAAAAAAAAGCCATTACTACAGAGAATGATCTAATGCAGTAATCCAAAATTGATATCAGTGATTTTTACAACAGTGGGTGCTAAACGTTTGCGCTCATTATGAATGTGTCAATATAATTGATATAATTGTCCCCCTTCCAAAATTCTTTTTACTGTGCGTTCATACTCATTCGGATTGGTAAAATTATTGGAAAATATGTTTGTGAAGAATAACATGCATGAACACTCTTAGTGTGGCAATTTACATATACTTCTCCACAATATTGAATCTGAAGACTATTACAGCTATGCCTAGTGAGTTCTATTGCTGGTGTTGTGATGACTAGACATGTTGCCGACAAACTGATAATTCTTATGGCTATGCCAATTCTGTACCAAGTCCAATGACAACACAACTAACAGGTCACATGTAATAAGGATTTTACTGTGGATTCAGATTTAGGTGGAAGGATATTACGGTCAAAAAGCAACCGATGCTCCATCTGCTCTTTCATTGTTGATACTTCCATAGTCAAGATCATCTGGACAGTATTTTTGCTGTGTTACAGAGGATGACTCTCATCCACCAAATTATTATTTAGGTGCTTCATTCAACAAGTAATATTTTTAAATACTTGAAAGTAAAATATGAAATCAACAAACAAGAAATATTAAGGATATGACTTTCAAACGAAGTGGGTGGTGAAATGAAAGAAACAGGAGAAAGGGAAAGGCAAAATGGAAGTCACTTGATAAAAATACTTGTGTTTGTGTGCAGCAATTAAAATAAGCAACAGAAAGTTTTAACAAAAACAGATACCTGCAGTTGAAGTTGGTGTGCTTGTAGTTTCTGATGTTTCCGTGGTGGTTACCATGGAAGTAGGTTTTGTTGTTTCTTGTTATAAGACAAAAAACACAATACATTAATACTGTGAATAAACTGAAGCAGTACTGTGAACTGCTATCAGTGATGGCTAAAACACTTAGGCCCAGATTCTGAAACTTGTCACCCAACCCAGCACAGCAGCCAAAGGTTTATTTCCCTGTATTTAATCTGAAGAGTGTCCAAGCTTGTAGTTAGTGAATCCTCATGCTGGAGTGCAACAGACAAATGTTATTCCTGCCAAATGGTCAATTATCAAGGGCCATGCAATTTGTGCTACATACCATTTGCAACTAACGGGTCATTCATAAAAAAGGATTTTTGGGTGAATTCAGATTTCAGAGCAAGCAGTCTTCAGTCGCAAAACAACAGATGCTTCATATGAGTACTCAGAGCTTGACTAACAAAGGTAAACGTACACTTTTGTGTACGTTTTATGTTTCTTCCAATTCACAGAATAATTTTCATAGTAAGCTCTTTATTAGCACCTATCTTTTTATATGCTGAGTCTCTCCACTATTGTGGAGTCTCCGCAGGCGTAAAGATACAACTCCTAAAATTCCTTTGTGAAATGGAAAAAATCAGAAGCCTATACGAAAGTGTACAATTACATCTGTAAAGGAGGGATTCAGTGTTCATTTATATTTGTATACCCATAGTCATCTGGATTGCATAATTGCCTTTTTCCATTGGATGCCCCACATCTACCAAGTAATGAATCAGGCTCTTGGTTTGAGAAGTACATGTTTTTAAGCATTCAAAAGTAAAATATAAAACAGAAATCGAGATATAATTAAACGATTAAAAAGAAATAGAAAGAATGACTGAAATGAAAAGAAAGGCTAAAGAAAGGAGAAATAAAAGACACATAATAAAATAAAATGTGCTTGTGAGCGACAATGAAAAACAGAAACAAAGAAACATGATGAACCAAAGAAGATACCTGCAGTTGATGATAATGTGCTTGTACTTTCAGATGTCACTGTGGTTACCAAGGTAGTAGGTTCTGTCGTTTCTTGTTACAGGAGAAAAAACAAAAGCCATTGCTACCGAGAATGATATAATGCAGTAATCCAAAATTGATATCAGTGATTTTTACAACAGTGGGTGCTAAACGTTTGTGCTCATTATGAATGTGTCAATATAATTGATATAATTGTCCCCCTTCCACAATTCTTTTTACTGTGCGTTCATACTCATTCGGATTGGTAAAATTATTGGAAAATATGTTTGTGAAGAATAACATGCATGAATACTCTTAGTGTGTCAATTTACATATGCTTCTCCACAATATTCAATCTGAAGACTATTACAGCTATACCTAGTGAGTTATATTGCTGGTGTTGTGATGACTAGACATGTTGCCGACAAACTGATAATTCTTATGGCTATGCCAATTCTGTACCAAGTCCAATGACAACACAACTAACAGGTCACATGTAATAAGGATTTTACTGTGGATTCAGATTTAGGTGGAAGGATATTACGGTCAAAAAGCAACCGATGCTCCATCTGCTCTTTCGTTGTTGATACTTGCATAGTCAAGATCATCTGGACAGTATTTTTGCTGTGTTACAGAGTATGACTCTCATCCACCAAATTATTATTTAGGTGCTTCATTCAACAAGTAATATTTTTAAATACTTGGAACTAAAATATGAAATCAGCAATCAAGAAATATTAAGGATATGACTTTCAAACGAAGTGGGTGGTGAAATGAAAGAAACAGGAGAAAGGGAAATGCAAAATGGAAGACGCTTGATAAAAATACTTGTGTTTGTGTGCAGCAATTAAAATGAGCAACAAAAAGTTTTAACAAAAACAGATACCTGCAGTTGAAGTTGGTGTGCTTGTAGTTTCTGATGTTTCCGTGGTGGTTACCATGGAAGTAGGGTTTGTTGTTTCTTGTTATAAGACAAAAAACACAATACATTAATACTGTGAATAAACCGAAGCAGTAATGTGAACTGCTATCAGTGATGGTTAAAACACTTAGGCCCAGATTCTGAAACTTGTCACCCAACCCAGCACAGCAGGCAAAAGTTTATTTCCCTGTATTTAATCTGAAGAGTGACCTAGCTTGTAGTTAGTGAATCCTCAAGCTGGAGTGCAACAGACAAATGTTATTCCTGCTAAATGGTCAATTCTCAAGGGCCACGTAATTTGTGCTACTTACCATTTGCAACTAACGGGTCATTCATAAAAAATGATTTTTTGGTGAATTCAGATTTAAGAGCAAGCAGTCTTCAGTTGCAAAACAACAGATGCTTCATATGAGTACGCAGGGCCTGACTAACAAACGTAAACGTACACTTTTGTGTACGTTTTATGTTTCTTTCCAATTCACAGAATAATTTTCATAGTAAGCTCTTTATTAGCACCTATCTTTTTATATGCTGAGTCTCTCCACTATTGTGGAGTCTCCGCAGGCGTAAAGATACAACTCCTAAAATTCCTTTGTGAAATGGAAAAAATCAGAAGCCTATACGAAAGTGTACAATTACTTCTGTAAAGGAGGGATTCAGTGTTCATTTATATTTGTATACCCATAGTCATCTGGATTGCATAATTGCCTTTTTCCATTGGATGCCCCACATCTACCAAGTAATGAATCAGGCTCTTGGTTTGAGAAGTACATGTTTTTAAGCATTCAAAAGTAAAATATAAAACATAAATCGAGATATAATTAAACGATTAAAAAGAAATAGAAAGAATGATTGAAATGAAAAGAAAGGCTAAAGAAAGGAGAAATAAAAGACACATAATAAAATAAACTGTGCTTGTGAGCGACAATGAAAAACAGAAACAAAGAAACATGATGAACCAAAGAAGATACCTGCAGTTGATGATAATGTGCTTGTACTTTCAGATGTCACTGTGGTTACCAAGGTAGTAGATTCTGTTGTTTCTTGTTACAGGAGAAAAAAAAAAAAGCCATTACTACAGAGAATGATCTAATGCAGTAATCCAAAATTGATATCAGTGATTTTTACAACAGTGGGTGCTAAACGTTTGCGCTCATTATGAATGTGTCAATATAATTGATATAATTGTCCCCCTTCCAAAATTCTTTTTACTGTGCGTTCATACTCATTCGGATTGGTAAAATTATTGGAAAATATGTTTGTGAAGAATAACATGCATGAACACTCTTAGTGTGGCAATTTACATATGCTTCTCCACAATATTCAATCTGAAGACTATTACAGCTATACCTAGTGAGTTCTATTGCTGGTGTTGTGATGACTAGACATGTTGCCGACAAACTGATAATTCTTATGGCTATGCCAATTCTGTACCAAGTCCAATGACAACACAACTAACAGGTCACATGTAATAAGGATTTTACTGTGGATTCAGATTTAGGTGGAAGGATATTACGGTCAAAAAGCAACCGATGCTCCATCTGCTCTTTCATTGTTGATACTTGCATAGTCAAGATCATCTGGACAGTATTTTTGCTGTGTTACAGAGGATGACTCTCATCCACCAAATTATTATTTAGGTGCTTCATTCAACAAGTAATATTTTTAAATTCTTGAAAGTAAAATATGAAATCAACAAACAAGAAATATTAAGGATATGACTTTCAAACGAAGTGGGTGGTGAAATGAAAGAAACAGGAGAAAGGGAAAGGCAAAATGGAAGTCACTTGATAAAAATACTTGTGTTTGTGTGCAGCAATTAAAATAAGCAACAGAAAGTTTTAACAAAAACAGATACCTGCAGTTGAAGTTGGTGTGCTTGTAGTTTCTGATGTTTCCGTGGTGGTTACCATGGAAGTAGGTTTTGTTGTTTCTTGTTATAAGACAAAAAACACAATACATTAATACTGTGAATAAACTGAAGCAGTAATGTGAACTTCTATCAGTGATGGCTAAAACACTTAGGCCCAGATTCTGAAACTTGTCACCCAACCCAGCACAGCAGCCAAAGGTTTATTTCCCTGTATTTAATCTGAAGAGTGTCCAAGCTTGTAGTTAGTGAATCCTCATGCTGGAGTGCAACAGACAAATGTTATTCCTGCCAAATGGTCAATTATCAAGGGCCATGTAATTTGTGCTACATACCATTTGCAACTAAAGGGTCATTCATAAAAAAGGATTTTTGGGTGAATTCAGATTTCAGAGCAAGCAGTCTTCAGTCGCAAAACAACAGATGCTTCATATGAGTACTCAGAGCCTGACTAACAAAGGTAAACGTGCACTTTTGGGTAAGTTTTATGTTTCTTTCCAATTCACAGAATAATTTTCATAGTAAGCTCTTCATTAGCACCTATCTTTTTATATGCTGAGTCTCTCCACTATTGGGGAGTCTCCGCAGGCGTAAAGATACAACTCCTAAAATTCCTTTGTGAAATGGAAAAAATCAGAAGCCTATACGAAAGTGTACAATTACATCTGTAAAGGAGGGATTCAGTGTTCTTTTATATTTGTATAACCATAGTCATCTGGATTGCATAATTGCCTTTTTCCATTGGATGCCCCACATCTACCAAGTAATGAATCAGGCTCTTGGTTAGAGAAGTACATGTTTTTAAGCATTCAAAAGTAAAATATAAAACAGAAATCGAGATATAATTAAACGATTAAAAAGAAATAGAAAGAATGATTGAAACGAAAAAAAAGTCTAAAGAAAGGAGAAATAAAAGACACATAAGAAAATAAACTGTGCTTGTGAGCGACACTGAAAAACAGAAACAAAGAAACATGATGAACCAAAGAAGATACCTGCAGTTGATGATAATGTGCTTGTACTTTCAGATGTCACTGTGGTTACCAAGGTAGTAGGTTCTGTCGTTTCTTGTTACAGGAGAAAAAACAAAAGCCATTACTACCGAGAATGATATAATGCAGTAATCCAAAATTGATATCAGTGATTTTTACAACAGTGGGTGCTAAACGTTTGCGCTCATTATGAATGTGTCAATATAATTGATATAATTGTCCCCCTTCCAAAATTCTTTTTACTGTGCGTTCATACTCATTCGGATTGGTAAAATTATTGGAAAATATGTTTGTGAAGAATAACATGCATGAACACTCTTAGTGTGGCAATTTACATATGCTTCTCCACAATATTCAATCTGAAGACTATTACAGCTATACCTAGTGAGTTCTATTGCTGGTGTTGTGATGACTAGACATGTTGCCGACAAACTGATAATTCTTATGGCTATGCCAATTCTGTACCAAGTCCAATGACAACACAACTAACAGGTCACATGTAATAAGGATTTTACTGTGGATTCAGATTTAGGTGGAAGGATATTACGGTCAAAAAGCAACCAATGCTCCATCTGCTCTTTCGTTGTTGATACTTGCATAGTCAAGATCATCTGGACAGTATTTTTGCTGTGTTACAGAGTATGACTCTCATCCACCAAATTATTATTTAGGTGCTTCATTCAACAAGTAATATTTTTAAATACTTGGAACTAAAATATGAAATCAACAATCAAGAAATATTAAGGATATGACTTTCAAACGAAGTGGGTGGTGAAATGAAAGAAACAGGAGAAAGGGAAAGGCAAAATGGAAGTCACTTGATAAAAATACTTGTGTTTGTGTGCAGCAATTAAAATGAGCAACAAAAAGTTTTAACAAAAACAGATACCTGCAGTTGAAGTTGGTGTGCTTGTAGTTTCTGATGTTTCCGTGGTGGTTACCATGGAAGTAGGGTTTGTTGTTTCTTGTTATAAGACAAAAAACACAATACATTAATACTGTGAATAAACTGAAGCAGTAATGTGAACTGCTATCAGTGATGGTTAAAACACTTAGGCCCAGATTCTGAAACTTGTCACCCAACCCAGCACAGCAGCCAAAAGTTTATTTCCCTGTATTTAATCTGAAGAGTGACCCAGCTTGTAGTTAGTGAATCCTCAAGCTGGAGTGCAACAGACAAATGTTATTCCTGCTAAATGGTCAATTCTCAAGGGCCACGTAATTTGTGCTACTTACCATTTGCAACTAACGGGTCATTCATAAAAAAGGATTTTTTGGTGAATTCAGATTTAAGAGCAAGCAGTCTTCAGTTGCAAAACAACAGATGCTTCATATGAGTACTCAGGGCCTGACTAACAAACGTAAACGTACACTTTTGTGTACGTTTTATGTTTCTTTCCAATTCACAGAATAATTTTCATAGTAAGCTCTTTATTAGCACCTATCTTTTTATATGCTGAGTCTCTCCACTATTGTGGAGTCTCCGCAGGCGTAAAGATACAACTCCTAAAATTCCTTTGTGAAATGGAAAAAATCAGAAGCCTATACGAAAGTGTACAATTACTTCTGTAAAGGAGGGATTCAGTGTTCATTTATATTTGTATACCCATAGTCATCTGGATTGCATAATTGCCTTCTTCCATTGGATGCCCCACATCTACCAAGTAATGAATCAGGCTCTTGGTTTGAGAAGTACATGTTTTTAAGCATTCAAAAGTAAAATATAAAACATAAATCGAGATATAATTAAACGATTAAAAAGAAATAGAAAGAATGATTGAAATGAAAAGAAAGGCTAAAGAAAGGAGAAATAAAAGACACATAATAAAATAAACTGTGCTTGTGAGCGACAATGAAAAACAGAAACAAAGAAACATGATGAACCAAAGAAGATACCTGCAGTTGATGATAATGTGCTTGTACTTTCAGATGTCACTGTGGTTACCAAGGTAGTAGATTCTGTCGTTTCTTGTTACAGGAGAAAAAAAAAAAAAGCCATTACTACAGAGAATGATCTAATGCAGTAATCCAAAATTGATATCAGTGATTTTTACAACAGTGGGTGCTAAACGTTTGCGCTCATTATGAATGTGTCAATATAATT
This sequence comes from Pleurodeles waltl, assembly GCF_031143425.1. Taxonomy (NCBI): domain Eukaryota; kingdom Metazoa; phylum Chordata; class Amphibia; order Caudata; family Salamandridae; genus Pleurodeles; species Pleurodeles waltl. The sequence goes on along the minus strand of NC_090450.1, from coordinate 18,115,139 downwards.
GATATAATTGTCCCCCTTCCAAAATTCTTTTTACTGTGCGTTCATACTCATTCGGATTGGTAAAATTATTGGAAAATATGTTTGTGAAGAATAACATGCATGAACACTCTTAGTGTGGCAATTTACATATACTTCTCCACAATATTGAATCTGAAGACTATTACAGCTATGCCTAGTGAGTTCTATTGCTGGTGTTGTGATGACTAGACATGTTGCCGACAAACTGATAATTCTTATGGCTATGCCAATTATGTACCAAGTCCAATGACAACACAACTAACAGGTCACATGTAATAAGGATTTTACTGTGGATTCAGATTTAGGTGGAAGGATATTACGGTCAAAAAGCAACCGATGCTCCATCTGCTCTTTCATTGTTGATACTTCCATAGTCAAGATCATCTGGACAGTATTTTTGCTGTGTTACAGAGGATGACTCTCATCCACCAAATTATTATTTAGGTGCTTCATTCAACAAGTAATATTTTTAAATACTTGAAAGTAAAATATGAAATCAACAAACAAGAAATATTAAGGATATGACTTTCAAACGAAGTGGGTGGTGAAATGAAAGAAACAGGAGAAAGGGAAAGGCAAAATGGAAGTCACTTGATAAAAATACTTGTGTTTGTGTGCAGCAATTAAAATAAGCAACAGAAAGTTTTAACAAAAACAGATACCTGCAGTTGAAGTTGGTGTGCTTGTAGTTTCTGATGTTTCCGTGGTGGTTACCATGGAAGTAGGTTTTGTTGTTTCTTGTTATAAGACAAAAAACACAATACATTAATACTGTGAATAAACTGAAGCAGTACTGTGAACTGCTATCAGTGATGGCTAATACACTTAGGCCCAGATTCTGAAACTTGTCACCCAACCCAGCACAGCAGCCAAAGGTTTATTTCCCTGTATTTAATCTGAAGAGTGTCCAAGCTTGTAGTTAGTGAATCCTCATGCTGGAGTGCAACAGACAAATGTTATTCCTGCCAAATGGTCAATTATCAAGGGCCATGCAATTTGTGCTACATACCATTTGCAACTAACGGGTCATTCATAAAAAAGGATTTTTGGGTGAATTCAGATTTCAGAGCAAGCAGTCTTCAGTCGCAAAACAACAGATGCTTCATATGAGTACTCAGAGCTTGACTAACAAAGGTAAACGTACACTTTTGTGTACGTTTTATGTTTCTTCCAATTCACAGAATAATTTTCATAGTAAGCTCTTTATTAGCACCTATCTTTTTATATGCTGAGTCTCTCCACTATTGTGGAGTCTCCGCAGGCGTAAAGATACAACTCCTAAAATTCCTTTGTGAAATGGAAAAAATCAGAAGCCTATACGAAAGTGTACAATTACATCTGTAAAGTAGGGATTCAGTGTTCATTTATATTTGTATACCCATAGTCATCTGGATTGCATAATTGCCTTTTTCCATTGGATGCCCCACATCTACCAAGTAATGAATCAGGCTCTTGGTTTGAGAAGTACATGTTTTTAAGCATTCAAAAGTAAAATATAAAACAGAAATCGAGATATAATTAAACGATTAAAAAGAAATAGAAAGAATGACTGAAATGAAAAGAAAGGCTAAAGAAAGGAGAAATAAAAGACACATAATAAAATAAAATGTGCTTGTGAGCGACAATGAAAAACAGAAACAAAGAAACATGATGAACCAAAGAAGATACCTGCAGTTGATGATAATGTGCTTGTACTTTCAGATGTCACTGTGGTTACCAAGGTAGTAGGTTCTGTCGTTTCTTGTTACAGGAGAAAAAACAAAAGCCATTGCTACCGAGAATGATATAATGCAGTAATCCAAAATTGATATCAGTGATTTTTACAACAGTGGGTGCTAAACGTTTGTGCTCATTATGAATGTGTCAATATAATTGATATAATTGTCCCCCTTCCACAATTCTTTTTACTGTGCGTTCATACTCATTCGGATTGGTAAAATTATTGGAAAATATGTTTGTGAAGAATAACATGCATGAACACTCTTAGTGTGTCAATTTACATATGCTTCTCCACAATATTCAATCTGAAGACTATTACAGCTATACCTAGTGAGTTATATTGCTGGTGTTGTGATGACTAGACATGTTGCCGACAAACTGATAATTCTTATGGCTATGCCAATTCTGTACCAAGTCCAATGACAACACAACTAACAGGTCACATGTAATAAGGATTTTACTGTGGATTCAGATTTAGGTGGAAGGATATTACGGTCAAAAAGCAACCGATGCTCCATCTGCTCTTTCGTTGTTGATACTTGCATAGTCAAGATCATCTGGACAGTATTTTTGCTGTGTTACAGAGTATGACTCTCATCCACCAAATTATTATTTAGGTGCTTCATTCAACAAGTAATATTTTTAAATACTTGGAACTAAAATATGAAATCAACAATCAAGAAATATTAAGGATATGACTTTCAAACGAAGTGGGTGGTGAAATGAAAGAAACAGGAGAAAGGGAAATGCAAAATGGAAGACACTTGATAAAAATACTTGTGTTTGTGTGCAGCAATTAAAATGAGCAACAAAAAGTTTTAACAAAAACAGATACCTGCAGTTGAAGTTGGTGTGCTTGTAGTTTCTGATGTTTCCGTGGTGGTTACCATGGAAGTAGGGTTTGTTGTTTCTTGTTATAAGACAAAAAACACAATACATTAATACTGTGAATAAACCGAAGCAGTAATGTGAACTGCTATCAGTGATGGTTAAAACACTTAGGCCCAGATTCTGAAACTTGTCACCCAACCCAGCACAGCAGGCAAAAGTTTATTTCCCTGTATTTAATCTGAAGAGTGACCTAGCTTGTAGTTAGTGAATCCTCAAGCTGGAGTGCAACAGACAAATGTTATTCCTGCTAAATGGTCAATTCTCAAGGGCCACGTAATTTGTGCTACTTACCATTTGCAACTAACGGGTCATTCATAAAAAATGATTTTTTGGTGAATTCAGATTTAAGAGCAAGCAGTCTTCAGTTGCAAAACAACAGATGCTTCATATGAGTACGCAGGGCCTGACTAACAAACGTAAACGTACACTTTTGTGTACGTTTTATGTTTCTTTCCAATTCACAGAATAATTTTCATAGTAAGCTCTTTATTAGCACCTATCTTTTTATATGCTGAGTCTCTCCTCTATTGTGGAGTCTCCGCAGGCGTAAAGATACAACTCCTAAAATTCCTTTGTGAAATGGAAAAAATCAGAAGCCTATACGAAAGTGTACAATTACTTCTGTAAAGGAGGGATTCAGTGTTCATTTATATTTGTATACCCATAGTCATCTGGATTGCATAATTGCCTTTTTCCATTGGATGCCCCACATCTACCAAGTAATGAATCAGGCTCTTGGTTTGAGAAGTACATGTTTTTAAGCATTCAAAAGTAAAATATAAAACATAAATCGAGATATAATTAAACGATTAAAAAGAAATAGAAAGAATGATTGAAATGAAAAGAAAGGCTAAAGAAAGGAGAAATAAAAGACACATAATAAAATAAACTGTGCTTGTGAGCGACAATGAAAAACAGAAACAAAGAAACATGATGAACCAAAGAAGATACCTGCAGTTGATGATAATGTGCTTGTACTTTCAGATGTCACTGTGGTTACCAAGGTAGTAGATTCTGTCGTTTCTTGTTAGAGGAGAAAAAAAAAAAAGCCATTACTACCGAGAATGATCTAATGCAGTAATCCAAAATTGATATCAGTGATTTTTACAACAGTGGGTGCTAAACGTTTGCGCTCATTATGAATGTGTCAATATAATTGATATAATTGTCCCCCTTCCAAAATTCTTTTTACTGTGCGTTCATACTCATTCGGATTGGTAAAATTATTGGAAAATATGTTTGTGAAGAATAACATGCATGAACACTCTTAGTGTGGCAATTTACATATGCTTCTCCACAATATTCAATCTGAAGACTATTACAGCTATACCTAGTGAGTTCTATTGCTGGTGTTGTGATGACTAGACATGTTGCCGACAAACTGATAATTCTTATGGCTATGCCAATTCTGTACCAAGTCCAATGACAACACAACTAACAGGTCACATGTAATAAGGATTTTACTGTGGATTCAGATTTAGGTGGAAGGATATTACGGTCAAAAAGCAACCGATGCTCCATCTGCTCTTTCATTGTTGATACTTGCATAGTCAAGATCATCTGGACAGTATTTTTGCTGTGTTACAGAGGATGACTCTCATCCACCAAATTATTATTTAGGTGCTTCATTCAACAAGTAATATTTTTAAATACTTGAAAGTAAAATATGAAATCAACAAACAAGAAATATTAAGGATATGACTTTCAAACGAAGTGGGTGGTGAAATGAAAGAAACAGGAGAAAGGGAAAGGCAAAATGGAAGTCACTTGATAAAAATACTTGTGTTTGTGTGCAGCAATTAAAATAAGCAACAGAAAGTTTTAACAAAAACAGATACCTGCAGTTGAAGTTGGTGTGCTTGTAGTTTCTGATGTTTCCGTGGTGGTTACCATGGAAGTAGGTTTTGTTGTTTCTTGTTATAAGACAAAAAACACAATACATTAATACTGTGAATAAACTGAAGCAGTAATGTGAACTGCTATCAGTGATGGCTAAAACACTTAGGCCCAGATTCTGAAACTTGTCACCCAACCCAGCACAGCAGCCAAAGGTTTATTTCCCTGTATTTAATCTGAAGAGTGTCCAAGCTTGTAGTTAGTGAATCCTCATGCTGGAGTGCAACAGACAAATGTTATTCCTGCCAAATGGTCAATTATCAAGGGCCATGTAATTTGTGCTACATACCATTTGCAACTAACGGGTCATTCATAAAAAAGGATTTTTGGGTGAATTCAGATTTCAGAGCAAGCAGTCTTCAGTCGCAAAACAACAGATGCTTCATATGAGTACTCAGAGCCTGACTAACAAAGGTAAACGTGCACTTTTGGGTAAGTTTTATGTTTCTTTCCAATTCACAGAATAATTTTCATAGTAAGCTCTTCATTAGCACCTATCTTTTTATATGCTGAGTCTCTCCACTATTGGGGAGTCTCCGCAGGCGTAAAGATACAACTCCTAAAATTCCTTTGTGAAATGGAAAAAATCAGAAGCCTATACGAAAGTGTACAATTACATCTGTAAAGGAGGGATTCAGTGTTCTTTTATATTTGTATAACCATAGTCATCTGGATTGCATAATTGCCTTTTTCCATTGGATGCCCCACATCTACCAAGTAATGAATCAGGCTCTTGGTTAGAGAAGTACATGTTTTTAAGCATTCAAAAGTAAAATATAAAACAGAAATCGAGATATAATTAAACGATTAAAAAGAAATAGAAAGAATGATTGAAACGAAAAAAAAGTCTAAAGAAAGGAGAAATAAAAGACACATAAGAAAATAAACTGTGCTTGTGAGCGACACTGAAAAACAGAAACAAAGAAACATGATGAACCAAAGAAGATACCTGCAGTTGATGATAATGTGCTTGTACTTTCAGATGTCACTGTGGTTACCAAGGTAGTAGGTTCTGTCGTTTCTTGTTACAGGAGAAAAAACAAAAGCCATTACTACCGAGAATGATATAATGCAGTAATCCAAAATTGATATCAGTGATTTTTACAACAGTGGGTGCTAAACGTTTGCGCTCATTATGAATCTGTCAATATAATTGATATAATTGTCCCCCTTCCAAAATTCTTTTTACTGTGCGTTCATACTCATTCGGATTGGTAAAATTATTGGAAAATATGTTTGTGAAGAATAACATGCATGAACACTCTTAGTGTGGCAATTTACATATGCTTCTCCACAATATTCAATCTGAAGACTATTACAGCTATACCTAGTGAGTTCTATTGCTGGTGTTGTGATGACTAGACATGTTGCCGACAAACTGATAATTCTTATGGCTATGCCAATTCTGTACCAAGTCCAATGACAACACAACTAACAGGTCACATGTAATAAGGATTTTACTGTGGATTCAGATTTAGGTGGAAGGATATTACGGTCAAAAAGCAACCAATGCTCCATCTGCTCTTTCGTTGTTGATACTTGCATAGTCAAGATCATCTGGACAGTATTTTTGCTGTGTTACAGAGTATGACTCTCATCCACCAAATTATTATTTAGGTGCTTCATTCAACAAGTAATATTTTTAAATACTTGGAACTAAAATATGAAATCAACAATCAAGAAATATTAAGGATATGACTTTCAAACGAAGTGGGTGGTGAAATGAAAGAAACAGGAGAAAGGGAAATGCAAAATGGAAGACACTTGATAAAAATACTTGTGTTTGTGTGCAGCAATTAAAATGAGCAACAAAAAGTTTTAACAAAAACAGATACCTGCAGTTGAAGTTGGTGTGCTTGTAGTTTCTGATGTTTCCGTGGTGGTTACCATGGAAGTAGGGTTTGTTGTTTCTTGTTATAAGACAAAAAACACAATACATTAATACTGTGAATAAACTGAAGCAGTAATGTGAACTGCTATCAGTGATGGTTAAAACACTTAGGCCCAGATTCTGAAACTTGTCACCCAACCCAGCACAGCAGCCAAAAGTTTATTTCCCTGTATTTAATCTGAAGAGTGACCCAGCTTGTAGTTAGTGAATCCTCAAGCTGGAGTGCAACAGACAAATGTTATTCCTGCTAAATGGTCAATTCTCAAGGGCCACGTAATTTGTGCTACTTACCATTTGCAACTAACGGGTCATTCATAAAAAAGGATTTTTTGGTGAATTCAGATTTAAGAGCAAGCAGTCTTCAGTTGCAAAACAACAGATGCTTCATATGAGTACTCAGGGCCTGACTAACAAACGTAAACGTACACTTTTGTGTACGTTTTATGTTTCTTTCCAATTCACAGAATAATTTTCATAGTAAGCTCTTTATTAGCACCTATCTTTTTATATGCTGAGTCTCTCCACTATTGTGGAGTCTCCGCAGGCGTAAAGATACAACTCCTAAAATTCCTTTGTGAAATGGAAAAAATCAGAAGCCTATACGAAAGTGTACAATTACTTCTGTAAAGGAGGGATTCAGTGTTCATTTATATTTGTATACCCATAGTCATCTGGATTGCATAATTGCCTTCTTCCATTGGATGCCCCACATCTACCAAGTAATGAATCAGGCTCTTGGTTTGAGAAGTACATGTTTTTAAGCATTCAAAAGTAAAATATAAAACATAAATCGAGATATAATTAAACGATTAAAAAGAAATAGAAAGAATGATTGAAATGAAAAGAAAGGCTAAAGAAAGGAGAAATAAAAGACACATAATAAAATAAACTGTGCTTGTGAGCGACAATGAAAAACAGAAACAAAGAAACATGATAAACCAAAGAAGATACCTGCAGTTGATGATAATGTGCTTGTACTTTCAGATGTCACTGTGGTTACCAAGGTAGTAGATTCTGTCGTTTCTTCTTACAGGAGAAAAAAAAAAAGCCATTACTACAGAGAATGATCTAATGCAGTAATCCAAAATTGATATCAGTGATTTTTACAACAGTGGGTGCTAAACGTTTGCGCTCATTATGAATGTGTCAATATAATTGATATAATTGTCCCCCTTCCAAAATTCTTTTTACTGTGCGTTCATACTCATTCGGATTGGTAAAATTATTGGAAAATATGTTTGTGAAGAATAACATGCATGAACACTCTTAGTGTGGCAATTTACATATACTTCTCCACAATATTGAATCTGAAGACTATTACAGCTATGCCTAGTGAGTTCTATTGCTGGTGTTGTGATGACTAGACATGTTGCCGACAAACTGATAATTCTTATGGCTATGCCAATTCTGTACCAAGTCCAATGACAACACAACTAACAGGTCACATGTAATAAGGATTTTACTGTGGATTCAGATTTAGGTGGAAGGATATTACGGTCAAAAAGCAACCGATGCTCCATCTGCTCTTTCATTGTTGATACTTGCATAGTCAAGATCATCTGGACAGTATTTTTGCTGTGTTACAGAGGATGACTCTCATCCACCAAATTATTATTTAGGTGCTTCATTCAACAAGTAATATTTTTAAATACTTGAAAGTAAAATATGAAATCAACAAACAAGAAATATTAAGGATATGACTTTCAAACAAAGTGGGTGGTGAAATGAAAGAAACAGGAGAAAGAGAAAGGCAAAATGGAAGTCACTTGATAAAAATACTTGTGTTTGTGTGCAGCAATTAAAATAAGCAACAGAAAGTTTTAACAAAAACAGATACCTGCAGTTGAAGTTGGTGTGCTTGTAGTTTCTGATGTTTCCGTGGTGGTTACCATGGAAGTAGGTTTTGTTGTTTCTTGTTATAAGACAAAAAACACAATACATTAATACTGTGAATAAACTGAAGCAGTACTGTGAACTGCTATCAGTGATGGCTAAAACACTTAGGCCCAGATTCTGAAACTTGTCACCCAACCCAGCACAGCAGCCAAAGGGTTATTTCCATGTATTTAATCTGAAGAGTGTCCAAGCTTGTAGTTAGTGAATCCTCATGCTGGAGTGCAACAGACAAATGTTATTCCTGCCAAATGGTCAATTATCAAGGGCCATGCAATTTGTGCTACATACCATTTGCAACTAACGGGTCATTCATAAAAAAGGATTTTTGGGTGAATTCAGATTTCAGAGCAAGCAGTCTTCAGTCGCAAAACAACAGATGCTTCATATGAGTACTCAGAGCTTGACTAAGAAAGGTAAACGTACCCTTTTGTGTACGTTTTATGTTTCTTCCAATTCACAGAATAATTTTCATAGTAAGCTCTTTATTAGCACCTATCTTTTTATATGCTGAGTCTCTCCACTATTGTGGAGTCTCCGCAGGCGTAAAGATACAACTCCTAAAATTCCTTTGTGAAATGGAAAAAATCAGAAGCCTATACGAAAGTGTACAATTACATCTGTAAAGGAGGGATTCAGTGTTCATTTATATTTGTATACCCATAGTCATCTGGATTGCATAATTGCCTTTTTCCATTGGATGCCCCACATCTACCAAGTAATGAATCAGGCTCTTGGTTTGAGAAGTACATGTTTTTAAGCATTCAAAAGTAAAATATAAAACAGAAATCGAGATATAATTAAACGATTAAAAAGAAATAGAAAGAATGATTGAAATGAAAAGAAAGGCTAAAGAAAGGAGAAATAAAAGACACATAATAAAATAAAATGTGCTTGTGAGCGACAATGAAAAACAGAAACAAAGAAACATGATGAACCAAAGAAGATACCTGCAGTTGATGATAATGTGCTTGTACTTTCAGATGTCACTGTGGTTACCAAGGTAGTAGGTTCTGTTGTTTCTTGTTACAGGAGAAAAAACAAAAGCCATTGCTACCGAGAATGATATAATGCAGTAATCCAAAATTGATATCAGTGATTTTTACAACAGTGGGTGCTAAAAAGTTTGCGCTCATTATGAATGTGTCAATATAATTGATATAATTGTCCCCCTTCCACAATTCTTTTTACTGTGTGTTCATACTCATTCGGATTGGTAAAATTATTGGAAAATATGTTTGTGAAGAATAACATGCATGAACACTCTTAGTGTGGCAATTTACATATACTTCTCCACAATATTCAATCTGAAGACTATTACAGCTATGCCTAGTGAGTTCTATTGCTGATGTTGTGATGAATAGACATGTTGCCGACAAACTGATAATTCTTATGGCTATGCCAATTCTGTACCAAGTCCAATGACAACACAACTAACAGGTCACATGTAATAAGGATTTTACTGTGGATTCAGATTTAGGTGGAAGGATATTACGGTCAAAAAGCAACCGATGCTCCATCTGCTCTTTCGTTGTTGATACTTGCATAGTCAAGATCATCTGGACAGTATTTTTGCTGTGTTACAGAGTATGACTCTCATCCACCAAATTATTATTTAGGTGCTTCATTCAACAAGTAATATTTTTAAATACTTGGAACTAAAATATGAAATCAACAATCAAGAAATATTAAGGATATGACTTTCAAACGAAGTGGGTGGTGAAATGAAAGAAACAGGAGAAAGGGAAATGCAAAATGGAAGACACTTGATAAAAATACTTGTGTTTGTGTGCAGCAATTAAAATGAGCAACAAAAAGTTTTAACAAAAACAGATACCTGCAGTTGAAGTTGGTGTGCTTGTAGTTTCTGATGTTTCCGTGGTGGTTACCATGGAAGTAGGGTTTGTTGTTTCTTGTTATAAGACAAAAAACACAATACATTAATACTGTGAATAAACTGAAGCAGTAATGTGAACTGCTATCAGTGATGGTTAAAACACTTAGGCCCAGATTCTGAAACTTGTCACCCAACCCAGCACCTCAGCCAAAAGTTTATTTCCCTGTATTTAATCTGAAGAGTGACCCAGCTTGTAGTTAGTGAATCCTCAAGCTGGAGTGCAACAGACAAATGTTATTCCTGCTAAATGGTCAATTCTCAAGGGCCACATAATTTGTGCTACTTACCATTTGCAACTAACGGGTCATTCATAAAAAATGATTTTTTGGTGAATTCAGATTTAAGAGCAAGCAGTCTTCAGTTGCAAAACAACAGATGCTTCATATGAGTACGCAGGGCCTAACAAACGTAAACGTACACTTTTGTGTACGTTTTATGTTTCTTTCCAATTCACAGAATAATTTTCATAGTAAGCTCTTTATTAGCACCTATCTTTTTATATGCTGAGTCTCTCCACTATTGTGGAGTCTCCGCAGGCGTAAAGATACAACTCCTAAAATTCCTTTGTGAAATGGAAAAAATCAGAAGCCTATACGAAAGTGTACAATTACTTCTGTAAAGGAGGGATTCAGTGTTCATTTATATTTGTATACCCATAGTCATCTGGATTGCATAATTGCCTTTTTCCATTGGATGCCCCACATTTTACCAAGTAATGAATCAGGCTCTTGGTTTGAGAAGTACATGTTTTTAAGCATTCAAAAGTAAAATATAAAACATAAATCGAGATATAATTAAACGATTAAAAAGAAATAGAAAGAATGATTGAAATGAAAAGAAAGGCTAAAGAAAGGAGAAATAAAAGACACATAATAAAATAAACTGTGCTTGTGAGCGACAATGAAAAACAGAAACAAAGAAACATGATGAACCAAAGAAGATACCTGCAGTTGATGATAATGTGCTTGTACTTTCAGATGTCACTGTGGTTACCAAGGTAGTAGATTCTGTTGTTTCTTGTTAGAGGAGAAAAAAAAAAAAGCCATTACTACCGAGAATGATCTAATGCAGTAATCCAAAATTGATATCAGTGATTTTTACAACAGTGGGTGCTAAACGTTTGCGCTCATTATGAATGTGTCAATATAATTGATATAATTGTCCCCCTTCCAAAATTCTTTTTACTGTGCGTTCATACTCATTCGGATTGGTAAAATTATTGGAAAATATGTTTGTGAAGAATAACATGCATGAACACTCTTAGTGTGGCAATTTACATATGCTTCTCCACAATATTCAATCTGAAGACTATTACAGCTATACCTAGTGAGTTCTATTGCTGGTGTTGTGATGACTAGACATGTTGCCGACAAACTGATAATTCTTATGGCTATGCCAATTCTGTACCAAGTCCAATGACAACACAACTAACAGGTCACATGTAATAAGGATTTTACTGTGGATTCAGATTTAGGTGGAAGGATATTACGGTCAAAAAGCAACCGATGCTCCACCTGCTCTTTCATTGTTGATACTTGCATAGTCAAGATCATCTGGACAGTATTTTTGCTGTGTTACAGAGGATGACTCTCATCCACCAAATTATTATTTAGGTGCTTCATTCAACAAGTAATATTTTTAAATACTTGAAAGTAAAATATGAAATCAACAAACAAGAAATATTAAGGATATGACTTTCAAACGAAGTGGGTGGTGAAATGAAAGAAACAGGAGAAAGGGAAAGGCAAAATGGAAGTCACTTGATAAAAATACTTGTGTTTGTGTGCAGCAATTAAAATAAGCAACAGAAAGTTTTAACAAAAACAGATACCTGCAGTTGAAGTTGGTGTGCTTGTAGTTTCTGATGTTTCCGTGGTGGTTACCATGGAAGTAGGTTTTGTTGTTTCTTGTTATAAGACAAAAAACACAATACATTAATACTGTGAATAAACTGAAGCAGTAATGTGAACTGCTATCAGTGATGGCTAAAACACTTAGGCCCAGATTCTGAAACTTGTCACCCAACCCAGCACAGCAGCCAAAGGTTTATTTCCCTGTATTTAATCTGAAGAGTGTCCAAGCTTGTAGTTAGTGAATCCTCATGCTGGAGTGCAACAGACAAATGTTATTCCTGCCAAATGGTCAATTATCAAGGGCCATGTAATTTGTGCTACATACCATTTGCAACTAACGGGTCATTCATAAAAAAGGATTTTTGGGTGAATTCAGATTTCAGAGCAAGCAGTCTTCAGTCGCAAAACAACAGATGCTTCATATGAGTGCTCAGAGCCTGACTAACAAAGGTAAACGTGCACTTTTGGGTAAGTTTTATGTTTCTTTCCAATTCACAGAATAATTTTCATAGTAAGCTCTTCATTAGCACCTATCTTTTTATATGCTGAGTCTCTCCACTATTGGGGAGTCTCCGCAGGCGTAAAGATACAACTCCTAAAATTCCTTTGTGAAATGGAAAAAATCAGAAGCCTATACGAAAGTGTACAATTACATCTGTAAAGGAGGGATTCAGTGTTCTTTTATATTTGTATAACCATAGTCATCTGGATTGCATAATTGCCTTTTTCCATTGGATGCCCCACATCTACCAAGTAATGAATCAGGCTCTTGGTTAGAGAAGTACATGTTTTTAAGCATTCAAAAGTAAAATATAAAACAGAAATCGAGATATAATTAAACGATTAAAAAGAAATAGAAAGAATGATTGAAACGAAAAAAAAGTCTAAAGAAAGGAGAAATAAAAGACACATAAGAAAATAAACTGTGCTTGTGAGCGACACTGAAAAACAGAAACAAAGAAACATGATGAACCAAAGAAGATACCTGCAGTTGATGATAATGTGCTTGTACTTTCAGATGTCACTGTGGTTACCAAGGTAGTAGGTTCTGTCGTTTCTTGTTACAGGAGAAAAAACAAAAGCCATTACTACCGAGAATGATATAATGCAGTAATCCAAAATTGATATCAGTGATTTTTACAACAGTGGGTGCTAAACGTTTGCGCTCATTATGAATGTGTCAATATAATTGATATAATTGTCCCCCTTCCAAAATTCTTTTTACTGTGCGTTCATACTCATTCGGATTGGTAAAATTATTGGAAAATATGTTTGTGAAGAATAACATGCATGAACACTCTTAGTGTGGCAATTTACATATGCTTCTCCACAATATTCAATCTGAAGACTATTACAGCTATACCTAGTGAGTTCTATTGCTGGTGTTGTGATGACTAGACATGTTGCCGACAAACTGATAATTCTTATGGCTATGCCAATTCTGTACCAAGTCCAATGACAACACAACTAACAGGTCACATGTAATAAGGATTTTACTGTGGATTCAGATTTAGGTGGAAGGATATTACGGTCAAAAAGCAACCAATGCTCCATCTGCTCTTTCGTTGTTGATACTTGCATAGTCAAGATCATCTGGACAGTATTTTTGCTGTGTTACAGAGGATGACTCTCATCCACCAAATTATTATTTAGGTGCTTCATTCAACAAGTAATATTTTTAAATACTTGGAACTAAAATATGAAATCAACAATCAAGAAATATTAAGGATATGACTTTCAAACGAAGTGGGTGGTGAAATGAAAGAAACAGGAGAAAGGGAAATGCAAAATGGAAGACACTTGATAAAAATACTTGTGTTTGTGTGCAGCAATTAAAATGAGCAACAAAAAGTTTTAACAAAAACAGATACCTGCAGTTGAAGTTGGTGTGCTTGTAGTTTCTGATGTTTCCGTGGTGGTTACCATGGAAGTAGGGTTTGTTGTTTCTTGTTATAAGACAAAAAACACAATACATTAATACTGTGAATAAACTGAAGCAGTAATGTGAACTGCTATCAGTGATGGTTAAAACACTTAGGCCCAGATTCTGAAACTTGTCACCCAACCCAGCACAGCAGCCAAAAGTTTATTTCCCTGTATTTAATCTGAAGAGTGACCCAGCTTGTAGTTAGTGAATCCTCAAGCTGGAGTGCAACAGACAAATGTTATTCCTGCTAAATGGTCAATTCTGAAGGGCCACGTAATTTGTGCTACTTACCATTTGCAACTAACGGGTCATTCATAAAAAATGATTTTTTGGTGAATTCAGATTTAAGAGCAAGCAGTCTTCAGTTGCAAAACAACAGATGCTTCATATGAGTACTCAGGGCCTGACTAACAAACGTAAACGTACACTTTTGTGTACGTTTTATGTTTCTTTCCAATTCACAGAATAATTTTCATAGTAAGCTCTTTATTAGCACCTATCTTTTTATATGCTGAGTCTCTCCACTATTGTGGAGTCTCCGCAGGCGTAAAGATACAACTCCTAAAATTCCTTTGTGAAATGGAAAAAATCAGAAGCCTATACGAAAGTGTACAATTACTTCTGTAAAGGAGGGATTCAGTGTTCATTTATATTTGTATACCCATAGTCATCTGGATTGCATAATTGCCTTCTTCCATTGGATGCCCCACATCTACCAAGTAATGAATCAGGCTCTTGGTTTGAGAAGTACATGTTTTTAAGCATTCAAAAGTAAAATATAAAACATAAATCGAGATATAATTAAACGATTAAAAAGAAATAGAAAGAATGATTGAAATGAAAAGAAAGGCTAAAGAAAGGAGAAATAAAAGACACATAATAAAATAAACTGTGCTTGTGAGCGACAATGAAAAACAGAAACAAAGAAACATGATGAACCAAAGAAGATACCTGCAGTTGATGATAATGTGCTTGTACTTTCAGATGTCACTGTGGTTACCAAGGTAGTAGATTCTGTCGTTTCTTGTTACAGGAGAAAAAAAAAAAAGCCATTACTACAGAGAATGATCTAATGCAGTAATCCAAAATTGATATCAGTGATTTTTACAACAGTGGGTGCTAAACGTTTGCGCTCATTATGAATGTGTCAATATAATTGATATAATTGTCCCCCTTCCAAAATTCTTTTTACTGTGCGTTCATACTCATTCGGATTGGTAAAATTATTGGAAAATATGTTTGTGAAGAATAACATGCATGAACACTCTTAGTGTGGCAATTTACATATACTTCTCCACAATATTGAATCTGAAGACTATTACAGCTATGCCTAGTGAGTTCTATTGCTGGTGTTGTGATGACTAGACATGTTGCCGACAAACTGATAATTCTTATGGCTATGCCAATTCTGTACCAAGTCCAATGACAACACAACTAACAGGTCACATGTAATAAGGATTTTACTGTGGATTCAGATTTAGGTGGAAGGATATTACGGTCAAAAAGCAACCGATGCTCCATCTGCTCTTTCGTTGTTGATACTTGCATAGTCAAGATCATCTGGACAGTATTTTTGCTGTGTTACAGAGTATGACTCTCATCCACCAAATTATTATTTAGGTGCTTCATTCAACAAGTAATATTTTTAAATACTTGGAACTAAAATATGAAATCAACAATCAAGAAATATTAAGGATATGACTTTCAAACGAAGTGGGTGGTGAAATGAAAGAAACAGGAGAAAGGGAAATGCAAAATGGAAGACACTTGATAAAAATACTTGTGTTTGTGTGCAGCAATTAAAATGAGCAACAAAAAGTTTTAACAAAAACAGATACCTGCAGTTGAAGTTGGTGTGCTTGTAGTTTCTGATGTTTCCGTGGTGGTTACCATGGAAGTAGGGTTTGTTGTTTCTTGTTATAAGACAAAAAACACAATACATTAATACTGTGAATAAACCGAAGCAGTAATGTGAACTGCTATCAGTGATGGTTAAAACACTTATGCCCAGATTCTGAAACTTGTCACCCAACCCAGCACAGCAGGCAAAAGTTTATTTCCCTGTATTTAATCTGAAGAGTGACCTAGCTTGTAGTTAGTGAATCCTCAAGCTGGAGTGCAACAGACAAATGTTATTCCTGCTAAATGGTCAATTCTCAAGGGCCACGTAATTTGTGCTACTTACCATTTGCAACTAACGGGTCATTCATAAAAAATGATTTTTTGGTGAATTCAGATTTAAGAGCAAGCAGTCTTCAGTTGCAAAACAACAGATGCTTCATATGAGTACGCAGGGCCTGACTAACAAACGTAAACGTACACTTTTGTGTACGTTTTATGTTTCTTTCCAATTCACAGAATAATTTTCATAGTAAGCTCTTTATTAGCACCTATCTTTTTATATGCTGAGTCTCTCCTCTATTGTGGAGTCTCCGCAGGCGTAAAGATACAACTCCTAAAATTCCTTTGTGAAATGGAAAAAATCAGAAGCCTATACGAAAGTGTACAATTACTTCTGTAAAGGAGGGATTCAGTGTTCATTTATATTTGTATACCCATAGTCATCTGGATTGCATAATTGCCTTTTTCCATTGGATGCCCCACATCTACCAAGTAATGAATCAGGCTCTTGGTTTGAGAAGTACATGTTTTTAAGCATTCAAAAGTAAAATATAAAACATAAATCGAGATATAATTAAACGATTAAAAAGAAATAGAAAGAATGATTGAAATGAAAAGAAAGGCTAAAGAAAGGAGAAATAAAAGACACATAATAAAATAAACTGTGCTTGTGAGCGACAATGAAAAACAGAAACAAAGAAACATGATAAACCAAAGAAGATACCTGCAGTTGATGATAATGTGCTTGTACTTTCAGATGTCACTGTGGTTACCAAGGTAGTAGATTCTGTCGTTTCTTGTTAGAGGAGAAAAAAAAAAAAGCCATTACTACCGAGAATGATCTAATGCAGTAATCCAAAATTGATATCAGTGATTTTTACAACAGTGGGTGCTAAACGTTTGCGCTCATTATGAATGTGTCAATATAATTGATATAATTGTCCCCCTTCCAAAATTCTTTTTACTGTGCGTTCATACTCATTCGGATTGGTAAAATTATTGGAAAATATGTTTGTGAAGAATAACATGCATGAACACTCTTAGTGTGGCAATTTACATATGCTTCTCCACAATATTCAATCTGAAGACTATTACAGCTATACCTAGTGAGTTCTATTGCTGGTGTTGTGATGACTAGACATGTTGCCGACAAACTGATAATTCTTATGGCTATGCCAATTCTGTACCAAGTCCAATGACAACACAACTAACAGGTCACATGTAATAAGGATTTTACTGTGGATTCAGATTTAGGTGGAAGGATATTACGGTCAAAAAGCAACCGATGCTCCATCTGCTCTTTCATTGTTGATACTTGCATAGTCAAGATCATCTGGACAGTATTTTTGCTGTGTTACAGAGGATGACTCTCATCCACCAAATTATTATTTAGGTGCTTCATTCAACAAGTAATATTTTTAAATACTTGAAAGTAAAATATGAAATCAACAAACAAGAAATATTAAGGATATGACTTTCAAACGAAGTGGGTGGTGAAATGAAAGAAACAGGAGAAAGGGAAAGGCAAAATGGAAGTCACTTGATAAAAATACTTGTGTTTGTGTGCAGCAATTAAAATAAGCAACAGAAAGTTTTAACAAAAACAGATACCTGCAGTTGAAGTTGGTGTGCTTGTAGTTTCTGATGTTTCCGTGGTGGTTACCATGGAAGTAGGTTTTGTTGTTTCTTGTTATAAGACAAAAAACACAATACATTAATACTGTGAATAAACTGAAGCAGTAATGTGAACTGCTATCAGTGATGGCTAAAACACTTAGGCCCAGATTCTGAAACTTGTCACCCAACCCAGCACAGCAGCCAAAGGTTTATTTCCCTGTATTTAATCTGAAGAGTGTCCAAGCTTGTAGTTAGTGAATCCTCATGCTGGAGTGCAACAGACAAATGTTATTCCTGCCAAATGGTCAATTATCAAGGGCCATGTAATTTGTGCTACATACCATTTGCAACTAACGGGTCATTCATAAAAAAGGATTTTTGGGTGAATTCAGATTTCAGAGCAAGCAGTCTTCAGTCGCAAAACAACAGATGCTTCATATGAGTACTCAGAGCCTGACTAACAAAGGTAAACGTGCACTTTTGGGTAAGTTTTATGTTTCTTTCCAATTCACAGAATAATTTTCATAGTAAGCTCTTCATTAGCACCTATCTTTTTATATGCTGAGTCTCTCCACTATTGGGGAGTCTCCGCAGGCGTAAAGATACAACTCCTAAAATTCCTTTGTGAAATGGAAAAAATCAGAAGCCTATACGAAAGTGTACAATTACATCTGTAAAGGAGGGATTCAGTGTTCTTTTATATTTGTATAACCATAGTCATCTGGATTGCATAATTGCCTTTTTCCATTGGATGCCCCACATCTACCAAGTAATGAATCAGGCTCTTGGTTAGAGAAGTACATGTTTTTAAGCATTCAAAAGTAAAATATAAAACAGAAATCGAGATATAATTAAACGATTAAAAAGAAATAGAAAGAATGATTGAAACGAAAAAAAAGTCTAAAGAAAGGAGAAATAAAAGACACATAAGAAAATAAACTGTGCTTGTGAGCGACACTGAAAAACAGAAACAAAGAAACATGATGAACCAAAGAAGATACCTGCAGTTGATGATAATGTGCTTGTACTTTCAGATGTCACTGTGGTTACCAAGGTAGTAGGTTCTGTCGTTTCTTGTTACAGGAGAAAAAACAAAAGCCATTACTACCGAGAATGATATAATGCAGTAATCCAAAATTGATATCAGTGATTTTTACAACAGTGGGTGCTAAACGTTTGCGCTCATTATGAATCTGTCAATATAATTGATATAATTGTCCCCCTTCCAAAATTCTTTTTACTGTGCGTTCATACTCATTCGGATTGGTAAAATTATTGGAAAATATGTTTGTGAAGAATAACATGCATGAACACTCTTAGTGTGGCAATTTACATATGCTTCTCCACAATATTCAATCTGAAGACTATTACAGCTATACCTAGTGAGTTCTATTGCTGGTGTTGTGATGACTAGACATGTTGCCGACAAACTGATAATTCTTATGGCTATGCCAATTCTGTACCAAGTCCAATGACAACACAACTAACAGGTCACATGTAATAAGGATTTTACTGTGGATTCAGATTTAGGTGGAAGGATATTACGGTCAAAAAGCAACCAATGCTCCATCTGCTCTTTCGTTGTTGATACTTGCATAGTCAAGATCATCTGGACAGTATTTTTGCTGTGTTACAGAGTATGACTCTCATCCACCAAATTATTATTTAGGTGCTTCATTCAACAAGTAATATTTTTAAATACTTGGAACTAAAATATGAAATCAACAATCAAGAAATATTAAGGATATGACTTTCAAACGAAGTGGGTGGTGAAATGAAAGAAACAGGAGAAAGGGAAATGCAAAATGGAAGACACTTGATAAAAATACTTGTGTTTGTGTGCAGCAATTAAAATGAGCAACAAAAAGTTTTAACAAAAACAGATACCTGCAGTTGAAGTTGGTGTGCTTGTAGTTTCTGATGTTTCCGTGGTGGTTACCATGGAAGTAGGGTTTGTTGTTTCTTGTTATAAGACAAAAAACACAATACATTAATACTGTGAATAAACTGAAGCAGTAATGTGAACTGCTATCAGTGATGGTTAAAACACTTAGGCCCAGATTCTGAAACTTGTCACCCAACCCAGCACAGCAGCCAAAAGTTTATTTCCCTGTATTTAATCTGAAGAGTGACCCAGCTTGTAGTTAGTGAATCCTCAAGCTGGAGTGCAACAGACAAATGTTATTCCTGCTAAATGGTCAATTCTCAAGGGCCACGTAATTTGTGCTACTTACCATTTGCAACTAACGGGTCATTCATAAAAAAGGATTTTTTGGTGAATTCAGATTTAAGAGCAAGCAGTCTTCAGTTGCAAAACAACAGATGCTTCATATGAGTACTCAGGGCCTGACTAACAAACGTAAACGTACACTTTTGTGTACGTTTTATGTTTCTTTCCAATTCACAGAATAATTTTCATAGTAAGCTCTTTATTAGCACCTATCTTTTTATATGCTGAGTCTCTCCACTATTGTGGAGTCTCCGCAGGCGTAAAGATACAACTCCTAAAATTCCTTTGTGAAATGGAAAAAATCAGAAGCCTATACGAAAGTGTACAATTACTTCTGTAAAGGAGGGATTCAGTGTTCATTTATATTTGTATACCCATAGTCATCTGGATTGCATAATTGCCTTCTTCCATTGGATGCCCCACATCTACCAAGTAATGAATCAGGCTCTTGGTTTGAGAAGTACATGTTTTTAAGCATTCAAAAGTAAAATATAAAACATAAATCGAGATATAATTAAACGATTAAAAAGAAATAGAAAGAATGATTGAAATGAAAAGAAAGGCTAAAGAAAGGAGAAATAAAAGACACATAATAAAATAAACTGTGCTTGTGAGCGACAATGAAAAACAGAAACAAAGAAACATGATAAACCAAAGAAGATACCTGCAGTTGATGATAATGTGCTTGTACTTTCAGATGTCACTGTGGTTACCAAGGTAGTAGATTCTGTCGTTTCTTCTTACAGGAGAAAAAAAAAAAGCCATTACTACAGAGAATGATCTAATGCAGTAATCCAAAATTGATATCAGTGATTTTTACAACAGTGGGTGCTAAACGTTTGCGCTCATTATGAATGTGTCAATATAATTGATATAATTGTCCCCCTTCCAAAATTCTTTTTACTGTGCGTTCATACTCATTCGGATTGGTAAAATTATTGGAAAATATGTTTGTGAAGAATAACATGCATGAACACTCTTAGTGTGGCAATTTACATATACTTCTCCACAATATTGAATCTGAAGACTATTACAGCTATGCCTAGTGAGTTCTATTGCTGGTGTTGTGATGACTAGACATGTTGCCGACAAACTGATAATTCTTATGGCTATGCCAATTCTGTACCAAGTCCAATGACAACACAACTAACAGGTCACATGTAAGAAGGATTTTACTGTGGATTCAGATTTAGGTGGAAGGATATTACGGTCAAAAAGCAACCGATGCTCCATCTGCTCTTTCATTGTTGATACTTCCATAGTCAAGATCATCTGGACAGTATTTTTGCTGTGTTACAGAGGATGACTCTCATCCACCAAATTATTATTTAGGTGCTTCATTCAACAAGTAATATTTTTAAATACTTGAAAGTAAAATATGAAATCAACAAACAAGAAATATTAAGGATATGACTTTCAAACGAAGTGGGTGGTGAAATGAAAGAAACAGGAGAAAGAGAAAGGCAAAATGGAAGTCACTTGATAAAAATACTTGTGTTTGTGTGCAGCAATTAAAATAAGCAACAGAAAGTTTTAACAAAAACAGATACCTGCAGTTGAAGTTGGTGTGCTTGTAGTTTCTGATGTTTCCGTGGTGGTTACCATGGAAGTAGGTTTTGTTGTTTCTTGTTATAAGACAAAAAACACAATACATTAATACTGTGAATAAACTGAAGCAGTACTGTGAACTGCTATCAGTGATGGCTAAAACACTTAGGCCCAGATTCTGAAACTTGTCACCCAACCCAGCACAGCAGCCAAAGGGTTATTTCCATGTATTTAATCTGAAGAGTGTCCAAGCTTGTAGTTAGTGAATCCTCATGCTGGAGTGCAACAGACAAATGTTATTCCTGCCAAATGGTCAATTATCAAGGGCCATGCAATTTGTGCTACATACCATTTGCAACTAACGGGTCATTCATAAAAAAGGATTTTTGGGTGAATTCAGATTTCAGAGCAAGCAGTCTTCAGTCGCAAAACAACAGATGCTTCATATGAGTACTCAGAGCTTGACTAAGAAAGGTAAACGTACCCTTTTGTGTACGTTTTATGTTTCTTCCAATTCACAGAATAATTTTCATAGTAAGCTCTTTATTAGCACCTATCTTTTTATATGCTGAGTCTCTCCACTATTGTGGAGTCTCCGCAGGCGTAAAGATACAACTCCTAAAATTCCTTTGTGAAATGGAAAAAATCAGAAGCCTATACGAAAGTGTACAATTACATCTGTAAAGGAGGGATTCAGTGTTCATTTATATTTGTATACCCATAGTCATCTGGATTGCATAATTGCCTTTTTCCATTGGATGCCCCACATCTACCAAGTAATGAATCAGGCTCTTGGTTTGAGAAGTACATGTTTTTAAGCATTCAAAAGTAAAATATAAAACAGAAATCGAGATATAATTAAACGATTAAAAAGAAATAGAAAGAATGATTGAAATGAAAAGAAAGGCTAAAGAAAGGAGAAATAAAAGACACATAATAAAATAAAATGTGCTTGTGAGCGACAATGAAAAACAGAAACAAAGAAACATGATGAACCAAAGAAGATACCTGCAGTTGATGATAATGTGCTTGTACTTTCAGATGTCACTGTGGTTACCAAGGTAGTAGGTTCTGTTGTTTCTTGTTACAGGAGAAAAAACAAAAGCCATTGCTACCGAGAATGATATAATGCAGTAATCCAAAATTGATATCAGTGATTTTTACAACAGTGGGTGCTAAACGTTTGCGCTCATTATGAATGTGTCAATATAATTGATATAATTGTCCCCCTTCCACAATTCTTTTTACTGTGTGTTCATACTCATTCGGATTGGTAAAATTATTGGAAAATATGTTTGTGAAGAATAACATGCATGAACACTCTTAGTGTGGCAATTTACATATACTTCTCCACAATATTCAATCTGAAGACTATTACAGCTATGCCTAGTGAGTTCTATTGCTGATGTTGTGATGAATAGACATGTTGCCGACAAACTGATAATTCTTATGGCTATGCCAATTCTGTACCAAGTCCAATGACAACACAACTAACAGGTCACATGTAATAAGGATTTTACTGTGGATTCAGATTTAGGTGGAAGGATATTACGGTCAAAAAGCAACCGATGCTCCATCTGCTCTTTCGTTGTTGATACTTGCATAGTCAAGATCATCTGGACAGTATTTTTGCTGTGTTACAGAGTATGACTCTCATCCACCAAATTATTATTTAGGTGCTTCATTCAACAAGTAATATTTTTAAATACTTGGAACTAAAATATGAAATCAACAATCAAGAAATATTAAGGATATGACTTTCAAACGAAGTGGGTGGTGAAATGAAAGAAACAGGAGAAAGGGAAATGCAAAATGGAAGACACTTGATAAAAATACTTGTGTTTGTGTGCAGCAATTAAAATGAGCAACAAAAAGTTTTAACAAAAACAGATACCTGCAGTTGAAGTTGGTGTGCTTGTAGTTTCTGATGTTTCCGTGGTGGTTACCATGGAAGTAGGGTTTGTTGTTTCTTGTTATAAGACAAAAAACACAATACATTAATACTGTGAATAAACTGAAGCAGTAATGTGAACTGCTATCAGTGATGGTTAAAACACTTAGGCCCAGATTCTGAAACTTGTCACCCAACCCAGCACCTCAGCCAAAAGTTTATTTCCCTGTATTTAATCTGAAGAGTGACCCAGCTTGTAGTTAGTGAATCCTCAAGCTGGAGTGCAACAGACAAATGTTATTCCTGCTAAATGGTCAATTCTCAAGGGCCACATAATTTGTGCTACTTACCATTTGCAACTAACGGGTCATTCATAAAAAATGATTTTTTGGTGAATTCAGATTTAAGAGCAAGCAGTCTTCAGTTGCAAAACAACAGATGCTTCATATGAGTACGCAGGGCCTAACAAACGTAAACGTACACTTTTGTGTACGTTTTATGTTTCTTTCCAATTCACAGAATAATTTTCATAGTAAGCTCTTTATTAGCACCTATCTTTTTATATGCTGAGTCTCTCCACTATTGTGGAGTCTCCGCAGGCGTAAAGATACAACTCCTAAAATTCCTTTGTGAAATGGAAAAAATCAGAAGCCTATACGAAAGTGTACAATTACTTCTGTAAAGGAGGGATTCAGTGTTCATTTATATTTGTATACCCATAGTCATCTGGATTGCATAATTGCCTTTTTCCATTGGATGCCCCACATTTTACCAAGTAATGAATCAGGCTCTTGGTTTGAGAAGTACATGTTTTTAAGCATTCAAAAGTAAAATATAAAACATAAATCGAGATATAATTAAACGATTAAAAAGAAATAGAAAGAATGATTGAAATGAAAAGAAAGGCTAAAGAAAGGAGAAATAAAAGACACATAATAAAATAAACTGTGCTTGTGAGCGACAATGAAAAACAGAAACAAAGAAACATGATGAACCAAAGAAGATACCTGCAGTTGATGATAATGTGCTTGTACTTTCAGATGTCACTGTGGTTACCAAGGTAGTAGATTCTGTTGTTTCTTGTTAGAGGAGAAACAAAAAAAAGCCATTACTACCGAGAATGATCTAATGCAGTAATCCAAAATTGATATCAGTGATTTTTACAACAGTGGGTGCTAAACGTTTGCGCTCATTATGAATGTGTCAATATAATTGATATAATTGTCCCCCTTCCAAAATTCTTTTTACTGTGCGTTCATACTCATTCGGATTGGTAAAATTATTGGAAAATATGTTTGTGAAGAATAACATGCATGAACACTCTTAGTGTGGCAATTTACATATGCTTCTCCACAATATTCAATCTGAAGACTATTACAGCTATACCTAGTGAGTTCTATTGCTGGTGTTGTGATGACTAGACATGTTGCCGACAAACTGATAATTCTTATGGCTATGCCAATTCTGTACCAAGTCCAATGACAACACAACTAACAGGTCACATGTAATAAGGATTTTACTGTGGATTCAGATTTAGGTGGAAGGATATTACGGTCAAAAAGCAACCGATGCTCCACCTGCTCTTTCATTGTTGATACTTGCATAGTCAAGATCATCTGGACAGTATTTTTGCTGTGTTACAGAGGATGACTCTCATCCACCAAATTATTATTTAGGTGCTTCATTCAACAAGTAATATTTTTAAATACTTGAAAGTAAAATATGAAATCAACAAACAAGAAATATTAAGGATATGACTTTCAAACGAAGTGGGTGGTGAAATGAAAGAAACAGGAGAAAGGGAAAGGCAAAATGGAAGTCACTTGATAAAAATACTTGTGTTTGTGTGCAGCAATTAAAATAAGCAACAGAAAGTTTTAACAAAAACAGATACCTGCAGTTGAAGTTGGTGTGCTTGTAGTTTCTGATGTTTCCGTGGTGGTTACCATGGAAGTAGGTTTTGTTGTTTCTTGTTATAAGACAAAAAACACAATACATTAATACTGTGAATAAACTGAAGCAGTAATGTGAACTGCTATCAGTGATGGCTAAAACACTTAGGCCCAGATTCTGAAACTTGTCACCCAACCCAGCACAGCAGCCAAAGGTTTATTTCCCTGTATTTAATCTGAAGAGTGTCCAAGCTTGTAGTTAGTGAATCCTCATGCTGGAGTGCAACAGACAAATGTTATTCCTGCCAAATGGTCAATTATCAAGGGCCATGTAATTTGTGCTACATACCATTTGCAACTAACGGGTCATTCATAAAAAAGGATTTTTGGGTGAATTCAGATTTCAGAGCAAGCAGTCTTCAGTCGCAAAACAACAGATGCTTCATATGAGTACTCAGAGCCTGACTAACAAAGGTAAACGTGCACTTTTGGGTAAGTTTTATGTTTCTTTCCAATTCACAGAATAATTTTCATAGTAAGCTCTTCATTAGCACCTATCTTTTTATATGCTGAGTCTCTCCACTATTGGGGAGTCTCCGCAGGCGTAAAGATACAACTCCTAAAATTCCTTTGTGAAATGGAAAAAATCAGAAGCCTATACGAAAGTGTACAATTACATCTGTAAAGGAGGGATTCAGTGTTCTTTTATATTTGTATAACCATAGTCATCTGGATTGCATAATTGCCTTTTTCCATTGGATGCCCCACATCTACCAAGTAATGAATCAGGCTCTTGGTTAGAGAAGTACATGTTTTTAAGCATTCAAAAGTAAAATATAAAACAGAAATCGAGATATAATTAAACGATTAAAAAGAAATAGAAAGAATGATTGAAACGAAAAAAAAGTCTAAAGAAAGGAGAAATAAAAGACACATAAGAAAATAAACTGTGCTTGTGAGCGACACTGAAAAACAGAAACAAAGAAACATGATGAACCAAAGAAGATACCTGCAGTTGATGATAATGTGCTTGTACTTTCAGATGTCACTGTGGTTACCAAGGTAGTAGGTTCTGTCGTTTCTTGTTACAGGAGAAAAAACAAAAGCCATTACTACCGAGAATGATATAATGCAGTAATCCAAAATTGATATCAGTGATTTTTACAACAGTGGGTGCTAAACGTTTGCGCTCATTATGAATGTGTCAATATAATTGATATAATTGTCCCCCTTCCAAAATTCTTTTTACTGTGCGTTCATACTCATTCGGATTGGTAAAATTATTGGAAAATATGTTTGTGAAGAATAACATGCATGAACACTCTTAGTGTGGCAATTTACATATGCTTCTCCACAATATTCAATCTGAAGACTATTACAGCTATACCTAGTGAGTTCTATTGCTGGTGTTGTGATGACTAGACATGTTGCCGACAAACTGATAATTCTTATGGCTATGCCAATTCTGTACCAAGTCCAATGACAACACAACTAACAGGTCACATGTAATAAGGATTTTACTGTGGATTCAGATTTAGGTGGAAGGATATTACGGTCAAAAAGCAACCAATGCTCCATCTGCTCTTTCGTTGTTGATACTTGCATAGTCAAGATCATCTGGACAGTATTTTTGCTGTGTTACAGAGGATGACTCTCATCCACCAAATTATTATTTAGGTGCTTCATTCAACAAGTAATATTTTTAAATACTTGGAACTAAAATATGAAATCAACAATCAAGAAATATTAAGGATATGACTTTCAAACGAAGTGGGTGGTGAAATGAAAGAAACAGGAGAAAGGGAAATGCAAAATGGAAGACACTTGATAAAAATACTTGTGTTTGTGTGCAGCAATTAAAATGAGCAACAAAAAGTTTTAACAAAAACAGATACCTGCAGTTGAAGTTGGTGTGCTTGTAGTTTCTGATGTTTCCGTGGTGGTTACCATGGAAGTAGGGTTTGTTGTTTCTTGTTATAAGACAAAAAACACAATACATTAATACTGTGAATAAACTGAAGCAGTAATGTGAACTGCTATCAGTGATGGTTAAAACACTTAGGCCCAGATTCTGAAACTTGTCACCCAACCCAGCACAGCAGCCAAAAGTTTATTTCCCTGTATTTAATCTGAAGAGTGACCCAGCTTGTAGTTAGTGAATCCTCAAGCTGGAGTGCAACAGACAAATGTTATTCCTGCTAAATGGTCAATTCTGAAGGGCCACGTAATTTGTGCTACTTACCATTTGCAACTAACGGGTCATTCATAAAAAATGATTTTTTGGTGAATTCAGATTTAAGAGCAAGCAGTCTTCAGTTGCAAAACAACAGATGCTTCATATGAGTACTCAGGGCCTGACTAACAAACGTAAACGTACACTTTTGTGTACGTTTTATGTTTCTTTCCAATTCACAGAATAATTTTCATAGTAAGCTCTTTATTAGCACCTATCTTTTTATATGCTGAGTCTCTCCACTATTGTGGAGTCTCCGCAGGCGTAAAGATACAACTCCTAAAATTCCTTTGTGAAATGGAAAAAATCAGAAGCCTATACGAAAGTGTACAATTACTTCTGTAAAGGAGGGATTCAGTGTTCATTTATATTTGTATACCCATAGTCATCTGGATTGCATAATTGCCTTCTTCCATTGGATGCCCCACATCTACCAAGTAATGAATCAGGCTCTTGGTTTGAGAAGTACATGTTTTTAAGCATTCAAAAGTAAAATATAAAACATAAATCGAGATATAATTAAACGATTAAAAAGAAATAGAAAGAATGATTGAAATGAAAAGAAAGGCTAAAGAAAGGAGAAATAAAAGACACATAATAAAATAAACTGTGCTTGTGAGCGACAATGAAAAACAGAAACAAAGAAACATGATGAACCAAAGAAGATACCTGCAGTTGATGATAATGTGCTTGTACTTTCAGATGTCACTGTGGTTACCAAGGTAGTAGATTCTGTCGTTTCTTGTTACAGGAGAAAAAAAAAAAAGCCATTACTACAGAGAATGATCTAATGCAGTAATCCAAAATTGATATCAGTGATTTTTACAACAGTGGGTGCTAAACGTTTGCGCTCATTATGAATGTGTCAATATAATTGATATAATTGTCCCCCTTCCAAAATTCTTTTTACTGTGCGTTCATACTCATTCGGATTGGTAAAATTATTGGAAAATATGTTTGTGAAGAATAACATGCATGAACACTCTTAGTGTGGCAATTTACATATACTTCTCCACAATATTGAATCTGAAGACTATTACAGCTATGCCTAGTGAGTTCTATTGCTGGTGTTGTGATGACTAGACATGTTGCCGACAAACTGATAATTCTTATGGCTATGCCAATTCTGTACCAAGTCCAATGACAACACAACTAACAGGTCACATGTAATAAGGATTTTACTGTGGATTCAGATTTAGGTGGAAGGATATTACGGTCAAAAAGCAACCGATGCTCCATCTGCTCTTTCATTGTTGATACTTCCATAGTCAAGATCATCTGGACAGTATTTTTGCTGTGTTACAGAGGATGACTCTCATCCACCAAATTATTATTTAGGTGCTTCATTCAACAAGTAATATTTTTAAATACTTGAAAGTAAAATATGAAATCAACAAACAAGAAATATTAAGGATATGACTTTCAAACGAAGTGGGTGGTGAAATGAAAGAAACAGGAGAAAGGGAAAGGCAAAATGGAAGTCACTTGATAAAAATACTTGTGTTTGTGTGCAGCAATTAAAATAAGCAACAGAAAGTTTTAACAAAAACAGATACCTGCAGTTGAAGTTGGTGTGCTTGTAGTTTCTGATGTTTCCGTGGTGGTTACCATGGAAGTAGGTTTTGTTGTTTCTTGTTATAAGACAAAAAACACAATACATTAATACTGTGAATAAACTGAAGCAGTACTGTGAACTGCTATCAGTGATGGCTAAAACACTTAGGCCCAGATTCTGAAACTTGTCACCCAACCCAGCACAGCAGCCAAAGGTTTATTTCCCTGTATTTAATCTGAAGAGTGTCCAAGCTTGTAGTTAGTGAATCCTCATGCTGGAGTGCAACAGACAAATGTTATTCCTGCCAAATGGTCAATTATCAAGGGCCATGCAATTTGTGCTACATACCATTTGCAACTAACGGGTCATTCATAAAAAAGGATTTTTGGGTGAATTCAGATTTCAGAGCAAGCAGTCTTCAGTCGCAAAACAACAGATGCTTCATATGAGTACTCAGAGCTTGACTAACAAAGGTAAACGTACACTTTTGTGTACGTTTTATGTTTCTTCCAATTCACAGAATAATTTTCATAGTAAGCTCTTTATTAGCACCTATCTTTTTATATGCTGAGTCTCTCCACTATTGTGGAGTCTCCGCAGGCGTAAAGATACAACTCCTAAAATTCCTTTGTGAAATGGAAAAAATCAGAAGCCTATACGAAAGTGTACAATTACATCTGTAAAGGAGGGATTCAGTGTTCATTTATATTTGTATACCCATAGTCATCTGGATTGCATAATTGCCTTTTTCCATTGGATGCCCCACATCTACCAAGTAATGAATCAGGCTCTTGGTTTGAGAAGTACATGTTTTTAAGCATTCAAAAGTAAAATATAAAACAGAAATCGAGATATAATTAAACGATTAAAAAGAAATAGAAAGAATGACTGAAATGAAAAGAAAGGCTAAAGAAAGGAGAAATAAAAGACACATAATAAAATAAAATGTGCTTGTGAGCGACAATGAAAAACAGAAACAAAGAAACATGATGAACCAAAGAAGATACCTGCAGTTGATGATAATGTGCTTGTACTTTCAGATGTCACTGTGGTTACCAAGGTAGTAGGTTCTGTTGTTTCTTGTTACAGGAGAAAAAACAAAAGCCATTGCTACCGAGAATGATATAATGCAGTAATCCAAAATTGATATCAGTGATTTTTACAACAGTGGGTGCTAAACGTTTGTGCTCATTATGAATGTGTCAATATAATTGATATAATTGTCCCCCTTCCACAATTCTTTTTACTGTGCGTTCATACTCATTCGGATTGGTAAAATTATTGGAAAATATGTTTGTGAAGAATAACATGCATGAATACTCTTAGTGTGTCAATTTACATATGCTTCTCCACAATATTCAATCTGAAGACTATTACAGCTATACCTAGTGAGTTATATTGCTGGTGTTGTGATGACTAGACATGTTGCCGACAAACTGATAATTCTTATGGATATGCCAATTCTGTACCAAGTCCAATGACAACACAACTAACAGGTCACATGTAATAAGGATTTTACTGTGGATTCAGATTTAGGTGGAAGGATATTACGGTCAAAAAGCAACCGATGCTCCATCTGCTCTTTCGTTGTTGATACTTGCATAGTCAAGATCATCTGGACAGTATTTTTGCTGTGTTACAGAGTATGACTCTCATCCACCAAATTATTATTTAGGTGCTTCATTCAACAAGTAATATTTTTAAATACTTGGAACTAAAATATGAAATCAGCAATCAAGAAATATTAAGGATATGACTTTCAAACGAAGTGGGTGGTGAAATGAAAGAAACAGGAGAAAGGGAAATGCAAAATGGAAGACGCTTGATAAAAATACTTGTGTTTGTGTGCAGCAATTAAAATGAGCAACAAAAAGTTTTAACAAAAACAGATACCTGCAGTTGAAGTTGGTGTGCTTGTAGTTTCTGATGTTTCCGTGGTGGTTACCATGGAAGTAGGGTTTGTTGTTTCTTGTTATAAGACAAAAAACACAATACATTAATACTGTGAATAAACCGAAGCAGTAATGTGAACTGCTATCAGTGATGGTTAAAACACTTAGGCCCAGATTCTGAAACTTGTCACCCAACCCAGCACAGCAGGCAAAAGTTTATTTCCCTGTATTTAATCTGAAGAGTGACCTAGCTTGTAGTTAGTGAATCCTCAAGCTGGAGTGCAACAGACAAATGTTATTCCTGCTAAATGGTCAATTCTCAAGGGCCACGTAATTTGTGCTACTTACCATTTGCAACTAACGGGTCATTCATAAAAAATGATTTTTTGGTGAATTCAGATTTAAGAGCAAGCAGTCTTCAGTTGCAAAACAACAGATGCTTCATATGAGTACGCAGGGCCTGACTAACAAACGTAAACGTACACTTTTGTGTACGTTTTATGTTTCTTTCCAATTCACAGAATAATTTTCATAGTAAGCTCTTTATTAGCACCTATCTTTTTATATGCTGAGTCTCTCCACTATTGTGGAGTCTCCGCAGGCGTAAAGATACAACTCCTAAAATTCCTTTGTGAAATGGAAAAAATCAGAAGCCTATACGAAAGTGTACAATTACTTCTGTAAAGGAGGGATTCAGTGTTCATTTATATTTGTATACCCATAGTCATCTGGATTGCATAATTGCCTTTTTCCATTGGATGCCCCACATCTACCAAGTAATTAATCAGGCTCTTGGTTTGAGAAGTACATGTTTTTAAGCATTCAAAAGTAAAATATAAAACATAAATCGAGATATAATTAAACGATTAAAAAGAAATAGAAAGAATGATTGAAATGAAAAGAAAGGCTAAAGAAAGGAGAAATAAAAGACACATAATAAAATAAACTGTGCTTGTGAGCGACAATGAAAAACAGAAACAAAGAAACATGATGAACCAAAGAAGATACCTGCAGTTGATGATAATGTGCTTGTACTTTCAGATGTCACTGTGGTTACCAAAGTAGTAGATTCTGTCGTTTCTTGTTACAGGAGAAAAAAAAAAAAGCCATTACTACAGAGAATGATCTAATGCAGTAATCCAAAATTGATATCAGTGATTTTTACAACAGTGGGTGCTAAACGTTTGCGTTCATTATGAATGTCTCAATATAATTGATATAATTGTCCCCCTTCCAAAATTCTTTTTACTGTGCGTTCATACTCATTCGGATTGGTAAAATTATTGGAAAATATGTTTGTGAAGAATAACATGCATGAACACTCTTAGTGTGGCAATTTACATATGCTTCTCCACAATATTCAATCTGAAGACTATTACAGCTATACCTAGTGAGTTCTATTGCTGGTGTTGTGATGACTAGACATGTTGCCGACAAACTGATAATTCTTATGGCTATGCCAATTCTGTACCAAGTCCAATGACAACACAACTAACAGGTCACATGTAATAAGGATTTTACTGTGGATTCAGATTTAGGTGGAAGGATATTACGGTCAAAAAGCAACCGATGCTCCATCTGCTCTTTCATTGTTGATACTTGCATAGTCAAGATCATCTGGACAGTATTTTTGCTGTGTTACAGAGGATGACTCTCATCCACCAAATTATTATTTAGGTGCTTCATTCAACAAGTAATATTTTTAAATACTTGAAAGTAAAATATGAAATCAACAAACAAGAAATATTAAGGATATGACTTTCAAACGAAGTGGGTGGTGAAATGAAAGAAACAGGAGAAAGGGAAAGGCAAAATGGAAGTCACTTGATAAAAATACTTGTGTTTGTGTGCAGCAATTAAAATAAGCAACAGAAAGTTTTAACAAAAACAGATACCTGCAGTTGAAGTTGGTGTGCTTGTAGTTTCTGATGTTTCCGTGGTGGTTACCATGGAAGTAGGTTTTGTTGTTTCTTGTTATAAGACAAAAAACACAATACATTAATACTGTGAATAAACTGAAGCAGTAATGTGAACTGCTATCAGTGATGGCTAAAACACTTAGGCCCAGATTCTGAAACTTGTCACCCAACCCAGCACAGCAGCCAAAGGTTTATTTCCCTGTATTTAATCTGAAGAGTGTCCAAGCTTGTAGTTAGTGAATCCTCATGCTGGAGTGCAACAGACAAATGTTATTCCTGCCAAATGGTCAATTATCAAGGGCCATGTAATTTGTGCTACATACCATTTGCAACTAACGGGTCATTCATAAAAAAGGATTTTTGGGTGAATTCAGATTTCAGAGCAAGCAGTCTTCAGTCGCAAAACAACAGATGCTTCATATGAGTACTCAGAGCCTGACTAACAAAGGTAAACGTGCACTTTTGGGTAAGTTTTATGTTTCTTTCCAATTCACAGAATAATTTTCATAGTAAGCTCTTCATTAGCACCTATCTTTTTATATGCTGAGTCTCTCCACTATTGGGGAGTCTCCGCAGGCGTAAAGATACAACTCCTAAAATTCCTTTGTGAAATGGAAAAAATCAGAAGCCTATACGAAAGTGTACAATTACATCTGTAAAGGAGGGATTCAGTGTTCTTTTATATTTGTATAACCATAGTCATCTGGATTGCATAATTGCCTTTTTCCATTGGATGCCCCACATCTACCAAGTAATGAATCAGGCTCTTGGTTAGAGAAGTACATGTTTTTAAGCATTCAAAAGTAAAATATAAAACAGAAATCGAGATATAATTAAACGATTAAAAAGAAATAGAAAGAATGATTGAAACGAAAAAAAAGTCTAAAGAAAGGAGAAATAAAAGACACATAAGAAAATAAACTGTGCTTGTGAGCGACACTGAAAAACAGAAACAAAGAAACATGATGAACCAAAGAAGATACCTGCAGTTGATGATAATGTGCTTGGACTTTCAGATGTCACTGTGGTTACCAAGGTAGTAGGTTCTGTCGTTTCTTGTTACAGGAGAAAAAACAAAAGCCATTACTACCGAGAATGATATAATGCAGTAATCCAAAATTGATATCAGTGATTTTTACAACAGTGGGTGCTAAACGTTTGCGCTCATTATGAATGTGTCAATATAATTGATATAATTGTCCCCCTTCCAAAATTCTTTTTACTGTGCGTTCATACTCATTCGGATTGGTAAAATTATTGGAAAATATGTTTGTGAAGAATAACATGCATGAACACTCTTAGTGTGGCAATTTACATATGCTTCTCCACAATATTCAATCTGAAGACTATTACAGCTATACCTAGTGAGTTCTATTGCTGGTGTTGTGATCACTAGACATGTTGCCGACAAACTGATAATTCTTATGGCTATGCCAATTCTGTACCAAGTCCAATGACAACACAACTAACAGGTCACATGTAATAAGGATTTTACTGTGGATTCAGATTTAGGTGGAAGGATATTACGGTCAAAAAGCAACCAATGCTCCATCTGCTCTTTCGTTGTTGATACTTGCATAGTCAAGATCATCTGGACAGTATTTTTGCTGTGTTACAGAGTATGACTCTCATCCACCAAATTATTATTTAGGTGCTTCATTCAACAAGTAATATTTTTAAATACTTGGAACTAAAATATGAAATCAACAATCAAGAAATATTAAGGATATGACTTTCAAACGAAGTGGGTGGTGAAATGAAAGAAACAGGAGAAAGGGAAATGCAAAATGGAAGACACTTGATAAAAATACTTGTGTTTGTGTGCAGCAATTAAAATGAGCAACAAAAAGTTTTAACAAAAACAGATACCTGCAGTTGAAGTTGGTGTGCTTGTAGTTTCTGATGTTTCCGTGGTGGTTACCATGGAAGTAGGGTTTGTTGTTTCTTGTTATAAGACAAAAAACACAATACATTAATACTGTGAATAAACTGAAGCAGTAATGTGAACTGCTATCAGTGATGGTTAAAACACTTAGGACCAGATTCTGAAACTTGTCACCCAACCCAGCACAGCAGCCAAAAGTTTATTTCCCTGTATTTAATCTGAAGAGTGACCCAGCTTGTAGTTAGTGAATCCTCAAGCTGGAGTGCAACAGACAAATGTTATTCCTGCTAAATGGTCAATTCTCAAGGGCCACGTAATTTGTGCTACTTACCATTTGCAACTAACGGGTCATTCATAAAAAAGGATTTTTTGGTGAATTCAGATTTAAGAGCGAGCAGTCTTCAGTTGCAAAACAACAGATGCTTCATATGAGTACTCAGGGCCTGACTAACAAACGTAAACGTACACTTTTGTGTACGTTTTATGTTTCTTTCCAATTCACAGAATAATTTTCATAGTAAGCTCTTTATTAGCACCTATCTTTTTATATGCTGAGTCTCTCCACTATTTTGGAGTCTCCGCAGGCGTAAAGATACAACTCCTAAAATTCCTTTGTGAAATGGAAAAAATCAGAAGCCTATACGAAAGTGTACAATTACTTCTGTAAAGGAGGGATTCAGTGTTCATTTATATTTGTATACCCATAGTCATCTGGATTGCATAATTGCCTTCTTCCATTGGATGCCCCACATCTACCAAGTAATGAATCAGGCTCTTGGTTTGAGAAGTACATGTTTTTAAGCATTCAAAAGTAAAATATAAAACATAAATCGAGATATAATTAAACGATTAAAAAGAAATAGAAAGAATGATTGAAATGAAAAGAAAGGCTAAAGAAAGGAGAAATAAAAGACACATAATAAAATAAACTGTGCTTGTGAGCGACAATGAAAAACAGAAACAAAGAAACATGATGAACCAAAGAAGATACCTGCAGTTGATGATAATGTGCTTGTACTTTCAGATGTCACTGTGGTTACCAAGGTAGTAGATTCTGTCGTTTCTTGTTACAGGAGAAAAAAAAAAAAAGCCATTACTACCGAGAATGATCTAATGCAGTAATCCAAAATTGATATCAGTGATTTTTACAACAGTGGGTGCTAAACGTTTGCGCTCATTATGAATGTGTCAATATAATTGATATAATTGTCCCCCTTCCAAAATTCTTTTTACTGTGCGTTCATACTCATTCGGATTGGTAAAATTATTGGAAAATATGTTTGTGAAGAATAACATGCATGAACACTCTTAGTGTGGCAATTTACATATACTTCTCCACAATATTGAATCTGAAGACTATTACAGCTATGCCTAGTGAGTTCTATTGCTGGTGTTGTGATGACTAGACATGTTGCCGACAAACTGATAATTCTTATGGCTATGCCAATTCTGTACCAAGTCCAATGACAACACAACTAACAGGTCACATGTAATAAGGATTTTACTGTGGATTCAGATTTAGGTGGAAGGATATTACGGTCAAAAAGCAACCGATGCTCCATCTGCTCTTTCATTGTTGATACTTCCATAGTCAAGATCATCTGGACAGTATTTTTGCTGTGTTACAGAGGATGACTCTCATCCACCAAATTATTATTTAGGTGCTTCATTCAACAAGTAATATTTTTAAATACTTGAAAGTAAAATATGAAATCAACAAACAAGAAATATTAAGGATATGACTTTCAAACGAAGTGGGTGGTGAAATGAAAGAAACAGGAGAAAGGGAAAGGCAAAATGGAAGTCACTTGATAAAAATACTTGTGTTTGTGTGCAGCAATTAAAATAAGCAACAGAAAGTTTTAACAAAAACAGATACCTGCAGTTGAAGTTGGTGTGCTTGTAGTTTCTGATGTTTCCGTGGTGGTTACCATGGAAGTAGGTTTTGTTGTTTCTTGTTATAAGACAAAAAACACAATACATTAATACTCTGAATAAACTGAAGCAGTACTGTGAACTGCTATCAGTGATGGCTAATACACTTAGGCCCAGATTCTGAAACTTGTCACCCAACCCAGCACAGCAGCCAAAGGTTTATTTCCCTGTATTTAATCTGAAGAGTGTCCAAGCTTGTAGTTAGTGAATCCTCATGCTGGAGTGCAACAGACAAATGTTATTCCTGCCAAATGGTCAATTATCAAGGGCCATGCAATTTGTGCTACATACCATTTGCAACTAACGGGTCATTCATAAAAAAGGATTTTTGGGTGAATTCAGATTTCAGAGCAAGCAGTCTTCAGTCGCAAAACAACAGATGCTTCATATGAGTACTCAGAGCTTGACTAACAAAGGTAAACGTACACTTTTGTGTACGTTTTATGTTTCTTCCAATTCACAGAATAATTTTCATAGTAAGCTCTTTATTAGCACCTATCTTTTTATATGCTGAGTCTCTCCACTATTGTGGAGTCTCCGCAGGCGTAAAGATACAACTCCTAAAATTCCTTTGTGAAATGGAAAAAATCAGAAGCCTATACGAAAGTGTACAATTACATCTGTAAAGGAGGGATTCAGTGTTCATTTATATTTGTATACCCATAGTCATCTGGATTGCATAATTGCCTTTTTCCATTGGATGCCCCACATCTACCAAGTAATGAATCAGGCTCTTGGTTTGAGAAGTACATGTTTTTAAGCATTCAAAAGTAAAATATAAAACAGAAATCGAGATATAATTAAACGATTAAAAAGAAATAGAAAGAATGACTGAAATGAAAAGAAAGGCTAAAGAAAGGAGAAATAAAAGACACATAATAAAATAAAATGTGCTTGTGAGCGACAATGAAAAACAGAAACAAAGAAACATGATGAACCAAAGAAGATACCTGCAGTTGATGATAATGTGCTTGTACTTTCAGATGTCACTGTGGTTACCAAGGTAGTAGGTTCTGTCGTTTCTTGTTACAGGAGAAAAAACAAAAGCCATTGCTACCGAGAATGATATAATGCAGTAATCCAAAATTGATATCAGTGATTTTTACAACAGTGGGTGCTAAACGTTTGTGCTCATTATGAATGTGTCAATATAATTGATATAATTGTCCCCCTTCCACAATTCTTTTTACTGTGCGTTCATACTCATTCGGATTGGTAAAATTATTGGAAAATATGTTTGTGAAGAATAACATGCATGAACACTCTTAGTGTGTCAATTTACATATGCTTCTCCACAATATTCAATCTGAAGACTATTACAGCTATACCTAGTGAGTTCTATTGCTGGTGTTGTGATGACTAGACATGTTGCCGACAAACTGATAATTCTTATGGCTATGCCAATTCTGTACCAAGTCCAATGACAACACAACTAACAGGTCACATGTAATAAGGATTTTACTGTGGATTCAGATTTAGGTGGAAGGATATTACGGTCAAAAAGCAACCGATGCTCCATCTGCTCTTTCGTTGTTGATACTTGCATAGTCAAGATCATCTGGACAGTATTTTTGCTGTGTTACAGAGTATGACTCTCATCCACCAAATTATTATTTAGGTGCTTCATTCAACAAGTAATATTTTTAAATACTTGGAACTAAAATATGAAATCAACAATCAAGAAATATTAAGGATATGACTTTCAAACGAAGTGGGTGGTGAAATGAAAGAAACAGGCGAAAGGGAAATGCAAAATGGAAGACACTTGATAAAAATACTTGTGTTTGTGTGCAGCAATTAAAATGAGCAACAAAAAGTTTTAACAAAAACAGATACCTGCAGTTGAAGTTGGTGTGCTTGTAGTTTCTGATGTTTCCGTGGTGGTTACCATGGAAGTAGGGTTTGTTGTTTCTTGTTATAAGACAAAAAACACAATACATTAATACTGTGAATAAACCGAAGCAGTAATGTGAACTGCTATCAGTGATGGTTAAAACACTTAGGCCCAGATGCTGAAACTTCTCACCCAACCCAGCACAGCAGGCAAAAGTTTATTTCCCTGTATTTAATCTGAAGAGTGACCTAGCTTGTAGTTAGTGAATCCTCAAGCTGGAGTGCAACAGACAAATGTTATTCCTGCTAAATGGTCAATTCTCAAGGGCCACGTAATTTGTGCTACTTACCATTTGCAACTAACGGGTCATTCATAAAAAATGATTTTTTGGTGAATTCAGATTTAAGAGCAAGCAGTCTTCAGTTGCAAAACAACAGATGCTTCATATGAGTACGCAGGGCCTGACTAACAAACGTAAACGTACACTTTTGTGTACGTTTTATGTTTCTTTCCAATTCACAGAATAATTTTCATAGTAAGCTCTTTATTAGCACCTATCTTTTTATATGCTGAGTCTCTCCACTATTGTGGAGTCTCCGCAGGCGTAAAGATACAACTCCTAAAATTCCTTTGTGAAATGGAAAAAATCAGAAGCCTATACGAAAGTGTACAATTACTTCTGTAAAGGAGGGATTCAGTGTTCATTTATATTTGTATACCCATAGTCATCTGGATTGCATAATTGCCTTTTTCCATTGGATGCCCCACATCTACCAAGTAATGAATCAGGCTCTTGGTTTGAGAAGTACATGTTTTTAAGCATTCAAAAGTAAAATATAAAACATAAATCGAGATATAATTAAACGATTAAAAAGAAATAGAAAGAATGATTGAAATGAAAAGAAAGGCTAAAGAAAGGAGAAATAAAAGACACATAATAAAATAAACTGTGCTTGTGAGCGACAATGAAAAACAGAAACAAAGAAACATGATGAACCAAAGAAGATACCTGCAGTTGATGATAATGTGCTTGTACTTTCAGATGTCACTGTGGTTACCAAGGTAGTAGATTCTGTCGTTTCTTGTTAGAGGAGAAAAAAAAAAAAGCCATTACTACCGAGAATGATCTAATGCAGTAATCCAAAATTGATATCAGTGATTTTTACAACAGTGGGTGCTAAACGTTTGCGCTCATTATGAATGTGTCAATATAATTGATATAATTGTCCCCCTTCCAAAATTCTTTTTACTGTGCGTTCATACTCATTCGGATTGGTAAAATTATTGGAAAATATGTTTGTGAAGAATAACATGCATGAACACTCTTAGTGTGGCAATTTACATATGCTTCTCCACAATATTCAATCTGAAGACTATTACAGCTATACCTAGTGAGTTCTATTGCTGGTGTTGTGATGACTAGACATGTTGCCGACAAACTGATAATTCTTATGGCTATGCCAATTCTGTACCAAGTCCAATGACAACACAACTAACAGGTCACATGTAATAAGGATTTTACTGTGGATTCAGATTTAGGTGGAAGGATATTACGGTCAAAAAGCAACCGATGCTCCATCTGCTCTTTCATTGTTGATACTTGCATAGTCAAGATCATCTGGACAGTATTTTTGCTGTGTTACAGAGGATGACTCTCATCCACCAAATTATTATTTAGGTGCTTCATTCAACAAGTAATATTTTTAAATACTTGAAAGTAAAATATGAAATCAACAAACAAGAAATATTAAGGATATGACTTTCAAACGAAGTGGGTGGTGAAATGAAAGAAACAGGAGAAAGGGAAAGGCAAAATGGAAGTCACTTGATAAAAATACTTGTGTTTGTGTGCAGCAATTAAAATAAGCAACAGAAAGTTTTAACAAAAACAGATACCTGCAGTTGAAGTTGGTGTGCTTGTAGTTTCTGATGTTTCCGTGGTGGTTACCATGGAAGTAGGTTTTGTTGTTTCTTGTTATAAGACAAAAAACACAATACATTAATACTGTGAATAAACTGAAGCAGTAATGTGAACTGCTATCAGTGATGGCTAAAACACTTAGGCCCAGATTCTGAAACTTGTCACCCAACCCAGCACAGCAGCCAAAGGTTTATTTCCCTGTATTTAATCTGAAGAGTGTCCAAGCTTGTAGTTAGTGAATCCTCATGCTGGAGTGCAACAGACAAATGTTATTCCTGCCAAATGGTCAATTATCAAGGGCCATGTAATTTGTGCTACATACCATTTGCAACTAACGGGTCATTCATAAAAAAGGATTTTTGGGTGAATTCAGATTTCAGAGCAAGCAGTCTTCAGTCGCAAAACAACAGATGCTTCATATGAGTACTCAGAGCCTGACTAACAAAGGTAAACGTGCACTTTTGGGTAAGTTTTATGTTTCTTTCCAATTCACAGAATAATTTTCATAGTAAGCTCTTCATTAGCACCTATCTTTTTATATGCTGAGTCTCTCCACTATTGGGGAGTCTCCGCAGGCGTAAAGATACAACTCCTAAAATTCCTTTGTGAAATGGAAAAAATCAGAAGCCTATACGAAAGTGTACAATTACATCTGTAAAGGAGGGATTCAGTGTTCTTTTATATTTGTATAACCATAGTCATCTGGATTGCATAATTGCCTTTTTCCATTGGATGCCCCACATCTACCAAGTAATGAATCAGGCTCTTGGTTAGAGAAGTACATGTTTTTAAGCATTCAAAAGTAAAATATAAAACAGAAATCGAGATATAATTAAACGATTAAAAAGAAATAGAAAGAATGATTGAAACGAAAAAAAAGTCTAAAGAAAGGAGAAATAAAAGACACATAAGAAAATAAACTGTGCTTGTGAGCGACACTGAAAAACAGAAACAAAGAAACATGATGAACCAAAGAAGATACCTGCAGTTGATGATAATGTGCTTGTACTTTCAGATGTCACTGTGGTTACCAAGGTAGTAGGTTCTGTCGTTTCTTGTTACAGGAGAAAAAACAAAAGCCATTACTACCGAGAATGATATAATGCAGTAATCCAAAATTGATATCAGTGAT
Source organism: Pleurodeles waltl (assembly GCF_031143425.1). Taxonomy (NCBI): domain Eukaryota; kingdom Metazoa; phylum Chordata; class Amphibia; order Caudata; family Salamandridae; genus Pleurodeles; species Pleurodeles waltl. Next base: position 18,073,549 of record NC_090450.1, on the reverse strand, counting down.
TTTTACAACAGTGGGTGCTAAACGTTTGCGCTCATTATGAATCTGTCAATATAATTGATATAATTGTCCCCCTTCCAAAATTCTTTTTACTGTGCGTTCATACTCATTCGGATTGGTAAAATTATTGGAAAATATGTTTGTGAAGAATAACATGCATGAACACTCTTAGTGTGGCAATTTACATATGCTTCTCCACAATATTCAATCTGAAGACTATTACAGCTATACCTAGTGAGTTCTATTGCTGGTGTTGTGATGACTAGACATGTTGCCGACAAACTGATAATTCTTATGGCTATGCCAATTCTGTACCAAGTCCAATGACAACACAACTAACAGGTCACATGTAATAAGGATTTTACTGTGGATTCAGATTTAGGTGGAAGGATATTACGGTCAAAAAGCAACCGATGCTCCATCTGCTCTTTCGTTGTTGATACTTGCATAGTCAAGATCATCTGGACAGTATTTTTGCTGTGTTACAGAGTATGACTCTCATCCACCAAATTATTATTTAGGTGCTTCATTCAACAAGTAATATTTTTAAATACTTGGAACTAAAATATGAAATCAACAATCAAGAAATATTAAGGATATGACTTTCAAACGAAGTGGGTGGTGAAATGAAAGAAACAGGAGAAAGGGAAATGCAAAATGGAAGACACTTGATAAAAATACTTGTGTTTGTGTGCAGCAATTAAAATGAGCAACAAAAAGTTTTAACAAAAACAGATACCTGCAGTTGAAGTTGGTGTGCTTGTAGTTCCTGATGTTTCCGTGGTGGTTACCATGGAAGTAGGGTTTGTTGTTTCTTGTTATAAGACAAAAAACACAATACATTAATACTGTGAATAAACTGAAGCAGTAATGTGAACTGCTATCAGTGATGGTTAAAACACTTAGGCCCAGATTCTGAAACTTGTCACCCAACCCAGCACAGCAGCCAAAAGTTTATTTCCCTGTATTTAATCTGAAGAGTGACCCAGCTTGTAGTTAGTGAATCCTCAAGCTGGAGTGCAACAGACAAATGTTATTCCTGCTAAATGGTCAATTCTCAAGGGCCACGTAATTTGTGCTACTTACCATTTGCAACTAACGGGTCATTCATAAAAAAGGATTTTTTGGTGAATTCAGATTTAAGAGCAAGCAGTCTTCAGTTGCAAAACAACAGATGCTTCATATGAGTACTCAGGGCCTGACTAACAAACGTAAACGTACACTTTTGTGTACGTTTTATGTTTCTTTCCAATTCACAGAATAATTTTCATAGTAAGCTCTTTATTAGCACCTATCTTTTTATATGCTGAGTCTCTCCACTATTGTGGAGTCTCCGCAGGCGTAAAGATACAACTCCTAAAATTCCTTTGTGAAATGGAAAAAATCAGAAGCCTATACGAAAGTGTACAATTACTTCTGTAAAGGAGGGATTCAGTGTTCATTTATATTTGTATACCCATAGTCATCTGGATTGCATAATTGCCTTTTTCCATTGGATGCCCCACATCTACCAAGTAATGAATCAGGCTCTTGGTTTGAGAAGTACATGTTTTTAAGCATTCAAAAGTAAAATATAAAACATAAATCGAGATATAATTAAACGATTAAAAAGAAATAGAAAGAATGATTGAAATGAAAAGAAAGGCTAAAGAAAGGAGAAATAAAAGACACATAATAAAATAAACTGTGCTTGTGAGCGACAATGAAAAACAGAAACAAAGAAACATGATGAACCAAAGAAGATACCTGCAGTTGATGATAATGTGCTTGTACTTTCAGATGTCACTGTGGTTACCAAGGTAGTAGATTCTGTCGTTTCTTGTTAGAGGAGAAAAAAAAAAAAGCCATTACTACCGAGAATGATCTAATGCAGTAATCCAAAATTGATATCAGTGATTTTTACAACAGTGGGTGCTAAACGTTTGCGCTCATTATGAATGTGTCAATATAATTGATATAATTGTCCCCCTTCCAAAATTCTTTTTACTGTGCGTTCATACTCATTCGGATTGGTAAAATTATTGGAAAATATGTTTGTGAAGAATAACATGCATGAACACTCTTAGTGTGGCAATTTACATATGCTTCTCCACAATATTCAATCTGAAGACTATTACAGCTATACCTAGTGAGTTCTATTGCTGGTGTTGTGATGACTAGACATGTTGCCGACAAACTGATAATTCTTATGGCTATGCCAATTCTGTACCAAGTCCAATGACAACACAACTAACAGGTCACATGTAATAAGGATTTTACTGTGGATTCAGATTTAGGTGGAAGGATATTACGGTCAAAAAGCAACCGATGCTCCATCTGCTCTTTCATTGTTGATACTTGCATAGTCAAGATCATCTGGACAGTATTTTTGCTGTGTTACAGAGGATGACTCTCATCCACCAAATTATTATTTAGGTGCTTCATTCAACAAGTAATATTTTTAAATACTTGAAAGTAAAATATGAAATCAACAAACAAGAAATATTAAGGATATGACTTTCAAACGAAGTGGGTGGTGAAATGAAAGAAACAGGAGAAAGGGAAAGGCAAAATGGAAGTCACTTGATAAAAATACTTGTGTTTGTGTGCAGCAATTAAAATAAGCAACAGAAAGTTTTAACAAAAACAGATACCTGCAGTTGAAGTTGGTGTGCTTGTAGTTTCTGATGTTTCCGTGGTGGTTACCATGGAAGTAGGTTTTGTTGTTTCTTGTTATAAGACAAAAAACACAATACATTAATACTGTGAATAAACTGAAGCAGTAATGTGAACTGCTATCAGTGATGGCTAAAACACTTAGGCCCAGATTCTGAAACTTGTCACCCAACCCAGCACAGCAGCCAAAGGTTTATTTCCCTGTATTTAATCTGAAGAGTGTCCAAGCTTGTAGTTAGTGAATCCTCATGCTGGAGTGCAACAGACAAATGTTATTCCTGCCAAATGGTCAATTATCAAGGGCCATGTAATTTGTGCTACATACCATTTGCAACTAACGGGTCATTCATAAAAAAGGATTTTTGGGTGAATTCAGATTTCAGAGCAAGCAGTCTTCAGTCGCAAAACAACAGATGCTTCATATGAGTACTCAGAGCCTGACTAACAAAGGTAAACGTGCACTTTTGGGTAAGTTTTATGTTTCTTTCCAATTCACAGAATAATTTTCATAGTAAGCTCTTCATTAGCACCTATCTTTTTATATGCTGAGTCTCTCCATTATTGGGGAGTCTCCGCAGGCGTAAAGATACAACTCCTAAAATTCCTTTGTGAAATGGAAAAAATCAGAAGCCTATACGAAAGTGTACAATTACATCTGTAAAGGAGGGATTCAGTGTTCTTTTATATTTGTATAACCATAGTCATCTGGATTGCATAATTGCCTTTTTCCATTGGATGCCCCACATCTACCAAGTAATGAATCAGGCTCTTGGTTAGAGAACTACATGTTTTTAAGCATTCAAAAGTAAAATATAAAACAGAAATCGAGATATAATTAAACGATTAAAAAGAAATAGAAAGAATGATTGAAACGAAAAAAAAGTCTAAAGAAAGGAGAAATAAAAGACACATAAGAAAATAAACTGTGCTTGTGAGCGACACTGAAAAACAGAAACAAAGAAACATGATGAACCAAAGAAGATACCTGCAGTTGATGATAATGTGCTTGTACTTTCAGATGTCACTGTGGTTACCAAGGTAGTAGGTTCTGTCGTTTCTTGTTACAGGAGAAAAAACAAAAGCCATTACTACCGAGAATGATATAATGCAGTAATCCAAAATTGATATCAGTGATTTTTACAACAGTGGGTGCTAAACGTTTGCGCTCATTAGGAATCTGTCAATATAATTGATATAATTGTCCCCCTTCCAAAATTCTTTTTACTGTGCGTTCATACTCATTCGGATTGGTAAAATTATTGGAAAATATGTTTGTGAAGAATAACATGCATGAACACTCTTAGTGTGGCAATTTACATATGCTTCTCCACAATATTCAATCTGAAGACTATTACAGCTATACCTAGTGAGTTCTATTGCTGGTGTTGTGATGACTAGACATGTTGCCGACAAACTGATAATTCTTATGGCTATGCCAATTCTGTACCAAGTCCAATGACAACACAACTAACAGGTCACATGTAATAAGGATTTTACTGTGGATTCAGATTTAGGTGGAAGGATATTACGGTCAAAAAGCAACCAATGCTCCATCTGCTCTTTCGTTGTTGATACTTGCATAGTCAAGATCATCTGGACAGTATTTTTGCTGTGTTACAGAGTATGACTCTCATCCACCAAATTATTATTTAGGTGCTTCATTCAACAAGTAATATTTTTAAATACTTGGAACTAAAATATGAAATCAACAATCAAGAAATATTAAGGATATGACTTTCAAACGAAGTGGGTGGTGAAATGAAAGAAACAGGAGAAAGGGAAATGCAAAATGGAAGACACTTGATAAAAATACTTGTGTTTGTGTGCAGCAATTAAAATGAGCAACAAAAAGTTTTAACAAAAACAGATACCTGCAGTTGAAGTTGGTGTGCTTGTAGTTTCTGATGTTTCCGTGGTGGTTACCATGGAAGTAGGGTTTGTTGTTTCTTGTTATAAGACAAAAACACAATACATTAATACTGTGAATAAACTGAAGCAGTAATGTGAACTGCTATCAGTGATGGTTAAAACACTTAGACCCAGATTCTGAAACTTGTCACCCAACCCAGCACAGCAGCCAAAAGTTTATTTCCCTGTATTTAATCTGAAGAGTGACCCAGCTTGTAGTTAGTGAATCCTCAAGCTGGAGTGCAACAGACAAATGTTATTCCTGCTAAATGGTCAATTCTCAAGGGCCACGTAATTTGTGCTACATACCATTTGCAACTAACGGGTCATTCATAAAAAAGGATTTTTTCGTGAATTCAGATTTAAGAGCAAGCAGTCTTCAGTCGCAAAACAACAGATGCTTCATATGAGTACTCAGGGCCTGTCTAACAAAGGTAAACGTACACTTTTGTGTACGTTTTATGTTTCTTTCCAATTCACAGAATAATTTTCATAGTAAGCTCTTTATTAGCACCTATCTTTTTATATGCTGAGTCTCTCCACTATTGTGGAGTCTCCGCAGGCGTAAAGATACAACTCCTAAAATTCCTTTGTGAAATGGAAAAAATCAGAAGCCTATACGAAAGTGTACAATTACATCTGTAAAGGAGGGATTCAGTGTTCATTTATATTTGTATACCCATAGTCATCTGGATTGCATAATTACCTTTTTCCATTGGATGCCCCACATCTACCAAGTAATGAATCAGGCTCTTGGTTTGAGAAGTACATGTTTTTAAGCATTCAAAAATAAAATATAAAACAGAAATCGAGGCATAATTAAACGATTAAAAAGAAATAGAAAGAATGATTGAAATGAAAAGAAAGGCTAAAGAAAGGAGAAATAAAAGACACATAATAAAATAAACTGTGCTTGTGAGCGACTCTGCAAACCAGAAACAAAGAAACATGATGAACCAAAGAAGATACCTGCAGTTGATGATAATGTGCTTGTACTTTCAGATGTCACTGTGGTTACCAAGGTAGTAGGTTCTGTCGTTTCTTGTTACAGGAGAAAAAACTAAAGCCATTACTACCGAGAATGATCTAATGCAGTAATCCAAAATTGATATCAGTGATTTTAACAACAGTGGGTGCTAAATGTTTGCGCTCATTATGAATGTGTCAATATAATTGATATAATTGTCCCCCTTCCAAAATTCTTTTTACTGTGCGTTCATACTCATTCGGATTGGTAAAATTATTGGAAAATATGTTTGTGAAGAATAACATGCATGAACACTCTTAGTGTGGCAATTTACATATGCTTCTCCACAATATTCAATCTGAAGACTATTACAGCTATACCAAGTGAGTTCTATTGCTGGTGTTGTGATGACTAGACATGTTGCCGACAAACTGATAATTCTTATGGCTATGCCAATTCTGTACCAAGTCCAATGACAACACAACTAACAGGTCACATGTAATAAGGATTTTACTGTGGATTCAGATTTAGGTGGAGAGATATTACGGCCAAAAAGCAACCGATGCTCCATCTGCTCTTTCATTGTTGATACTTGCATAGTCAAGATCATCTGGACAGTATTTTTGCTGTGTTACAGAGGATGACTCTCATCCACCAAATTATTATTTAGGTGCTTCATTCAACAAGTAATATTTTTAAATACTTGGAAGTAAAATATGAAATCAACAAACAAGAAATATTAAAGATATGACTTTCAAACGAAGTGGGTGGTGAAATGAAAGAAACAGGAGAAAGGGAAAGGCAAAATGGAAGTAACTTGATAAAAATATTTGTGTTTGTGTGCAGCAATTAAAATGAGCAACAGAAAGTTTTAACAAAAACAGATACCTGCAGTTGAAGTTGGTGTGCTTGTAGTCTCTGATGTTTCCGTGGTGGTTACCATGGAAGTAGGGTTTGTTGTTTCTTGTTATAAGACAAAAAACACAATACATTAATACTGTGAATAAACTGAAGCAGTAATGTGAACTGCTATCAGTGATGGTTAAAACACTTAGGCCCAGATTCTGAAACTTGTCACCCAACCCAGCACAGCAGCCAAAAGTTTATTTCCCTGTATTTAATCTGAAGAGTGACCCAGCTTGTAGTTAGTGAATCCTCAAGCTGGAGTGCAACAGACAAATGTTATTCCTGCTAAATGGTCAATTCTCAAGGGCCACGTAATTTGTGCTACTTACCATTTGCAACTAACGGGTCATTCATAAAAAAGGATTTTTTGGTGAATTCAGATTTAAGAGCAAGCAGTCTTCAGTTGCAAAACAACAGATGCTTCATATGAGTACTCAGGGCCTGACTAACAAACGTAAACGTACACTTTTGTGTACGTTTTATGTTTCTTTCCAATTCACAGAATAATTTTCATAGTAAGCTCTTTATTAGCACCTATCTTTTTATATGCTGAGTCTCTCCACTATTGTGGAGTCTCCGCAGGCGTAAAGATACAACTCCTAAAATTCCTTTGTGAAATGGAAAAAATCAGAAGCCTATACGAAAGTGTACAATTACTTCTGTAAAGGAGGGATTCAGTGTTCATTTATATTTGTATACCCATAGTCATCTGGATTGCATAATTGCCTTCTTCCATTGGATGCCCCACATCTACCAAGTAATGAATCAGGCTCTTGGTTTGAGAAGTACATGTTTTTAAGCATTCAAAAGTAAAATATAAAACATAAATCGAGATATAATTAAACGATTAAAAAGAAATAGAAAGAATGATTGAAATGAAAAGAAAGGCTAAAGAAAGGAGAAATAAAAGACACATAATAAAATAAACTGTGCTTGTGAGCGACAATGAAAAACAGAAACAAAGAAACATGATGAACCAAAGAAGATACCTGCAGTTGATGATAATGTGCTTGTACTTTCAGATGTCACTGTGGTTACCAAGGTAGTAGATTCTGTCGTTTCTTGTTACAGGAGAAAAAAAAAAAGCCATTACTACAGAGAATGATCTAATGCAGTAATCCAAAATTGATATCAGTGATTTTTACAACAGTGGGTGCTAAACGTTTGCGCTCATTATGAATGTGTCAATATGATTGATATAATTGTCCCCCTTCCAAAATTCTTTTTACTTTGCGTTCATACTCATTCGGATTGGTAAAATTATTGGAAAATATGTTTGTGAAGAATAACATGCATGAACACTCTTAGTGTGGCAATTTACATATACTTCTCCACAATATTGAATCTGAAGACTATTACAGCTATGCCTAGTGAGTTCTATTGCTGGTGTTGTGATGACTAGACATGTTGCCGACAAACTGATAATTCTTATGGCTATGCCAATTCTGTACCAAGTCCAATGACAACACAACTAACAGGTCACATGTAATAAGGATTTTACTGTGGATTCAGATTTAGGTGGAAGGATATTACGGTCAAAAAGCAACCGATGCTCCATCTGCTCTTTCATTGTTGATACTTCCATAGTCAAGATCATCTGGACAGTATTTTTGCTGTGTTACAGAGGATGACTCTCATCCACCAAATTATTATTTAGGTGCTTCATTCAACAAGTAATATTTTTAAATACTTGAAAGTAAAATATGAAATCAACAAACAAGAAATATTAAGGATATGACTTTCAAACGAAGTGGGTGGTGAAATGAAAGAAACAGGAGAAAGAGAAAGGCAAAATGGAAGTCACTTGATAAAAATACTTGTGTTTGTGTGCAGCAATTAAAATAAGCAACAGAAAGTTTTAACAAAAACAGATACCTGCAGTTGAAGTTGGTGTGCTTGTAGTTTCTGATGTTTCCGTGGTGGTTACCATGGAAGTAGGTTTTGTTGTTTCTTGTTATAAGACAAAAAACACAATACATTAATACTGTGAATAAACTGAAGCAGTACTGTGAACTGCTATCAGTGATGGCTAAAACACTTAGGCCCAGATTCTGAAACTTGTCACCCAACCCAGCACAGCAGCCAAAGGTTTATTTCCCTGTATTTAATCTGAAGAGTGTCCAAGCTTGTAGTTAGTGAATCCTCATGCTGGAGTGCAACAGACAAATGTTATTCCTGCCAAATGGTCAATTATCAAGGGCCATGCAATTTGTGCTACATACCATTTGCAACTAACGGGTAATTCATAAAAAAGGATTTTTGGGTGAATTCAGATTTCAGAGCAAGCAGTCTTCAGTCGCAAAACAACAGATGCTTCATATGAGTACTCAGAGCTTGACTAAGAAAGGTAAACGTACACTTTTGTGTACGTTTTATGTGTCTTCCAATTCACAGAATAATTTTCATAGTAAACTCTTTATTAGCACCTATCTTTTTATATGCTGAGTCTCTCCACTATTGTGGAGTCTCCGCAGGCGTAAAGATACAACTCCTAAAATTCCTTTGTGAAATGGAAAAAATCAGAAGCCTATACGAAAGTGTACAATTACATCTGTAAAGGAGGGATTCAGTGTTCATTTATATTTGTATACCCATAGTCATCTGGATTGCATAATTGCCTTTTTCCATTGGATGCCCCACATCTACCAAGTAATGAATCAGGCTCTTGGTTTGAGAAGTACATGTTTTTAAGCATTCAAAAGTAAAATATAAAACAGAAATCGAGATATAATTAAACGATTAAAAAGAAATAGAAAGAATGACTGAAATGAAAAGAAAGGCTAAAGAAAGGAGAAATAAAAGACACATAATAAAATAAAATGTGCTTGTGAGCGACAATGAAAAACAGAAACAAAGAAACATGATGAACCAAAGAAGATACCTGCAGTTGATGATAATGTGCTTGTACTTTCAGATGTCACTGTGGTTACCAAGGTAGTAGGTTCTGTCGTTTCTTGTTACAGGAGAAAAAACAAAAGCCATTGCTACCGAGAATGATATAATGCAGTAATCCAAAATTGATATCAGTGATTTTTACAACAGTGGGTGCTAAATGTTTGTGCTCATTATGAATGTGTCAATATAATTGATATAATTGTCCCCCTTCCACAATTCTTTTTACTGTGCGTTCATACTCATTCGGATTGGTAAAATTATTGGAAAATATGTTTGTGAAGAATAACATGCATGAATACTCTTAGTGTGTCAATTTACATATGCTTCTCCACAATATTCAATCTGAAGACTATTACAGCTATACCTAGTGAGTTATATTGCTGGTGTTGTGATGACTAGACATGTTGCCGACAAACTGATAATTCTTATGGCTATGCCAATTCTGTACCAAGTCCAATGACAACACAACTAACAGGTCACATGTAATAAGGATTTTACTGTGGATTCAGATTTAGGTGGAAGGATATTACGGTCAAAAAGCAACCGATGCTCCATCTGCTCTTTCGTTGTTGATACTTGCATAGTCAAGATCATCTGGACAGTATTTTTGCTGTGTTACAGAGTATGACTCTCATCCACCAAATTATTATTTAGGTGCTTCATTCAACAAGTAATATTTTTAAATACTTGGAACTAAAATATGAAATCAACAATCAAGAAATATTAAGGATATGACTTTCAAACGAAGTGGGTGGTGAAATGAAAGAAACAGGAGAAAGGGAAATGCAAAATGGAAGACACTTGATAAAAAAACTTGTGTTTGTGTGCAGTAATTAAAATGAGCAACAAAAAGTTTTAACAAAAACAGATACCTGCAGTTGAAGTTGGTGTGCTTGTAGTTTCTGATGTTTCCGTGGTGGTTACCATGGAAGTAGGGTTTGTTGTTTCTTGTTATAAGACAAAAAACACAATACTTTAATACTGTGAATAAACCGAAGCAGTAATGTGAACTGCTATCAGTGATGGTTAAAACACTTAGGCCCAGATTCTGAAACTTGTCACCCAACCCAGCACAGCAGGCAAAAGTTTATTTCCCTGTATTTAATCTGAAGAGTGACCCAGCTTGTAGTTAGTGAATCCTCAAGCTGGAGTGCAACAGACAAATGTTATTCCTGCTAAATGGTCAATTCTCAAGGGCCACGTAATTTGTGCTACTTACCATTTGCAACTAACGGGTCATTCATAAAAAATGATTTTTTGGTGAATTCAGATTTAAGAGCAAGCAGTCTTCAGTTGCAAAACAACAGATGCTTCATATGAGTACGCAGGGCCTGACTAACAAATGTAAACGTACACTTTTGTGTACGTTTTATGTTTCTTTCCAATTCACAGAATAATTTTCATAGTAAGCTCTTTATTAGCACCTATCTTTTTATATGCTGAGTCTCTCCACTATTGTGGAGTCTCCGCAGGCGTAAAGATACAACTCCTAAAATTCCTTTGTGAAATGGAAAAAATCAGAAGCCTATACGAAAGTGTACAATTACTTCTGTAAAGGAGGGATTCAGTGTTCATTTATATTTGTATACCCATAGTCATCTGGATTGCATAATTGCCTTTTTCCATTGGATGCCCCACATCTACCAAGTAATGAATCAGGCTCTTGGTTTGAGAAGTACATGTTTTTAAGCATTCAAAAGTAAAATATAAAACATAAATCGAGATATAATTAAACGATTAAAAAGAAATAGAAAGAATGATTGAAATGAAAAGAAAGGCTAAAGAAAGGAGAAATAAAAGACACATAATAAAATAAACTGTGCTTGTGAGCGACAATGAAAAACAGAAACAAAGAAACATGATGAACCAAAGAAGATACCTGCAGTTGATGATAATGTGCTTGTACTTTCAGATGTCACTGTGGTTACCAAGGTAGTAGATTCTGTCGTTTCTTGTTAGAGGAGAAAAAAAAAAAAGCCATTACTACCGAGAATGATCTAATGCAGTAATCCAAAATTGATATCAGTGATTTTTACAACAGTGGGTGCTAAACGTTTGCGCTCATTATGAATGTGTCAATATAATTGATATAATTGTCCCCCTTCCAAAATTCTTTTTACTGTGCGTTCATACTCATTCGGATTGGTAAAATTATTGGAAAATATGTTTGTGAAGAATAACATGCATGAACACTCTTAGTGTGGCAATTTACATATGCTTCTCCACAATATTCAATCTGAAGACTATTACAGCTATACCTAGTGAGTTCTATTGCTGGTGTTGTGATGACTAGACATGTTGCCGACAAACTGATAATTCTTATGGCTATGCCAATTCTGTACCAAGTCCAATGACAACACAACTAACAGGTCACATGTAATAAGGATTTTACTGTGGATTCAGATTTAGGTGGAAGGATATTACGGTCAAAAAGCAACCGATGCTCCATCTGCTCTTTCATTGTTGATATTTGCATAGTCAAGATCATCTGGACAGTATTTTTGCTGTGTTACAGAGGATGACTCTCATCCACCAAATTATTATTTAGGTGCTTCATTCAACAAGTAATATTTTTAAATACTTGAAAGTAAAATATGAAATCAACAAACAAGAAATATTAAGGATATGACTTTCAAACGAAGTGGGTGGTGAAATGAAAGAAACAGGAGAAAGGGAAAGGCAAAATGGAAGTCACTTGATAAAAATACTTGTGTTTGTGTGCAGCAATTAAAATAAGCAACAGAAAGTTTTAACAAAAACAGATACCTGCAGTTGAAGTTGGTGTGCTTGTAGTTTCTGATGTTTCCGTGGTGGTTACCATGGAAGTAGGTTTTGTTGTTTCTTGTTATAAGACAAAAAACACAATACATTAATACTGTGAATAAACTGAAGCAGTAATGTGAACTGCTATCAGTGATGGCTAAAACACTTAGGCCCAGATTCTGAAACTTGTCACCCAACCCAGCACAGCAGCCAAAGGTTTATTTCCCTGTATTTAATCTGAAGAGTGTCCAAGCTTGTAGTTAGTGAATCCTCATGCTGGAGTGCAACAGACAAATGTTATTCCTGCCAAATGGTCAATTATCAAGGGCCATGTAATTTGTGCTACATACCATTTGCAACTAACGGGTCATTCATAAAAAAGGATTTTTGGGTGAATTCAGATTTCAGAGCAAGCAGTCTTCAGTCGCAAAACAACAGATGCTTCATATGAGTACTCAGAGCCTGACTAATAAAGGTAAACGTGCACTTTTGGGTAAGTTTTATGTTTCTTTCCAATTCACAGAATAATTTTCATAGTAAGCTCTTCATTAGCACCTATCTTTTTATATGCTGAATCTCTCCACTATTGGGGAGTCTCCGCAGGCGTAAAGATACAACTCCTAAAATTCCTTTGTGAAATGGAAAAAATCAGAAGCCTATACGAAAGTGTACAATTACATCTGTAAAGGAGGGATTCAGTGTTCTTTTATATTTGTATAACCATAGTCATCTGGATTGCATAATTGCCTTTTTCCATTGGATGCCCCACATCTACCAAGTAATGAATCAGGCTCTTGGTTAGAGAAGTACATGTTTTTAAGCATTCAAAAGTAAAATATAAAACAGAAATCGAGATATAATTAAACGATTAAAAAGAAATAGAAAGAATGATTGAAACGAAAAAAAAGTCTAAAGAAAGGAGAAATAAAAGACACATAAGAAAATAAACTGTGCTTGTGAGCGACACTGAAAAACAGAAACAAAGAAACATGATGAACCAAAGAAGATACCTGCAGATGATGATAATGTGCTTGTACTTTCAGATGTCACTGTGGTTACTAAGGTAGTAGGTTCTGTCGTTTCTTGTTACAGGAGAAAAAACAAAAGCCATTACTACCGAGAATGATATAATGCAGTAATCCAAAATTGATATCAGTGATTTTTACAACAGTGGGTGCTAAACGTTTGCGCTCATTATGGATGTGTCAATATAATTGATATAATTGTCCCCCTTCCAAAATTATTTTTACTGTGCGTTCATACTCATTCGGATTGGTAAAATTATTGGAAAATATGTTTGTGAAGAATAACATGCATGAACACTCTTAGTGTGGCAATTTACATATGCTTCTCCACAATATTCAATCTGAAGACTATTACAGCTATACCTAGTGAGTTCTATTGCTGGTGTTGTGATGACTAGACATGTTGCCGACAAACTGATAATTCTTATGGCTATGCCAATTCTGTACCAAGTCCAATGACAACACAACTAACAGGTCACATGTAATAAGGATTTTACTGTGGATTCAGATTTAGGTGGAAGGATATTACGGTCAAAAAGCAACCGATGCTCCATCTGCTCTTTCATTGTTGATACTTCCATAGTCAAGATCATCTGGACAGTATTTTTGCTGTGTTACAGAGGATGACTCTCATCCACCAAATTATTATTTTGGTGCTTCATTCAACAAGTAATATTTTTAAATACTTGAAAGTAAAATATGAAATCAACAAACAAGAAATATTAAGGATATGACTTTCAAACGAAGTGGGTGGTGAAATGAAAGAAACAGGATAAAGAGAAAGGCAAAATGGAAGTCACTTGATAAAAATACTTGTGTTTGTGTGCAGCAATTAAAATAAGCAACAGAAAGTTTTAACAAAAACAGATACCTGCAGTTGAAGTTGGTGTGCTTGTAGTTTCTGATGTTTCCGTGGTGGTTACCATGGAAGTAGGTTTTGTTGTTTCTTGTTATAAGACAAAAAACACAATACATTAATACTGTGAATAAACTGAAGCAGTACTGTGAACTGCTATCAGTGATGGCTAAAACACTTAGGCCCAGATTCTGAAACTTGTCACCCAACCCAGCCCAGCAGCCAAAGGTTTATTTCCCTGTATTTAATCTGAAGAGTGTCCAAGCTTGTAGTTAGTGAATCCTCATGCTGGAGTGCAACAGACAAATGTTATTCCTGCCAAATGGTCAATTATCAAGGGCCATGCAATTTGTGCTACATACCATTTGCAACTAACGGGTCATTCATAAAAAAGGATTTTTGGGTGAATTCAGATTTCAGAGCAAGCAGTCTTCAGTCGCAAAACAGCAGATGCTTCATATGAGTACTCAGAGCTTGACTAAGAAAGGTAAACGTACACTTTTGTGTACGTTTTATGTGTCTTCCAATTCACAGAATAATTTTCATAGTAAACTCTTTATTAGCACCTATCTTTTTATATGCTGAGTCTCTCCACTATTGTGGAGTCTCCGCAGGCGTAAAGATACAACTCCTAAAATTCCTTTGTGAAATGGAAAAAATCAGAAGCCTATACGAAAGTGTACAATTACATCTGTAAAGGAGGGATTCAGTGTTCATTTATATTTGTATACCCATAGTCATCTGGATTGCATAATTGCCTTTTTCCATTGGATGCCCCACATCTACCAAGTAATGAATCAGGCTCTTGGTTTGAGAAGTACATGTTTTTAAGCATTCAAAAGTAAAATATAAAACAGAAATCGAGATATAATTAAACGATTAAAAAGAAATAGAAAGAATGATTGAAATGAAAAGAAAGGCTAAAGAAAGGAGAAATAAAAGACACATAATAAAATAAAATGTGCTTGTGAGCGACAATGAAAAACAGAAACAAAGAAACATGATGAACCAAAGAAGATACCTGCAGTTGATGATAATGTGCTTGTACTTTCAGATGTCACTGTGGTTACCAAGGTAGTAGGTTCTGTCGTTTCTTGTTACAGGAGAAAAAACAAAAGCCATTGCTACCGAGAATGATATAATGCAGTAATCCAAAATTGATATCAGTGATTTTTACAACAGTGGGTGCTAAACGTTTGCGCTCATTATGAATGTGTCAATATAATTGATATAATTGTCCCCCTTCCACAATTCTTTTTACTGTGCGTTCATACTCATTCGGATTGGTACAATTATTGGAAAATATGTTTGTGAAGAATAACATGCATGAACACTCTTAGTGTGGCAATTTACATATACTTCTCCACAATATTCAATCTGAAGACTATTACAGCTATGCCTAGTGAGTTCTATTGCTGGTGTTGTGATGACTAGACATGTTGCCGACAAACTGATAATTCTTATGGCTATGCCAATTCTGTACCAAGTCCAATGACAACACAACTAACAGGTCACATGTAATAAGGATTTTACTGTGGATTCAGATTTAGGTGGAAGGATATTACGGTCAAAAAGCAACCGATGCTCCATCTGCTCTTTCATTGTTGATACTTCCATAGTCAAGATCATCTGGACAGTATTTTTGCTGTGTTACAGAGGATGACTCTCATCCACCAAATTATTATTTAGGTGCTTCATTCAACAAGTTATATTTTTAAATACTTGAAAGTAAAATATGAAATCAACAAACAAGAAATATTAAGGATATGACTTTCAAACGAAGTGGGTGGTGAAATGAAAGAAACAGGAGAAAGGGAAAGGCAAAATGGAAGTCACTTGATAAAAATACTTGTGTTTGTGTGCAGCAATTAAAATAAGCAACAGAAAGTTTTAACAAAAACAGATACCTGCAGTTGAAGTTGGTGTGCTGGTAGTTTCTGATGTTTCCGTGGTGGTTACCATGGAAGTAGGTTTTGTTGTTTCTTGTTATAAGACAAAAAACACAATACATTAATACTGTGAATAAACTGAAGCAGTACTGTGAACTGCTATCAGTGATGGCTAAAACACTTAGGCCCAGATTCTGAAACTTGTCACCCAACCCAGCACAGCAGCCAAAGGTTTATTTCCCTGTATTTAATCTGAAGAGTGTCCAAGCTTGTAGTTAGTGAATCCTCATGCTGGAGTGCAACAGACAAATGTTATTCCTGCCAAATGGTCAATTATCAAGGGCCATGCAATTTGTGCTACATACCATTTGCAACTAACGGGTCATTCATAAAAAAGGATTTTTGGGTGAATTCAGATTTCAGAGCAAGCAGTCTTCAGTCGCAAAACAACAGATGCTTCATATGAGTACTCAGAGCTTGACTAACAAAGGTAAACGTACACTTTTGTGTACGTTTTATGTTTCTTCCAATTCACAGAATAATTTTCATAGTAAGCTCTTTATTAGCACCTATCTTTTTATATGCTGAGTCTCTCCACTATTGTGGAGTCTCCGCAGGCGTAAAGATACAACTCCTAAAATTCCTTTGTGAAATGGAAAAAATCAGAAGCCTATACGAAAGTGTACAATTACATCTGTAAAGGAGGGATTCAGTGTTCATTTATATTTGTATACCCATAGTCATCTGGATTGCATAATTGCCTTTTTCCATTGGATGCCCCACATCTACCAAGTAATGAATCAGGCTCTAGGTTTGAGAAGTACATGTTTTTAAGCATTCAAAAGTAAAATATAAAACAGAAATCGAGATATAATTAAACGATTAAAAAGAAATAGAAAGAATGATTGAAATGAAAAGAAAGGCTAAAGAAAGGAGAAATAAAAGACACATAATAAAATAAAATGTGCTTGTGAGCGACAATGAAAAACAGAAACAAAGAAACATGATGAACCAAAGAAGATACCTGCAGTTGATGATAATGTGCTTGTACTTTCAGATGTCACTGTGGTTACCAAGGTAGTAGGTTCTGTCGTTTCTTGTTACAGGAGAAAAAACAAAAGCCATTGCTACCGAGAATGATATAATGCAGTAATCCAAAATTGATATCAGTGATTTTTACAACAGTGGGTGCTAAACGTTTGCGCTCATTATGAATGTGTCAATATAATTGATATAATTGTCCCCCTTCCACAATTCTTTTTACTGTGCGTTCATACTCATTCGGATTGGTAAAATTATTGGAAAATATGTTTGTGAAGAATAACATGCATGAATACTCTTAGTGTGTCAATTTACATATGCTTCTCCACAATATTCAATCTGAAGACTATTACAGCTATACCTAGTGAGTTCTATTGCTGGTGTTGTGATGACTAGACATGTTGCCGACAAACTGATAATTCTTATGGCTATGCCAATTCTGTACCAAGTCCAATGACAACACAACTAACAGGTCACATGTAATAAGGATTTTACTGTGGATTCAGATTTAGGTGGAAGGATATTACGGTCAAAAAGCAACCGATGCTCCATCTGCTCTTTCGTTGTTGATACTTGCATAGTCAAGATCATCTGGACAGTATTTTTGCTGTGTTACAGAGTATGACTCTCATCCACCAAATTATTATTTAGGTGCTTCATTCAACAAGTAATATTTTTAAATACTTGGAACTAAAATATTAAATCAACAATCAAGAAATATTAAGGATATGACTTTCAAACGAAGTGGGTGGTGAAATGAAAGAAACAGGAGAAAGGGAAATGCAAAATGGAAGACACTTGATAAAAATACTTGTGTTTGTGTGCAGCAATTAAAATGAGCAACAAAAAGTTTTAACAAAAACAGATACCTGCAGTTGAAGTTGGTGTGCTTGTAGTTTCTGATGTTTCCGTGGTGGTTACCATGGAAGTAGGGTTTGTTGTTTCTTGTTATAAGACAAAAAACACAATACATTAATACTGTGAATAAACTGAAGCAGTAATGTGAACTGCTATCAGTGATGGTTAAAACACTTAGGCCCAGATTCTGAAACTTGTCACCCAACCCAGCACAGCAGCCAAAAGTTTATTTCCCTGTATTTAATCTGAAGAGTGACCCAGCTTGTAGTTAGTGAATCCTCAAGCTGGAGTGCAACAGACAAATGTTATTCCTGCTAAATGGTCAATTCTCAAGGGCCACGTAATTTGTGCTACTTACCATTTGCAACTAACGGGTCATTCATAAAAAAGGATTTTTTGGTGAATTCAGATTTAAGAGCAAGCAGTCTTCAGTTGCAAAACAACAGATGCTTCATATGAGTACTCAGGGCCTGACTAACAAACGTAAACGTACACTTTTGTGTACGTTTTATGTTTCTTTCCAATTCACAGAATAATTTTCATAGTAAGCTCTTTATTAGCACCTATCTTTTTATATGCTGAGTCTCTCCACTATTGTGGAGTCTCCGCAGGCGTAAAGATACAACTCCTAAAATTCCTTTGTGAAATGGAAAAAATCAGAAGCCTATACGAAAGTGTACAATTACTTCTGTAAAGGAGGGATTCAGTGTTCATTTATATTTGTATACCCATAGTCATCTGGATTGCATAATTGCCTTTTTCCATTGGATGCCCCACATCTACCAAGTAATGAATCAGGCTCTTGGTTTGAGAAGTACATGTTTTTAAGCATTCAAAAGTAAAATATAAAACATAAATCGAGATATAATTAAACGATTAAAAAGAAATAGAAAGAATGATTGAAATGAAAAGAAAGGCTAAAGAAAGGAGAAATAAAAGACACATAATAAAATAAACTGTGCTTGTGAGCGACAATGAAAAACAGAAGCAAAGAAACATGATGAACCAAAGAAGATACCTGCAGTTGATGATAATGTGCTTGTACTTTCAGATGTCACTGTGGTTACCAAGGTAGTAGATTCTGTCGTTTCTTGTTACAATAGAAAAAAAAAAAAGCCATTACTACAGAGAATGATCTAATGCAGTAATCCAAAATTGATATCAGTGATTTTTACAACAGTGGGTGCTAAACGTTTGCGCTCATTATGAATGTGTCAATATAATTGATATAATTGTCCCCCTTCCAAAATTCTTTTTACTTTGCGTTCATACTCATTCGGATTGGTAAAATTATTGGAAAATATGTTTGTGAAGAATAACATGCATGAACACTCTTAGTGTGGCAATTTACATATACTTCTCCACAATATTCAATCTGAAGACTATTACAGCTATGCCTAGTGAGTTCTATTGCTGGTGTTGTGATGACTAGACATGTTGCCGACAAACTGATAATTCTTATGGCTATGCCAATTCTGTACCAAGTCCAATGACAACACAACTAACAGGTCACATGTAATAAGGATTTTACTGTGGATTCAGATTTAGGTGGAAGGATATTACGGTCAAAAAGCAACCGATGCTCCATCTGCTCTTTCATTGTTGATACTTCCATAGTCAAGATCATCTGGACAGTATTTTTGCTGTGTTACAGAGGATGACTCTCATCCACCAAATTATTATTTTGGTGCTTCATTCAACAAGTAATATTTTTAAATACTTGAAAGTAAAATATGAAATCAACAAACAAGAAATATTAAGGATATGACTTTCAAACGAAGTGGGTGGTGAAATGAAAGAAACAGGATAAAGAGAAAGGCAAAATGGAAGTCACTTGATAAAAATACTTGTGTTTGTGTGCAGCAATTAAAATAAGCAACAGAAAGTTTTAACAAAAACAGATACCTGCAGTTGAAGTTGGTGTGCTTGTAGTTTCTGATGTTTCCGTGGTGGTTACCATGGAAGTAGGTTTTGTTGTTTCTTGTTATAAGACAAAAAACACAATACATTAATACTGTGAATAAACTGAAGCAGTACTGTGAACTGCTATCAGTGATGGCTAAAACACTTAGGCCCAGATTCTGAAACTTGTCACCCAACCCAGCCCAGCAGCCAAAGGTTTATTTCCCTGTATTTAATCTGAAGAGTGTCCAAGCTTGTAGTTAGTGAATCCTCATGCTGGAGTGCAACAGACAAATGTTATTCCTGCCAAATGGTCAATTATCAAGGGCCATGCAATTTGTGCTACATACCATTTGCAACTAACGGGTCATTCATAAAAAAGGATTTTTGGGTGAATTCAGATTTCAGAGCAAGCAGTCTTCAGTCGCAAAACAACAGATGCTTCATATGAGTACTCAGAGCTTGACTAACAAAGGTAAACGTACACTTTTGTGTACGTTTTATGTGTCTTCCAATTCACAGAATAATTTTCATAGTAAACTCTTTATTAGCACCTATCTTTTTATATGCTGAGTCTCTCCACTATTGTGGAGTCTCCGCAGGCGTAAAGATACAACTCCTAAAATTCCTTTGTGAAATGGAAAAAATCAGAAGCCTATACGAAAGTGTACAATTACATCTGTAAAGGAGGGATTCAGTGTTCATTTATATTTGTATACCCATAGTCATCTGGATTGCATAATTGCCTTTTTCCATTGGATGCCCCACATCTACCAAGTAATGAATCAGGCTCTTGGTTTGAGAAGTACATGTTTTTAAGCATTCAAAAGTAAAATATAAAACAGAAATCGAGATATAATTAAACGATTAAAAAGAAATAGAAAGAATGATTGAAATGAAAAGAAAGGCTAAAGAAAGGAGAAATAAAAGACACATAATAAAATAAAATGTGCTTGTGAGCGACAATGAAAAACAGAAACAAAGAAACATGATGAACCAAAGAAGATACCTGCAGTTGATGATAATGTGCTTGTACTTTCAGATGTCACTGTGGTTACCAAGGTAGTAGGTTCTGTCGTTTCTTGTTACAGGAGAAAAAACAAAAGCCATTGCTACCGAGAATGATATAATGCAGTAATCCAAAATTGATATCAGTGATTTTTACAACAGTGGGTGCTAAACTTTTGCGCTCATTATGAATGTGTCAATATAATTGATATAATTGTCCCCCTTCCACAATTCTTTTTACTGTGCGTTCATACTCATTCGGATTGGTAAAATTATTGGAAAATATGTTTGTGAAGAATAACATGCATGAACACTCTTAGTGTGGCAATTTACATATACTTCTCCACAATATTCAATCTGAAGACTATTACAGCTATGCCTAGTGAGTTCTATTGCTGGTGTTGTGATGACTAGACATGTTGCCGACAAACTGATAATTCTTATGGCTATGCCAATTCTGTACCAAGTCCAATGACAACACAACTAACAGGTCACATGTAATAAGGATTTTACTGTGGATTCAGATTTAGGTGGAAGGATATTACGGTCAAAAAGCAACCGATGCTCCATCTGCTCTTTCATTGTTGATACTTCCATAGTCAAGATCATCTGGACAGTATTTTTGCTGTGTTACAGAGGATGACTCTCATCCACCAAACTATTATTTAGGTGCTTCATTCAACAAGTAATATTTTTAAATACTTGAAAGTAAAATATGAAATCAACAAACAAGAAATATTAAGGATATGACTTTCAAACGAAGTGGGTGGTGAAATGAAAGAAACAGGAGAAAGGGAAAGGCAAAATGGAAGTCACTTGATAAAAATACTTGTGTTTGTGTGCAGCAATTAAAATAAGCAACAGAAAGTTTTAACAAAAACAGATACCTGCAGTTGAAGTTGGTGTGCTTGTAGTTTCTGATGTTTCCGTGGTGGTTACCATGGAAGTAGGTTTTGTTGTTTCTTGTTATAAGACAAAAAACACAATACATTAATACTGTGAATAAACTGAAGCAGTACTGTGAACTGCTATCAGTGATGGCTAAAACACTTAGGCCCAGATTCTGAAACTTGTCACCCAACCCAGCACAGCAGCCAAAGGTTTATTTCCCTGTATTTAATCTGAAGAGTGTCCAAGCTTGTAGTTAGTGAATCCTCATGCTGGAGTGCAACAGACAAATGTTATTCCTGCCAAATGGTCAATTATCAAGGGCCATGCAATTTGTGCTACATACCATTTGCAACTAACGGGTCATTCATAAAAAAGGATTTTTGGGTGAATTCAGATTTCAGAGCAAGCAGTCTTCAGTCGCAAAACAACAGATGCTTCATATGAGTACTCAGAGCTTGACTAACAAAGGTAAACGTACACTTTTGTGTACGTTTTATGTTTCTTCCAATTCACAGAATAATTTTCATAGTAAGCTCTTTATTAGCACCTATCTTTTTATATGCTGAGTCTCTCCACTATTGTGGAGTCTCCGCAGGCGTAAAGATACAACTCCTAAAATTCCTTTGTGAAATGGAAAAAATCAGAAGCCTATACGAAAGTGTACAATTACATCTGTAAAGGAGGGATTCAGTGTTCATTTATATTTGTATACCCATAGTCATCTGGATTGCATAATTGCCTTTTTCCATTGGATGCCCCACATCTACCAAGTAATGAATCAGGCTCTAGGTTTGAGAAGTACATGTTTTTAAGCATTCAAAAGTAAAATATAAAACAGAAATCGAGATATAATTAAACGATTAAAAAGAAATAGAAAGAATGATTGAAATGAAAAGAAAGGCTAAAGAAAGGAGAAATAAAAGACACATAATAAAATAAAATGTGCTTGTGAGCGACAATGAAAAACAGAAACAAAGAAACATGATGAACCAAAGAAGATACCTGCAGTTGATGATAATGTGCTTGTACTTTCAGATGTCACTGTGGTTACCAAGGTAGTAGGTTCTGTCGTTTCTTGTTACAGGAGAAAAAACAAAAGCCATTGCTACCGAGAATGATATAATGCAGTAATCCAAAATTGATATCAGTGATTTTTACAACAGTGGGTGCTAAACGTTTGCGCTCATTATGAATGTGTCAATATAATTGATATAATTGTCCCCCTTCCACAATTCTTTTTACTGTGCGTTCATACTCATTCGGATTGGTAAAATTATTGGAAAATATGTTTGTGAAGAATAACATGCATGAATACTCTTAGTGTGTCAATTTACATATGCTTCTCCACAATATTCAATCTGAAGACTATTACAGCTATACCTAGTGAGTTCTATTGCTGGTGTTGTGATGACTAGACATGTTGCCGACAAACTGATAATTCTTATGGCTATGCCAATTCTGTACCAAGTCCAATGACAACACAACTAACAGGTCACATGTAATAAGGATTTTACTGTGGATTCAGATTTAGGTGGAAGGATATTACGGTCAAAAAGCAACCGATGCTCCATCTGCTCTTTCGTTGTTGATACTTGCATAGTCAAGATCATCTGGACAGTATTTTTGCTGTGTTACAGAGTATGACTCTCATCCACCAAATTATTATTTAGGTGCTTCATTCAACAAGTAATATTTTTAAATACTTGGAACTAAAATATGAAATCAACAATCAAGAAATATTAAGGATATGACTTTCAAACGAAGTGGGTGGTGAAATGAAAGAAACAGGAGAAAGGGAAATGCAAAATGGAAGACACTTGATAAAAATACTTGTGTTTGTGTGCAGCAATTAAAATGAGCAACAAAAAGTTTTAACAAAAACAGATACCTGCAGTTGAAGTTGGTGTGCTTGTAGTTTCTGATGTTTCTGTGGTGGTTACCATGGAAGTAGGGTTTGTTGTTTCTTGTTATAAGACAAAAAACACAATACATTAATACTGTGAATAAACTGAAGCAGTAATGTGAACTGCTATCAGTGATGCTTAAAACACTTAGGCCCAGATTCTGAAACTTGTCACCCAACCCAGCACAGCAGCCAAAAGTTTATTTCCCTGTATTTAATCTGAAGAGTGACCCAGCTTGTAGTTAGTGAATCCTCAAGCTGGAGTGCAACAGACAAATGTTATTCCTGCTAAATGGTCAATTCTCAAGGGCCACGTAATTTGTGCTACTTACCATTTGCAACTAACGGGTCATTCATAAAAAAGGATTTTTTGGTGAATTCAGATTTAAGAGCAAGCAGTCTTCAGTTGCAAAACAACAGATGCTTCATATGAGTACTCAGGGCCTGACTAACAAACGTAAACGTACACTTTTGTGTACGTTTTATGTTTCTTTCCAATTCACAGAATAATTTTCATAGTAAGCTCTTTATTAGCACCTATCTTTTTATATGCTGAGTCTCTCCACTATTGTGGAGTCTCCGCAGGCGTAAAGATACAACTCCTAAAATTCCTTTGTGAAATGGAAAAAATCAGAAGCCTATACGAAAGTGTACAATTACTTCTGTAAAGGAGGGATTCAGTGTTCATTTATATTTGTATACCGATAGTCATCTGGATTGCATAATTGCCTTTTTCCATTGGATGCCCCACATCTACCAAGTAATGAATCAGGCTCTTGGTTTGAGAAGTACATGTTTTTAAGCATTCAAAAGTAAAATATAAAACGTAAATCGAGATATAATTAAACGATTAAAAAGAAATAGAAAGAATGATTGAAATGAAAAGAAAGGCTAAAGAAAGGAGAAATAAAAGACACATAATAAAATAAACTGTGCTTGTGAGCGACAATGAAAAACAGAAACAAAGAAACATGATGAAACAAAGAAGATACCTGCAGTTGATGATAATGTGCTTGTACTTTCAGATGTCACTGTGGTTACCAAGGTAGTAGATTCTGTCGTTTCTTGTTAGAGGAGAAAAAAAAAAAAGCCATTACTACCGAGAATGATCTAATGCAGTAATCCAAAATTGATATCAGTGATTTTTACAACAGTGGGTGCTAAACGTTTGCGCTCATTATGAATGTGTCAATATAATTGATATAATTGTCCCCCTTCCAAAATTCTTTTTACTGTGCGTTCATACTCATTCGGATTGGTAAAATGATTGGAAAATATGTTTGTGAAGAATAACATGCATGAACACTCTTAGTGTGGCAATTTACATATGCTTCTCCACAATATTCAATCTGAAGACTATTACAGCTATACCTAGTGAGTTCTATTGCTGGTGTTGTGATGACTAGACATGTTGCCGACAAACTGATAATTCTTATGGCTATGCCAATTCTGTACCAAGTCCAATGACAACACAACTAACAGGTCACATGTAATAAGGATTTTACTGTGGATTCAGATTTAGGTGGAAGGATATTACGGTCAAAAAGCAACCGATGCTCCATGTGCTCTTTCATTGTTGATACTTCCATAGTCAAGATCATCTGGACAGTATTTTTGCTGTGTTACAGGGGATGACTCTCATCCACCAAATTATTATTTAGGTGCTTCATTCAACAAGTAATATTTTTAAATACTTGAAAGTAAAATATGAAATCAACAAACAAGAAATATTAAGGATATGACTTTCAAACGAAGTGGGTGGTGAAATGAAAGAAACAGGAGAAAGGGAAAGGCAAAATGGAAGTCACTTGATAAAAATACTTGTGTTTGTGTGCAGCAATTAAAATAAGCAACAGAAAGTTTTAACAAAAACAGATACCTGCAGTTGATGTTGGTGTGCTTGTAGTTTCTGATGTTTCTGTGGTGGTTACCATGGAAGTAGGTTTTGTTGTTTCTTGTTATAAGACAAAAAACACAATACATTAATACTGTGAATAAACTGAAGCAGTACTGTGAACTGCTATCAGTGATGGCTAAAACACTTAGGCCCAGATTCTGAAACTTGTCACCCAACCCAGCACAGCAGCCAAAGGTTTATTTCCCTGTATTTAATCTGAAGAGTGTCCAAGCTTGTAGTTAGTGAATCCTCATGCTGGAGTGCAACAGACAAATGTTATTCCTGCCAAATGGTCAATTATCAAGGGCCATGCAATTTGTGCTACATACCATTTGCAACTAACGGGTCATTCATAAAAAAGGATTTTTGGGTGAATTCAGATTTCAGAGCAAGCAGTCTTCAGTCGCAAAACAACAGATGCTTCATATGAGTACTCAGAGCTTGACTAACAAAGGTAAACGTACACTTTTGTGTACGTTTTATGTTTCTTCCAATTCACAGAATAATTTTCATAGTAAGCTCTTTATTAGCACCTATCTTTTTATATGCTGAGTCTCTCCACTATTGTGGAGTCTCCGCAGGCGTAAAGATACAACTCCTATAATTCCTTTGTGAAATGGAAAAAATCAGAAGCCTATACGAAAGTGTACAATTACATCTGTAAAGGAGCGATTCAGTGTTCATTTATATTTGTATACCCATAGTCATCTGGATTGCATAATTGCCTTTTTCCATTGGATGCCCCACATCTACCAAGTAATGAATCAGGCTCTTGGTTTGAGAAGTACATGTTTTTAAGCATTCAAAAGTAAAATATAAAATAGAAATCGAGATATAATTAAACGATTAAAAAGAAATAGAAAGAATGATTGAAATGAAAAGAAAGGCTAAAGAAAGGAGAAATAAAAGACACATAATAAAATAAAATGTGCTTGTGAGCGACAATGAAAAACAGAAACAAAGAAACATGATGAACCAAAGAAGATACCTGCAGTTGATGATAATGTGCTTGTACTTTCAGATGTCACTGTGGTTACCAAGGTAGTAGGTTCTGTTGTTTCTTGTTACAGGAGAAAAAACAAAAGCCATTGCTACCGAGAATGATATAATGCAGTAATCCAAAATTGATATCAGTGATTTTTACAACAGTGGGTGCTAAACGTTTGCGCTCATTATGAATGTGTCAATATAATTGATATAATTGTCCCCCTTCCACAATTCTTTTTACTGTGCGTTCATACTCATTCGGATTGGTAAAATTATTGGAAAATATGTTTGTGAAGAATAACATGCATGAATACTCTTAGTGTGTCAATTTACATATGCTTCTCCACAATATTCAATCTGAAGACTATTACAGCTATACCTAGTGAGTTCTATTGCTGGTGTTGTGATGACTAGACATGTTGCCGACAAACTGATAATTCTTATGGCTATGCCAATTCTGTACCAAGTCCAATGACAACACAACTAACAGGTCACATGTAATAAGGATTTTACTGTGGATTCAGATTTAGGTGGAAGGATATTACGGTCAAAAAGCAACCGATGCTCCATCTGCTCTTTCGTTGTTGATACTTGCATAGTCAAGATCATCTGGACAGTATTTTTGCTGTGTTACAGAGTATGACTCTCATCCACCAAATTATTATTTAGGTGCTTCATTCAACAAGTAATATTTTTAAATACTTGGAACTAAAATATGAAATCAACAATCAAGAAATATTAAGGATATGACTTTCAAACGAAGTGGGTGGTGAAATGAAAGAAACAGGAGAAAGGGAAATGCAAAATGGAAGACACTTGATAAAAATACTTGTGTTTGTGTGCAGCAATTAAAATGAGCAACAAAAAGTTTTAACAAAAACAGATACCTGCAGTTGAAGTTGGTGTGCTTGTAGTTTCTGATGTTTCCGTGGTGGTTACCATGGAAGTAGGGTTTGTTGTTTCTTGTTATAAGACAAAAAACACAATACATTAATACTGTGAATAAACTGAAGCAGTAATGTGAACTGCTATCAGTGATGGTTAAAACACTTAGGCCCAGATTCTGAAACTTGTCACCCAACCCAGCACAGCAGCCAAAAGTTTATTTCCCTGTATTTAATCTGAAGAGTGACCCAGCTTGTAGTTAGTGAATCCTCAAGCTGGAGTGCAACAGACAAATGTTATTCCTGCTAAATGGTCAATTCTCAAGGGCCATGTAATTTGTGCTACATAACATTTGCAACTAACGGGTCATTCATAAAAAAGGATTTTTGGGTGAATTCAGATTTCAGAGCAAGCAGTCTTCAGTCGCAAAACAACAGATGCTTCATATGAGTACTCAGAGCTTGACTAAGAAAGGTAAACGTACACTTTTGTGTACGTTTTATGTGTCTTCCAATTCACAGAATAATTTTCATAGTAAGCTCTTTATTAGCACCTATCTTTTTATATGCTGAGTCTCTCCACTATTGTGGAGTCTCCGCAGGCGTAAAGATACAACTCCTAAAATTCCTTTGTATAATGGAAAAAATCAGAAGCCTATACGAAAGTGTACAATTACTTCTGTAAAGGAGGGATTCAGTGTTCATTTATATTTGTATACCCATAGTCATCTGGATTGCATAATTGCCTTTTTCCATTGGATGCCCCACATCTACCAAGTAATGAATCAGGCTCTTGGTTTGAGAAGTACATGTTTTTAAGCATTCAAAAGTAAAATATAAAACATAAATCGAGATATAATTAAACGATTAAAAAGAAATAGAAAGAATGATTGAAATGAAAAGAAAGGCTAAAGAAAGGAGAAATAAAAGACACATAATAAAATAAACTGTGCTTGTGAGCGACAATAAAAAACAGAAACAAAGAAACATGATGAACCAAAGAAGATACCTGCAGTTGATGATAATGTGCTTGTACTTTCAGATGTCACTGTGGTTACCAAGGTAGTAGATTCTGTCGTTTCTTGTTAGAGGAGAAAAAAAAAAAGCCATTACTACCGAGAATGATCTAATGCAGTAATCCAAAATTGATATCAGTGATTTTTACAACAGTGGGTGCTAAACGTTTGCGCTCATTATGAATGTGTCAATATAATTGATATAATTGTCCCCCTTCCAAAATTCTTTTTACTGTGCGTTCATACTCATTCGGATTGGTAAAATTATTGGAAAATATGTTTGTGAAGAATAACATGCATGAACACTCTTAGTGTGGCAATTTACATATGCTTCTCCACAATATTCAATCTGAAGACTATTACAGCTATACCTAGTGAGTTCTATTGCTGGTGTTGTGATGACTAGACATGTTGCCGACAAACTGATAATTCTTATGGCTATGCCAATTCTGTACCAAGTCCAATGACAACACAACTAACAGGTCACATGTAATAAGGATTTTACTGTGGATTCAGATTTAGGTGGAAGGATATTCTGCTCCATCTGCTCTTTCATTGTTGATACTTGCATAGTCAAGTTCATCTGTACAGTATTTTTGCTGTGTTACAGAGGATGACTCTCATCCACCAAATTATTATTTAGGTGCTTCATTCAACAAGTAATATTTTTAAATACTTGAAAGTAAAATATGAAATCAACAAACAACAAATATTAAGGATATGACTTTCAAACGAAGTGGGTGGTGAAATGAAAGAAACAGGAGAAAGGGAAAGGCAAAATGGAAGTCACTTGATAAAAATACTTGTGTTTGTGTGCAGCAATTAAAATAAGCAACAGAAAGTTTTAACAAAAACAGATACCTGCAGTTGAAGTTGGTGTGATTGTAGTTTCTGATGTTTCCGTGGTGGTTACCATGGAAGTAGGTTTTGTTGTTTCTTGTTATAAGACAAAAAACACAATACATTAATACTGTGAATAAACTGAAGCAGTAATGTGAACTGCTATCAGTGATGGCTAAAACACTTAGGCCCAAATTCTGAAACTTGTCACCCAAACCAGCACAGCAGCCAAAGGTTTATTTCCCTGTATTTAATCTGAAGAGTGTCCAAGCTTGTAGTTAGTGAATCCTCATGCTGGAGTGCAACAGACAAATGTTATTCCTGCCAAATGGTCAATTATCAAGGGCCATGTAATTTGTGCTACATACCATTTGCAACTAACGGGTCATTCATAAAAAAGGATTTTTGGGTGAATTCAGATTTCAGAGCAAGCAGTCTTCAGTCGCAAAACAACAGATGCTTCATATGAGTACTCAGAGCCTGACTAACAAAGGTAAACGTGCACTTTTGGGTAAGTTTTATGTTTCTTTCCAATTCACAGAATAATTTTCATAGTAAGCTCTTCATTAGCACCTATCTTTTTATATGCTGAGTCTCTCCACTATTGTGGAGTCTCTGCAGGCATAAAGATACAACTCCTAAAATTCCTTTGTGAAATGGAAAAAATCGGAAGCCTATACGAAACTGTACCATTACATCTGTAAATGAGGGATTCAGTGTTCTTTTATATTTGTATAACCATAGTCATCTGGATTGCATAATTGCCTTTTTCCATTGGATGCCCCACATCTACCAAGTAATGAATCAGGCTCTTGGTTTGAGAAGCACATGTTTTTAAGCATTCAAAAGTAAAATATAAAACAGAAATCGAGATATAATTAAACGATTAAAAAGAAATAGAAAGAATGATTGAAACGAAAAGAAAGTCTAATGAAAGGAGAAATAAAAGACACATAAGAAAATAAACTGTGCTTGTGAGCGACACTGAAAAACAGAAACAAAGAAACATGATGAACCAAAGAAGATACCTGCAGTTGATGATAATGTGCTTGTACTTTCAGATGTCACTGTGGTTACCAAGGTAGTAGGTTTTGTAGTTTCTTGTTACAGGAGAAAAAACAAAAGCCATTACTACCGAGAATGATCTAATGCAGTAATCCAAAATTGATATCAGTGATTTTTACAACAATGGGTGCTAAATGTTTGCGCTCATTATGAATGTGTCAATATAATTGATATAATTGTCCCCCTTCCAAAATTCTTTTTACTGTGACTTGATACTCATTCGGATTGGTAAAATTATTGGAAAATATGTTTGTGAAGAATAACATGCATGAACACTCTTAGTGTGGCGATTTACATATGCTTCTCCACAATATTCAATCTGAAGATTATTAGAGCTATACCTAGTGAGTTCTATTGCTGGTGTTGTGATAACTAGACATGTTGCCGACAAAGTGATAATTCTTATGGCTATGCCAATTCTGTACCAAGTCCAATGACAACACAACTAACAGGTCACATGTTATAAGGATTTCACTGTGGATTCAGATTTAGGTGGAAGGATACTGCGGTCAAAAAACAACCGATGCTCCATCTGCTCTTTCATTGTTGATATTTGCATAGTCAAG
The DNA here is from genome assembly GCF_031143425.1 of Pleurodeles waltl. Classification (NCBI taxonomy): domain Eukaryota; kingdom Metazoa; phylum Chordata; class Amphibia; order Caudata; family Salamandridae; genus Pleurodeles; species Pleurodeles waltl. The sequence goes on along the minus strand of NC_090450.1, from coordinate 18,042,830 downwards.
ATCATCTGGACAGTATTTTTGCTGTGTTACAGAGGATGACTCTCATCCACCAAATTATTATTTAGGTGCTTCATTCAACAAGTAATATTTTTAAATACTTGAAAGTAAAATATGAAATCAACAAACAAGAAATATTAAAGATATGACTTTCAAACGAAGTGGGTGGTGAAATGAAAGAAACAGGAGAAAGGGAAATGCAAAATGGAAGACACTTGATAAAAATACTTGTGTTTGTGTGCAGCAATTAAAATGAGCAACAAAAAGTTTTAACAAAAACAGATACCTGCAGTTGAAGTTGGTGTGCTTGTAGTTTCTGATGTTTCCGTGGTGGTTACCATGGAAGTAGGTTTTGTTGTTTCTTGTTATAAGACGAAAAACACAATACATTAATACTGTGAATAAACTGAAGCAGTAATGTGAACTGCTATCAGTGATGGCTAAAACACTTAGGCCCAGATTCTGAAACTTGTCACCCAACCCAGCACAACAGCCAAAGGTTTATTTCCCTGTATTTAATCTGAAGAGTGACCAAGCTTGTAGTTAGTGAATCCTCATGCTGGAGTGCAACAGACAAATGTTATTCCTGCCAAATGGTAAATTATCAAGGGCCATGTAATTTGTGCTACATACCATTTGCAACTAACGGGTCATTCATAAAAAAGGATTTTTGGGTGAATTCAGATTTCAGAGCAAGCAGTCTTCAGTCGCAAAACAACAGATGCTTCATATGAGTACTCAGAGCCTGACTAACAAAGGTAAACGTGCACTTTTGGGTAAGTTTTATATTTCTTTCCAATTCACTGAATAATTTTCATAGTAAGCTCTTTATTAGCACCTATCTTTTTATATGCTGAGTCTCTCCACTATTGTGGAGTCTCTGCAGGCATAAAGATACAACTCCTAAAATTCCTTTGTGAAATGGAAAAAATCGGAAGCCTATACGAAACTGTACCATTACATCTGTAAATGAGGGATTCAGTGTTCTTTTATATTTGTATAACCATAGTCATCTGGATTGCATAATTGCCTTTTTCCATTGGATGCCCCACATCTACCAAGTAATGAATCAGGCTCTTGGTTTGAGAAGTACATGCTTTTAAGCATTCAAAAGTAAAATATAAAACAGAAATCGAGATATAATTAAACGATTAAAAAGAAATAGAAAGAATGATTGAAATGAAAAGAAAAGCTAAAGAAAGGAGAAATAAAAGACACATAATAAAATAAAATGTGCTTGTGAGCGACAATAAAAAACAGAAACACAGATGCATGATGAACCAAAGAAGATACCTGCAGTTGATGATAATGTGCTTGTACTTTCAGATGTCACTGTGGTTACCAAGGTAGTAGGTTCTGTCGTTTCTTGTTACAGGAGAAAAAACAAAAGCCATTGCTACCGAGAATGATATAATGCAGTAATCCAAAATTGATATCAGTGATTTTTACAACAGTGGGTGCTAAATGTTTGCGCTCATTATGAATGTGTCAATATAATTGATATAATTGTCCCCCTTCCAAAATTCTTTTTACTGTGCGTTCATACTCATTCGGATTGGTAAAATTATTGGAAAATATGTTTGTGAAGAATAACATGCATGAACACTCTTAGTGTGGCAATTTACATATGCTTCTCCACAATATTCAATCTGAAGACTATTACAGCTATACCTAGTGAGTTCTATTGCTGGTGTTGTGATGACTAGACATGTTGCCGACAAACTGATAAATCTTATGGCTATGCCAATTCTGTACCAAGTCCAATGACAACACAACTAACAGGTCACATGTAATAAGGATTTTACAGTGGATTCAGATGGAAGGATATTACGGTCAAAAAGCAACCGATGCTCCATCTGCTCTTTCGTTGTAGATACTTGCATAGTCAAGATCATCTGGACAGTATTTTTGCTGTGTTACAGAGTATGACTCTCATCCACCAAATTATTATTTAGGTGCTTCATTCAACAAGTAATATTTTTAAATACTTGGAACTAAAATATGAAATCAACAATCAAGAAATATTAAGGATATGACTTTCAAACGAAGTGGGTGGTGAAATGAAAGAAAAAGGAGAAAGAGAAATGCAAAATGGAAGACACTTGATAAAAATACTTGTGTTTGTGTGCAGCAATTAAAATGAGCAACAAAAAGTTTTAACAAAAACAGATACCTGCAGTTGAAGTTGGTGTGCTTGTAGTTTCTGATGTTTCCGTGGTGGTTACCATGGAAGTAGGGTTTGTTGTTTCTTGTTATAAGACAAAAAACACAATACATTAATACTGTGAATAAACTGAAGCAGTAATGTGAACTGCTATCAGTGATGGTTAAAACACTTAGGCCTAGATTCTGAAACTTGTCACCCAACCCAGCACAGCATCCAAAAGTTTATTTCCCTGTATTTAATCTGAAGAGTGACCCAGCTTGTAGTTAGTGAATCCTCAAGCTGGAGTGCAATAGACAAATGTTATTCCTGCTAAATGGTCAATTCTCAAGGGCCAAGTAATTTGTGCTACATACCATTTGCAACTAACGGGTCATTCATAAAAAAGGATTTTTTGGTGAATTCAGATTTAAGAGCAAGCAGTCTTCAGTTGCAAAACAACAGATGCTTCATATGAGTACTCAGGGCCTGACTAACAAACGTAAACGTACACTTTTGTGTACGTTTTATGTTTCTTTCCAATTCACAGAATAATTTTCATAGTAAGCTCTTTATTAGCACCCATCTTTTTATATGCTGAGTCTCTCCACTATTGTGGAGTCTCCGCAGGGGTAAAGATACAACTCCTAAAATTCCTTTGTGAAATGGAAAAAATCATAAGCCTATACGAAAGTGTACAATTACTTCTGTAAAGGAGGGATTCAGTGTTCATTTATATATGTATACCCATAGTCATCTGGATTGCATAATTGCCTTTTTCCATTGGATGCCCCACATCTACCAAGTAATGAATCAGGCTCTTGGTTTGAGAAGTACATGTTTTTAAGCATTCAAAAGTAAAATATAAAACATAAATCGAGATATAATTAAACGATTAAAAAGAAATAGAAAGAATGATTGAAATGAAAAGAAAGGCTAAAGAAAGGAGAAATAAAAGACACATAATAAAATAAACTGTGCTTGTGAGCGACAATGAAAAACAGAAACAAAGAAACATGATGAACCAAAGAAGATACCTGCAGTTGATGATAATGTGATTGTACTTTCAGATGTCACTGTGGTTACCAAGGTACTAGATTCTGCCGTTTCTTGTTACAGGAGAAAAAAAAAAAAGCCATTACTACCGAGAATGATCTAATGCAGTAATCCAAAATTGATATCAGTGATTTTTACAACAGTGAGTGCTAAACGTTTGCGCTCATTATGAATGTGTCAATATAATTGATATAATTGTCCCCCTTCCAAAATTCTTTTTACTGTGCGTTCATACTCATTCGGATTGGTAAAATTATTGGAAAATATGTTTGTGAAGAATAACATGTATGAACACTCTTAGTGTGGCAATTTACTTATGCTTCTCCACAATATTCAATCTGAAGATTATTAGAGCTATACCTAGGGAGTTCTATTGCTGGTGTTGTGATAACTAGACATGTTGCTGACAAACTGATAATTCTTATGGCTATGCCAATTCAGTACCAAGTCCAATGACAACACAACTAACAGGTCACATGTTATAAGGATTTCACTGTGGATTCAGATTTAGGTGGAAGGATACTGCGGTCAAAAAACAACCGATGCTCCATCTGCTCTTTCATTGTTGATATTTGCATAGTCAAGATCATCTGGACAGTATTTTTGCTGTGTTACAGAGGATGACTCTCATCCACCAAATTAATATTTAGGTGCTTCATTCAACAAGTAATATTTTTAAATACTTGGAAGCAAAATATGAAATCAACAAACAAGAAATATTAAAGATATGACTTTCAAACGAAGTGGGTGGTGAAATGAAAGAAACAGGAGAAAGGGAAATGGAAAATGGAAGACACTTGATAAAAATACTTGTGTTTGTGTGCAGCAATTAAAATGAGCAACAAAAAGTTTTAACAAAAACAGATACCTGCAGTTGAAGTTGGTGTGCTTGTAGTTTCTGATGTTTCTGTGGTGGTTACCATGGAAGTAGGGTTTGTTGTTTCTTGTTATAAGACAAAAAACACAATACATTAATACTGTGAATAAACTGAAGCAGTAATGTGAACTGCTATCAGTGATGGTTAAAACACTTAGGCCTAGATTCTGAAACTTGTCACCCAACCCAGCACAGCAGCCAAAAGTGTATTTCCCTGTATTTAATCTGAAGAGTGACCCAGCTTGTAGTTAGTGAATCCTCAAGCTGGAGTGCAACAGACAAATGTTATTCCTGCTAAATGGTCAATTCTCAAGGGCCACGTAATTTGTGCTACATACCATTTGCAACTAACGGGTCATTCATAAAAAAGGATTTTGGGGGAATTCAGATTTAAGAGTGTTGGAAAATGGGTTATTGGTAGGGCAGGTAGGTACCTACACCTAGCAACAAGCCACTAACCTCCACATAGGTACAGTTAGGTCTCAGTAAATTAATCCCAGCTCTACCCTTGGTAGCTTGGCATCGAGCGTCAAGGCTTAACTTAGGAGACAAAGTGTAAAGCATTCAAATATCACAAAACAGTAATTAAATAAAACACAGGAAACAGTTTAAAAATCCAAAACCAATTTATAAAAATAGCTTCTATTTTTATCTTTAAAATGACACAAAAACGATTAAAATCGGTTCTGGGGAACCGGAGATATGAATTTTTAAAGTATTATTATTTTCTAGCGCTTAGAAACAAAAAGCGCCAATCGGGTCATCTGGTTGCACCAGGACCGGGGCAAAGACAAACTTTCAGGCCGACCGCGATGGAGCCCTGCTCGGCTACAAGTCGCGGGAGGCCTCAGTTAAAAAGTTACCTTCTGACTTAGTCTCTTTTTTGATGTTTTTCTTCCCCGGGACGAACCTGCCAGTTGAATCCGACCTCCTGGAGCCCTTGTCCGGATACGCGAAGTCGGTTTCCTCGGTGGTGATTTTTACCTTCGGACTTAGTCGTTTTTTCGAGATGAAAATCCTTCGACCGGGGTAAACCTGGATCTTGATCCGACGTCCATGGAGCCCTTCTCGGATATGATGGCTGGGAGGTCCCGGTCAACTTTTTACGTTCGGACTTAGTCTCTTTTTTGGATGTTTTTCTTTACCGGGACGAACCACGAAGTCAGGCCGGGTCGCGGTTGAGGCAAGCCGGCTAGAATTTCCGCGTCGGGTCAGTCACTTTATGGAGCTTTTTTTCAAAAATTCTCCAATCTTTTCCAAACTTCTGGGGCTTCACCCAGATGTTCTTTCAAGGTTCTTTTGGGGTCCACAGCTCACCCCAAGGGTCCAGAAGTTCTGTGATGGTCCTTGGGGGGTGCGGATTTCAACTCCCAGAATGCACCTGGCGCAAACTCCTTTTTGGCCACTGGACAGTGGTCAGCTGGTCGCTTTCTTCAGGAGTTGGTGCAGGGGACTCTGGTTTAGCAATTTTTCACCTGTAGCAAACAGGGAGTCCCTCCTTGAACCAGTTGAAGCCAGGCAAAGTCCTTCTTGTGGTGAAGCCCAAGTGTGCAGCTGGTGCAGTCCTTCTGAGTGCAGGGTCCAGGTGCAGGCCAGGGGTCCAGCAGGGCAGTCCTTCTTCTTCTTTAGTTCCTTTCTTGTTGAATTCTTGAGGGGATCTGAGGTGTGGGGGCAGGTCTGCCAGTTTTATTCTTGCTCCTGGGTGAAAAGCAGGGGGGCCCTGGTTCTCCAATCAGGTACAGGGTCGTCCCCCTGTGATGACCACTTCCTGGGAAGTGTGGCAAAAATCCATCCCAAAAGGCAACAGTCTCTAAAAATCCAACATGGCTGAATCTGATTTTTGGAGGTTACATCTGGCTGAGCCCACCCACTGGTGTGGCAAAAAATCATCAACACACCCCTCTCCTGCCCTCTCCTAATCTAATCAAGGGGGCACCTAGCTGTCTGGGGTTGCAGGATGTGGGGGTGTTGCTGGGTGCTCCAAATGTCCTTCTCTGCCTTTGAAGACCAGTTTGGCAGCCCTCCCCCTTCCTGCCTCACCATCTGCTGAGGGGAGATTCTCTCCCCCAAGCACATTCCTTTGTGTGAAGCCAGGCCACTTCACACCTAATCAAGGCAGCCTGGCAGAAGCTGCTGCAGGCTGGCCAATCAGAGCACAGCAGCAAAAACAATGCAGAGCTGAAATTGGCAACTTTTTAGGTAAAGTCTAAACTTTTTACCTGAACAAGTTATATTAAATCCAACAACTGGAAGTTGTGGGATTTATTACAACAATTAATTTGATACCAAATTCTTGGTATGTAACATTTAAGGAGACTTTAAAATTTAAAATAAAGTCTGCCCATTCTAGCCTATGAAGGCCATTTACTTCAATGAGGGAAAAACGAATTTGGCTGTTTTTACCTCACCAGGGCTTATAAATCTATTTTTATAAAGTCCCTGCTTATAGTTACATGGCACCCAGCCCTAGGGGCACATAGGGCACACCTTAGGGGTGGCTTATATGTAAAAATAAGGTAGTCTAAGACTTTGGAAGTACCTTTAATTCCAAAGTCGAATTTGCATATAACTTTAATTTAAAAGCAGCCAGCAAGGCAGGCTTGCTTTTAAAATGACACTGGGCACCTCAGCAGTGCACTTAGGTGTGCACCGCCTATGCTGTGGTCCCTAAACCTACATGCCCTACCATATACTAGGGACTTATAGGTAGGTTAACTTAGCCAATTATAATTATCCTAATTTGCATATCCATTTTACACAGAGCACAGGCCCTGGGACTGGTTAGCAGTACCCAGGGCACCATCAGAGTCAGGAAAACACCAGCATAAAGTGGAAAATGGGGGCAAAAAGTTAGGGGGCCTCTGCAATCAGCCCTGTTTTCTCACACAGCCCCCCCCCCCCCCAGCCCACACGCCCAGGAGACTCAGCCCAACCCTGGGAGAGTCTTCCTGGCTTGTTAGGCGAGGAAGACAGTGAAGAAAACTGGCTGTCCCTTTGCAGGGCCTACTCTGCCTTACCTCCTCCTGTCAGGGTCACTCCCTCTGGGTAGTGATCCCACCTCAACAATGAAAGGACCCATCTCAAACTGAAACTTCCCTCCAGGGGGGTCTTCCTCCTCTCTCTCTGCCAACTTGGGTAGTGAGGTGCCCACCTCCCCTACTCCAAACTTTGCTAGGGCAACACCTAGCTTACCCAAAGAGGTCACCCAACACTTGAGCAACCCCACCATGACCAATAGGGTCAGGGGGCCTACTTTGTTATTGGCCCTGGGGTCTGCCTCCCAGGTTAGGTACAGTGCTGCCAGGAAGGCTAGCACCCAGCAGAGGCTACTGACAGCTGTCAGTACCCAGAACCACACCCTAAGCTCTCCACTGACAGGTGGCTGAGCTGCTTTAAGGGCAACTTTGGGGTCCTGGCACCCCTCTTGCTGTCTAGAGTGGGGGGCTACCACCTCTTGTGGTAGACACCCTCCTTCCACTCTCTCTTCTGTCAGTGCAGGGGCAACACCCTGCATCTGGACAGCTGCCTGACTACTCAGGACTTCCTTGGGGTCAGGTGAGGCCTCACCAGTGCCAACTCTGGGCTCCCCCCTTACTGGGGCAGAGGGCCCTTGGCTCCCTGGAACTCTCTTTAAGAGTGGCCTACCCTTCCTTTTCTTCTTTCCTTTTCTTGGGGACCCCTGTCTCCTAACTGTAGGGACTGACTCCCCAGGACTTTGGGTTGGGGGGGCGCCCTGGGCGACCACCCCATCTGTGACCAGACTCACCTCTGGGAGGTCATTGACCAGGATACAATCTAGGGGAAGGTCAGCACTGACTACCACCCTAATCCAGTCAAGAATACCCTCCCTCTCTAGGGGCACTATGGCTACAGGTTTGGAGGTGACCTCCCCTGTGGCTATCCTGACTTTCTTTGTCTTTCCTGGGACATACATGTCTGGAGTCACTAACCGGTCACTCACTATAGTGTGACTGGCACAGGTGTCTCTCAGGCCAGTGGTAGGGATCCCATTCACTTGAATGTGGTGGAAGTGCCTACTCCCACCCTCAGGGATCACCAGCTTACCATCTGGTCCTGTCTCCCAGCACAATGCTAGGAGGACTTCATCATCTGAGGAATCCTCCTCTATGGCTACACTGGACAGCCCAGTGCTAACCACCTTCCTTGGACAGGCTGCATCTCCTCTGAAGTGACCTGTCTGCTGACAGTCAAAGCAAGCCCTACTGTCCAAGAGTTTTTTTAACCCTGGGTCTCCCTGTCTCTGCTTGTCAGAGTGGGAGTGGGATTTACTCTCCTCCTTCTTAGGGTTCTGGGGTACAGAGGGAGTCTCTGTGGTGGGCTTACCACCTCCCTCCTTAGGTTTTTGGGGACCTGTCCCCCCCTTCTTGGAGTCTCCCCCCTGGGACTTGACAACCACCCTGGTTCTCAACCACTCATCAGCTGCCTCCCCTAGCTCTCTAGGGTTGGTCAGCTTAGAGTCCACTAGATGCTGGCGTAACCTTTCTTGGATACAATTGGTCAAGATGTGCTCTCTCATGATCAGATTGTATAACCCCTCATAAGTATTTACTTTGTTGCCAATAATCCAGCCCTCTAGTGCCTTTAGTGAGGTGTCCACAAAGTCAACCCAAGACTGGGTACTGACCTTCTGGGTGTCCCTGAACTTCATTCTATATTGCTCTGGGGTCAGACCAAACTTCTTGGCTAAGCACCTCTTCATACTAGGGTATGAATTTGCCTCCTCCCCCCTTAAGGTCAGAAGCCTATCCCTCCCTGAGTTGGGGACCAACTCCCACAAAAGGGAACCCCAGTATTGAGGCCTAACCCTTCTCATTTGGAGTGCCCTCTCAAAGGCCCCCAGCCACTTATCTATGTCATCCCCCTCTACATAAGCAGGAACTACCCCCTTGGGTAATCTGGGGCAAACTCCCCCACCCATGGACACCTCAGCTTCTTTATCGCTGCCGCCATCTCTTTTCTCTTTGTATGCCCACTTTTTCTTTTCTAGGGCCAGCTTCTCTGCTTCCAAAGCTATGTATGCTAGCTGGGCCTCCAGCTCTCTTTCTCTGATGGATGGGTTCTCTCCTCCTGAAAGGACCCCCTTCCCACCACTAGCTTTGGATCTGCCCCTAGTGACTGTATTTACTGAGGACCGTTCTTCCTCATCCTCACTTGGGCTCAGATGCCTTCCCTCCCCTGAGTGGTTAGAGCTTGCATCCTCCCTTCTTTCTCCCTCCTCTGGAGCTTCTTCTGACTCTACCTCTTGGGCCTCAGCCCATGCTGTCAGGGATTTAATCAGGATTTGCTTCCTGAGATCAGTGGTTGCAGGCAACCCTCTTTCAAGACACAACCCCCTAAGCTGGACTACTGTCAGTGTGGGTAGGCTAGCCGGATCAAGCTCCATGGTTCCCTAGTTTTGTGTCAACAAAAACTTTTTGCAAAAATTGGAAACAACTTTTTAGAAAAATTACAAAAATTCAATAATTGAAATTAATCCAAATTAAAAATTAAAAACAATTTTTGCACTAGGACAATTTAAAGGATTTTTAATTTGTTTTACCCAAAACTGTAACGTGATATTGAACACAAGTACAGGATCCCGTCGCTGCTTCCAATTATGTTGGAAAATGGGTTATTGGTAGGGCAGGTAGGTACCTACACCTAGCAACAAGCCACTAACCTCCACATAGGTACAGTTAGGTCTCAGTAAATTAATCCCAGCTCTACCCTTGGTAGCTTGGCATCGAGCGTCAAGGCTTAACTTAGGAGACAAAGTGTAAAGCATTCAAATATCACAAAACAGTAATTAAATAAAACACAGGAAACAGTTTAAAAATCCAAAACCAATTTATAAAAATAGCTTATATTTTTATCTTTACAATGACATAAAAACGATTAAAATCGGTTCAGGGGAACCGGAGATATGAATTTTTAAAGTATTATTATTTTCTAGCGCTTAGAAACAAAAAGCGCCAATCGGGTCATCTGGTTGCACCAGGACCGGGGCAAAGTCAAACTTTCAGGCCGACCGCGATGGAGCCCTGCTCGGCTACAAGTCGCGGGAGGCCTCGGTTAAAAAGTTACCTTCTGACTTAGTCTCTTTTTTGATGTTTTTCTTCCCCGGGACGAACCTGCCAGTTGAATCCGACCTCCTGGAGCCCTTGTCCGGATACGCGAAGTCGGTTTCCTCAGTGGTGATTTTTACCTTCGGACTTAGTCGTTTTTTCGAGATGAAAATCCTTCGACCGGGGTAAACCTGGATCTTGATCCGACGTCCATGGAGCCCTTCTCGGATACGATGGCTGGGAGGTCCCTGTCAACTTTTTACGTTCGGACTTAGTCTCTTTTTTGGATGTTTTTCTTTACCGGGACAAACCACGAAGTCAGGCCGGGTCGCGGTTGAGGCAAGCCGGCTAGAATTTCCGCGTCGGGTCGGTCAATTTATGGAGCTTTTTTTCAAAAATTCTCCAATCTTTTCCAAACTTCTGGGGCTTCACCCAGATGTTCTTTCAAGGTTCTTTTGGGGTCCACAGCTCACCCCAAGGGTCCAGAAGTTCTGTGATGGTCCTTGGAGGGTGCGGACTTCAACTCCCAGAATGCACCTGGCGCAAACTCCTTTTTGGCCACTGGACAGTGGTCAGCTGGTCGCTTTCTTCAGGAGTTGGTGCAGGGGACTCTGGTTTAGCAATTTTTCACCTGTAGCAAACAGGGAGTCCCTCCTTGAACCAGTTGAAGCCAGGCAAAGTCCTTCTTGTGGTGAAGCCCAAGTGTGCAGCTGGTGCAGTCCTTCTGAGTGCAGGGTCCAGGTGCAGGCCAGGGGTCCAGCAGGGCAGTCCTTCTTCTTCTTTAGTTCCTTTCTTGTTGAATTCTGGAGGGGATCTGAGGTGTGGGGGAAGGTCTGCCAGTTTTATTCTTGCTCCTGGGTGAAAAGCAGGGGGGCCCTGGTTCTCCAATCAGGTACAGGGTCGTCCCCCTGTGATGACCACTTCCTGGGAAGTGTGGCAAAAATCCATCCCAAAAGGCAACAGTCTCTAAAAATCCAACATGGCTGAATCTGATTTTTGGAGGTTACATCTGGCTGAGCCCACCCACTGGTGTGGCAAAAAATCATAAACACACCCCTCTCCTGCCCTCTCCTAATCTAATCAAGGGGGCACCTAGCTGTCTGGGGTTGCAGGATGTGGGGGTGTTGCTGGGTGCTCCAAATGTCCTTCTCTGCCTTTGAAGACCAGTTTGGCAGCCCTCCCCCTTCCTGCCTCACCATCTGCTGAGGGGAGATTCTCTCCCCCAAGCACATTCCTTTGTGTGAAGCCAGGCCACTTCACACCTAATCAAGGCAGCCTGGCAGAAGCTGCTGCAGGCTGGCCAATCAGAGCACAGCAGCAAAAACAATGCAGAGCTGAAATTGGCAACTTTTTAGGTAAAGTCTAAACTTTTTACCTGAACAAGTTATATTAAATCCAACAACTGGAAGTTGTGGGATTTATTACAACAATTAATTTGATACCAAATTCTTGGTATGTAACATTTAAGGAGACTTTAAAATTTAAAATAAAGTCTGCCCATTCTAGCCTATGAAGGCCATTTACTTCAATGAGAGAAAAACAAATTTGGCTGTTTTTACCTCACCAGGGCTTATAAATCTATTTTTATAAAGTCCCTGCTTATAGTTACATGGCACCCAGCCCTAGGGGCACATAGGGCACACCTTAGGGGTGGCTTATATGTAAAAATAAGGTAGTCTAAGACTTTGGAAGTACCTTTAATTCCAAAGTCGAATTTGCATATAACTTTAATTTAAAAGCAGCCAGCAAGGCAGGCTTGCTTTTAAAATGACACTGGGCACCTCAGCAGTGCACTTAGGTGTGCACCACCTATGCTGTGGTCCGTAAACCAACATGCCCTACCATATACTAGGGACTTATAGGTAGGTTAACTTAGCCAATTATAATTAGCCTAATTTGCATATCCATTTTACACAGAGCTCAGGCCCTGGGACTGGTTAGCAGTACCCAGGGCACCATCAGAGTCAGGAAAACACCAGCATAAAGTGGAAAATGGGGGCAAAAAGTTAGGGGGCCTCTGCAATCAGCCCTGTTTTCTCACAAAGAGCAAGCAGTCTTCAGTCGCAAAACAACAGATGCTTCATATGAGTACTCAGGGCCTGACTAACAAACGTAAACGTACACTTTTGTGTACGTTTAATGTTTCTTTCCAATTCACAGAATAATTTTCATAGTAAGCTCTTTATTAGCACCTATCTTTTTATATGCTGAGTCTCTCCACTATTGTGGAGTCTCCGCAGGCGTAAAGATACAACTCCTAAAATTCCTTTGTCAAATGGAAAAAATCAGAAGCCTATACGAAAGTGTACAATTACATCTGTAAAGGAGGGATTCAGTGTTCATTTATATTTGTATACCCATAGTCATCTGGATTGCATAATTGCCTTTTTCCATTGGATGCCCCACATCTACCAAGTAATGAATCAGGCTCTTGGTTTGAGAAGTACATGTTTTTAAGCATTCAAAAGTAAAATATAAAACAGAAATCAAGGCATAATTAAACGATTAAAAAGAAATAGAAAGAATGATTGAAATGAAAAGAAAGGCTAAAGAAAGGAGAAATAAAAGACACATAATAAAATAAACTGTGCTTGTGAGCGACACTGAAAACCAGAAACAAAGAAACATGATGAACCAAAGAAGATACCTGCAGTTGATGATAATGTGCTTGTACTTTCAGATGTCACTGTGGTTACCAAGGTAGTAGGTTCTGTCGTTTCTTGTTACAGGAGAAAAAACAAAAGCCATTACTACCGAGAATGATCTAATGCAGTAATCCAAAATTGATATCAGTGATTTTTAAAACAATGGGTGCTAAATGTTTGCGCTCATTATGAATGTGTCAATATAATTGATATAATTGTCCCCCTTCCAAAATTCTTTTTACTCTGCGTTCATACTCATTCGGATTGGTAAAATTATTGGAAAATATGTTTGTGAAGAATAACATGCATGAACACTAATAGTATGGCAATTTACATATGCTTCCCCACAATATTCAACTGAAGACTATTACAGCTATACCTAGTGAGTTCTATTGCTGGTGTTGTGATGACTAGACATGTTGCCGACAAACTGATAATTCTTATGGCTATGCCAATTCTGTACCAAGTCCAATGACAACACAACTAACAGGTCACATGTAATAAGGATTTTACTGTGGATTCAGATTTAGGTGGAAGGATATTACGGTCAAAAAGCAACCGATGCTCCATCTGCTCTTTCATTGTTGATACTTGCATAGTCAAGATCATCTGGACAGTATTTTTGCTGTGTTACAGAGGATGACTCTCATCCACCAAATTATTATTTAGGTGCTTCATTCAACAAGTAATATTTTTAAATACTTGGAAGTGAAATATGAAATCAACAAACAAGAAATATTAAAGATATGACTTTCAAACGAAGTGGGTGGTGAAATGAAAGAAACAGGAGAAAGGGAAAGGCAAAATGGAAGTCACTTGATAAAAATACTTGTGTTTGTGTGCAGCAATTAAAATGAGCAACAGAAAGTTTTAACAAAAACAGATACCTGCAGTTGAAGTTGGTGTGCTTGTAGTCTCTGATGTTTCCGTGGTGGTTACCATGGAAGTAGGTTTTGTTGTTTCTTGTTATAAGACAAAAAACACAATACCTTAATACTGTGAATAAACTGAAGCAGTAATGTGAACTGCTATTAGTGATGGTTAAAACACTTAGGCCCAGATTCTGAAACTTGTCACCCAACCCAGCACAGCAGCCAAAGGTTTATTTCCCTGTATTTAATCTGAAGAGTGACCAAGCTTGTAGTTAGTGAATCCTCAAGCTGGAGTGCAACAGACAAATGTTATTCCTGCTAAATGGTCAATTCTCAAGGGCCACGTAATTTGTGCTACATACCATTTGCAACTAACGGGTCATTCATAAAAAAGGATTTTTGGGTGAATTCAGATTTCAGAGCAAGCAGTCTTCAGTCGCAAAACAACAGATGCTTCATATGAGTACTCAGAGCCTGACTAACAAAGGTAAACGTGCACTTTTGGGTAAGTTTTATGTTTCTTTCCAATTCACAGAATAATTTTCATAGTAAGCCCTGTATTAGCACCTATCTTTTTATATGCTGAGCCTCTCCACTATTGTGGAGTCTCCGCAGGCGTAAAGATACAACTCCTAAAATTCCTTTGTGAAATGGAAAAAATCAGAAGCCTATACGAAAGTGTACAATTACATCTGTAAAGGAGGGATTCAGTGTTCATTTATATTTGTATACCCATAGTCATCTGGATTGCATAATTGCCTTTTACCATTGGATGCCCCACATCTACCAAGTAATGAATCAGGCTCTTGGTTTGAGAAGTACATGTTTTTAAGCATTCAAAAGTAAAATATAAAACAGAAATTGAGATATAATTAAACGATTAAAAGTAATAGAAAGAATGATTGAAATGAAAAGAAAGTCTAAAGAAAGGAGAAATAAAAGACACATAATAAAATAAACTGTGCTTGTGAGCGACACTGAAAAACAGAAACAAAGAAACATGATGAACCAAAGAAGATACCTGCAGTTGATGATAATGTGCTTGTACTTTCAGATGTCACTGTGGTTACCAAGGTAGTAGGTTTTGTCGTTTCTTGTTACAGGAGAAAAAACAAAAGCCATTACTACCGAGAATGATCTAATGCAGTAATCCAAAATTGATATCAGTGATTTTTACAACAGTGGGTGCTAAATGTTTGCGCTCATTATGAATGTGTCAAAATAATTTATATAATTGTCCCCCTTCCAAAATTCTTTTTACTGTGCGTTCATACTAAATTTTGATTGGTAAAATTATTGGAAAATATGTTTGTGAAGAATAACATGCATGAACACTCTTAGTGTGGCAATTTACATATGCTTCTGCACAATATTCAATCTGAAGACTATTACAGCTATACCTAGTGAGTTCTATTGCTGGTGTTGTGATGACTAGACATGTTGCCGACAAACTGATAATTCTTATGGCTATGCCAATTCTGTACCAAGTCCAATGACAACACAACTAACAGGTCACATGTAATAAGGATTTTACTGTGGATTCAGATTTAGGTGGAAGGATATTACGGTCAAAAAGCAACCGATGCTCCATCTGCTCTTTCATTGTTGATACTTGCATAGTCAAGATCATCTGGACAGTATTTTTGCTGTGTTACAGAGGATGACTCTCATCCACCAAATTATTATTTAGGTGCTTCATTCAACAAGTAATATTTTTAAATACTTGGAAGTAAAACATGAAATCAACAAACAAGAAATATTAAGGATATGACTTTCAAACAAAGTGGGTGGTGAATTGAAAGAAACAGGAGAAAGGGAAAGGCAAATTGGAAGTCACATGATAAAAATACTTGTGTTTGTGTGCAGCAATTAAAATGAGCAACAGAAAGTTTTAACAAAAACAGATACCTGCAGTTGAAGTTGGTGTGCTTGTAGTTTCTGATGTTTCCGTGGTGGTTACCATGGAAGTAGGGTTTGTTGTTTCTTGTTATAAGACAAAAAACACAATACATTAATAGTGTGAATAAACTGAAGCAGTAATGTGAACTGCTATCAGTGATGGTTAAAACACTTAGGCCCAGATTCTGAAACTTGTCACCCAACCCAGCACAGCAGCCAAAAGTTTATTTCCCTGTATTTAATCTGAAGAGTTTCCCAGCTTGTAGTTAGTGAATCCTCAAGCTGGAGTGCAACAGACAAATGTTATTGCTGCTAAATGGTCAATTCTCAAGGGCCACGTAATTTGTGCTACATACCATTTGCAACTAACGGGTCATTCATAAAAAAGGATTTTTTGGTGAATTCAGATTTAAGAGCAAGCAGTCTTCAGTCGCAAAACAACAGATGCTTCATATGAGTACTCAGAGCCTGACTAACAAAGGTAAACGTGCACTTTTGGGTAAGTTTTATGTTTCTTTCCAATTCACAGAATAATTTTCATATTAAGCCCTGTATTAGCACCTATCTTTTTATATGCTGAGTCTCTCCACTATTGTGGAGTCTCCGTAGGCGTAAAGATACAACTCCTAAAATTCCTTTGTGAAATGGAAAAAATCAGAAGCCTATACAAAAGTGTACAATTACATCTGTAAATGAGGGATTCAGTGTTCTTTTATATTTGTATACCCATAGTCATCTGGATTGCATAATTGCCTTTTTCCATTGGATGCCCCACATCTACCAAGTAATGAATCAGGCTCTTGGTTTGAAAAGTACATGTTTTTAAGCATTCAAAAGTAAAATACAAAACAGATATCGAGACATAATTAAAAGATTAAAAAGAAATAGAAAGAATGATTGAAGTGAAAAGAAAGGCTAAAGAAAGGAGAAATAAAAGACACATAATAAAATAAACTGTGCTTGTGAGCGACACTGAAAAATAGAAACAAAGAAACATGATGAACCAAAGAAGATACCTGCAGTTGATGATAATGTGCTTGTACTTTCATATGTCACTGTGGTTACCAAGGTAGTAGGTTTTGTCGTTTCTTGTTACAGGAGAAAAAACAAAAGACATTACTACCGAGAATGATCTAATGCAGTAATCCAAAATTGATATCAGTGATTTTTACAACACAGGGTGCTAAATGTTTGCCCTCATTATGAATGTGTCAATATAATTGATATAATTGTCCCTCTTGCAAAATAATTTTTACTGTGCTTTCATACTCATTCGGATTGGTAAAATTATTGGAAAATATGTTTGTGAAGAATAACATGCATGAACACTCTTAGTGTGGCAATTTACATATGCTTCTCCACAATATTCAATCTGAAGACTATTACAGCTATACCTAGTGAGTTCTATTGCTGGTGTGGTGATGACTAGACATGTTGCCGACAAACTGATAATTCTTATGGCTATGCCAATTCTGTACCAAGTCCAATGACAACACAACTAACAGGTCACATGTAATAAGGATTTTACTATGGATTCAGATTTAGGTGGAAGGATACTACGGTCAAAAAGCAACAGATGCTCCATCTGCTCTTTCATTGTTGATATTTGTATACTCAAGATCATCTGGACAGTATTTTTTCTGTGTTACAGAGGATGACTCTCATCCACCAAATTATTATTTAGGTGCTTCATTCAACAAGTAATATTTTTAAATACTTGGAAGTGAAATATGAAATCAACAAACAAGAAATATTAAAGATATGACTTTCAAACGAAGTGGGTGGTGAAATGAAAGAAACAGGAGAAAGGGAAAGGCAAAATGGAAGACACTTGATGAAAATACATGGGTTTGTGTGCAGCAATTAAAATGAGCAACAAAAAGTTTTAACAAAAACAGATACCTGCAGTTGAAGTTGGTGTGCTTGTATTTTCTGATGTTTCCGTGGTGGTTACAATGGAAGTAGGGTTTGTTGTTTCTTGTTATAAGACAAAAAACACAATACATTAATGCTGTGAATAAACTGAAGCAGTAATGTGAACTGCTATCAGTGATGGTTAAAACACTTAGGCCCAGATTCTGAAACTTGTCACCCAACCCAGCACAGCAGGCAAAAGTTTATTTCCCTGTATTTAATCTGAAGAGTGACCCAGCTTGTAGTTAGTGAATCCTCAAGCTGGAGTGCAACAGACAAATGTTATTCCTGCTAAATGGTCAATTCTCAAGGGCCACGTAATTTGTGCTACATACCATTTGCAACTAACGGGTCATTCATAAAAAAGGATTTTTTGGTGAATTCAGATTTAAGAGCAAGCAGTCTTCAGTGGCAAAACAACAGATGCTTCATAAGAGTACTCAGGGCCTGACTAACAAAGGTAAACGTACACTTTTGTGTACGTTTTATGTTTCTTTCCAATTCACAGAATAATTTTCATAGTAAGCTCTTTATTAGCACCAATCTTTTTATATGCTGAGTCTCTCCACTATTGTGGAGTCTCCGCAGGCGTAAAGATACAACTCCTAAAATTCCTTTGTGAAATGGAAAAAATCAGAAGCCTATACGAAAGTGTACAATTACATCTGTAAAGGAGGGATTCAGTGTTCATTTATATTTGTATACCCATAGTCATCTGGATTGCATAATTGCCTTTTTCCATTGGATGCCCCACATCTACCAAGTAATGAATCAGGCTCTTGGTTTGAGAAGTACATGTTTTTAAGCATTCAAAAGTAAAATATAAAACAGAAATCGAGATATAATTAAAAGATTAAAAAGAAATAGAAAGAATGATTGAAATGAAAAGAAAGTCTAAAGAAAGGAGAAATAAAAGACACATAATAAAATAAACTGTGCTTGTGAGCGACACGTAAAACAGAAACATAGAAACATGATGAACCAAAGAAGATACCTGCAGTTGATGATAATGTGCTTGTACTTTCAGATGTCACTGTGGTTACCAAGGTAGTAGGTTTTGTTGTTTCTTGTTACAGGAGAAAAAACAAAAGCCATTACTACCGAGAATGATCTAATGCAGTAATCCAAAATTGATATCAGTGATTTTTACAACAGTGGGTGCTAAATGATTGCCCTCATTATGAATGTGTCAATATAATTGATATAATTGTCCCTCTTCCAAAATTATTTTTACTGTGCGTTCATACTCATTCAGATTGGTAAAATTATTGGAAAATTTGATTGTGAAGAATAACATGCATGAACACTCTTAGTGTGGCAATTTACAAATGCTTCTCCACAATATTCAATCTGAAGACTATTACAGCTATACCTAGTGAGTTCTATTGCTGGTGTGGTTATGACTAGACATGTTGCCGACAAACTGATAATTCTTATGGCTATGCCAATTCTGTACCAAGTCCAATGACAACACAACTAACAGGTCACATGTAATAAGGATTTTACTATGGATTCAGATTTAGGTGGAAGGATACTACGGTCAAAAAGCAACAGATGCTCCATCTGCTCTTTCATTGTTGATATTTGTATAGTCAAGATCATCTGGAGAGTATTTTTGCTGTGTTACAGAGGATGACTCTCATCCACCAAATTATTATTTAGGTGCTTCATTCAACAAGTAATATTTTTAAATACTTGGAAGTGAAATATGAAATCAACAAACAAGAAATATTAAAGATATGACTTTCAAACGAAGTGGGTGGTGAAATGAAAGAAACAGGAGAAAGGGAAAGGCAAAATGGAACACACTTGATGAAAATACTTGTGTTTGTGTGCAGCAATTAAAATGAGCAACAAAACGTTTTAACAAAAACAGATACCTGCAGTTGAAGTTGGTGTGCTTGTAGTTTCTGATGTTTCTGTGGTGGTTACCATGGAAGTAGGGTTTGTTGTTTCTTGTTATAAGACAAAAAACACAATACATTAATACTGTGAATAAACTGAAGCAGTAATGTGAACTGCTATCAGTGATGGTTAAAACACTTAGTCCCAGATTCTGAAACTTGTCACCCAACCCAGCACAGCAGCCAAAAGTTTATTTCCCTGTATTTAATCTGAAGAGTGACCCAGCTTGTAGTTAGTGAATCCTCAAGCTGGAGTGCAACAGACAAATGTTATTCCTGCTAAATGGTCAATTCTCAAGGGCCACGTAATTTGTGCTATATACCATTTGCAACTAACGGGTCATTCATAAAAAAGGATTTTTTGGTGAATTTAGATTTAAGAGCAAGCAGTCTTCAGTTGCAAAACAACAGATGCTTCATATGAGTACTCAGAGCCTGACTAACAAAGGTAAACGTGCACTTTTGGGTAAGTTTTATGTTTCTTTCCAATTCACAGAATAATTTTCATAGTAAGCCCTCTATTAGCACCTATCTTTTTATATGCTGAGTCTCTCCACTATTCTGGAGTCTCCGCAGGCGTAAAGATACAACTCCTAAAATTCCTTTGTGAAATCGAAAAAATCAGAAGCCTATACGAAAGTGTACAATTACATCTGTAAAGGAGGGATTCAGTGTTCATTTATATTTGTATACCCATAGTCATCTGGATTGCATAATTGCCTTTTACCATTGGATGCCCCACATCTACCAAGTAATGAATCAGGCTCTTGGTTTGAGAAGTACATGTTTTTAAGCATTCAAAAGTAAAATATAAAACAGAAATTGAGATATAATTAAACGATTAAAAGTAATAGAAAGAATGATTGAAATGAAAAGAAAGTCTAAAGAAAGGAGAAATAAAAGACACATAATAAAATAAACTGTGCTTGTGAGCGACACTGAAAAACAGAAACAAAGAAACATGATGAACCAAAGAAGATACCTGCAGTTGATGATAATGTGCTTGTACTTTCAGATGTCACTGTGGTTACCAAGGTAGTAGGTTTTGTCGTTTCTTGTTACAGGAGAAAAAACAAAAGCCATTACTACCTAGAATGATCTAATGCAGTAATCCAAAATTGATATCAGTGATTTTTACAACAGTGGGTGCTAAATGTTTGCGCTCATTATGAATGTGTCAAAATAATTGATATAATTGTCCCCCTTCCAAAATTCTTTTTACTGTGCGTTCATACTCATTTTGATTGGTAAAATTATTGGAAAATATGTTTGTGAAGAATAACATGCATGAACACTCTTAGTGTGGCAATTTACATATGCTTCTGCACAATATTCAATCTGAAGACTATTACAGCTATACCTAGTGAGTTCTATTGCTGGTGTTGTGATGACTAGACATGTTGCCGACAAACTGATAATTCTTATGGCTATGCCAATTCTGTACCAAGTCCAATGACAACACAACTAACAGGTCACATGTAATAAGGATTTTACTGTGGATTCAGATTTAGGTGGAAGGATATTACGGTCAAAAAGCAACCGATGCTCCATCTGCTCTTTCATTGTTGATACTTGCATAGTCAAGATCATCTGGACAGTATTTTTGCTGTGTTACAGAGGATGACTCTCATCCACCAAATTATTATTTAGGTGCTTCATTCAACAAGTAATATTTTTAAATACTTGGAAGTAAAACATGAAATCAACAAACAAGAAATATTAAGGATATGACTTTCAAACGAAGTGGGTGGTGAATTGAAAGAAACAGGAGAAAGGGAAAGGCAAATTGGAAGTCACTTGATAAATATACTTGTGTTTGTGTGCAGCAATTAAAATGAGCAACAGAAAGTTTTAACAAAAACAGATACCTGCAGTTGAAGTTGGTGTGCTTGTAGTTTCTGATGTTTCCGTGGTGGTTACCATGGAAGTAGGGTTTGTTGTTTCTTGTTATAAGACAAAAAACACAATACATTAATAGTGTGAATAAACTGAAGCAGTAATGTGAACTGCTATCAGTGATGGTTAAAACACTTAGGCCCAGATTCTGAAACTTGTCACCCAACCCAGCACAGCAGGCAAAAGTTTATTTCCCTGTATTTAATCTGAAGAGTTTCCCAGCTTGTAGTTAGTGAATCCTCAAGCTGGAGTGCAACAGACAAATGTTATTCCTGCTAAATGGTCAATTCTCAAGGGCCACGTAATTTGTGCTACATACCATTTGCAACTAACGGGTCATTCATAAAAAAGGATTTTTTGGTGAATTCAGATTTAAGAGCAAGCAGTCTTCAGTCGCAAAACAACAGATGCTTCATATGAGTACTCAGAGCCTGACTAACAAAGGTAAACGTGCACTTTTGGGTAAGTTTTATGTTTCTTTCCAATTCACAGAATAATTTTCATATTAAGCCCTGTATTAGCACCTATCTTTTTATATGCTGAGTCTCTCCACTATTGTGGAGTCTCCGTAGGCGTAAAGATACAACTCCTAAAATTCCTTTGTGAAATGGAAAAAATCAGAAGCCTATACAAAAGTGTACAATTACATCTGTAAATGAGGGATTCAGTGTTCTTTTATATTTGTATACCCATAGTCATCTGGATTGCATAATTGCCTTTTTCCATTGGATGCCCCACATCTACCAAGTAATGAATCAGGCTCTTGGTTTGAAAAGTACATGTTTTTAAGCATTCAAAAGTAAAATACAAAACAGATATCGAGACATAATTAAAAGATTAAAAAGAAATAGAAAGAATGATTGACGTGAAAAGAAAGGCTAAAGAAAGGAGAAATAAAAGACACATAATAAAATAAACTGTGCTTGTGAGCGACACTGAAAAATAGAAACAAAGAAACATGATGAACCAAAGAAGATACCTGCAGTTGATGATAATGTGCTTGTACTTTCATATGTCACTGTGGTTACCAAGGTAGTAGGTTTTGTCGTTTCTTGTTACAGGAGAAAAAACAAAAGACATTACTACCGAGAATGATCTAATGCAGTAATCCAAAATTGATATCAGTGATTTTTACAACACAGGGTGCTAAATGTTTGCCCTCATTATGAATGTGTCAATATAATTGATATAATTGTCCCTCTTGCAAAATAATTTTTACTGTGCGTTCATACTCATTCGGATTGGTAAAATTATTGGAAAATATGTTTGTGAAGAATAACATGCATGAACACTCTTAGTGTGGCAATTTACATATGCTTCTCCACAATATTCAATCTGAAGACTATTACAGCTATACCTAGTGAGTTCTATTGCTGGTGTGGTGATGACTAGACATGTTGCCGACAAACTGATAATTCTTATGGCTATGCCAATTCTGTACCAAGTCCAATGACAACACAACTAACAGGTCACATGTAATAAGGATTTTACTATGCATTCAGATTTAGGTGGAAGGATACTACGGTCAAAAAGCAACAGATGCTCCATCTGCTCTTTCATTGTTGATATTTGTATACTCAAGATCATCTGGACAGTATTTTTTCTGTGTTACAGAGGATGACTCTCATCCACCAAATTATTATTTAGGTGCTTCATTCAACAAGTAATATTTTTAAATACTTGGAAGTGAAATATGAAATCAACAAACAAGAAATATTAAAGATATGACTTTCAAACGAAGTGGGTGGTGAAATGAAAGAAACAGGAGAAAGGGAAAGGCAAAATGGAAGACACTTGATGAAAATACATGGGTTTGTGTGCAGCAATTAAAATGAGCAACAAAATGTTTTAACAAAAACAGATACCTGCAGTTGAAGTTGGTGTGCTTGTAGTTTCTGATGTTTCCGTGGTGGTTACCATGGAAGTAGGGTTTGTTGTTTCTTGTTATAAGACAAAAAACACAATACATTAATGCTGTGAATAAACTGAAGCAGTAATGTGAACTGCTATCAGTGATGGTTAAAACACTTAGGCCCAGATTCTGAAACTTGTCACCCAACCCAGCACAGCAGGCAAAAGTTTATTTCCCTGTATTTAATCTGAAGAGTGACCCAGCTTGTAGTTAGTGAATCCTCAAGCTGGAGTGCAACAGACAAATGTTATTCCTGCTAAATGGTCAATTCTCAAGGGCCACGTAATTTGTGCTACATACCATTTGCAACTAACGGGTCGTTCATAAAAAAGGATTTTTTGGTGAATTCAGATTTAAGAGCAAGCAGTCTTCAGTGGCAAAACAACAGATGCTTCATAAGAGTACTCAGGGCCTGACTAACAAAGGTAAACGTACACTTTTGTGTACGTTTTATGTTTCTTTCCAATTCACAGAATAATTTTCATAGTAAGCTCTTTATTAGCACCAATCTTTTTATATGCTGAGTCTCTCCACTATTGTGGAGTCTCCGCAGGCGTAAAGATACAACTCCTAAAATTCCTTTGTGAAATGGAAAAAATCAGAAGCCTATACGAAAGTGTACAATTACATCTGTAAAGGAGGGATTCAGTGTTCATTTATATTTGTATACCCATAGTCATCTGGATTGCATAATTGCCTTTTTCCATTGGATGCCCCACATCTACCAAGTAATGAATCAGGCTCTTGGTTTGAGAAGTACATGTTTTTAAGCATTCAAAAGTAAAATATAAAACAGAAATCGAGATATAATTAAAAGATTAAAAAGAAATAGAAAGAATGATTGAAATGAAAAGAAAGTCTAAAGAAAGGAGAAATAAAAGACACATAATAAAATAAACTGTGCTTGTGAGCGACACGTAAAACAGAAACATAGAAACATGATGAACCAAAGAAGATACCTGCAGTTGATGATAATGTGCTTGTACTTTCAGATGTCACTGTGGTTACCAAGGTAGTAGGTTTTGTTGTTTCTTGTTACAGGAGAAAAAACAAAAGCCATTACTACCGAGAATGATCTAATGCAGTAATCCAAAATTGATATCAGTGATTTTTACAACAGTGGGTGCTAAATGATTGCCCTCATTATGAATGTGTCAATATAATTGATATAATTGTCCCTCTTCCAAAATTATTTTTACTGTGCGTTCATACTCATTCGGATTGGTAAAATTATTGGAAAATTTGTTTGTGAAGAATAACATGCATGAACACTCTTAGTGTGGCAATTTACAAATGCTTCTCCACAATATTCAATCTGAAGACTATTACAGCTATACCTAGTGAGTTCTATTGCTGGTGTGGTTATGACTAGACATGTTGCCGACAAACTGATAATTCTTATGGCTATGCCAATTCTGTACCAAGTCCAATGACAACACAACTAACAGGTCACATGTAATAAGGATTTTACTATGGATTCAGATTTAGGTGGAAGGATACTACGGTCAAAAAGCAACAGATGCTCCATCTGCTCTTTCATTGTTGATATTTGTATAGTCAAGATCATCTGGACAGTATTTTTGCTGTGTTACAGAGGATGACTCTCATCCACCAAATTATTATTTAGGTGCTTCATTCAACAAGTAATATTTTTAAATACTTGGAAGTGAAATATGAAATCAACAAACAAGAAATATTAAAGATATGACTTTCAAACGAAGTGGGTGGTGAAATGAAAGAAACAGGAGAAAGGGAAAGGCAAAATGGAACACACTTGATGAAAATACTTGTGTTTGTGTGCAGCAATTAAAATGAGCAACAAAACGTTTTAACAAAAACAGATACCTGCAGTTGAAGTTGGTGTGCTTGTAGTTTCTGATGTTTCTGTGGTGGTTACCATGGAAGTAGGGTTTGTTGTTTCTTGTTATAAGACAAAAAACACAATACATTAATACTGTGAATAAACTGAAGCAGTAATGTGAACTGCTATCAGTGATGGTTAAAACACTTAGTCCCAGATTCTGAAACTTGTCACCCAACCCAGCACAGCAGCCAAAAGTTTATTTCCCTGTATTTAATCTGAAGAGTGACCCAGCTTGTAGTTAGTGAATCCTCAAGCTGGAGTGCAACAGACAAATGTTATTCCTGCTAAATGGTCAATTCTCAAGGGCCACGTAATTTGTGCTATATACCATTTGCAACTAACGGGTCATTCATAAAAAAAGGATTTTTTGGTGAATTTAGATTTAAGAGCAAGCAGTCTTCAGTCGCAAAACAACAGATGCTTCATATGAGTACTCAGAGCCTGACTAACAAAGGTAAACGTGCACTTTTGGGTAAGTTTTATGTTTCTTTCCAATTCACAGAATAATTTTCATAGTAAGCCCTCTATTAGCACCTATCTTTTTATATGCTGAGTCTCTCCACTATTCTGGAGTCTCCGCAGGCGTAAAGATACAACTCCTAAAATTCCTTTGTGAAATCGAAAAAATCAGAAGCCTATACGAAAGTGTACAATTACATCTGTAAAGGAGGGATTCAGTGTTCATTTATATTTGTATACCCATAGTCATCTGGATTGCATAATTGCCTTTTACCATTGGATGCCCCACATCTACCAAGTAATGAATCAGGCTCTTGGTTTGAGAAGTACATGTTTTTAAGCATTCAAAAGTAAAATATAAAACAGAAATTGAGATATAATTAAACGATTAAAAGTAATAGAAAGAATGATTGAAATGAAAAGAAAGTCTAAAGAAAGGAGAAATAAAAGACACATAATAAAATAAACTGTGCTTGTGAGCGACACTGAAAAACAGAAACAAAGAAACATGATGAACCAAAGAAGATACCTGCAGTTGATGATAATGTGCTTGTACTTTCAGATGTCACTGTGGTTACCAAGGTAGTAGGTTTTGTCGTTTCTTGTTACAGGAGAAAAAACAAAAGCCATTACTACCTAGAATGATCTAATGCAGTAATCCAAAATTGATATCAGTGATTTTTACAACAGTGGGTGCTAAATGTTTGCGCTCATTATGAATGTGTCAAAATAATTGATATAATTGTCCCCCTTCCAAAATTCTTTTTACTGTGCGTTCATACTCATTTTGATTGGTAAAATTATTGGAAAATATGTTTGTGAAGAATAACATGCATGAACACTCTTAGTGTGGCAATTTACATATGCTTCTGCACAATATTCAATCTGAAGACTATTACAGCTATACCTAGTGAGTTCTATTGCTGGTGTTGTGATGACTAGACATGTTGCCGACAAACTGATAATTCTTATGGCTATGCCAATTCTGTACCAAGTCCAATGACAACACAACTAACAGGTCACATGTAATAAGGATTTTACTGTGGATTCAGATTTAGGTGGAAGGATATTACGGTCAAAAAGCAACCGATGCTCCATCTGCTCTTTCATTGTTGATACTTGCATAGTCAAGATCATCTGGACAGTATTTTTGCTGTGTTACAGAGGATGACTCTCATCCACCAAATTATTATTTAGGTGCTTCATTCAACAAGTAATATTTTTAAATACTTGGAAGTAAAACATGAAATCAACAAACAAGAAATATTAAGGATATGACTTTCAAACGAAGTGGGTGGTGAATTGAAAGAAACAGGAGAAAGGGAAAGGCAAATTGGAAGTCACTTGATAAATATACTTGTGTTTGTGTGCAGCAATTAAAATGAGCAACAGAAAGTTTTAACAAAAACAGATACCTGCAGTTGAAGTTGGTGTGCTTGTAGTTTCTGATGTTTCCGTGGTGGTTACCATGGAAGTAGGGTTTGTTGTTTCTTGTTATAAGACAAAAAACACAATACATTAATAGTGTGAATAAACTGAAGCAGTAATGTGAACTGCTATCAGTGATGGTTAAAACACTTAGGCCCAGATTCTGAAACTTGTCACCCAACCCAGCACAGCAGGCAAAAGTTTATTTCCCTGTATTTAATCTGAAGAGTTTCCCAGCTTGTAGTTAGTGAATCCTCAAGCTGGAGTGCAACAGACAAATGTTATTCCTGCTAAATTGTCAATTCTCAAGGGCCACGTAATTTGTGCTACATACCATTTGCAACTAACGGGTCATTCATAAAAAAGGATTTTTTGGTGAATTCAGATTTAAGAGCAAGCAGTCTTCAGTCGCAAAACAACAGATGCTTCATATGAGTACTCAGAGCCTGACTAACAAAGGTAAACGTGCACTTTTGGGTAAGTTTTATGTTTCTTTCCAATTCACAGAATAATTTTCATATTAAGCCCTGTATTAGCACCTATCTTTTTATATGCTGAGTCTCTCCACTATTGTGGAGTCTCCGTAGGCGTAAAGATACAACTCCTAAAATTCCTTTGTGAAATGGAAAAAATCAGAAGCCTATACAAAAGTGTACAATTACATCTGTAAATGAGGGATTCAGTGTTCTTTTATATTTGTATACCCATAGTCATCTGGATTGCATAATTGCCTTTTTCCATTGGATGCCCCACATCTACCAAGTAATGAATCAGGCTCTTGGTTTGAAAAGTACATGTTTTTAAGCATTCAAAAGTAAAATACAAAACAGATATCGAGACATAATTAAAAGATTAAAAAGAAATAGAAAGAATGATTGACGTGAAAAGAAAGGCTAAAGAAAGGAGAAATAAAAGACACATAATAAAATAAACTGTGCTTGTGAGCGACACTGAAAAATAGAAACAAAGAAACATGATGAACCAAAGAAGATACCTGCAGTTGATGATAATGTGCTTGTACTTTCATATGTCACTGTGGTTACCAAGGTAGTAGGTTTTGTCGTTTCTTGTTACAGGAGAAAAAACAAAAGACATTACTACCGAGAATGATCTAATGCAGTAATCCAAAATTGATATCAGTGATTTTTACAACACAGGGTGCTAAATGTTTGCCCTCATTATGAATGTGTCAATATAATTGATATAATTGTCCCTCTTGCAAAATAATTTTTACTGTGCGTTCATACTCATTCGGATTGGTAAAATTATTGGAAAATATGTTTGTGAAGAATAACATGCATGAACACTCTTAGTGTGGCAATTTACATATGCTTCTCCACAATATTCAATCTGAAGACTATTACAGCTATACCTAGTGAGTTCTATTGCTGGTGTGGTGATGACTAGACATGTTGCCGACAAACTGATAATTCTTATGGCTATGCCAATTCTGTACCAAGTCCAATGACAACACAACTAACAGGTCACATGTAATAAGGATTTTACTATGCATTCAGATTTAGGTGGAAGGATACTACGGTCAAAAAGCAACAGATGCTCCATCTGCTCTTTCATTGTTGATATTTGTATACTCAAGATCATCTGGACAGTATTTTTTCTGTGTTACAGAGGATGACTCTCATCCACCAAATTATTATTTAGGTGCTTCATTCAACAAGTAATATTTTTAAATACTTGGAAGTGAAATATGAAATCAACAAACAAGAAATATTAAAGATATGACTTTCAAACGAAGTGGGTGGTGAAATGAAAGAAACAGGAGAAAGGGAAAGGCAAAATGGAAGACACTTGATGAAAATACATGGGTTTGTGTGCAGCAATTAAAATGAGCAACAAAATGTTTTAACAAAAACAGATACCTGCAGTTGAAGTTGGTGTGCTTGTAGTTTCTGATGTTTCCGTGGTGGTTACCATGGAAGTAGGGTTTGTTGTT
Organism: Pleurodeles waltl; assembly: GCF_031143425.1. NCBI lineage: Eukaryota > Metazoa > Chordata > Amphibia > Caudata > Salamandridae > Pleurodeles > Pleurodeles waltl. Next base: position 18,013,945 of record NC_090450.1, on the reverse strand, counting down.
TCTTGTTATAAGACAAAAAACACAATACATTAATGCTGTGAATAAACTGAAGCAGTAATGTGAACTGCTATCAGTGATGGTTAAAACACTTAGGCCCAGATTCTGAAACTTGTCACCCAACCCAGCACAGCAGGCAAAAGTTTATTTCCCTGTATTTAATCTGAAGAGTGACCCAGCTTGTAGTTAGTGAATCCTCAAGCTGGAGTGCAACAGACAAATGTTATTCCTGCTAAATGGTCAATTCTCAAGGGCCACGTAATTTGTGCTACATACCATTTGCAACTAACGGGTCGTTCATAAAAAAGGATTTTTTGGTGAATTCAGATTTAAGAGCAAGCAGTCTTCAGTGGCAAAACAACAGATGCTTCATAAGAGTACTCAGGGCCTGACTAACAAAGGTAAACGTACACTTTTGTGTACGTTTTATGTTTCTTTCCAATTCACAGAATAATTTTCATAGTAAGCTCTTTATTAGCACCAATCTTTTTATATGCTGAGTCTCTCCACTATTGTGGAGTCTCCGCAGGCGTAAAGATACAACTCCTAAAATTCCTTTGTGAAATGGAAAAAATCAGAAGCCTATACGAAAGTGTACAATTACATCTGTAAAGGAGGGATTCAGTGTTCATTTATATTTGTATACCCATAGTCATCTGGATTGCATAATTGCCTTTTTCCATTGGATGCCCCACATCTACCAAGTAATGAATCAGGCTCTTGGTTTGAGAAGTACATGTTTTTAAGCATTCAAAAGTAAAATATAAAACAGAAATCGAGATATAATTAAAAGATTAAAAAGAAATAGAAAGAATGATTGAAATGAAAAGAAAGTCTAAAGAAAGGAGAAATAAAAGACACATAATAAAATAAACTGTGCTTGTGAGCGACACGTAAAACAGAAACATAGAAACATGATGAACCAAAGAAGATACCTGCAGTTGATGATAATGTGCTTGTACTTTCAGATGTCACTGTGGTTACCAAGGTAGTAGGTTTTGTTGTTTCTTGTTACAGGAGAAAAAACAAAAGCCATTACTACCGAGAATGATCTAATGCAGTAATCCAAAATTGATATCAGTGATTTTTACAACAGTGGGTGCTAAATGATTGCCCTCATTATGAATGTGTCAATATAATTGATATAATTGTCCCTCTTCCAAAATTATTTTTACTGTGCGTTCATACTCATTCGGATTGGTAAAATTATTGGAAAATTTGTTTGTGAAGAATAACATGCATGAACACTCTTAGTGTGGCAATTTACAAATGCTTCTCCACAATATTCAATCTGAAGACTATTACAGCTATACCTAGTGAGTTCTATTGCTGGTGTGGTTATGACTAGACATGTTGCCGACAAACTGATAATTCTTATGGCTATGCCAATTCTGTACCAAGTCCAATGACAACACAACTAACAGGTCACATGTAATAAGGATTTTACTATGGATTCAGATTTAGGTGGAAGGATACTACGGTCAAAAAGCAACAGATGCTCCATCTGCTCTTTCATTGTTGATATTTGTATAGTCAAGATCATCTGGACAGTATTTTTGCTGTGTTACAGAGGATGACTCTCATCCACCAAATTATTATTTAGGTGCTTCATTCAACAAGTAATATTTTTAAATACTTGGAAGTGAAATATGAAATCAACAAACAAGAAATATTAAAGATATGACTTTCAAACGAAGTGGGTGGTGAAATGAAAGAAACAGGAGAAAGGGAAAGGCAAAATGGAACACACTTGATGAAAATACTTGTGTTTGTGTGCAGCAATTAAAATGAGCAACAAAACGTTTTAACAAAAACAGATACCTGCAGTTGAAGTTGGTGTGCTTGTAGTTTCTGATGTTTCTGTGGTGGTTACCATGGAAGTAGGGTTTGTTGTTTCTTGTTATAAGACAAAAAACACAATACATTAATACTGTGAATAAACTGAAGCAGTAATGTGAACTGCTATCAGTGATGGTTAAAACACTTAGTCCCAGATTCTGAAACTTGTCACCCAACCCAGCACAGCAGCCAAAAGTTTATTTCCCTGTATTTAATCTGAAGAGTGACCCAGCTTGTAGTTAGTGAATCCTCAAGCTGGAGTGCAACAGACAAATGTTATTCCTGCTAAATGGTCAATTCTCAAGGGCCACGTAATTTGTGCTATATACCATTTGCAACTAACGGGTCATTCATAAAAAAGGATTTTTTGGTGAATTTAGATTTAAGAGCAAGCAGTCTTCAGTCGCAAAACAACAGATGCTTCATATGAGTACTCAGAGCCTGACTAACAAAGGTAAACGTGCACTTTTGGGTAAGTTTTATGTTTCTTTCCAATTCACAGAATAATTTTCATAGTAAGCCCTCTATTAGCACCTATCTTTTTATATGCTGAGTCTCTCCACTATTCTGGAGTCTCCGCAGGCGTAAAGATACAACTCCTAAAATTCCTTTGTGAAATCGAAAAAATCAGAAGCCTATACGAAAGTGTACAATTACATCTGTAAAGGAGGGATTCAGTGTTCATTTATATTTGTATACCCATAGTCATCTGGATTGCATAATTGCCTTTTACCATTGGATGCCCCACATCTACCAAGTAATGAATCAGGCTCTTGGTTTGAGAAGTACATGTTTTTAAGCATTCAAAAGTAAAATATAAAACAGAAATTGAGATATAATTAAACGATTAAAAGTAATAGAAAGAATGATTGAAATGAAAAGAAAGTCTAAAGAAAGGAGAAATAAAAGACACATAATAAAATAAACTGTGCTTGTGAGCGACACTGAAAAACAGAAACAAAGAAACATGATGAACCAAAGAAGATACCTGCAGTTGATGATAATGTGCTTGTACTTTCAGATGTCACTGTGGTTACCAAGGTAGTAGGTTTTGTCGTTTCTTGTTACAGGAGAAAAAACAAAAGCCATTACTACCTAGAATGATCTAATGCAGTAATCCAAAATTGATATCAGTGATTTTTACAACAGTGGGTGCTAAATGTTTGCGCTCATTATGAATGTGTCAAAATAATTGATATAATTGTCCCCCTTCCAAAATTCTTTTTACTGTGCGTTCATACTCATTTTGATTGGTAAAATTATTGGAAAATATGTTTGTGAAGAATAACATGCATGAACACTCTTAGTGTGGCAATTTACATATGCTTCTGCACAATATTCAATCTGAAGACTATTACAGCTATACCTAGTGAGTTCTATTGCTGGTGTTGTGATGACTAGACATGTTGCCGACAAACTGATAATTCTTATGGCTATGCCAATTCTGTACCAAGTCCAATGACAACACAACTAACAGGTCACATGTAATAAGGATTTTACTGTGGATTCAGATTTAGGTGGAAGGATATTACGGTCAAAAAGCAACCGATGCTCCATCTGCTCTTTCATTGTTGATACTTGCATAGTCAAGATCATCTGGACAGTATTTTTGCTGTGTTACAGAGGATGACTCTCATCCACCAAATTATTATTTAGGTGCTTCATTCAACAAGTAATATTTTTAAATACTTGGAAGTAAAACATGAAATCAACAAACAAGAAATATTAAGGATATGACTTTCAAACGAAGTGGGTGGTGAATTGAAAGAAACAGGAGAAAGGGAAAGGCAAATTGGAAGTCACTTGATAAATATACTTGTGTTTGTGTGCAGCAATTAAAATGAGCAACAGAAAGTTTTAACAAAAACAGATACCTGCAGTTGAAGTTGGTGTGCTTGTAGTTTCTGATGTTTCCGTGGTGGTTACCATGGAAGTAGGGTTTGTTGTTTCTTGTTATAAGACAAAAAACACAATACATTAATAGTGTGAATAAACTGAAGCAGTAATGTGAACTGCTATCAGTGATGGTTAAAACACTTAGGCCCAGATTCTGAAACTTGTCACCCAACCCAGCACAGCAGGCAAAAGTTTATTTCCCTGTATTTAATCTGAAGAGTTTCCCAGCTTGTAGTTAGTGAATCCTCAAGCTGGAGTGCAACAGACAAATGTTATTCCTGCTAAATGGTCAATTCTCAAGGGCCACGTAATTTGTGCTACATACCATTTGCAACTAACGGGTCATTCATAAAAAAGGATTTTTTGGTGAATTCAGATTTAAGAGCAAGCAGTCTTCAGTCGCAAAACAACAGATGCTTCATATGAGTACTCAGAGCCTGACTAACAAAGGTAAACGTGCACTTTTGGGTAAGTTTTATGTTTCTTTCCAATTCACAGAATAATTTTCATATTAAGCCCTGTATTAGCACCTATCTTTTTATATGCTGAGTCTCTCCACTATTGTGGAGTCTCCGTAGGCGTAAAGATACAACTCCTAAAATTCCTTTGTGAAATGGAAAAAATCAGAAGCCTATACAAAAGTGTACAATTACATCTGTAAATGAGGGATTCAGTGTTCTTTTATATTTGTATACCCATAGTCATCTGGATTGCATAATTGCCTTTTTCCATTGGATGCCCCACATCTACCAAGTAATGAATCAGGCTCTTGGTTTGAAAAGTACATGTTTTTAAGCATTCAAAAGTAAAATACAAAACAGATATCGAGACATAATTAAAAGATTAAAAAGAAATAGAAAGAATGATTGACGTGAAAAGAAAGGCTAAAGAAAGGAGAAATAAAAGACACATAATAAAATAAACTGTGCTTGTGAGCGACACTGAAAAATAGAAACAAAGAAACATGATGAACCAAAGAAGATACCTGCAGTTGATGATAATGTGCTTGTACTTTCATATGTCACTGTGGTTACCAAGGTAGTAGGTTTTGTCGTTTCTTGTTACAGGAGAAAAAACAAAAGACATTACTACCGAGAATGATCTAATGCAGTAATCCAAAATTGATATCAGTGATTTTTACAACACAGGGTGCTAAATGTTTGCCCTCATTATGAATGTGTCAATATAATTGATATAATTGTCCCTCTTGCAAAATAATTTTTACTGTGCGTTCATACTCATTCGGATTGGTAAAATTATTGGAAAATATGTTTGTGAAGAATAACATGCATGAACACTCTTAGTGTGGCAATTTACATATGCTTCTCCACAATATTCAATCTGAAGACTATTACAGCTATACCTAGTGAGTTCTATTGCTGGTGTGGTGATGACTAGACATGTTGCCGACAAACTGATAATTCTTATGGCTATGCCAATTCTGTACCAAGTCCAATGACAACACAACTAACAGGTCACATGTAATAAGGATTTTACTATGCATTCAGATTTAGGTGGAAGGATACTACGGTCAAAAAGCAACAGATGCTCCATCTGCTCTTTCATTGTTGATATTTGTATACTCAAGATCATCTGGACAGTATTTTTTCTGTGTTACAGAGGATGACTCTCATCCACCAAATTATTATTTAGGTGCTTCATTCAACAAGTAATATTTTTAAATACTTGGAAGTGAAATATGAAATCAACAAACAAGAAATATTAAAGATATGACTTTCAAACGAAGTGGGTGGTGAAATGAAAGAAACAGGAGAAAGGGAAAGGCAAAATGGAAGACACTTGATGAAAATACATGGGTTTGTGTGCAGCAATTAAAATGAGCAACAAAATGTTTTAACAAAAACAGATACCTGCAGTTGAAGTTGGTGTGCTTGTAGTTTCTGATGTTTCCGTGGTGGTTACCATGGAAGTAGGGTTTGTTGTTTCTTGTTATAAGACAAAAAACACAATACATTAATGCTGTGAATAAACTGAAGCAGTAATGTGAACTGCTATCAGTGATGGTTAAAACACTTAGGCCCAGATTCTGAAACTTGTCACCCAACCCAGCACAGCAGGCAAAAGTTTATTTCCCTGTATTTAATCTGAAGAGTGACCCAGCTTGTAGTTAGTGAATCCTCAAGCTGGAGTGCAACAGACAAATGTTATTCCTGCTAAATGGTCAATTCTCAAGGGCCACGTAATTTGTGCTACATACCATTTGCAACTAACGGGTCGTTCATAAAAAAGGATTTTTTGGTGAATTCAGATTTAAGAGCAAGCAGTCTTCAGTGGCAAAACAACAGATGCTTCATAAGAGTACTCAGGGCCTGACTAACAAAGGTAAACGTACACTTTTGTGTACGTTTTATGTTTCTTTCCAATTCACAGAATAATTTTCATAGTAAGCTCTTTATTAGCACCAATCTTTTTATATGCTGAGTCTCTCCACTATTGTGGAGTCTCCGCAGGCGTAAAGATACAACTCCTAAAATTCCTTTGTGAAATGGAAAAAATCAGAAGCCTATACGAAAGTGTACAATTACATCTGTAAAGGAGGGATTCAGTGTTCATTTATATTTGTATACCCATAGTCATCTGGATTGCATAATTGCCTTTTTCCATTGGATGCCCCACATCTACCAAGTAATGAATCAGGCTCTTGGTTTGAGAAGTACATGTTTTTAAGCATTCAAAAGTAAAATATAAAACAGAAATCGAGATATAATTAAAAGATTAAAAAGAAATAGAAAGAATGATTGAAATGAAAAGAAAGTCTAAAGAAAGGAGAAATAAAAGACACATAATAAAATAAACTGTGCTTGTGAGCGACACGTAAAACAGAAACATAGAAACATGATGAACCAAAGAAGATACCTGCAGTTGATGATAATGTGCTTGTACTTTCAGATGTCACTGTGGTTACCAAGGTAGTAGGTTTTGTTGTTTCTTGTTACAGGAGAAAAAACAAAAGCCATTACTACCGAGAATGATCTAATGCAGTAATCCAAAATTGATATCAGTGATTTTTACAACAGTGGGTGCTAAATGATTGCCCTCATTATGAATGTGTCAATATAATTGATATAATTGTCCCTCTTCCAAAATTATTTTTACTGTGCGTTCATACTCATTCGGATTGGTAAAATTATTGGAAAATTTGTTTGTGAAGAATAACATGCATGAACACTCTTAGTGTGGCAATTTACAAATGCTTCTCCACAATATTCAATCTGAAGACTATTACAGCTATACCTAGTGAGTTCTATTGCTGGTGTGGTTATGACTAGACATGTTGCCGACAAACTGATAATTCTTATGGCTATGCCAATTCTGTACCAAGTCCAATGACAACACAACTAACAGGTCACATGTAATAAGGATTTTACTATGGATTCAGATTTAGGTGGAAGGATACTACGGTCAAAAAGCAACAGATGCTCCATCTGCTCTTTCATTGTTGATATTTGTATAGTCAAGATCATCTGGACAGTATTTTTGCTGTGTTACAGAGGATGACTCTCATCCACCAAATTATTATTTAGGTGCTTCATTCAACAAGTAATATTTTTAAATACTTGGAAGTGAAATATGAAATCAACAAACAAGAAATATTAAAGATATGACTTTCAAACGAAGTGGGTGGTGAAATGAAAGAAACAGGAGAAAGGGAAAGGCAAAATGGAACACACTTGATGAAAATACTTGTGTTTGTGTGCAGCAATTAAAATGAGCAACAAAACGTTTTAACAAAAACAGATACCTGCAGTTGAAGTTGGTGTGCTTGTAGTTTCTGATGTTTCTGTGGTGGTTACCATGGAAGTAGGGTTTGTTGTTTCTTGTTATAAGACAAAAAACACAATACATTAATACTGTGAATAAACTGAAGCAGTAATGTGAACTGCTATCAGTGATGGTTAAAACACTTAGTCCCAGATTCTGAAACTTGTCACCCAACCCAGCACAGCAGCCAAAAGTTTATTTCCCTGTATTTAATCTGAAGAGTGACCCAGCTTGTAGTTAGTGAATCCTCAAGCTGGAGTGCAACAGACAAATGTTATTCCTGCTAAATGGTCAATTCTCAAGGGCCACGTAATTTGTGCTATATACCATTTGCAACTAACGGGTCATTCATAAAAAAGGATTTTTTGGTGAATTTAGATTTAAGAGCAAGCAGTCTTCAGTCGCAAAACAACAGATGCTTCATATGAGTACTCAGAGCCTGACTAACAAAGGTAAACGTGCACTTTTGGGTAAGTTTTATGTTTCTTTCCAATTCACAGAATAATTTTCATAGTAAGCCCTCTATTAGCACCTATCTTTTTATATGCTGAGTCTCTCCACTATTCTGGAGTCTCCGCAGGCGTAAAGATACAACTCCTAAAATTCCTTTGTGAAATCGAAAAAATCAGAAGCCTATACGAAAGTGTACAATTACATCTGTAAAGGAGGGATTCAGTGTTCATTTATATTTGTATACCCATAGTCATCTGGATTGCATAATTGCCTTTTACCATTGGATGCCCCACATCTACCAAGTAATGAATCAGGCTCTTGGTTTGAGAAGTACATGTTTTTAAGCATTCAAAAGTAAAATATAAAACAGAAATTGAGATATAATTAAACGATTAAAAGTAATAGAAAGAATGATTGAAATGAAAAGAAAGTCTAAAGAAAGGAGAAATAAAAGACACATAATAAAATAAACTGTGCTTGTGAGCGACACTGAAAAACAGAAACAAAGAAACATGATGAACCAAAGAAGATACCTGCAGTTGATGATAATGTGCTTGTACTTTCAGATGTCACTGTGGTTACCAAGGTAGTAGGTTTTGTCGTTTCTTGTTACAGGAGAAAAAACAAAAGCCATTACTACCTAGAATGATCTAATGCAGTAATCCAAAATTGATATCAGTGATTTTTACAACAGTGGGTGCTAAATGTTTGCGCTCATTATGAATGTGTCAAAATAATTGATATAATTGTCCCCCTTCCAAAATTCTTTTTACTGTGCGTTCATACTCATTTTGATTGGTAAAATTATTGGAAAATATGTTTGTGAAGAATAACATGCATGAACACTCTTAGTGTGGCAATTTACATATGCTTCTGCACAATATTCAATCTGAAGACTATTACAGCTATACCTAGTGAGTTCTATTGCTGGTGTTGTGATGACTAGACATGTTGCCGACAAACTGATAATTCTTATGGCTATGCCAATTCTGTACCAAGTCCAATGACAACACAACTAACAGGTCACATGTAATAAGGATTTTACTGTGGATTCAGATTTAGGTGGAAGGATATTACGGTCAAAAAGCAACCGATGCTCCATCTGCTCTTTCATTGTTGATACTTGCATAGTCAAGATCATCTGGACAGTATTTTTGCTGTGTTACAGAGGATGACTCTCATCCACCAAATTATTATTTAGGTGCTTCATTCAACAAGTAATATTTTTAAATACTTGGAAGTAAAACATGAAATCAACAAACAAGAAATATTAAGGATATGACTTTCAAACGAAGTGGGTGGTGAATTGAAAGAAACAGGAGAAAGGGAAAGGCAAATTGGAAGTCACTTGATAAAAATACTTGTGTTTGTGTGCAGCAATTAAAATGAGCAACAGAAAGTTTTAACAAAAACAGATACCTGCAGTTGAAGTTGGTGTGCTTGTAGTTTCTGATGTTTCCGTGGTGGTTACCATGGAAGTAGGGTTTGTTGTTTCTTGTTATAAGACAAAAAACACAATACATTAATAGTGTGAATAAACTGAAGCAGTAATGTGAACTGCTATCAGTGATGGTTAAAACACTTAGGCCCAGATTCTGAAACTTGTCACCCAACCCAGCACAGCAGGCAAAAGTTTATTTCCCTGTATTTAATCTGAAGAGTTTCCCAGCTTGTAGTTAGTGAATCCTCAAGCTGGAGTGCAACAGACAAATGTTATTCCTGCTAAATGGTCAATTCTCAAGGGCCACGTAATTTGTGCTACATACCATTTGCAACTAACGGGTCATTCATAAAAAAGGATTTTTTGGTGAATTCAGATTTAAGAGCAAGCAGTCTTCAGTCGCAAAACAACAGATGCTTCATATGAGTACTCAGAGCCTGACTAACAAAGGTAAACGTGCACTTTTGGGTAAGTTTTATGTTTCTTTCCAATTCACAGAATAATTTTCATATTAAGCCCTGTATTAGCACCTATCTTTTTATATGCTGAGTCTCTCCACTATTGTGGAGTCTCCGTAGGCGTAAAGATACAACTCCTAAAATTCCTTTGTGAAATGGAAAAAATCAGAAGCCTATACAAAAGTGTACAATTACATCTGTAAATGAGGGATTCAGTGTTCTTTTATATTTGTATACCCATAGTCATCTGGATTGCATAATTGCCTTTTTCCATTGGATGCCCCACATCTACCAAGTAATGAATCAGGCTCTTGGTTTGAAAAGTACATGTTTTTAAGCATTCAAAAGTAAAATACAAAACAGATATCGAGACATAATTAAAAGATTAAAAAGAAATAGAAAGAATGATTGACGTGAAAAGAAAGGCTAAAGAAAGGAGAAATAAAAGACACATAATAAAATAAACTGTGCTTGTGAGCGACACTGAAAAATAGAAACAAAGAAACATGATGAACCAAAGAAGATACCTGCAGTTGATGATAATGTGCTTGTACTTTCATATGTCACTGTGGTTACCAAGGTAGTAGGTTTTGTCGTTTCTTGTTACAGGAGAAAAAACAAAAGACATTACTACCGAGAATGATCTAATGCAGTAATCCAAAATTGATATCAGTGATTTTTACAACACAGGGTGCTAAATGTTTGCCCTCATTATGAATGTGTCAATATAATTGATATAATTGTCCCTCTTGCAAAATAATTTTTACTGTGCGTTCATACTCATTCGGATTGGTAAAATTATTGGAAAATATGTTTGTGAAGAATAACATGCATGAACACTCTTAGTGTGGCAATTTACATATGCTTCTCCACAATATTCAATCTGAAGACTATTACAGCTATACCTAGTGAGTTCTATTGCTGGTGTGGTGATGACTAGACATGTTGCCGACAAACTGATAATTCTTATGGCTATGCCAATTCTGTACCAAGTCCAATGACAACACAACTAACAGGTCACATGTAATAAGGATTTTACTATGCATTCAGATTTAGGTGGAAGGATACTACGGTCAAAAAGCAACAGATGCTCCATCTGCTCTTTCATTGTTGATATTTGTATACTCAAGATCATCTGGACAGTATTTTTTCTGTGTTACAGAGGATGACTCTCATCCACCAAATTATTATTTAGGTGCTTCATTCAACAAGTAATATTTTTAAATACTTGGAAGTGAAATATGAAATCAACAAACAAGAAATATTAAAGATATGACTTTCAAACGAAGTGGGTGGTGAAATGAAAGAAACAGGAGAAAGGGAAAGGCAAAATGGAAGACACTTGATGAAAATACATGGGTTTGTGTGCAGCAATTAAAATGAGCAACAAAATGTTTTAACAAAAACAGATACCTGCAGTTGAAGTTGGTGTGCTTGTAGTTTCTGATGTTTCCGTGGTGGTTACCATGGAAGTAGGGTTTGTTGTTTCTTGTTATAAGACAAAAAACACAATACATTAATGCTGTGAATAAACTGAAGCAGTAATGTGAACTGCTATCAGTGATGGTTAAAACACTTAGGCCCAGATTCTGAAACTTGTCACCCAACCCAGCACAGCAGGCAAAAGTTTATTTCCCTGTATTTAATCTGAAGAGTGACCCAGCTTGTAGTTAGTGAATCCTCAAGCTGGAGTGCAACAGACAAATGTTATTCCTGCTAAATGGTCAATTCTCAAGGGCCACGTAATTTGTGCTACATACCATTTGCAACTAACGGGTCGTTCATAAAAAAGGATTTTTTGGTGAATTCAGATTTAAGAGCAAGCAGTCTTCAGTGGCAAAACAACAGATGCTTCATAAGAGTACTCAGGGCCTGACTAACAAAGGTAAACGTACACTTTTGTGTACGTTTTATGTTTCTTTCCAATTCACAGAATAATTTTCATAGTAAGCTCTTTATTAGCACCAATCTTTTTATATGCTGAGTCTCTCCACTATTGTGGAGTCTCCGCAGGCGTAAAGATACAACTCCTAAAATTCCTTTGTGAAATGGAAAAAATCAGAAGCCTATACGAAAGTGTACAATTACATCTGTAAAGGAGGGATTCAGTGTTCATTTATATTTGTATACCCATAGTCATCTGGATTGCATAATTGCCTTTTTCCATTGGATGCCCCACATCTACCAAGTAATGAATCAGGCTCTTGGTTTGAGAAGTACATGTTTTTAAGCATTCAAAAGTAAAATATAAAACAGAAATCGAGATATAATTAAAAGATTAAAAAGAAATAGAAATAATGATTGAAATGAAAAGAAAGTCTAAAGAAAGGAGAAATAAAAGACACATAATAAAATAAACTGTGCTTGTGAGCGACACGTAAAACAGAAACAAAGAAACATGATGAACCAAAGAAGATACCTGCAGTTGATGATAATGTGCTTGTACTTTCAGATGTCACTGTGGTTACCAAGGTAGTAGGTTTTGTTGTTTCTTGTTACAGGAGAAAAAACAAAAGCCATTACTACCGAGAATGATCTAATGCAGTAATCCAAAATTGATATCAGCGATTTTTACAACAGTGGGTGCTAAATGATTGCCCTCATTATGAATGTGTCAATATAATTGATATAATTGTCCCTCTTCCAAAATTATTTTTACTGTGCGTTCATACTCATTCGGATTGGTAAAATTATTGGAAAATTTGTTTGTGAAGAATAACATGCATGAACACTCTTAGTGTGGCAATTTACAAATGCTTCTCCACAATATTCAATCTGAAGACTATTACAGCTATACCTAGTGAGTTCTATTGCTGGTGTGGTTATGACTAGACATGTTGCCGACAAACTGATAATTCTTATGGCTATGCCAATTCTGTACCAAGTCCAATGACAACACAACTAACAGGTCACATGTAATAAGGATTTTACTATGGATTCAGATTTAGGTGGAAGGATACTACGGTCAAAAAGCAACAGATGCTCCATCTGCTCTTTCATTGTTGATATTTGTATAGTCAAGATCATCTGGACAGTATTTTTGCTGTGTTACAGAGGATGACTCTCATCCACCAAATTATTATTTAGGTGCTTCATTCAACAAGTAATATTTTTAAATACTTGGAAGTGAAATATGAAATCAACAAACAAGAAATATTAAAGATATGACTTTCAAACGAAGTGGGTGGTGAAATGAAAGAAACAGGAGAAAGGGAAAGGCAAAATGGAACACACTTGATGAAAATACTTGTGTTTGTGTGCAGCAATTAAAATGAGCAACAAAACGTTTTAACAAAAACAGATACCTGCAGTTGAAGTTGGTGTGCTTGTAGTTTCTGATGTTTCCGTGGTGGTTACCATGGAAGTAGGGTTTGTTGTTTCTTGTTATAAGACAAAAAACACAATACATTAATACTGTGAATAAACTGAAGCAGTAATGTGAACTGCTATCAGTGATGGTTAAAACACTTAGTCCCAGATTCTGAAACTTGTCACCCAACCCAGCACAGCAGCCAAAAGTTTATTTCCCTGTATTTAATCTGAAGAGTGACCCAGCTTGTAGTTAGTGAATCCTCAAGCTGGAGTGCAACAGACAAATGTTATTCCTGCTAAATGGTCAATTCTCAAGGGCCACGTAATTTGTGCTATATACCATTTGCAACTAACGGGTCATTCATAAAAAAGGATTTTTTGGTGAATTTAGATTTAAGAGCAAGCAGTCTTCAGTCGCAAAACAACAGATGCTTCATATGAGTACTCAGAGCCTGACTAACAAAGGTAAACGTGCACTTTTGGGTAAGTTTTATGTTTCTTTCCAATTCACAGAATAATTTTCATAGTAAGCCCTCTATTAGCACCTATCTTTTTATATGCTGAGTCTCTCCACTATTCTGGAGTCTCCGCAGGCGTAAAGATACAACTCCTAAAATTCCTTTGTGAAATCGAAAAAATCAGAAGCCTATACGAAAGTGTACAATTACATCTGTAAAGGAGGGATTCAGTGTTCATTTATATTTGTATACCCATAGTCATCTGGATTGCATAATTGCCTTTTACCATTGGATGCCCCACATCTACCAAGTAATGAATCAGGCTCTTGGTTTGAGAAGTACATGTTTTTAAGCATTCAAAAGTAAAATATAAAACAGAAATTGAGATATAATTAAACGATTAAAAGTAATAGAAAGAATGATTGAAATGAAAAGAAAGTCTAAAGAAAGGAGAAATAAAAGACACATAATAAAATAAACTGTGTTTGTGAGCGACACTGAAAAACAGAAACAAAGAAACATGATGAACCAAAGAAGATACCTGCAGTTGATGATAATGTGCTTGTACTTTCAGATGTCACTGTGGTTACCAAGGTAGTAGGTTTTGTCGTTTCTTGTTACAGGAGAAAAAACTAAAGCCATTACTACCTAGAATGATCTAATGCAGTAATCCAAAATTGATATCAGTGATTTTTACAACAGTGGGTGCTAAATGTTTGCGCTCATTATGAATGTGTCAAAATAATTGATATAATTGTCCCCCTTCCAAAATTCTTTTTACTGTGCGTTCATACTCATTTTGATTGGTAAAATTATTGGAAAATATGTTTGTGAAGAATAACATGCATGAACACTCTTAGTGTGGCAATTTACATATGCTTCTGCACAATATTCAATCTGAAGACTATTACAGCTATACCTAGTGAGTTCTATTGCTGGTGTTGTGATGACTAGACATGTTGCCGACAAACTGATAATTCTTATGGCTATGCCAATTCTGTACCAAGTCCAATGACAACACAACTAACAGGTCACATGTAATAAGGATTTTACTGTGGATTCAGATTTAGGTGGAAGGATATTACGGTCAAAAAGCAACCGATGCTCCATCTGCTCTTTCATTGTTGATACTTGCATAGTCAAGATCATCTGGACAGTATTTTTGCTGTGTTACAGAGGATGACTCTCATCCACCAAATTATTATTTAGGTGCTTCATTCAACAAGTAATATTTTTAAATACTTGGAAGTAAAACATGAAATCAACAAACAAGAAATATTAAGGATATGACTTTCAAACGAAGTGGGTGGTGAATTGAAAGAAACAGGAGAAAGGGAAAGGCAAATTGGAAGTCACTTGATAAAAATACTTGTGTTTGTGTGCAGCAATTAAAATGAGCAACAGAAAGTTTTAACAAAAACAGATACCTGCAGTTGAAGTTGGTGTGCTTGTAGTTTCTGATGTTTCCGTGGTGGTTACCATGGAAGTAGGGTTTGTTGTTTCTTGTTATAAGACAAAAAACACAATACATTAATAGTGTGAATAAACTGAAGCAGTAATGTGAACTGCTATCAGTGATGGTTAAAACACTTAGGCCCAGATTCTGAAACTTGTCACCCAACCCAGCACAGCAGGCAAAAGTTTATTTCCCTGTATTTAATCTGAAGAGTTTCCCAGCTTGTAGTTAGTGAATCCTCAAGCTGGAGTGCAACAGACAAATGTTATTCCTGCTAAATGGTCAATTCTCAAGGGCCACGTAATTTGTGCTACATACCATTTGCAACTAACGGGTCATTCATAAAAAAGGATTTTTTGGTGAATTCAGATTTAAGAGCAAGCAGTCTTCAGTCGCAAAACAACAGATGCTTCATATGAGTACTCAGAGCCTGACTAACAAAGGTAAACGTGCACTTTTGGGTAAGTTTTATGTTTCTTTCCAATTCACAGAATAATTTTCATATTAAGCCCTGTATTAGCACCTAGCTTTTTATATGCTGAGTCTCTCCACTATTGTGGAGTCTCCGTAGGCGTAAAGATACAACTCCTAAAATTCCTTTGTGAAATGGAAAAAATCAGAAGCCTATACAAAAGTGTACAATTACATCTGTAAATGAGGGATTCAGTGTTCTTTTATATTTGTATACCCATAGTCATCTGGATTGCATAATTGCCTTTTTCCATTGGATGCCCCACATCTACCAAGTAATGAATCAGGCTCTTGGTTTGAAAAGTACATGTTTTTAAGCATTCAAAAGTAAAATACAAAACAGATATCGAGACATAATTAAAAGATTAAAAAGAAATAGAAAGAATGATTGAAGTGAAAAGAAAGGCTAAAGAAAGGAGAAATAAAAGACACATAATAAAATAAACTGTGCTTGTGAGCGACACTGAAAAATAGAAACAAAGAAACATGATGAACCAAAGAAGATACCTGCAGTTGATGATAATGTGCTTGTACTTTCATATGTCACTGTGGTTACCAAGGTAGTAGGTTTTGTCGTTTCTTGTTACAGGAGAAAAAACAAAAGACATTACTACCGAGAATGATCTAATGCAGTAATCCAAAATTGATATCAGTGATTTTTACAACACAGGGTGCTAAATGTTTGCCCTCATTATGAATGTGTCAATATAATTGATATAATTGTCCCTCTTGCAAAATAATTTTTACTGTGCGTTCATACTCATTCGGATTGGTAAAATTATTGGAAAATATGTTTGTGAAGAATAACATGCATGAACACTCTTAGTGTGGCAATTTACATATGCTTCTCCACAATATTCAATCTGAAGACTATTACAGCTATACCTAGTGAGTTCTATTGCTGGTGTGGTGATGACTAGACATGTTGCCGACAAACTGATAATTCTTATGGCTATGCCAATTCTGTACCAAGTCCAATGACAACACAACTAACAGGTCACATGTAATAAGGATTTTACTATGGATTCAGATTTAGGTGGAAGGATACTACGGTCAAAAAGCAACAGATGCTCCATCTGCTCTTTCATTGTTGATATTTGTATACTCAAGATCATCTGGACAGTATTTTTTCTGTGTTACAGAGGATGACTCTCATCCACCAAATTATTATTTAGGTGCTTCATTCAACAAGTAATATTTTTAAATACTTGGAAGTGAAATATGAAATCAACAAACAAGAAATATTAAAGATATGACTTTCAAACGAAGTGGGTGGTGAAATGAAAGAAACAGGAGAAAGGGAAAGGCAAAATGGAAGACACTTGATGAAAATACATGGGTTTGTGTGCAGCAATTAAAATGAGCAACAAAATGTTTTAACAAAAACAGATACCTGCAGTTGAAGTTGGTGTGCTTGTAGTTTCTGATGTTTCCGTGGTGGTTACCATGGAAGTAGGGTTTGTTGTTTCTTGTTATAAGACAAAAAACACAATACATTAATGCTGTGAATAAACTGAAGCAGTAATGTGAACTGCTATCAGTGATGGTTAAAACACTTAGGCCCAGATTCTGAAACTTGTCACCCAACCCAGCACAGCAGGCAAAAGTTTATTTCCCTGTATTTAATCTGAAGAGTGACCCAGCTTGTAGTTAGTGAATCCTCAAGCTGGAGTGCAACAGACAAATGTTATTCCTGCTAAATGGTCAATTCTCAAGGGCCACGTAATTTGTGCTACATACCATTTGCAACTAACGGGTCATTCATAAAAAAGGATTTTTTGGTGAATTCAGATTTAAGAGCAAGCAGTCTTCAGTGGCAAAACAACAGATGCTTCATAAGAGTACTCAGGGCCTGACTAACAAAGGTAAACGTACACTTTTGTGTACGTTTTATGTTTCTTTCCAATTCACAGAATAATTTTCATAGTAAGCTCTTTATTAGCACCAATCTTTTTATATGCTGAGTCTCTCCACTATTGTGGAGTCTCCGCAGGCGTAAAGATACAACTCCTAAAATTCCTTTGTGAAATGGAAAAAATCAGAAGCCTATACGAAAGTGTACAATTACATCTGTAAAGGAGGGATTCAGTGTTCATTTATATTTGTATACCCATAGTCATCTGGATTGCATAATTGCCTTTTTCCATTGGATGCCCCACATCTACCAAGTAATGAATCAGGCTCTTGGTTTGAGAAGTACATGTTTTTAAGCATTCAAAAGTAAAATATAAAACAGAAATCGAGATATAATTAAAAGATTAAAAAGAAATAGAAAGAATGATTGAAATGAAAAGAAAGTCTAAAGAAAGGAGAAATAAAAGACACATAATAAAATAAACTGTGCTTGTGAGCGACACGTAAAACAGAAACAAAGAAACATGATGAACCAAAGAAGATACCTGCAGTTGATGATAATGTGCTTGTACTTTCAGATGTCACTGTGGTTACCAAGGTAGTAGGTTTTGTTGTTTCTTGTTACAGGAGAAAAAACAAAAGCCATTACTACCGAGAATGATCTAATGCAGTAATCCAAAATTGATATCAGTGATTTTTACAACAGTGGGTGCTAAATGATTGCCCTCATTATGAATGTGTCAATATAATTGATATAATTGTCCCTCTTCCAAAATTATTTTTACTGTGCGTTCATACTCATTCGGATTGGTAAAATTATTGGAAAATTTGTTTGTGAAGAATAACATGCATGAACACTCTTAGTGTGGCAATTTACAAATGCTTCTCCACAATATTCAATCTGAAGACTATTACAGCTATACCTAGTGAGTTCTATTGCTGGTGTGGTTATGACTAGACATGTTGCCGACAAACTGATAATTCTTATGGCTATGCCAATTCTGTACCAAGTCCAATGACAACACAACTAACAGGTCACATGTAATAAGGATTTTACTATGGATTCAGATTTAGGTGGAAGGATACTACGGTCAAAAAGCAACAGATGCTCCATCTGCTCTTTCATTGTTGATATTTGTATAGTCAAGATCATCTGGACAGTATTTTTGCTGTGTTACAGAGGATGACTCTCATCCACCAAATTATTATTTAGGGGCTTCATTCAACAAGTAATATTTTTAAATACTTGGAAGTGAAATATGAAATCAACAAACAAGAAATATTAAAGATATGACTTTCAAACGAAGTGGGTGGTGAAATGAAAGAAACAGGAGAAAGGGAAAGGCAAAATGGAACACACTTGATGAAAATACTTGTGTTTGTGTGCAGCAATTAAAATGAGCAACAAAACGTTTTAACAAAAACAGATACCTGCAGTTGAAGTTGGTGTGCTTGTAGTTTCTGATGTTTCCGTGGTGGTTACCATGGAAGTAGGGTTTGTTGTTTCTTGTTATAAGACAAAAAACACAATACATTAATACTGTGAATAAACTGAAGCAGTAATGTGAACTGCTATCAGTGATGGTTAAAACACTTAGTCCCAGATTCTGAAACTTGTCACCCAACCCAGCACAGCAGCCAAAAGTTTATTTCCCTGTATTTAATCTGAAGAGTGACCCAGCTTGTAGTTAGTGAATCCTCAAGCTGGAGTGCAACAGACAAATGTTATTCCTGCTAAATGGTCAATTCTCAAGGGCCACGTAATTTGTGCTATATACCATTTGCAACTAACGGGTCATTCATAAAAAAGGATTTTTTGGTGAATTTAGATTTAAGAGCAAGCAGTCTTCAGTCGCAAAACAACAGATGCTTCATATGAGTACTCAGAGCCTGACTAACAAAGGTAAACGTGCACTTTTGGGTAAGTTTTATGTTTCTTTCCAATTCACAGAATAATTTTCATAGTAAGCCCTCTATTAGCACCTATCTTTTTATATGCTGAGTCTCTCCACTATTCTGGAGTCTCCGCAGGCGTAAAGATACAACTCCTAAAATTCCTTTGTGAAATCGAAAAAATCAGAAGCCTATACGAAAGTGTACAATTACATCTGTAAAGGAGGGATTCAGTGTTCATTTATATTTGTATACCCATAGTCATCTGGATTGCATAATTGCCTTTTACCATTGGATGCCCCACATCTACCAAGTAATGAATCAGGCTCTTGGTTTGAGAAGTACATGTTTTTAAGCATTCAAAAGGAAAATATAAAATAGAAATTGAGATATAATTAAACGATTAAAAGTAATAGAAAGAATGATTGAAATGAAAAGAAAGTCTAAAGAAAGGAGAAATAAAAGACACATAATAAAATAAACTGTGTTTGTGAGCGACACTGAAAAACAGAAACAAAGAAACATGATGAACCAAAGAAGATACCTGCAGTTGATGATAATGTGCTTGTACTTTCAGATGTCACTGTGGTTACCAAGGTAGTAGGTTTTGTCGTTTCTTGTTACAGGAGAAAAAACTAAAGCCATTACTACCTAGAATGATCTAATGCAGTAATCCAAAATTGATATCAGTGATTTTTACAACAGTGGGTGCTAAATGTTTGCGCTCATTATGAATGTGTCAAAATAATTGATATAATTGTCCCCCTTCCAAAATTCTTTTTACTGTGCGTTCATACTCATTTTGATTGGTAAAATTATTGGAAAATATGTTTGTGAAGAATAACATGCATGAACACTCTTAGTGTGGCAATTTACATATGCTTCTGCACAATATTCAATCTGAAGACTATTACAGCTATACCTAGTGAGTTCTATTGCTGGTGTTGTGATGACTAGACATGTTGCCGACAAACTGATAATTCTTATGGCTATGCCAATTCTGTACCAAGTCCAATGACAACACAACTAACAGGTCACATGTAATAAGGATTTTACTGTGGATTCAGATTTAGGTGGAAGGATATTACGGTCAAAAAGCAACCGATGCTCCATCTGCTCTTTCATTGTTGATACTTGCATAGTCAAGATCATCTGGACAGTATTTTTGCTGTGTTACAGAGGATGACTCTCATCCACCAAATTATTATTTAGGTGCTTCATTCAACAAGTAATATTTTTAAATACTTGGAAGTAAAACATGAAATCAACAAACAAGAAATATTAAGGATATGACTTTCAAACGAAGTGGGTGGTGAATTGAAAGAAACAGGAGAAAGGGAAAGGCAAATTGGAAGTCACTTGATAAAAATACTTGTGTTTGTGTGCAGCAATTAAAATGAGCAACAGAAAGTTTTAACAAAAACAGATACCTGCAGTTGAAGTTGGTGTGCTTGTAGTTTCTGATGTTTCCGTGGTGGTTACCATGGAAGTAGGGTTTGTTGTTTCTTGTTATAAGACAAAAAACACAATACATTAATAGTGTGAATAAACTGAAGCAGTAATGTGAACTGCTATCAGTGATGGTTAAAACACTTAGGCCCAGATTCTGAAACTTGTCACCCAACCCAGCACAGCAGGCAAAAGTTTATTTCCCTGTATTTAATCTGAAGAGTTTCCCAGCTTGTAGTTAGTGAATCCTCAAGCTGGAGTGCAACAGACAAATGTTATTCCTGCTAAATGGTCAATTCTCAAGGGCCACGTAATTTGTGCTACATACCATTTGCAACTAACGGGTCATTCATAAAAAAGGATTTTTTGGTGAATTCAGATTTAAGAGCAAGCAGTCTTCAGTCGCAAAACAACAGATGCTTCATATGAGTACTCAGAGCCTGACTAACAAAGGTAAACGTGCACTTTTGGGTAAGTTTTATGTTTCTTTCCAATTCACAGAATTATTTTCATATTAAGCCCTGTATTAGCACCTATCTTTTTATATGCTGAGTCTCTCCACTATTGTGGAGTCTCCGTAGGCGTAAAGATACAACTCCTAAAATTCCTTTGTGAAATGGAAAAAATCAGAAGCCTATACAAAAGTGTACAATTACATCTGTAAATGAGGGATTCAGTGTTCTTTTATATTTGTATACCCATAGTCATCTGGATTGCATAATTGCCTTTTTCCATTGGATGCCCCACATCTACCAAGTAATGAATCAGGCTTTTGGTTTGAAAAGTACATGTTTTTAAGCATTCAAAAGTAAAATACAAAACAGATATCGAGACATAATTAAAAGATTCAAAAGAAATAGAAAGAATGATTGAAGTGAAAAGAAAGGCTAAAGAAAGGAGAAATAAAAGACACATAATAAAATAAACTGTGCTTGTGAGCGACACTGAAAAATAGAAACAAAGAAACATGATGAACCAAAGAAGATACCTGCAGTTGATGATAATGTGCTTGTACTTTCATATGTCACTGTGGTTACCAAGGTAGTAGGTTTTGTCGTTTCTTGTTACAGGAGAAAAAACAAAAGACATTACTACCGAGAATGATCTAATGCAGTAATCCAAAATTGATATCAGTGATTTTTACAACACAGGGTGCTAAATGTTTGCCCTCATTATGAATGTGTCAATATAATTGATATAATTGTCCCTCTTGCAAAATAATTTTTACTGTGCGTTCATACTCATTCGGATTGGTAAAATTATTGGAAAATATGTTTGTGAAGAATAACATGCATGAACACTCTTAGTGTGGCAATTTACATATGCTTCTCCACAATATTCAATCTGAAGACTATTACAGCTATACCTAGTGAGTTCTATTGCTGGTGTGGTGATGACTAGACATGTTGCCGACAAACTGATAATTCTTATGGCTATGCCAATTCTGTACCAAGTCCAATGACAACACAACTAACAGGTCACATGTAATAAGGATTTTACTATGGATTCAGATTTAGGTGGAAGGATACTACGGTCAAAAAGCAACAGATGCTCCATCTGCTCTTTCATTGTTGATATTTGTATAGTCAAGATCATCTGGACAGTATTTTTGCTGTGTTACAGAGGATGACTCTCATCCACCAAATTATTATTTAGGTGCTTCATTCAACAAGTAATATTTTTAAATACTTGGAAGTGAAATATGAAATCAACAAACAAGAAATATTAAAGATATGACTTTCAAACGAAGTGGGTGGTGAAATGAAAGAAACAGGAGAAAGGGAAAGGCAAAATGGAACACACTTGATGAAAATACTTGTGTTTGTGTGCAGCAATTAAAATGAGCAACAAAACGTTTTAACAAAAACAGATACCTGCAGTTGAAGTTGGTGTGCTTGTAGTTTCTGATGTTTCCATGGTGGTTACCATGGAAGTAGGGTTTGTTGTTTCTTGTTATAAGACAAAAAACACAATACATTAATACTGTGAATAAACTGAAGCAGTAATGTGAACTGCTATCAGTGATGGTTAAAACACTTAGGCCCAGATTCTGAAACTTGTCACCCAACCCAGCACAGCAGCCAAAAGTTTATTTCCCTGTATTTAATGTGAAGAGTGACCCAGCTTGTAGTTAGTGAATCCTCAAGCTGGAGTGCAACAGACAAATGTTATTCCTGCTAAATGGTCAATTCTCAAGGGCCACGTAATTTGTGCTACATACCATTTGCAACTAACGGGTCATTCATAAAAAAGGATTTTTTGGTGAATTCAGATTTAAGAGCAAGCAGTCTTCAGTCGCAAAACAACAGATGCTTCATACGAGTACTCAGGGCCAGACTAACAAAGGTAAACGTACACTTTTGTGCACGTTTTATATTTCTTTCCAATTCACAGAATAATTTTCATAGTAAGCTCTTTATTAGCACCAATCTTTTTATATGCTGAGTCTCTCCACTATTGTGGAGTCTCCGCAGGCGTAAAGATACAACTCCTAAAATTCCTTTGTGAAATCGAAAAAATCAGAAGCCTATACGAAAGTGTACAATTACATCTGTAAATGAGGGATTCAGTGTTCCTCTATATTTGTATACCCATAGCCATCTGGATTGCATAATTGCCTTTTACCATTGGATGCCCCACATCTACCAAGTAATGAATCAGGCTCTTGGTTTGAGAAGTACATGTTTTTAAGCATTCAAAAGTAAAATATAAAACAGAAATCAAGATATAATTAAACGATTAAAAGTAATAGAAAGAATGATTGAAATGAAAAGAAAGTCTAAAGAAAGGAGAAATAAAAGACACATAATAAAATAAACTGTGCTTGTGAGCGACACTGAAAAACAGAAACAAAGAAACATGATGAACCAAAGAAGATACCTGCAGTTGATGATAATGTGCTTGTACTTTCAGATGTCACTGTGGTTACCAAGGTAGTAGGTTTTGTCGTTTCTTGTTACAAGAGAAAAAACAAAAGCCATTACTACCGAGAATGATATAATGCAGTAATCCAAAATTTATATCAGTGATTTTTACAACAGTGGGTGCTAAATGTTTGCGCTCATTATGAATGTGTCAATATAATTGATATAATTGTCCCCCTTCCAAAATTCTTTTTACTGTGCGTTCATACTCATTTTGATTGCTAAAATTATTGGAAAATATGTTTGTGAAGAATAACATGCATGAACACTCTTAGTGTGGCAATTTACATATGCTTCTGCACAATATTCAATCTGAAGACTATTACAGCTATACCTAGTGAGTTCTATTGCTGGTGTTGTGATGACTAGACATGTTGCCGACAAACTGATAATTCTTATGGCTATGCCAATTCTGTACCAAGTCCAATGACAACACAACTAACAGGTCACATGTAATAAGGATTTTACTGTGGATTCAGATTTAGGTGGAAGGATATTACGGTCAAAAAGCAACCGATGCTCCATCTGCTCTTTCATTGTTGATACTTGCATAGTCAAGATCATCTGGACAGTATTTTTGCTGTGTTACAGAGGATGACTCTCATCCACCAAATTATTATTTAGGTGCTTCATTCAACAAGTAATATTTTTAAATACTTGGAAGTAAAATATGAAATCAACAAACAAGAAATATTAAGGATATGACTTTCAAACGAAGTGGGTGGTGAAATGAAAGAAACAGGAGAAAGGGAAAGGCAAAATGGAAGACACTTGATGAAAATACTTGTGTTTGTGTGCAGCAATTAAAATGAGCAACAAAAACTTTTAACAGAAACAGATACCTGCAGTTGAAGTTGGTGTGCTTGTAGTTTCTGATGTTTCTGTGGTGGTTACCATGGAAGTAGGGTTTGTTGTTTCTTGTTATAAGACAAAAACACAATACATTAATACTGTGAATAAACTGAAGCAGTAATGTGAACTGCTATCAGTGATGGTTAAAACACTTAGGCCCAGATTCTGAAACTTGTCACCCAACCCAGCACAGCAGCCAAAAGTTTATTTCCCTGTATTTAATCTGAAGAGTGACCCAGCTTGTAGATAGTGAATCCTCAAACTGGAGTGCAACAGACAAATGTTATTCCTGCTAAATGGTCAATTCTCAAGGGCCACGTAATCTGTGCTACATACCATTTGCAACTAACGGGTCATTCATAAAAAAGGATTTTTTGGTGAATTCAGATTTAAGAGCAAGCAGTCTTCAGTCGCAAAACAACAGATGCTTCATATGAGTACTCAGGGCCTGACTAACAAAGGTAAACGTACACTTTTGTGTACGTTTTATGTTTCTTTCCAATTCACAGAATAATTTTCATAGTAAGATCTTTATTAGCACCTATCTTTTTATATGCTGAGTCTCTCCAGTATTGTGGAGTCTCCGCAGGCGTAAAGATACAACTCCTAAAATTCCTTTGTGAAATGGAAAAAATCAGAAGCCTATACGAAAGTGTACAATTACATCTGTAAAGGAGGGATTCAGTGTTCATTTATATTTGTATACCCATAGTCATCTGGATTGCATAATTGCCTTTTTCCATTTGATGCCCCACATCTACCAAGTAATGAATCAGGCTCTTGGTTTGAGAAGTACATGTTTTTAAGCATTCAAAAGTAAAATATAAAACAGAAATCGAGATATAATTAAACGATTAAAAAGAAATAGAAAGAATGATTGAAATGAAAAGAAAGGCTAAAGAAAGGAGAAATAAAAGACACATAATAAAATAAACTGTGCTTGTGAGCGACACTGAAAAACAGAAACAAAGAAACATGATGAACCAAAGAAGATACCTGCAGTTGATGATAATGTGCTTGTACTTTCAGATGTCACTGTGGTTACCAAGGTAGTAGGTTTTGTCGTTTCTTGTTACAGGAGAAAAAACAAAAGCCATTACTACCGAGAATGATCTAATGCAGTAATCCAAAATTGATATCAGTGATTTTTACAACAGTGGGTGCTAAATGTTTGCCCTCATTATGAATGTGTCAATATAATTGATATAATTGTCCCTCTTCCAAAATTATTTTTACTGTGCGTTCATACTCATTCGGATTGGTAAAATTATTGGAAAATATGTTTGTGAAGAATAACATGCATGAACACTCTTAGTGTGGCAATTTACATATGCTTCTCCACAATATTCAATCTGAAGACTATTACAGCTATACCTAGTGAGTTCTATTGCTGGTGTGGTGATGACTAGACATGTTGCCGACAAACTTATCATTCTTATGGCTATGCCAATTCTGTACCAAGTCCAATGACAACACAACTAACAGGTCACATGTAATAAGGATTTTACTATGGATTCAGATTTAGGTGGAAGGATACTACGGTCAAAAAGCAACAGATGCTCCATCTGCTCTTTCATTGTTGATATTTGTATAGTCAAGATCATCTGGACAGTATTTTTGCTGTGTTACATAGGATGACTCTCATCCACCAAATTATTATTTAGGTGCTTCATTCAACAAGTAATATTTTTAAATACTTGGAAGTGAAATATGAAATCAACAAACAAGAAATATTAAAGATATGACTTTCAAACGAAGTGGGTGGTGAAATGAAAGAAACAGGAGAAAGAGAAAGGCAAAATGGAAGACACTTGATGAAAATACTTGTGTTTGTGTGCAGCAATTAAAATGAGCAACAAAAAGTTTTAACAAAAACAGATACCTGCAGTTGAAGTTGGTGTGCTTGTAGTTTCTGATGTTTCCGTGGTGGTTACCATGGAAGTAGGGTTTGTTGTTTCTTGTTATAAGACAAAAAACACAATACATTAATACTGTGAATAAACTGAAGCAGTAATGTGAACTGCTATCAGTGATGGCTAAAACACTTAGGCCCAGATTCTGAAACTTGTCACCCAACCCAGCACAGCAGCCAAAAGTTTATTTCCCTGTATTTAATCTGAAGAGTGACCCAGCTTGTAGTTAGTGAATCCTCAAGCTGGAGTGCAACAGACAAATGTTACTCCTGCTAAATGGTCAATTCTCAAGGGCCACGTAATTTGTGCTACATACCATTTGCATCTAACGGGTCATTCATAAAAAAGGATTTTTTGGTGAATTCAGATTTAAGAGCAAGCAGTCTTCAGTCGCAAAACAACAGATGCTTCATATGAGTACTCAGAGCCTGACTAACAAAGGTAAACGTGCACTTTTGGGTAAGTTTTATGTTTCTTTCCAATTCAAAGAATAATTTTCATAGTAAGCCCTCTATTAGCACCTATCTTTTTATATGCTGAGTCTCTCCACTATTGTGGAGTCTCCGCAGGCGTAAAGATACAACTCCTAAAATTCCTTTGTGAAATCGAAAAAATCTGAAGCCTATACGAAAGTGTACAATTACATCTGTAAAGGAGGGATTCAGTGTTCATTTATATTTGTATACCCATAGCCATCTGGATTGCATAATTGCCTTTTACCATTGGATGCCCCACATCTACCAAGTAATGAATCAGGCTCTTGGTTTGAGAAGTACATGTTTTTAAGCATTCAAAAGTAAAATATAAAACAGAAATCGAGATATAATTAAACGATTAAAAGTAATAGAAAGAATGATTGAAATGAAAAGAAAATCTAAAGAAAGGAGAAATAAAAGACACATAATAAAATAAACTGTGCTTGTGAGCGACACTGAAAAACAGAAACAAAGAAACATGATGAACCAAAGAAGATACCTGCAGTTGATGATAATGTGCTTGTACTTTCAGATGTCACTGTGGTTACCAAGGTAGTAGGTTTTGTCGTTTCTTGTTACAGGAGAAAAAACAAAAGCCATTACTACCGAGAATGATCTAATGCAGTAATCCAAAATTGATATCAGTGATTTTTACAACAGTGGGTGCTAAATGTTTGCGCTCATTATGAATGTGTCAATATAATTGATATAATTGTCCCCCTTCCAAAATTCTTTTTACTGTGCGTTCATACTCATTTTGATTGCTAAAATTATTGGAAAATATGTTTGTGAAGAATAACATGCATGAACACTCTTAGTGTGGCAATTTACATATGCTTCTGCACAATATTCAATCTGAAGACTATTACAGCTATACCTAGTGAGTTCTATTGCTGGTGTTGTGATGACTAGACATGTTGCCGACAAACTGATAATTCTTATGGCTATGCCAATTCTGTACCAAGTCCAATGACAACACAACTAACAGGTCACATGTAATAAGGATTTTACTGTGGATTCAGATTTAGGTGGAAGGATATTACGGTCAAAAAGCAACCGATGCTCCATCTGCTCTTTCATTGTTGATACTTGCATAGTCAAGATCATCTGGACAGTATTTTTGCTGTGTTACAGAGGATGACTCTCATCCACCAAATTATTATTTAGGTGCTTCATTCAACAAGTAATATTTTTAAATACTTGGAAGTAAAACATGAAATCAACAAACAAGAAATATTAAGGATATGACTTTCAAACGAAGTGGGTGGTGAATTGAAAGAAACAGGAGAAAGGGAAAGGCAAAATGGAAGTCACTTGATAAAAATACTTGTGTTTGTGTGCAGCAATTGAAATGAGCAACAGAAAGTTTTAATAAAAACAGATACCTGCAGTTGAAGTTGGTGTGCTTGTAGTTTCTGATGTTTCCGTGGTGGTTACCATGGAAGTAGGGTTTGTTGTTTCTTGTTATAAGAGAAAAAACACAATACATTAATACTGTGAATAAACTGAAGCAGTAATGTGAACTGCTATCAGTGATGGTTAAAACACTTAGGCCCAGATTCTGAAACTTGTCACCCAACCCAGCACAGCAGCCAAAAGTTTATTTCCCTGTATTTAATCTGAAGAGTTTCCCAGCTTGTAGTTAGTGAATCCTCAAGCTGGAGTGCAACAGACAAATGTTATTCCTGCTAAATGGTCAATTCTCAAAGGCCACGTAATTTGTGCTACATACCATTTGCAACTAACGGGTCATTCATAAAAAAGGATTTTTGGGTGAATTCAGATTTCAGAGCAAGCAGTCTTCAGTCGCAAAACCACAGATGCTTCATATGAGTACTCAGAGCCTGACTAACAAAGGTAAACGTGCACTTTTGGGTACGTTTTATGTTTCTTTCCAATTCACAGAATAATTTTCATAGTAAGCTCTTCATTAGCACCTATCTTTTTATATGCTGAGTCTCTCCACTATTGTGGAGTCTCCGCAGGCATAAAGATACAACTCCTAAAATTCCTTTGTGAAATGGAAAAAATCGGAAGCCTATACGAAACTGTTCCATTACATCTGTAAATGAGGGATTCAGTGTTCTTTTATATTTGTATACACATAGTCATCTGGATTGCATAATTGCCTTTTTCCATTGGATGCCCCACATCTACCAAGTAATGAATCAGGCTCTTGGTTTGAAAAGTACATGTTTTTAAGCATTCAAAAGTAAAATACAAAACAGATATCGAGACATAATTAAAAGATTAAAAATAAATAGAAAGAATGATTGAAGTGAAAAGAAAGGCTAAAGAAAGGAGAAATAAAAGACACATAATAATATAAACTGTGCTTGTGAGCGACACTGAAAAATAGAAACAAAGAAACATGATGAGCCAAAGAAGATACCTGCAGTTGAAGATAATGTGCTTGTACTTTCAGATGTCACTGTGGTTACCAAGGTAGTAGGTTTTGTCGTTTCTTGTTACAGGAGAAAAAACAAAAGCCATTACTACCGAGAATGATCTAATGCAGTAATCCAAAATTGATATCAGTGATTTTTACAACAGTGGGTGCTAAATGTTTGCCCTCATTATGAATGTGTCAATATAATTGATATAATTGTCCCTCTTCCAAAATTATTTTTACTGTGCGTTCATACTCATTCGGATTGGTAAAATTATTGGAAAATATGTTTCATTTTGCACTAATATTCTTGGTGTTCGATAGAGAGAGGGAACTAGAGGGAACAGTATGACAGCATAGTTCCCAATCTGCTTAGTACAGCTGTGGAGATTAACTAACTAGAGATCTGACGCAGGGTACAGGCCGGGTGGCTCTCTTCGGCGGAAGTCTACTTGCCAACTCCGGTCCGCTCGCACCGCGGAGGGCCGCGAGGTCTCCTGCAGCCTCGGGCCGGGTGGGACGGTTCAGAGCCCATCAGCGGACGGAGGGCTCGGCGCACAGCGGGTAAGTTGGGTCCCAGTGCGCGGGGCTGTCAGGCGGGGAGGAATACAGAGTCGCTGGCTCCCGGGCAGCAGCAGTGAAGTTCGGGCGGTCACTGAGCACCGCCAGCCAGGCGCGCTGGATAGCTCAGCAGCGGAGCGGCTGTCACGGAGAGGGCGGCTCGGCGGGCCATGGATGCCTTTAATGTTTGCCCTGCCTGCCCCTAGCAGAAGACTTTTCTGAACTTCCCTTCCCGGGACGGTTCAGAGCCCATCAGAGCCCGTCAGAGCCCATCAGTGGACGGAGGGCTCGGCGCGCAGCGGCGCACGGAGCCAGAAGGAGACCCCCCCCCGCCCCAGGACCAGCAAACTTACCTGTTTCCGGGCCGCGAGGGAAAAAAACGGACGCGGCCCGGTTTTGACAAACAACGCCAGCAGAAGACGCTCCACCTAGCCCAGGGAGCCGGTAACAAGCAGGCAGGCGAGAGCGCCCTGAGGCAAAGAGACAGTGTTTCACAGCCCCTGGTAAGCCGCACCGCACCGCACAGCTCGCCCCTGAAACCGTTGCACGCGGTCACACTCGGTGGCCTCTTACAATAAACATTTGCTCAATTTAAGCGGACATCTTTGGAAACGCGGCCGGGCTACATTCCGCCCGCTTCCTCACGCGGCAATAGCCGGACATTGCAAACGAGCGCCCCACTAACCCCGCGCATTTAGTAGGATTAATCGCCTAAGTAAAAGTGACTGGGAAAGCGCTTTAGTCTCTGATTCAAGTGGCATTTTCCTTAACGCCAGCTAGTTTGCCTCCTTTAGCGAACTCAACAAAAAGAAAAAAATTGACCCGATCTCGGGCGGTGACCCGGAGAACGATCTCAACAGAAAGAGACTCGGGTGGTGGCGCTCTTGTTAGACTAGCTGACGACTTTAAGAGATCGACAAACTGAAACTGAGGCAAAGCAAAGCAAATAGACCTTGAGAGCTAAAGCAGAAGAGCGGACATGAGACTTGTGAAAATGAGAGACTGAGCAAGGACTGATTCGGGGCTTAGAGAAGCATAACAGATTTAATAACACTTTTGGTTATCTAAAACCCCAAGTCTCCTTTCACACCTCTCCCTTTTGTGGAAACGGAACTGGAAACGTCTTGGTTGGTCATTTACGTCACGAGGCCAAGCCAGAGTCAGAGATTACAGTGAATTTACCTACGCCCGCATCGTGCTGTATACCTGTGTGCCCCTGTGGTTCTCGGGGCTGCTGTTCCTTCTGCCGGCCTCCACGTCTCTCCCCCGCCGTCGCCTGATACCGCGACCGCTGTGTGGGGGAAGCGTTTGACGGGACAGGACAGGACCACATTACCCAGGCCCCCTTGCACCCCGGAAGTGGAACCAACGCATTTTGCGCACCCGAAGGCACTATTAAACTGATCCTGCCCCTGGTCGAGCAGGACCACGCCGGGCTAAGCCTGGGCAAAGGGCGGGCCGTTGTGTGGTCGTTAGGGGGCCGGAAGGGGTCGGGTTGGGCCAATTCGCTAAGCTATCGCTAAGCTATTAATTGCTTCTATTTAATCTGATAACGCTTTAGTAAGCTGTATACTTGGGCTCCATTCAATTGAGTTATTGTGCCCTCTGGGTCATATACACTTGTTGTTCTGTGTTATTGCTGATATATATAGGATCCCTATACTTTGTCACGATATAAAAGCTCTGTGTAGGGCAGGGCTATAATACTAGACAGTCCATTGAGTATTTTATTTTATCAATACTAGTAGTGGCTGTTATATACGTGAGGGTGGTGTAGAATGGCTAAAAATATTTCCACCCTGGATAATTACTTGGTTAAAATGGTGAGCAAGATAAACATTGATAGAAGGAAATCCTTAGGGAAGGAGTCCACCTCAGAAATGTTTTCTTCTGTTGATGATGGCAGCAGCTCTATTATGGTGGATCCCCTTAATATTGAAGCTTTCCCTTTGGAAAACTCAGCCATTTTACCCTTAGCTTTAGAACCACCTATTCAAGACCCATTGGAGCCCCCGAGTGAGTCTGCATTGTCTCACTCTCCTCCTAAGAGAGCTGTTAGAAAATGCAGAAAAACGCAAATTAAGCGGGGGAACATACATCTTAAACCAACGACAGAATATGGGCATAGAAGTAATGTAGCTAATAACGAGATTATAATTAATAAGGACGATGTGAATTGTGATCTTTTGGGTCACATCGCTAAGCTATTTGAGGAAAAACTTGACCATATGACAAAACCTCTTATGGAAAAAATTGAATTGTTATCTATGGAGGTATCTAGGTTGGGTGGTCTTTTAGATAAGATGTACAAGGAACAGACTATGAAACAGTCTGAGCTACCCGTCCAATCCGGTAATTCTGCACAATTGGTTGTAGCACAGAGGTCATGTCTACCAGAATCTATGGAGCCACCATGTATGGTGGATAGTACCCCTCATATGAAAGCAGCTGCATCTAATATCGTGAGGTACACTACTCCTGTGAACAGACCAAATCATATTAATCTTCCTCCTGATTGTGAACCATATGTCATAGTCCTTTCGAATGTTCCTCCCTTAGACCCGACAGCAATGAATTTCCGTGAGGAATCACATGATTCTCTCAAACGGAAATCAGTTGCTTGGTTAAACAAAAATGGTGGTTTCCCCCCACATCTATCCGATCAAATACTGTCTACTAGACGGGTACCATGGATCGGAAACGTGAGGAAAAAATGTAAGGGGGATTGTGTAATTGTTAATTTTAGGCACCCTCAACATGTTGCGACTGTTCTTCTTAGAGCAGCTTCTTTGGATGTAGAGGAGTCTGACGTGGGTGTGCACCCTCTGGGTTATTTTTATAGACATCTAGCCAGTACATCAGAAATTTCTAAAAAACACAGACTCTTGACTAATAGAAGAAACACAAATTTTTATATTCCAATTGAAAATAGATTTTCGGTACTGAGTACTTTGGATGAAAACGATTGACTCCCACGAGCAGGGGAATTTATCACAGAAATGTTAGTATATACCCAGACGTGGGAACAAAAACAGAGTATAGAATATATAGAACCGAAACTTATAGTACCTTCGAGCCCCAGAAATTCAAGGACAGTTAAATTGGTAAACAGCGTTAAATCCCCTTATTCTATTTTGAGTGAGGTAATCAGTTTGGGCGTACCTGATAAGTGCCTCACAGTGACTATGGAGGTTAATGACGTTAGTAAAGACTATAATCAAGACAAAGAGTTAAATCCTTTAGTTGAACTAGAGGATGTTACAGAAAAAGACAACTTCCCTATAGTATTAGATTCACCCTGTGTAAAAGGGAAAACAAATATTAGACTGATATCTTGGAATATAGCTGGCTTAGCCAGGAACCTTGAGGATGTGGTATGGTGTTCCTATATTGAGAATTACGATATCATATTCCTACAGGAAACTTGGATGGTAGAAACCCCCCATAGGTTGGGGTATAAAACATACTGTTCTTATGCTATTCCATCAACTAGAGGTAGAGCCTCTGGGGGGCTGGTTATCTGGGTTAAAGTGACCCTAGAAATAGATGTCACCCAGTTATCCATCCCCTCTCCGGACCTACTAGGCCTTAAAATTGATACAAGAGGGAAAGAAACTATACATTTAATAAATATATATAATAGACCATCCCCATCTAACAAGGAATCAGAGGTGGTAGAACTCTTGGATTCCTTTTTAGATTCATTAGGAGATAATGTAAAGGTGTTAGTTGGTGGGGATTTTAACTGTAAATATGAGCCTGTCTTGGGGTTGGAAAAACTACTTGATGAACAAGATGCTGCTATTGATATCTTGCCCTTAGAATCTGCAAGTTCAGCTAAAAGCACAAAAGCCGCCTTACAGATTCTACAGTTGACTGTGGTACATGATCTAAGGGCTTGTAATGGTCGATTTCGATCAGATAGACCAGCAGCTCCAACCTATTTTAAGGGAAATTCCAGGTCACATATAGATTTTGTAATGGCTACCCGGAATATATGGAACCAAATAACCGATTTCAAGATAGACCATAGGACGGAGAGTGATCATTTCCCCCTCCAACTATGGCTAGACTCTCAACCATTCATTATTAGATCCGAAGAAGAGACCCTATTAAATACCACGGTCGCGGAGCTAGAGGTAACCAATAACAGGCGTGCTCTAAGATGGCCATACATCTTGGGAACAGAAAAGACGCTGATAAATATTTACAATGTATTTACTGAAACGGTAGGAGACTCACAGCCAGCATTATTGGGAACACAAGGTGTTCTTGATTTACATCTTAAGCTGGTAGATGCACTAACTCCACTATTGAGTAAAATTTATAAAAAAGATGGTAATAGGATAAGGAACCATCTTGAGACAGCGAACCCATGGTATAATAAAGATTGTCGAATAGCAAAATCAAGACTGATCCAGGCAGTAAAATCCGGGAACTGTTTGGATGTAAAAAGCGGTAGACTAGCCTACAAAAACACTATGGCCCAAGCTAAAAAAGTATGGGATGAAAGTTTTTGGGAGGATCTCTTGAATGCAGCTAAGTTACGGGATCAGAGCAAGTTCTGGAATTTAATCGCTAAGGGAAATAAGCAGGGTAGATCAACAAAGGATATTTTCCTAGATGAAAATACTTGGTGTGATCACTTCACTAAGCTCTATGCTAACAAAAAGGAGAGTTTGCCCTTCGGGGACTGTGAGACAAATTTAGAAATGAGTATTGCCCCATTAATTTTTAGTTTAGAAGAAACTAATAAGGCTTTATTAGCTGTGAAAATGGGCAAAGCCCCAGGCCCTGATAAAATTCCCGGCGATCTACTAAAATTTGATGTGGATGTGTGGGGGCCTTATATAAATTACCTGAGTAATTCCATTGTGGCAGGCACACCGATCCCCGATTCATGGAAGGGGGCAGAAATCATAACAATTTTTTAAAAAGGTGATCGCTATGATCCAAGTAATTACCACCCAATATGTTTAATAGACATTTTTCAAAAGATACATGCCAGACACATTTTAAATAGGCTTTTAGATTGGATTGAAGAGTTTAAAATATTAACCAAATATCAGGCTGGTTTTAGAACAAAAATCAGTACGGTTGACCAGGTGTTTAGGTTTATGTGCATCTGTTGGAAGTACATAAATATAAGGAAGGGTAGTCTCTATGTGGCATTCGTGGATCTAAGGGCCGCCTTTGATCTTGTTCCGCGCAATTTGTTCTGGATTACATTAAGGAACATGGCGGTCCCTGGGGAACTACTTAAAGAACTTATGAAGCTTCACGCAGGGAACTATGCAAAAATTAGATGGGGAAAAGAAGGTGAAACCTCAAGGGCCATACCTGTAGACCGTGGTGTGCGGCAAGGTTGCGTGTTAGCACCTACACTCTTCTCATTATATGTTAATGATATTCCGAGCTATTTAAGGAATTGTGTACATGACTCCCCGAAGCTAGGTGGTGAGCCGGTTACGGCATTATTATTTGCCGATGATACCATCCTTATTTCTCAAACTCCGAGAGGTTTGCAAAATTTGGTGGATTCTTTCCAGAAGTATTGTGTGGGGAAGGGGCTAGAAATAAATCCTACCAAAACTAAGTATATGTCCATAAACCCCAAGAAATCCGTCAGGAATAATTTGTCCTTGGAGAATCAAAAACTGGAACAGGTAGGGAGTTTTAATTATTTGGGGTTAATGCTGGATAGTATCCTGTCCTGGAAAGGACAGATGGATAAAAGCATCTTATCCCTTAAACAAAACTCAATGCCTATTTTAAAAATACACGGAGCTAGTTATTCTAAAGGCTACTTAAAATACCGATAAGAACTCCTCTAGTCCCTGTTTTCCTTGATATTAACCTTAAGAAAGCAGACTATCAAGCATTATTAAGACCGCTGCTGTATTGGGTTAGGTTATGGGTAACCCCGGAGTTGAGTGATTACAAGAGTGGATTGACTGAACTAACTCAGATAGATGGTCATATGAATACCCCTTGGTTAAAATATGTATCTAAGTGAGAAGAGAGATTAGGTTTATCATACCTATGGGAAGTTCCTCAGAATATGACAACACGTACCAGGAAATATGTAAAGGACACCTTTTGGTCTTATGTCAACGGAGAGCTATTGCATAGTTCATCGATTGGTATTCTGACTTTGAATTTTTTGAACATAAAAGATACACCTAAATTCGAACAATTTTTGGATGAGATCGGTCCTCCACTGGCAAAAACACTATATGTACAGTTTAGGTATGGGGTCTTACAGATTAATGCTTACACGTGCAATTGGGGAGGGGTAAAAGGTTGTGAATTGTGCACTCTCTGTACTTTAGGGGCTAAAGAAGATGTTGTTCATCTACTCTTCTTTTGCCCAGTATACAAGAAACCAAGGGATTGTTGGATCAAACCCGTTTGCAAATATGTGGGGGTTAGATCCTACAAAGAAGCAGAGCGCATATTTCAGTCTAATACTTCACAATTAGTGGTGTTTGGCACGAGTAGATTTTTATTTAATGTGTACCTTATCAGAAAACGACTTGGTCACAAACTGTAATATTTTGTTAGGTGGCCCGCTCTTTCCCTTCCTTGTAAAGGTATATGATGCACTGTTTCTTCGATCCAAGTTATTTAATTTTTTTTTTCTGGCTTTTAATTAATTTATAAATTGTTATTTATATTTTTATATGCGGTACTGCTTAATCATGGAAACATCCATATATTTCTTGCCAATTGTATGTATTGTATCTTATATTTTTGTGAAATGTATATATGTATGTTGTATTTA
The DNA here is from genome assembly GCF_031143425.1 of Pleurodeles waltl. NCBI lineage: Eukaryota > Metazoa > Chordata > Amphibia > Caudata > Salamandridae > Pleurodeles > Pleurodeles waltl. The sequence goes on along the minus strand of NC_090450.1, from coordinate 17,977,286 downwards.
TCTCTTGTCTTGACTTTTATGGCAATATTTGCCGAAATAAAGTTTAACGAACGAACGAATAACATGCATGAACACTCTTAGTGTGGCAATTTACATATGCTTCTCCACAATATTCAATCTGAAGACTATTACAGCTATACCTAGTGAGTTCTATTGCTGGTGTGGTGATGACGAGACATGTTGCCGACAAACTGATAATTCTTATGGCTATGCCAATTCTGTACCAAGTCCAATGACAACACAACTAACAGGTCACATGTAATAAGGATTTTACTATGGATTCAGATTTAGGTGGAAGGATACTACGGTCAAAAAGCAACAGATGCTCCATCTGCTCTTTCATTGTTGATATTTGTATAGTCAAGATCATCTGGACAGTATTTTTGCTGTGTTACAGAGGATGACTCTCATCCACCAAATTATTATTTAGGTGCTTCATTCAACAAGTAATATTTTTAAATACTTGGAAGTAAAATATGAAATCAACAAACAAGAAATATTAAGGATATGACTTTCAAACGAAGTGGGTGGTGAATTGAAAGAAACAGGAGAAAGGGAAAGGCAAAATGGAAGTCACTTGATAAAAATACTTGTGTTTGTGTGCAGCAATTAAAATGAGCAACAGAAAATTTTAACAAAAACAGATACCTGCAGTTGAAGTTGGTGTGCTTGTAGTTTCTGATGTTTCCGTGGTGGTTACCATGGAAGTAGGTTTTGTTGTTTCTTGTTATAAGACAAAAAACACAATACATTAATACTGTGAATAAACTGAAGGAGTAATGTGAACTTCTATCAGTGATGGTTAAAACACTTAGGCCCAGATTCTGAAACTTGTCACCCAACCCAGCACAGCAGCCAAAGGTTTATTTCCCTGTATTTAATCTGAAGATTGACCAAGCTTGTAGTTAGTGAATCCTCATGCTGGAGTGCAACAGACAAATGTTATTCCTGCCAAATGGTCAATTCTCAAGGGCCACGTAATTTGTGCTACATACCATTTGCAACTAACGGGTCATTCATAAAAAAGGATTTTTGGGTGAATTCAGATTTCAGAGCAAGCAGTCTTCAGTCGCAAAACCACAGATGTTTCATATGAGTACTCAGAGCCTGACTAACAAAGGTAAACGTGCACTTTTGGGTAAGTTTTATGTTTCTTTCCAATTCACAGAATAATTTTCATAGTAAGCTCTTCATTAGCACCTATCTTTTTATATGCTGAGTCTCTCCACTATTGTGGAGTCTCCGCAGGCATAAAGATACAACTCCTAAAATTCCTTTGTGAAATGGAAAAAATCGGAAGCCTATACGAAACTGTACCATTACATCTGTAAATGAGGGATTCAGTGTTCTTTTATATTTGTATACCCATAGTCATCTGGATTGCATAATTGCCTTTTTCCATTGGATGCCCAACATCTACCAAGTAATGAATCAGGCTCTTGGTTTGAAAAGTACATGTTTTTAAGCATTCAAAAGTAAAATACAAAACAGATATCGAGACATAATTAAAAGATTAAAAAGAAATAGAAAGAATGATTGAAGTGAAAAGAAAGGCTAAAGAAAGGAGAAATAAAAGACACATAATAAAATAAACTGTGCTTGTGAGCGACACTGAAAAATAGAAAGAAAGAAACATGATGAACCAAAGAAGATACCTGCAGTTGATGATAATGTGCTTGTACTTTCAGATGTCACTGTGGTTACCAAGGTAGTAGGTTTTGTCATTTCTTGTTAAAGGAGAAAAAACAAAAGACATTACTACCGAGAATGATCTAATGCAGTAATCCAAAATTGATATCAGTGATTTTTACAACACTGGGTGCTAAATGTTTGCCCTCCATTATGAATGTGTCAATATAATTGTCCCTCTTCCAAAATTCTTTTTACTGTGCGTTCATACTCATTCGGATTGGTAAAATTATTGGAAAATATGTTTGTGAAGAATAACATGCATGAACACTCTTAGTGTGGCAATTTACATATGCTTCTCCACAATATTCAATCTGAAGACTATTACAGCTATACCTAGTGAGTTCTATTGCTGGTGTGGTGATGACTAGACATGTTGCCGACAAACTGATAATTTTTATGGCTATGCCAATTCTGTACCAAGTCCAATGACAACACAACTAACAGGTCACATGTAATAAGGATTTTACTATGGATTCAGATTTAGGTGGAAGGATACTACGGTCAAAAAGCAACAGATGCTCCATCTGCTCTTTCATTGTTGATATTTGTATAGTCAAGATCATCTGGACAGTATTTTTGCTGTTTTACAGAGGATGACTCTCATCCACCAAATTATTATTTAGGTGCTTCATTCAACAAGTAATATTTTTAAATACTTGGAAGTGAAATATGAAATCAACAAACAAGAAATATTAAAGATATGACTTTCAAACGAAGTGGGTGGTGAAATGAAAGAAACAGGAGAAAGGGAAAGGCAAAATGGAAGACACTTGATGAAAATACTTGTGGTTGTGTGCAGCAATTAAAATGAGCAACAAAAAGTTTTAACAAAAACAGATATCTGCAGTTGAAGTTGGTGTGCTTGTAGTTTCTGATGTTTCCGTGGTGTTTACCATGGAAGTAGGGTTTGTTGTTTCTTGTTATAAGACAAAAAACACAATACATTAATACTGTGAATAAACTGAAGCAGTAATGTGAACTGCTATCAGTGATGGTTAAAACACTTAGGCCCAGATTCTGAAACTTGTCACCCAACCCAGCACAGCAGCCAAAAGTTTATTTCCCTGTATTTAATCTGAAGAGTGACCCAGCTTGTAGTTAGTGAATCCTCAAGCTGGAGTGCAACAGACAAATGTTATTCCTGCTAAATGGTCAATTCTCAAGGGCCACGTAATTTGTGCTACATACCATTTGCAACTAACGGGTCATTCATAAAAAAGGATTTTTGGGTGAATTCAGATTTAAGAGCAAGCAGTCTTCAGTAGCAAAACAACAGATGCTTCATATGAGTACTCAGGGCCTGACTAACAAAGGTAAACGTACACTTTTGTGTACGTTTTATATTTCTTTCCAATTCACAGAATAATTTTCATAGTAAGCTCTTTATTAGCACCTATCTTTTTATATGCTGAGTCTCTCCACTATTGTGGAGTCTCCGCAGGCGTAAAGATACAACTCCTAAAATTCCTTTGTGAAATGGAAAAAATCAGAAGCCTATACGAAAGTGTACAATTACATCTGTAAAGGAGGGATTCAGTGTTCATTTATATTTGTATACCCATAGTCATCTGGATTGCATAATTGCCTTTTTCCATTGGATGCCCCACATCTACCAAGTAATGAATCAGGCTCTTGGTTTGAGAAGTACATGTTTTTAAGCATTCAAAAGTAAAATATAAAACAGAAATCGAGATATAATTAAACGATTAAAAAGAAATAGAAAGAATGATTGAAATGAAAAGAAAGGCTAAAGAAAGGAGAAATAAAAGACACATAATAAAATAAACTGTGCTTGTGAGCGACACGTAAAACAGAAACAAAGAAACATGATGAACCAAAGAAGATACCTGCAGTTGATGATAATGTGCTTGTACTTTCAGATGTCACTGTGGTTACCAAGGTAGTAGGTTCTGTCGTTTCTTGTTACAGGAGAAAAAACAAAAGCCATTACTACCGAGAATGATCTAATGCAGTAATCAAAAATTGATATCAGTGATTTTTACAACAGTGGGTGCTAAATGTTTGCGCTCATTATGAATGTGTCAATATAATTGATATAATTGTCCCCCTCCCAAAATTCTTTTTACTGTGCGTTCATACTCATTTTGATTGGTAAAATTATTGGAAAATATGTTTGTGAAGAATAACATGCATGAACACTCTTAGTGTGGCAATTTACATATGCATCTGCACAATATTCAATCTGAAGACTATTACAGCTATACCTAGTGAGTTCTATTGCTGGTGTTGTGATGACTAGACATGTTGCCGACAAACTGATAATTCTTATGGCTATGCCAATTCTGTACCAAGTCCAATGACAACACAACTAACAGGTCACATGTAATAAGGATTTTACTGTGGATTCAGATTTAGGTGGAAGGATACTACGGTCAAAAAGCAACAGATGCTCCATCTGCTCTTTCATTGTTGATATTTGTATAGTCAAGATCATCTGGATAGTATTTTTGCTGTGTTACAGAGGATGACTCTCATCCACCAAATTATTATTTAGGTGCTTCATTCAACAAGTAATATTTTTAAATACTTGGAAGTGAAATATGAAATCAACAAACAAGAAATATTAAAGATATGACATTCAAACGAAGTGGGTGGTGAAATGAAAGAAACAGGAGAAAGGGAAAGGCAAAATGGAAGACACTTGATGAAAATACTTGTGTTTGTGTGCAGCAATTAAAATGAGCAACAAAATGTTTTAACAAAAACAGATACCTGCAGTTGAAGTTGGTGTGCTTGTAGTTTCTGATGTTTCCGTGGTGGTTACCATGGAAGTAGGGTTTTTTGTTTCTTGTTATAAGACAAAAAACACAATACATTAATACTGTGAATAAACTGAAGCAGTAATGTGAACTGCTATCAGTGATGGTTAAAACACTTAGGCCCAGATTCTGAAACTTGTCACCCAACCCAGCACAGCAGCCAAAAGTTGATTTCCCTGTATTTAATCTGAAGAGTGACCCAGCTTGTAGTTAGTGAATCCTCAAGCTGGAGTGCAACAGACAAATGTTATTCCTGCTAAATGGTCAATTCTCAAGGGCCACGTAATTTGTGCTACATACCATTTGCAACTAACGGGTCATTCATAAAAAAGGATTTTTTGGTGAATTCAGATTTAAGAGCAAGCAGTCTTCAGTTGGAAAACAACAGATGCTTCATATGAGTACTCAGGGCCTGACTAACAAAGGTAAACGTACACTTTTGTGTACGTTTTATGTTTCTTTCCAATTCACAGAATAATTTTCATAGTAAGCTCTTTATTAGCACCTATCTTTTTATATGCTGAGTCTCTCCACTATTGTGGAGTCTCCGCAGGCGTAAAGATACAACTCCTAAAATTCCTTTGTGAAATGGAAAAAATCAGAAGCCTATACGAAAGTGTACAATTATATCTGTAAAGGAGGGATTCAGTGTTCATTTATATTTGTATACCCATAGTCATCTGGATTGCATAATTGCCTTTTTCCATTGGATGCCCCACATCTACCAAGTAATGTATCTGGCTCTTGGTTTGAGAAGTACATGTTTTTAAGCATTCAAAAGTAAAATATAAAACAGAAATCGAGATATAATAAATCGATTAAAAGTAATAGAAAGAATGATTGAAATGAAAAGAAAGGCTAAAGAAAGGAGAAATAAAAGACACATAAAAAAATAAACTGTGCTTGTGAGCGACACGTAAATCAGAAACAAAGAAACATGATGAACCAAAGAAGATACCTGCAGTTGATGATAATGTGCTTGTACTTTCAGATGTCACTGTGGTTACCAAGGTAGTAGGTTTTGTCGTTTCTTGTTACAGGAGAAAAAACAAAAGCCATTACTACCGAGAATGATCTAATGCAGTAATCAAAAATTGATATCAGTGATTTTTACAACAGTGGGTGCTAAATGTTTGCGCTCATTATGAATGTGTCAATATAATTGATATAATTGTCCCCCTCCCAAAATTCTTTTTACTGTGCGTTCATACTCATTTTGATTGGTAAAATTATTGGAAAATATGTTTGTGAAGAATAACATGCATGAACACTCTTAGTGTGGCAATTTACATATGCTTCTGCACAATATTCAGTCTGAAGACTATTACAGCTATACCTAGTGAGTTCTATTGCTGGTGTGGTGATGACGAGACATGTTGCCGACAAACTGATAATTCTTATGGCTATGCCAATTCTGTACCAAGTCCAATGACAACACAACTAACAGGTCACATGTAATAAGGATTTTACTATGGATTCAGATTTAGGTGGAAGGATACTACGGTCAAAAAGCAACAGATGCTCCATCTGCTCTTTCATTGTTGATATTTGTATAGTCAAGATCATCTGGACAGTATTTTTGCTGTTTTACAGAGGATGACTCTCATCCACCAAATTATTATTTAGGTGCTTCATTCAACAAGTAATATTTTTAAATACTTGGAAGTGAAATATGAAATCAACAAACAAGAAATATTAAAGATATGACTTTCAAACGAAGTGGGTGGTGAAATGAAAGAAACAGGAGAAAGGGAAAGGCAAAATGGAAGACACTTGATGAAAATACTTGTGGTTGTGTGCAGCAATTAAAATGAGCAACAAAAAGTTTTAACAAAAACAGATACCTGCAGTTGAAGTTGGTGTGCTTGTAGTTTCTGATGTTTCCGTGGTGTTTACCATGGAAGTAGGGTTTGTTGTTTCTTGTTATAAGACAAAAAACACAATACATTAATACTGTGAATAAACTGAAGCAGTAATGTGAACTGCTATCAGTGATGGTTAAAACACTTAGGCCCAGATTCTGAAACTTGTCACCCAACCCAGCACAGCAGCCAAAAGTTTATTTCCCTGTATTTAATCTGAAGAGTGACCCAGCTTGTAGTTAGTGAATCCTCAAGCTGGAGTGCAACAGACAAATGTTATTCCTGCTAAATGGTCAATTCTCAAGGGCCACGTAATTTGTGCTACATACCATTTGCAACTAACGGGTCATTCATAAAAAAGGATTTTTGGGTGAATTCAGATTTAAGAGCAAGCAGTCTTCAGTAGCAAAACAACAGATGCTTCATATGAGTACTCAGGGCCTGACTAACAAAGGTAAACGTACACTTTTGTGTACGTTTTATATTTCTTTCCAATTCACAGAATAATTTTCATAGTAAGCTCTTTATTAGCACCTATCTTTTTATATGCTGAGTCTCTCCACTATTGTGGAGTCTCCGCAGGCGTAAAGATACAACTCCTAAAATTCCTTTGTGAAATGGAAAAAATCAGAAGCCTATACGAAAGTGTACAATTACATCTGTAAAGGAGGGATTCAGTGTTCATTTATATTTGTATACCCATAGTCATCTGGATTGCATAATTGCCTTTTTCCATTGGATGCCCCACATCTACCAAGTAATGAATCAGGCTCTTGGTTTGAGAAGTACATGTTTTTAAGCATTCAAAAGTAAAATATAAAACAGAAATCGAGATATAATTAAACGATTAAAAAGAAATAGAAAGAATGATTGAAATGAAAAGAAAGGCTAAAGAAAGGAGAAATAAAAGACACATAATAAAATAAACTGTGCTTGTGAGCGACACGTAAAACAGAAACAAAGAAACATGATGAACCAAAGAAGATACCTGCAGTTGATGATAATGTGCTTGTACTTTCAGATGTCACTGTGGTTACCAAGGTAGTAGGTTCTGTCGTTTCTTGTTACAGGAGAAAAAACAAAAGCCATTACTACCGAGAATGATCTAATGCAGTAATCAAAAATTGATATCAGTGATTTTTACAACAGTGGGTGCTAAATGTTTGCGCTCATTATGAATGTGTCAATATAATTGATATAATTGTCCCCCTCCCAAAATTCTTTTTACTGTGCGTTCATACTCATTTTGATTGGTAAAATTATTGGAAAATATGTTTGTGAAGAATAACATGCATGAACACTCTTAGTGTGGCAATTTACATATGCATCTGCACAATATTCAATCTGAAGACTATTACAGCTATACCTAGTGAGTTCTATTGCTGGTGTTTTGATGACTAGACATGTTGCCGACAAACTGATAATTCTTATGGCTATGCCAATTCTGTACCAAGTCCAATGACAACACAACTAACAGGTCACATGTAATAAGGATTTTACTGTGGATTCAGATTTAGGTGGAAGGATACTACGGTCAAAAAGCAACAGATGCTCCATCTGCTCTTTCATTGTTGATATTTGTATAGTCAAGATCATCTGGATAGTATTTTTGCTGTGTTACAGAGGATGACTCTCATCCACCAAATTATTATTTAGGTGCTTCATTCAACAAGTAATATTTTTAAATACTTGGAAGTGAAATATGAAATCAACAAACAAGAAATATTAAAGATATGACTTTCAAACGAAGTGGGTGGTGAAATGAAAGAAACAGGAGAAAGGGAAAGGCAAAATGGAAGACACTTGATGAAAATACTTGTGTTTGTGTGCAGCAATTAAAATGAGCAACAAAATGTTTTAACAAAAACAGATACCTGCAGTTGAAGTTGGTGTGCTTGTAGTTTCTGATGTTTCCGTGGTGGTTACCATGGAAGTAGGGTTTTTTGTTTCTTGTTATAAGACAAAAAACACAATACATTAATACTGTGAATAAACTGAAGCAGTAATGTGAACTGCTATCAGTGATGGTTAAAACACTTAGGCCCAGATTCTGAAACTTGTCACCCAACCCAGCACAGCAGCCAAAAGTTGATTTCCCTGTATTTAATCTGAAGAGTGACCCAGCTTGTAGTTAGTGAATCCTCAAGCTGGAGTGCAACAGACAAATGTTATTCCTGCTAAATGGTCAATTCTCAAGGGCCACGTAATTTGTGCTACATACCATTTGCAACTAACGGGTCATTCATAAAAAAGGATTTTTTGGTGAATTCAGATTTAAGAGCAAGCAGTCTTCAGTTGGAAAACAACAGATGCTTCATATGAGTACTCAGGGCCTGACTAACAAAGGTAAACGTACACTTTTGTGTACGTTTTATGTTTCTTTCCAATTCACAGAATAATTTTCATAGTAAGCTCTTTATTAGCACCTATCTTTTTATATGCTGAGTCTCTCCACTATTGTGGAGTCTCCGCAGGCGTAAAGATACAACTCCTAAAATTCCTTTGTGAAATGGAAAAAATCAGAAGCCTATACGAAAGTGTACAATTATATCTGTAAAGGAGGGATTCAGTGTTCATTTATATTTGTATACCCATAGTCATCTGGATTGCATAATTGCCTTTTTCCATTGGATGCCCCACATCTACCAAGTAATGTATCTGGCTCTTGGTTTGAGAAGTACATGTTTTTAAGCATTCAAAAGTAAAATATAAAACAGAAATCGAGATATAATAAATCGATTAAAAGTAATAGAAAGAATGATTGAAATGAAAAGAAAGTCTAAAGAAAGGAGAAATAAAAGACACATAATAAAATAAACTGTGCTTGTGAGCGACACTGAAAAACAGAAACAAAGAAACATGATGAACCAAAGAAGATACCTGCAGTTGATGATAATGTGCTTGTACTTTCAGATGTCACTGTGGTTACCAAGGTAGTAGGTTTTGTCGTTTCTTGTTACAGGAGAAAAAACAAAAGCCATTACTACCGAGAATGATCTAATGCAGTAATCCAAAATTGATATCAGTGATTTTTACAACAGTGGGTGCTAAATGTTTGCCCTCATTATGTATGTGTCAATATAATTGATATAATTGTCCCTCTTCCAAAATTATTTTTACTGTGCGTTCATACTCATTCGGATTGGTAAAATTATTGGAAAATCTGTTTGTGAAGAATAACATGCATGAACACTCTTAGTGTGGCAATTTACATATGCTTCACCACAATATTCAATCTGAAGACTATTACAGCTATACCTAGTGAGTTCTATTGCTGGTGTGGTGATGACTAGACATGTTGCCCACAAACTGATAATTCTTATGGCTATGCCAATTCTGTACCAAGTCCAATGACAACACAACTAACAGGTCACATGTAATAAGGATTTTACTATGGATTCAGATTTAGGTGGAAGGATACTACGGTCAAAAAGCAACAGATGCTCCATCTGCTCTTTCATTGTTGATATTTGTATAGTCAAGATCATCTGGACAGTATTTTTGCTGTGTTACAGAGGATGACTCTCATCCACCAAATTATTATTTAGGTGCTTCATTCAACAAGTAATATTTTTAAATACTTGGAAGTGAAATATGAAATCAACAAACAAGAAATATTAAAGATATGACTTTCAAACGAAGTGGGTGGTGAAATGAAAGAAACAGGAGAAAGGGAAAGGCAAAATGGAAAACACTTGATGAAAATACTTGTGTTTGTGTGCAGCAATTAAAATGAGCAACAAAACGTTTTAACAAAAACAGATACCTGCAGTTGAAGTTGGTGTGCTTGTAGTTTCTGATGTTTCCGTGGTGGTTACCATGGAAGTAGGGTTTGTTGTTTCTTGTTATAAGACAAAAAACACAATACATTAATACTGTGAATAAACTGAAGCAGTAATGTGAACTGCTATCAGTGATGGTTAAAACACTTAGGCCCAGATTCTGAAACTTGTCACCCAACCCAGCACAGCAGCCAAAAGTTTATTTCCCTGTATTTAATCTGAAGAGTGACCCAGCTTGTAGTTAGTGAATCCTCAAGCTGGAGTGCAACAGACAAATGTTATTCCTGCTAAATGGTCAATTCTCAAGGGCCACGTAATTTGTGCTACATACCATTTGTAACTAACTGGTCATTCATAAAAAAGGATTTTTTGGTGAATTCAGATTTAAGAGCAAGCAGTCTTCAGTTGCAAAACAACAGATGCTTCATATGAGTACTCAGGGCCTGACTAACAAAGGTAAACGTACACTTTTGTGTACGTTTTATGTTTCTTTCCAATTCACAGAATAATTTTCATAGTAAGCTCTTTATTAGCACCTATCTTTTTATATGCTGAGTCTCTCCACTATTGTGGAGTCTCCGCAGGCGTAAAGATACAACTCCTAAAATTCCTTTGTGAAATGGAAAAAATCAGAAGCCTATACGAAAGTGTACAATTATATCTGTAAAGGAGGGATTCAGTGTTCATTTATATTTGTATACCCATAGTCATCTGGATTGCATAATTGCCTTTTTCCATTGGATGCCCCACATCTACCAAGTAATGTATCAGGCTCTTGGTTTGAGAAGTACATGTTTTTAAGCATTCAAAAGTAAAATATAAAACAGAAATCGAGATATAATTAAACGATTAAAAAGAAATAGAAAGAATGATTGAAATGAAAAGAAAGGCTAAAGAAAGGAGAAATAAAAGACACATAAAAAAATAAACTGTGCTTGTGAGCGACACGTAAATCAGAAACAAAGAAACATGATGAACCAAAGAAGATACCTGCAGTTGATGATAATGTGCTTGTACTTTCAGATGTCACTGTGGTTACCAAGGTAGTAGGTTTTGTCGTTTCTTGTTACAGGAGAAAAAACAAAAGCCATTACTACCGAGAATGATCTAATGCAGTAATCAAAAATTGATATCAGTGATTTTTACAACAGTGGGTGCTAAATGTTTGCGCTCATTATGAATGTGTCAATATAATTGATATAATTGTCCCCCTCCCAAAATTCTTTTTACTGTGCGTTCATACTCATTTTGATTGGTAAAATTATTGGAAAATATGTTTGTGAAGAATAACATGCATGAACACTCTTAGTGTGGCAATTTACATATGCTTCTGCACAATATTCAGTCTGAAGACTATTACAGCTATACCTAGTGAGTTCTATTGCTGGTGTTGTGATGACTAGACATGTTGCCGACAAACTGATAATTCTTATGGCTATGCCAATTCTGTACCAAGTCCAATGACAACACAACTAACAGGTCACATGTAATAAGGATTTTACTGTGGATTCAGATTTAGGTGGAAGGATACTACGGTCAAAAAGCAACAGATGCTCCATCTGCTCTTTCATTGTTGATATTTGTATAGTCAAGATCATCTGGATAGTATTTTTGCTGTGTTACAGAGCATGACTCTCATCCACCAAATTATTATTTAGGTGCTTCATTCAACAAGTAATATTTTTAAATACTTGGAAGTGAAATATGAAATCAACAAACAAGAAATATTAAAGATATGACTTTCAAACGAAGTGGGTGGTGAAATGAAAGAAACAGGAGAAAGGGAAAGGCAAAATGGAAGACACTTGATGAAAATACTTGTGTTTGTGTGCAGCAATTAAAATGAGCAACAAAATGTTTTAACAAAAACAGATACCTGCAGTTGAAGTTGGTGTGCTTGTAGTTTCTGATGTTTCCGTGGTAGTTACCATGGAAGTAGGGTTTGTTGTTTCTTGTTATAAGACAAAAAACACAATACATTAATACTGTGAATAAACTGAAGCAGTAATGTGAACTGCTATCAGTGATGGTTAAAACACTTAGGCCCAGATTCTGAAACTTGTCACCCAACCCAGCACAGCAGCCAAAAGTTTATTTCCCTGTATTTAATCTGAAGAGTGACCCAGCTTGTAGTTAGTGAATCCTCAAGCTGGAGTGCAACAGACAAATGTTATTCCTGCTAAATGGTCAATTCTCAAGGGCCACGTCATTTGTGCTACATACCATTTGCAACTAACGGGTCATTCATAAAAAAGGATTTTTTGGTGAATTCAGATTTAAGAGCAAGCAGTCTTCAGTCGCAAAACAACAGATGCTTCATATGAGTACTCAGAGCCTGACTAATAAAGGTAAACGTGCACTTTTGGGTAAGTTTTATGTTTCTTTCCAATTCACAGAATAATTTTCATAGTAAGCCCTGTATTAGCACCTATCTTTTTATATGCTGAGTCTCTCCACTATTGTGGAGTCTCCGCAGGCGTAAAGATACAACTCCTAAAATTCCTTTGTGAAATGGAAAAAATCAGAAGCCTATACGAAAGTGTGCAATTACATCTGTAAAGGAGGGATTCAGTGTTCATTTATATTTGTATACCCATAGTCATCTGGATTGCATAATTGCCTTTTACCATTGGATGCCCCACATCTACCAAGTAATGAATCAGGCTCTTGGTTTGAGAAGTACATGTTTTTAAGCATTCAAAAGTAAAATATAAAACAGAAATCAAGATATAATTAATCGATTAAAAGTAATAGAAAGAATGATTGAAATGAAAAGAAAGTCTAAAGAAAGGAGAAATAAAAGACACATAATAAAATAAACTGTGCTTGTGAGCGACACTGAAAAACAGAAACAAAGAAACATGATGAACCAAAGAAGATACCTGCAGTTGATGATAATGTGCTTGTACTTTCAGATGTCACTGTGGTTACCAAGGTAGTAGGTTTTGTCGTTTCTTGTTACAGGAGAAAAAACAAAAGCCATTACTACCGAGAATGATCTAATGCAGTAATCCAAAATTGATATCAGTGATTTTTACAACAGTGGGTGCTAAATGTTTGCCCTCATTATGAATTTGTCAATATAATTGATTTAATTGTCCCTCTTCCAAAATAATTTTTACTGTGCGTTCATACTCATTCGGATTGGTAAAATTATTGGAAAATCTGTTTGTGAAGAATAACATGCATGAACACTCTTAGTGTGGCAATTTACATATGCTTCTGCACAATATTCAATCTGAAGACTATTACAGCTATACCTAGTGAGTTCTATTGCTGGTGTTGTGATGACTAGACATGTTGCCGACAAACTGATAATTCTTATGGCTATGCCAGTTCTGTACCAAGTCCAATGACAACACAACTAACAGGTCACATGTAATAAGGATTTTACTGTGGATTCAGATTTAGGTGGAAGGATACTACGGTCAAAAAGCAACAGATGCTCCATCTGCTCTTTCATTGTTGATATTTGTATAGTCAAGATCATCTGGATAGTATTTTTGCTGTGTTACAGAGGATGACTCTCATCCACCAAATTATTATTTAGGTGCTTCATTCAACAAGTAATATTTTTAAATACTTGGAAGTGAAATATGAAATCAACAAAAAGAGAAATATTAAAGATATGACTTTCAAACGAAGTGGGTGGTGAAATGAAAGAAACATGAGAAAGGGAAAGGCAAAATGGAAGACACTTGATGAAAATACTTGTGTTTGTGTGCAGCAATTAAAATGAGCAACAAAAAGTTTTAACAAAAACAGATACCTGCAGTTGAAGTTGGTGTGCTTGTAGTTTCTGATGTTTCCGTGGTGGTTACCATGGTAGTAGGGTTTGTTGTTTCTTGTTATAAGACAAAAAACACAAAATATTAATACTGTGAATAAACTGAAGCAGTAATGTGAACTGCCATCAGTGATGGTTAAAACACTTAGGCCCAGATTCTGAAACTTGTCACCCAACCCAGCACAGCAGCCAAAAATGTATTTCCCTGTATTTAATCTGAAGAGTGACCCAGCTTGTAGTTAGTGAATCCTCAAGCTGGAGTGCAACAGACAAATGTTATTCCTGCTAAATGGTCAAATCTCAAGGGCCACGTAATTTGTGCTACATACCATTTGCAACTAACGGGTCATTCATAAAAAAGGATTTTTTGGTGAATTCAGATTTAAGAGCAAGCAGTCTTCAGTCGCAAAACAACAGATGCTTCATATGAGTACTCAGGGCCTGACTAACAAAGGTAAACGTACACTTTTGTGTACGTTTTATGTTTCTTTCCAATTCACAGAATAATTTTCATAGTAAGCCCTGTATTAGCACCTATCTTTTGATATGCTGAGCCTCTCCACTATTGTGGAGTCTCCGCAGGCGTAAAGATACAACTCCTAAAATTCCTTTGTGAAATGGAAAAAATCAGAAGCCTATACGAAAGTGTACAATTACATCTGTAAAGGAGGGATTCAGTGTTCATTTATATTTGTATACCCATAGTCATCTGGATTGCATAATTGCCTTTTACCATTGGATGCCCCACATCTACCAAGTAATGAATCAGGCTCTTGGTTTGAGAAGTACATGTTTTTAAGCATTCAAAAGAAAAATATAAAACAGAAATCAAGATATAATTAAACGATTAAAAGTAATAGAAAGAATGATTGAAATGAAAAGAAAGTCTAAAGAAAGGAGAAATAAAAGACACATAATAAAATAAACTGTGCTTGTGAGCGACACTGAAAAACAGAAACAAAGAAACATGATGAACCAAAGAAGATACCTGCAGTTGATGATAATGTGCTTGTACTTTCAGATGTCACTGTGGTTACCAAGGTAGTAGGTTTTGTTGTTTCTTGTTACAGGAGAAAAAACAAAAGCCATTACTACCGAGAATGATCTAATACAGTAATCAAAAATTGATATCAGTGATTTTTACAACAGTGGGTGCTAAATGTTTGCGCTCATTATGAATGTGTCAATATAATTGATATATTTGTCCCCCTTCCAAAATTCTTTTTACTGTGCGTTCATACTCATTTTGATTGGTAAAATTATTGGAAAATATGTTTGTGAAGAATAACATACATGAACACTCTTAGTGTGGCAATTTACATATGCTTCTGCACAATATTCAATCTGAAGACTATTACAGCTATACATCGTGAGTTCTATTGCTGGTGTTGTGATGACTAGACATGTTGCCGACAAACTGATAATTCTTATGGCTATGCCAATTCTGTACCAAGTCCAATGACAACACAACTAACAGGTCACATGTAATAAGGATTTTACTGTGGATTCAGATTTAGGTGGAAGGATACTACGGTCAAAAAGCAACAGATGCTCCATCTGCTCTTTCATTGTTGATATTTGTATAGTCAAGATCATCTGGATAGTATTTTTGCTGTGTTACAGAGGATGACTCTCATCCACCAAATTATTATTTATGTGCTTCATTCAACAAGTAATATTTTTAAATACTTGGAAGTGAAATATGAAATCAACAAACAAGAAATATTAAAGATATGACTTTCAAACGAAGTGGGTGGTGAAATGAAAGAAACAGGAGAAAGGGAAAGGCAAAATGGAAGACACTTGATGAAAATACTTGTGTTTGTGTGCAGCAATTAAAATGAGCAACAAAAAGTTTTAACAAAAACAGATACCTGCAGTTGAAGTTGGTGTGCTTGTAGTTTCTGATGTTTCCGTGGTGGTTACCATGGAAGTAGGGTTTGTTGTTTCTTGTTATAAGACAAAAAACACAATACATTAATACTGTGAATAAACTGAAGCAGTAATGTGAACTGCTATCAGTGATGGTTAAAACACTTAGGCCCAGATTCTGAAACTTGTCACCCAACCCAGCAAAGCAGGCAAAAGTTTATTTCCCTGTATTTAATCTGAAGAGTGACCCAGCTTGTAGTTAGTGAATCCTCAAGCTGGAGTGCAACAGACAAATGTTATTCCTGCTAAATGGTCAATTCTCAAGGGCCACGTAATTTGTGCTACATACCATTTGCAACTAACGGGTCATTCATAAAAAAGGATTTTTTGGTGAATTCAGATTTAAGAGCAAGCAGACTTCAGTCGCAAAACAACAGATGCTTCATATGAGTACTCAGGGCCTGACTAACAAAGGTAAACGTACACTTTTGTGTACGTTTTATGTTTCTTTCCAATTCACAGAATAATTTTCATAGTAAGCTCTTTATTAACACCTATCTTTTTATATGCTGAGTCTCTCCACTATTGTGGAGTCTCCGCAGGCGTAAAGATACAACTCCTAAAATTCCTTTGTGAAATGGAAAAAATCAGAAGCCTATACGAAAGTGTACAATTACATCTGTAAAGCAGGGATTCAGTGTTCATTTATATTTGTATACCCATAGTCATCTGGATTGCATAATTGCCTTTTTCCATTGGATGACCCACATCTACCAAGCAATGAATCAGGCTCTTGGTATGAGAAGTACATGTTTTTAAGCATTAAAAAGTAAAATATAAAACAGAAATCGAGATATAATTAAACGATTAAAAAGAAATAGAAAGAATGATTGAAATGAAAAGAAAGGCTAAAGAAAGGAGAAATAAAAGACACATAATAAAATAAACTGTGCTTGTGAGCGACACGTAAAACAGAAACAAAGAAACATGATGAACCAAAGAAGATACCTGCAGTTGATGATAATGTGCTTGTACTTTCAGATGTCACTGTGGTTACCAAGGTAGTAGGTTTTGTCGTTTCTTGTTACAGGAGAAAAAACAAAAGCCATTACTACCGAGAATGATCTAATGCAGTAATCCAAAATTGATATCAGTGATTTTTATAACAGTGGGTGCTAAATGTTTGCCCTCATTATGAAAGTGTCAATATAATTGATATAATTGTCCCTCTTCCAAAATAATTTTTACTGTGCGTTCATACTCATTCGGATTGGTAAAATTATTGGAAAATATGTTTGTGAAGAATAACATGCATGAACACTCTTAGTGTGGCAATTTACATATGCTTCTCCACAATATTCAATCTGAAGACTATTACAGCTATACCTAGTGAGTTCTATTGCTTGTGTGGTGATGACTAGACATGTTGCCGACAAACTGATAATTCTTATGGCTATGCCAATTCTGTACCAAGTCCAATGACAACACAACTAACAGGTCACATGTAATAAGGATTTTACTGTGGATTCAGATTTAGGTGGAAGGATACTACGGTCAAAAAGCAACAGATGCTCCATCTGCTCTTTCATTGTTGATATTTGTATAGTCAAGATCATCTGGATAGTATTTTTGCTGTGTTACAGAGGATGACTCTCATCCACCAAATTATTATTTAGGTGCTTCATTCAACAAGTAATATTTTTAAATACTTGGAAGTGAAATATGAAATCAACAAACAAGAAATATTAAAGATATGACTTTCAAACGAAGTGGGTGGTGAAATGAAAGAAACAGGAGAAAGGGAAAGGCAAAATGGAAGACACTTGATGAAAATACTTGTGTTTGTGTGCAGCAATTAAAATGAGCAACAAAATGTTTTAACAAAAACAGATACCTGCAGTTGAAGTTGGTGTGCTTGTAGTTTCTGATGTTTCCGTGGTGGTTACCATGGAAGTAGGGTTTTTTGTTTCTTGTTATAAGACAAAAAACACAATACATTAATACTGTGAATAAACTGAAGCAGTAATGTGAACTGCTATCAGTGATGGTTAAAACACTTAGGCCCAGATTCTGAAACTTGTCACCCAACCCAGCACAGCAGCCAAAAGTTGATTTCCCTGTATTTAATCTGAAGAGTGACCCAGCTTGTAGTTAGTGAATCCTCAAGCTGGAGTGCAACAGACAAATGTTATTCCTGCTAAATGGTCAATTCTCAAGGGCCACGTAATTTGTGCTACATACCATTTGCAACTAACGGGTCATTCATAAAAAAGGATTTTTTGGTGAATTCAGATTTAAGAGCAAGCAGTCTTCAGTTGGAAAACAACAGATGCTTCATATGAGTACTCAGGGCCTGACTAACAAAGGTAAACGTACACTTTTGTGTACGTTTTATGTTTCTTTCCAATTCACAGAATAATTTTCATAGTAAGCTCTTTATTAGCACCTATCTTTTTATATGCTGAGTCTCTCCACTATTGTGGAGTCTCCGCAGGCGTAAAGATACAACTCCTAAAATTCCTTTGTGAAATGGAAAAAATCAGAAGCCTATACGAAAGTGTACAATTATATCTGTAAAGGAGGGATTCAGTGTTCATTTATATTTGTATACCCATAGTCATCTGGATTGCATAATTGCCTTTTTCCATTGGATGCCCCACATCTACCAAGTAATGTATCTGGCTCTTGGTTTGAGAAGTACATGTTTTTAAGCATTCAAAAGTAAAATATAAAACAGAAATCGAGATATAATAAATCGATTAAAAGTAATAGAAAGAATGATTGAAATGAAAAGAAAGTCTAAAGAAAGGAGAAATAAAAGACACATAATAAAATAAACTGTGCTTGTGAGCGACACTGAAAAACAGAAACAAAGAAACATGATGAACCAAAGAAGATACCTGCAGTTGATGATAATGTGCTTGTACTTTCAGATGTCACTGTGGTTACCAAGGTAGTAGGTTTTGTCGTTTCTTGTTACAGGAGAAAAAACAAAAGCCATTACTACCGAGAATGATCTAATGCAGTAATCCAAAATTGATATCAGTGATTTTTACAACAGTGGGTGCTAAATGTTTGCCCTCATTATGTATGTGTCAATATAATTGATATAATTGTCCCTCTTCCAAAATTATTTTTACTGTGCGTTCATACTCATTCGGATTGGTAAAATTATTGGAAAATCTGTTTGTGAAGAATAACATGCATGAACACTCTTAGTGTGGCAATTTACATATGCTTCACCACAATATTCAATCTGAAGACTATTACAGCTATACCTAGTGAGTTCTATTGCTGGTGTGGTGATGACTAGACATGTTGCCCACAAACTGATAATTCTTATGGCTATGCCAATTCTGTACCAAGTCCAATGACAACACAACTAACAGGTCACATGTAATAAGGATTTTACTATGGATTCAGATTTAGGTGGAAGGATACTACGGTCAAAAAGCAACAGATGCTCCATCTGCTCTTTCATTGTTGATATTTGTATAGTCAAGATCATCTGGACAGTATTTTTGCTGTGTTACAGAGGATGACTCTCATCCACCAAATTATTATTTAGGTGCTTCATTCAACAAGTAATATTTTTAAATACTTGGAAGTGAAATATGAAATCAACAAACAAGAAATATTAAAGATATGACTTTCAAACGAAGTGGGTGGTGAAATGAAAGAAACAGGAGAAAGGGAAAGGCAAAATGGAAAACACTTGATGAAAATACTTGTGTTTGTGTGCAGCAATTAAAATGAGCAACAAAACGTTTTAACAAAAACAGATACCTGCAGTTGAAGTTGGTGTGCTTGTAGTTTCTGATGTTTCCGTGGTGGTTACCATGGAAGTAGGGTTTGTTGTTTCTTGTTATAAGACAAAAAACACAATACATTAATACTGTGAATAAACTCAAGCAGTAATGTGAACTGCTATCAGTGATGGTTAAAACACTTAGGCCCAGATTCTGAAACTTGTCACCCAACCCAGCACAGCAGCCAAAAGTTTATTTCCCTGTATTTAATCTGAAGAGTGACCCAGCTTGTAGTTAGTGAATCCTCAAGCTGGAGTGCAACAGACAAATGTTATTCCTGCTAAATGGTCAATTCTCAAGGGCCACGTAATTTGTGCTACATACCATTTGCAACTAACGGGTCATTCATAAAAAAGGATTTTTTGGTGAATTCAGATTTAAGAGCAAGCAGTCTTCAGTTGCAAAACAACAGATGCTTCATATGAGTACTCAGGGCCTGACTAACAAAGGTAAACGTACACTTTTGTGTACGTTTTATGTTTCTTTCCAATTCACAGAATAATTTTCATAGTAAGCTCTTTATTAGCACCTATCTTTTTATATGCTGAGTCTCTCCACTATTGTGGAGTCTCCGCAGGCGTAAAGATACAACTCCTAAAATTCCTTTGTGAAATGGAAAAAATCAGAAGCCTATACGAAAGTGTACAATTATATCTGTAAAGGAGGGATTCAGTGTTCATTTATATTTGTATACCCATAGTCATCTGGATTGCGTAATTGCCTTTTTCCATTGGATGCCCCACATCTACCAAGTAATGTATCAGGCTCTTGGTTTGAGAAGTACATGTTTTTAAGCATTCAAAAGTAAAATATAAAACAGAAATCGAGATATAATTAAACGATTAAAAAGAAATAGAAAGAATGATTGAAATGAAAAGAAAGGCTAAAGAAAGGAGAAATAAAAGACACATAAAAAAATAAACTGTGCTTGTGAGCGACACGTAAATCAGAAACAAAGAAACATGATGAACCAAAGAAGATACCTGCAGTTGATGATAATGTGCTTGTACTTTCAGATGTCACTGTGGTTACCAAGGTAGTAGGTTTTGTCGTTTCTTGTTACAGGAGAAAAAACAAAAGCCATTACTACCGAGAATGATCTAATGCAGTAATCAAAAATTGATATCAGTGATTTTTACAACAGTGGGTGCTAAATGTTTGCGCTCATTATGAATGTGTCAATATAATTGATATAATTGTCCCCCTCCCAAAATTCTTTTTACTGTGCGTTCATACTCATTTTGATTGGTAAAATTATTGGAAAATATGTTTGTGAAGAATAACATGCATGAACACTCTTAGTGTGGCAATTTACATATGCTTCTGCACAATATTCAGTCTGAAGACTATTACAGCTATACCTAGTGAGTTCTATTGCTGGTGTTGTGATGACTAGACATGTTGCCGACAAACTGATAATTCTTATGGCTATGCCAATTCTGTACCAAGTCCAATGACAACACAACTAACAGGTCACATGTAATAAGGATTTTACTGTGGATTCAGATTTAGGTGGAAGGATACTACGGTCAAAAAGCAACAGATGCTCCATCTGCTCTTTCATTGTTGATATTTGTATAGTCAAGATCATCTGGATAGTATTTTTGCTGTGTTACAGAGCATGACTCTCATCCACCAAATTATTATTTAGGTGCTTCATTCAACAAGTAATATTTTTAAATACTTGGAAGTGAAATATGAAATCAACAAACAAGAAATATTAAAGATATGACTTTCAAACGAAGTGGGTGGTGAAATGAAAGAAACAGGAGAAAGGGAAAGGCAAAATGGAAGACACTTGATGAAAATACTTGTGTTTGTGTGCAGCAATTAAAATGAGCAACAAAATGTTTTAACAAAAACAGATACCTGCAGTTGAAGTTGGTGTGCTTGTAGTTTCTGATGTTTCCGTGGTAGTTACCATGGAAGTAGGGTTTGTTGTTTCTTGTTATAAGACAAAAAACACAATACATTAATACTGTGAATAAACTGAAGCAGTAATGTGAACTGCTATCAGTGATGGTTAAAACACTTAGGCCCAGATTCTGAAACTTGTCACCCAACCCAGCACAGCAGCCAAACGTTTATTTCCCTGTATTTAATCTGAAGAGTGACCCAGCTTGTAGTTAGTGAATCCTCAAGCTGGAGTGCAACAGACAAATGTTATTCCTGCTAAATGGTCAATTCTCAAGGGCCACGTCATTTGTGCTACATACCATTTGCAACTAACGGGTCATTCATAAAAAAGGATTTTTTGGTGAATTCAGATTTAAGAGCAAGCAGTCTTCAGTCGCAAAACAACAGATGCTTCATATGAGTACTCAGAGCCTGACTAATAAAGGTAAACGTGCACTTTTGGGTAAGTTTTATGTTTCTTTCCAATTCACAGAATAATTTTCATAGTAAGCCCTGTATTAGCACCTATCTTTTTATATGCTGAGTCTCTCCACTATTGTGGAGTCTCCGCAGGCGTAAAGATACAACTCCTAAAATTCCTTTGTGAAATGGAAAAAATCAGAAGCCTATACGAAAGTGTGCAATTACATCTGTAAAGGAGGGATTCAGTGTTCATTTATATTTGTATACCCATAGTCATCTGGATTGCATAATTGCCTTTTACCATTGGATGCCCCACATCTACCAAGTAATGAATCAGGCTCTTGGTTTGAGAAGTACATGTTTTTAAGCATTCAAAAGTAAAATATAAAACAGAAATCAAGATATAATTAATCGATTAAAAGTAATAGAAAGAATGATTGAAATGAAAAGAAAGTCTAAAGAAAGGAGAAATAAAAGACACATAATAAAATAAACTGTGCTTGTGAGCGACACTGAAAAACAGAAACAAAGAAACATGATGAACCAAAGAAGATACCTGCAGTTGATGATAATGTGCTTGTACTTTCAGATGTCACTGTGGTTACCAAGGTAGTAGGTTTTGTCGTTTCTTGTTACAGGAGAAAAAACAAAAGCCATTACTACCGAGAATGATCTAATGCAGTAATCCAAAATTGATATCAGTGATTTTTACAACAGTGGGTGCTAAATGTTTGCCCTCATTATGAATTTGTCAATATAATTGATTTAATTGTCCCTCTTCCAAAATAATTTTTACTGTGCGTTCATACTCATTCGGATTGGTAAAATTATTGGAAAATCTGTTTGTGAAGAATAACATGCATGAACACTCTTAGTGTGGCAATTTACATATGCTTCTGCACAATATTCAATCTGAAGACTATTACAGCTATACCTAGTGAGTTCTATTGCTGGTGTTGTGATGACTAGACATGTTGCCGACAAACTGATAATTCTTATGGCTATGCCAGTTCTGTACCAAGTCCAATGACAACACAACTAACAGGTCACATGTAATAAGGATTTTACTGTGGATTCAGATTTAGGTGGAAGGATACTACGGTCAAAAAGCAACAGATGCTCCATCTGCTCTTTCATTGTTGATATTTGTATAGTCAAGATCATCTGGATAGTATTTTTGCTGTGTTACAGAGGATGACTCTCATCCACCAAATTATTATTTAGGTGCTTCATTCAACAAGTAATATTTTTAAATACTTGGAAGTGAAATATGAAATCAACAAAAAGAGAAATATTAAAGGTATGACTTTCAAACGAAGTGGGTGGTGAAATGAAAGAAACATGAGAAAGGGAAAGGCAAAATGGAAGACACTTGATGAAAATACTTGTGTTTGTGTGCAGCAATTAAAATGAGCAACAAAAAGTTTTAACAAAAACAGATACCTGCAGTTGAAGTTGGTGTGCTTGTAGTTTCTGATGTTTCCGTGGTGGTTACCATGGTAGTAGGGTTTGTTGTTTCTTGTTATAAGACAAAAAACACAAAACATTAATACTGTGAATAAACTGAAGCAGTAATGTGAACTGCCATCAGTGATGGTTAAAACACTTAGGCCCAGATTCTGAAACTTGTCACCCAACCCAGCACAGCAGCCAAAAATGTATTTCCCTGTATTTAATCTGAAGAGTGACCCAGCTTGTAGTTAGTGAATCCTCAAGCTGGAGTGCAACAGACAAATGTTATTCCTGCTAAATGGTCAAATCTCAAGGGCCACGTAATTTGTGCTACATACCATTTGCAACTAACGGGTCATTCATAAAAAAGGATTTTTTGGTGAATTCAGATTTAAGAGCAAGCAGTCTTCAGTCGCAAAACAACAGATGCTTCATATGAGTACTCAGGGCCTGACTAACAAGGTAAACGTACACTTTTGTGTACGTTTTATGTTTCTTTCCAATTCACAGAATAATTTTCATAGTAAGCCCTGTATTAGCACCTATCTTTTGATATGCTGAGCCTCTCCACTATTGTGGAGTCTCCGCAGGCGTAAAGATACAACTCCTAAAATTCCTTTGTGAAATGGAAAAAATCAGAAGCCTATACGAAAGTGTACAATTACATCTGTAAAGGAGGGATTCAGTGTTCATTTATATTTGTATACCCATAGTCATCTGGATTGCATAATTGCCTTTTACCATTGGATGCCCCACATCTACCAAGTAATGAATCAGGCTCTTGGTTTGAGAAGTACATGTTTTTAAGCATTCAAAAGAAAAATATAAAACAGAAATCAAGATATAATTAAACGATTAAAAGTAATAGAAAGAATGATTGAAATGAAAAGAAAGTCTAAAGAAAGGAGAAATAAAAGACACATAATAAAATAAACTGTGCTTGTGAGCGACACTGAAAAACAGAAACAAAGAAACATGATGAACCAAAGAAGATACCTGCAGTTGATGATAATGTGCTTGTACTTTCAGATGTCACTGTGGTTACCAAGGTAGTAGGTTTTGTTGTTTCTTGTTACAGGAGAAAAAACAAAAGCCATTACTACCGAGAATGATCTAATACAGTAATCAAAAATTGATATCAGTGATTTTTACAACAGTGGGTGCTAAATGTTTGCGCTCATTATGAATGTGTCAATATAATTGATATATTTGTCCCCCTTCCAAAATTCTTTTTACTGTGCGTTCATACTCATTTTGATTGGTAAAATTATAGGAAAATATGTTTGTGAAGAATAACATACATGAACACTCTTAGTGTGGCAATTTACATATGCTTCTGCACAATATTCAATCTGAAGACTATTACAGCTATACATCGTGAGTTCTATTGCTGGTGTTGTGATGACTAGACATGTTGCCGACAAACTGATAATTCTTATGGCTATGCCAATTCTGTACCAAGTCCAATGACAACACAACTAACAGGTCACATGTAATAAGGATTTTACTGTGGATTCAGATTTAGGTGGAAGGATACTACGGTCAAAAAGCAACAGATGCTCCATCTGCTCTTTCATTGTTGATATTTGTATAGTCAAGATCATCTGGATAGTATTTTTGCTGTGTTACAGAGGATGACTCTCATCCACCAAATTATTATTTAGGTGCTTCATTCAACAAGTAATATTTTTAAATACTTGGAAGTGAAATATGAAATCAACAAACAAGAAATATTAAAGATATGACTTTCAAACGAAGTGGGTGGTGAAATGAAAGAAACAGGAGAAAGGGAAAGGCAAAATGGAAGACACTTGATGAAAATACTTGTGTTTGTGTGCAGCAATTAAAATGAGCAACAAAAAGTTTTAACAAAAACAGATACCTGCAGTTGAAGTTGGTGTGCTTGTAGTTTCTGATGTTTCCGTGGTGGTTACCATGGAAGTAGGGTTTGTTGTTTCTTGTTATAAGACAAAAAACACAATACATTAATACTGTGAATAAACTGAAGCAGTAATGTGAACTGCTATCAGTGATGGTTAAAACACTTAGGCCCAGATTCTGAAACTTGTCACCCAACCCAGCAAAGCAGGCAAAAGTTTATTTCCCTGTATTTAATCTGAAGAGTGACCCAGCTTGTAGTTAGTGAATCCTCAAGCTGGAGTGCAACAGACAAATGTTATTCCTGCTAAATGGTCAATTCTCAAGGGCCACGTAATTTGTGCTACATACCATTTGCAACTAACGGGTCATTCATAAAAAAGGATTTTTTGGTGAATTCAGATTTAAGAGCAAGCAGACTTCAGTCGCAAAACAACAGATGCTTCATATGAGTACTCAGGGCCTGACTAACAAAGGTAAACGTACACTTTTGTGTACGTTTTATGTTTCTTTCCAATTCACAGAATAATTTTCATAGTAAGCTCTTTATTAACACCTATCTTTTTATATGCTGAGTCTCTCCACTATTGTGGAGTCTCCGCAGGCGTAAAGATACAACTCCTAAAATTCCTTTGTGAAATGGAAAAAATCAGAAGCCTATACGAAAGTGTACAATTTCATCTGTAAAGCAGGGATTCAGTGTTCATTTATATTTGTATACCCATAGTCATCTGGATTGCATAATTGCCTTTTTCCATTGGATGACCCACATCTACCAAGCAATGAATCAGGCTCTTGGTATGAGAAGTACATGTTTTTAAGCATTAAAAAGTAAAATATAAAACAGAAATCGAGATATAATTAAACGATTAAAAAGAAATAGAAAGAATGATTGAAATGAAAAGAAAGGCTAAAGAAAGGAGAAATAAAAGACACATAATAAAATAAACTGTGCTTGTGAGCGACACGTAAAACAGAAACAAAGAAACATGATGAACCAAAGAAGATACCTGCAGTTGATGATAATGTGCTTGTACTTTCAGATGTCACTGTGGTTACCAAGGTAGTAGGTTTTGTCGTTTCTTGTTACAGGAGAAAAAACAAAAGCCATTACTACCGAGAATGATCTAATGCAGTAATCCAAAATTTATATCAGTGATTTTTATAACAGTGGGTGCTAAATGTTTGCCCTCATTATGAATGTGTCAATATAATTGATATAATTGTCCCTCTTCCAAAATTATTTTTACTGTGCGTTCATACTCATTCGGATTGGTAAAATTATTGGAAAATATGTTTGTGAAGAATAACATGCATGAACACTCTTAGTGTGGCAATTTACATATGCTTCTCCACAATATTCAATCTGAAGACTATTACAGCTATACCTAGTGAGTTCTATTGCTTGTGTGGTGATGACTAGACATGTTGCCGACAAACTGATAATTCTTATGGCTATGCCAATTCTGTACCAAGTCCAATGACAACACAACTAACAGGTCACATGTAATAAGGATTTTACTATGGATTTAGATTTAGGTGGAAGGATACTACGGTCAAAAAGCAACAGATGCTCCATCTGCTCTTTCATTGTTGATATTTGTATAGTCAAGATCATCTGGACAGTATTTTTGCTGTGTTACAGAGGATGACTCTCATCCACCAAATTATTATTTAGGTGCTTCATTCAACAAGTAATATTTTTAAATACTTGGAAGTGAAATATGAAATCAACAAACAAGAAATATTAAAGATATGACTTTCAAACGAAGTGGGTGGTGAAATGAAAGAAACAGGAGAAAGGGAAAGGCAAAATGGAAGACACTTGATGGAAATACTTGTGTTTGTGTGCAGCAATTAAAATGAGCAACAAAAAGTTTTAACAAAAACAGATACCTGCAGTTGAAGTTGGTGTGCTTGTAGTTTCTGTGGTGGTTACCATGGAAGTAGGGTTTGTTGTTTCTTGTTATAAGACAAAAAACACAATACATTAATACTGTGAATAAACTGAAGCAGTAATGTGAACTGCTATCAGTGATGGTTAAAACACTTAGGCCCAGATTCTGAAACTTGTCACCCAACCCAGCAAAGCAGCCAAAAGTTTATTTCCCTGTATTTAATCTGAAGAGTGACCCAGCTTGTAGTTAGTGAATCCTCAAGCTGGAGTGCAACAGACAAATGTTATTCCTGCTAAATGGTCAATTCTCAAGGGCCACGTAATTTGTGCTATATACCATTTGCAACTAACGGGTCATTCATAAAAAAGGATTTTTTGGTGAATTCAGATTTAAGAGCAAGCAGTCTTCAGTCGCAAAACAACAGATGCTTCATATGAGTACTCAGGGCCTGACTAACAAAGGTAAACGTACACTTTTGTGTACGTTTTATATTTCTTTCCAATTCACAGAATAATTTTCATAGTAAGCTCTTTATTAGCACCTATCTTTTTATATGCTGAGTCTCTCCACTATTGTGGAGTCTCCGCAGGCGTAATGATACAACTCCTAAAATTCGTTTGTGAAATGGAAAAAATCAGAAGCCTATACGAAAGTGTACAATTACATCTGTAAAGGAGGGATTCAGTGTTCATTTATATTTGTATACCCACAGTCATCTGGATTGCATAATTGCCTTTTTCCATTGGATGCCCCACATCTACCAAGTAATGAATCAGGCTCTTGGTTTGAGAAGTACATGTTTTTAAGCATTCAAAAGTAAAATATAAAACAGAAATCGAGATATAATTAAACGATTAACAAGAAATAGAAAGAATGATTGAAATGAAAAGAAAGGCTAAAGAAAGGAGAAATAAAAGACACATAATAAAATAAACTGTGCTTGTGAGCGACACTGAAAAACAGAAACAAAGAAACATGATGAACCAAAGAAGATACCTGCAGTTGATGATAATGTGCTTGTACTTTCAGATGTCACTGTGGTTACCAAGGTAGTAGGTTTTGTCGTTTCTTGTTACAGGAAAAAAAACAAAAGCCATTACTACCGAGAATGATCTAATGCAGTAATCCAAAATTGATATCAGTGATTTTTACAACAGTGGGTGCTAAATGTTTGCGCTCATTATGAATGTGTCAATATAATTGATATAATTGTCCCCCTTCCAAAATTGTTTTTACTGTGCGTTGATACTCATTCGGATTGGTAAAATTATTGGAAAATATGTTTGTGAAGAATAACATGCATGAACACTCTTAGTGTGGCAATTTACATATGCTTCTCCACAATATTCAATCTGAAGACTATTACAGCTATACCTAGTGAGTTCTATTGCTGGTGTTGTGATGACTAGACATGTTGCCGACAAACTGATAATTCTTATGGCTATGCCAATTCTGTACCAAGTCCAATGACAACACAACTAACAGGTCACATGCTATAAGGATTTCACTGTGGATTCAGATTTAGGTGGAAGGATACTGCAGTCAAAAAACAACCAATGCTCCATCTGCTCTTTCATTGTTGATATTTGCATAGTCAAGATCATCTGGACAGTATTTTTGCTGTGTTACAGAGGATGACTCTCATCCACCAAATTATTATTTAGGTGCTTAATTCAACAAGTAATATTTTTAAAAACTTGGAAGTAAAATATGAAATCAACAAACAAGAAATATTAAAGATATGAGTTTCAAACGAAGTGGGTGGTGAAATGAAAGGAACAGGAGAAAGGGAAAGGCAAAATGGAAGACACTTGATAAAAATACTTGTGTTTGTGTGCAGCAATTAAAATGAGCAACAAAAAGTTTTAACAAAAACAGATACCTGCAGTTGAAGTTGGTGTGCTTGTAGTTTCTGATGTTTCCGTGGTGGTTACCATGGAAGTAGGGTTTGTTGTTTCTTGTTATAAGACAAAAAACACAATACATTAATACTGTGAATAAACTGAAGCAGTAATGTGAACTGCTATCAGTGATGGTTAAAACACTTAGGCCCAGATTCTGAAACTTGTCACCCAACCTAGCACAGCAGCCAAAAGTTTATTTCCCTGTATTTAATCTGAAGAGTGACCCAGCTTGTAGTTAGTGAATCCTCAAGCTGGAGTGCAACAGACAAATGTTATTCCTGCTAAATGGTCAATTCTCAAGGGCCATGTAATTTGTGCTACATAACATTTGCAACTAACGGGTCATTCATAAAAAAGGATTTTTGGGTGAATTCAGATTTAAGAGCAAGCAGTCTTCAGTCGCAAAACAACAGATGCTTCATATGAGTACTCAGGGCCTGTCTAACAAAGGTAAACGTACACTTTTGTGTACGTTTTATGTTTCTTTCCAATTCACAGAATAATTTTCATAGTAAGCTCTTTATTAGCACCTATCTTTTTATATGCTGAGTCTCTCCACTATTGTGGAGTCTCCGCAGGCGTAAAGATACAACTCCTAAAATTCCTTTGTGAAATGGAAAAAATCAGAAGCCTATACGAAAGTGTACAATTACTTCTGTAAAGGAGGGATTCAGTGTTCATTTATATTTGTATACCCATAGTCATCTGGATTGCATAATTGCCTTTTTCCATTGGATGCCCCACATCTGCCAAGTAATGAATCAGGCTCATGGTTTGAGAAGTACATGTTTATAAGCATTCAAAAGTAAAATATAAAACAGAAATCGAGATATAATTAAACGATTAAAAGTAATAGAAAGAATGATTGAAATGAAAAGAAAGTCTAAAGAAAGAAGAAATAAAAGACACATAATAAAATAAACTGTGCTTGTGAGCGACACTGAAAAACAGAAACAAAGAAACATGATGAACCAAAGAAGATACCTGCAGTTGATGATAATGTGCTTGTACTTTCAGATGTCACTGTGGTTACCAAGGTAGTAGGTTTTGTCGTTTCTTGTTACAGGAGAAAAAACAAAAGCCATTACTACCGAGAATGATCTAATGCAGTAATCAAAAATTGATATCAGTGACTTTTTACAACAGTGGGTGCTAAATGTTTGCCCTCATTATGAATGTGTCAATGTAATTGATATAATTGTCCCTCTTCCAAAATTATTTTTACTGTGCGTTCATACTCATTCGGATTGGTAAAATTATTGGAAAATATGTTTGTGAAGAATAACATGCATGAACACTCTTAGTGTGGCAATTTACATATGCTTCTCCACAATATTCAATCTGAAGACTATTACAGCTATACCTAGTGGGTTCTATTGCTGGTGTGGTGATGACTAGACATGTTGCCGACAAACTGATAATTCTTATGGCTATGCCAATTCTGTACCAAGTCCAATGACAACACAACTAACAGGTCACATGTAATAAGGATTTTACTATGGATTCAGATTTAGGTGGAAGGATACTACGGTCAAAAAGCAACAGATGCTCCATCTGCTCTTTCATTGTTGATATTTGTATAGTCAAGATCATCTGGACAGTATTTTTGCTGTGTTACAGAGGATGACTCTCATCCACCAAATTATTATTTAGGTGCTTCATTCAACAAATAATATTTTTAAATACTTGGAAGTGAAATTTGAAATCAACAAACAAGAAATATTAAAGATATGACTTTCAAACGAAGTGGGTGGTGAAATGAAAGAAACAGGAGAAAGGCAAAATGGAAGACACTTGATGAAAATACTTGTGTTTCTGTGCAGCAATTAAAATGAGCAACAGAAAGTTTTAACAAAAACAGATACCTGCAGTTGAAGTTGGTGTGCTTGTAGTCTCTGATGTTTCTGTGGTGGTTACCATGGAAGTAGGTTTTGTTGTTTCTTGTTATAAGACAAAAAACACAATACATTAATACTGTGAATAAACTGAAGCAGTAATGTGAACTTCTATCAGTGATGGTTAAAACACTTAGGCCCAGATTCTGAAACTTGTCACCCAACCCAGCACAGCGGCCAAAGGTTTATTTCCCTGTATTTAATCTGAAGATTGACCAAGCTTGTAGTTAGTGAATCCTCATGCTGGAGTGCAACAGACAAATGTTATTCCTGCCAAATGGTCAATTCTCAAGGGCCACGTAATTTGTGCTACATACCATTTGCAACTAACGGGTCATTCATAAAAAAGGATTTTTGGGTGAATTCAGATTTCAGAGCAAGCAGTCTTCAGTCGCAAAACCACAGATGCTTCATTTGAGTACTCAGAGCCTGACTAACAAAGGTAAACATGCACTTTTGGGTAAGTTTTATGTTTCTTTCCAATTCACAGAATAATTTTCATAGTAAGCTGTTCATTAGCACCTATCTTTTTATATGCTGAGTCTCTCCACTATTGTGGAGTCTCCGCAGGCGTAAAGATACAACTCCTAAAATTCCTTTGTGAAATGGAAAAAATCAGAAGGCTATACGAAAGTGTACAATTACATCTGTAAAGGAGGGATTCAGTGTTCATTTATATTTGTATACCCATAGTCATCTGGATTGCATAATTGCCTTTTTCCATTGGATGCCCCACATCTACCAAGTAATGAATCAGGCTCTTGGTTTGAGAAGTACATGTTTTTAAGCATTCAAAAGTAAAATATAAAACAGAAATCGAGATATAATTAAACGATTAAAAAGAAATAGAAAGAATGATTGAAATGAAAAGAAAGGCTAAAGAAAGGAGAAATAAAAGACACATAATAAAATAAACTGTGCTTGTGAGCGACACTGAAAAACAGAAACAAAGAAACATGATGAACCAAAGAAGATACCTGCAGTTGATGATAATGTGCTTGTACTTTCAGATGTCACTGTGGTTACCAAGGTAGTAGGTTTTGTCGTTTCTTGTTACAGGAGAAACAACAAAAGCCATTACTACCGTGAATGATCTAATGCAGTAATCCAAAATTGAGATCAGTGATTTTTACAACAGTGGGTGCTAAATGTTTGCGCTCATTATGAATGTGTCAATATAATTGATATAATTGTCCCCCTTCCAAAATTGTTTTTACTGTGCATTGATACTCATTCGGATTGGTAAAATTATTGGAAAATATGTTTGTGAAGAATAACATGCATGAACACTCTTAGTGTGGCAATTTACATATGCTTCTCCACAATATTCAATCTGAAGACTATTACAGCTATACCTAGTGAGTTCTATTGCTGGTGTTGTGATGACTAGACATGTTGCCGACAAACTGATAATTCTTATGGCTATGCCAATTCTGTACCAAGTCCAATGACAACACAACTAACAGGTCACATGTAATAAGGATTTTACTGTGGATTCAGATTTAGGTGGAAGGATATTACGGACAAAAAGCAACCGATGCTCCATCTGCTCTTTCATTGTTGATACTTGCATAGTCAAGATCATCTGGACAGTATTTTTGCTGTGTTACAGAGGATGACTCTCATCCACCAAATTATTATTTAGGTGCTTCATTCAACAAGTAATATTTTTAAATACTTGGAAGTAAAATATGAAATCAACAAACAAGAAATATTAAGGATATGACTTTCAAACGAAGTGGGTGGTGAATTGAAAGAAACAGGAGAAAGGGAAAGGCAAAATGGAAGTCACTTGATAAAAATACTTGTGTTTGTGTGCAGCAATTAAAATGAGCAATAGAAAGTTTTAACAAAAACAGATACCTGCAGTTGAAGTTGGTGTGCTTGTAGTTTCTGATGTTTCTGTGGTGGTTACCATGGAAGTAGGTTTTGTTGTTTCTTGTTATAAGACAAAAAACACAATACATTAATACTGTGAATAAACTGAAGCAGTAATGTGAACTGCTATCAGTGATGGTTAAAACACTTAGGCCCAGATTCTGAAACTTGTCACCCAACCCAGCACAGCAGCCAAAGGTTTATTTCCCTGTATTTAATCTGAATATTGACCAAGCTTGTAGTTAGTGAATCCTCATGCTGGAGTGCAACAGACAAATGTTATTCCTGCCAAATGGTCAATTCTCAAGGGCCACGTAATTTGTGCTACATACCATTTGCAACTAACGGGTCATTCATGAAAAAGGATTTTTTGGTGAATTCAGATTTAAGAGCAAGCAGTCTTCAGTCGCAAAACAACAGACGCTTCATAGGAGTACTCAGGGCCTGTCTAACAAAGGTAAACGTACACTTTTGTGTACGTTTTATGTTTCTTTCCAATTCACAGAATAATTTTCATAGTAAGCTCTTTATTAGCACCTATCTTTTCATATGCTGAGTCTCTCCACTATTGTGGAGTCTCCGCAGGCGTAAAGATACAACTCCTAAAATTCCTTTGTGAAATGGAAAAAATCAGAAGCCTATACGAAAGTGTACAATTACATCTGTAAAGAAGGGATTCAGTGTTCATTTATATTTGTATACCTATAGTCATCTGGATTGCATAATTGCCTTTTTCCATTGGATGCCCCACATCTACCAAGTAATGCATCAGGCTCTTGGTTTGAGAAGTACATGTTTTTAAGCATTCAAAAGTAAAATATAAAACAGAAATCGAGGCATAATTAAACGATTAAAAAGAAATAGAAAGAATGATTGAAATGAAAAGAAAGGCTAAAGAAAGGAGAAATAAAAGACACATAATAAAATAAACTGTGCTTGTGAGCGACACTGAAAAACAGAAACAAAGAAACATGATGAACCAAAGAAGATACCTGCAGTTGATGATAATGTGCTTGTACTTTCAGATGTCACTGTGGTTACCAAGGTAGTAGGTTCTGTTGTTTCTTGTTACAGGAGAAAAAACAAAAGCCATTACTACCGAGAATGATCTAATGCAGTAATCCAAAATTGATATCAGTGATTTTTACAACAGTGGGTGCTAAATGTTTGCGCTCATTATGAATGTGTCAATATAATTGATATAATTGTCCCCCTTCCAAAATTCTTTTTACTGTGCGTTCATACTCATTTTGATTGGTAAAATTATTGGAAAATATGTTTGTGAAGAATAACATGCATGAACACTCTTAGTGTGGCAATTTACATATGCTTCTGCACAATATTCAATCTGAAGACTATTACAGCTATACCTAGTGAGTTCTATTGCTGGTGTGGTGATGACTAGACATGTTGCCGACAAACTGATAATTCTTATGGCTATGCCAATTCTGTACCAAGTCCAATGACAACACAACTAACAGGTCACAAGCTATAAGGATTTCACTGTGGATTCAGACTTAGGTGGAAGGATACTGCGGTCAAAAAACAACCGATGCTCCATTTGCTCTTTCATTGTTGATATTTGCATAGTCAAGATCATCTGGACAGTATTTTTGCTGTGTTACAGAGGATGACTCTCATCCACCAAATTATTATTTAGGTGCTTAATTCAACCATTAATATTTTTAAATACTTGGAAGTAAAATATGAAATCAACAAACAAGAAATATTAAAGATATGACTTTCAAACGAAGTGGGTGGTGAAATGAAAGGAACAGGAGAAAGGGAAAAGCAAAATGGAAGACACTTGATAAAAATACTTGTGTTTGTGTGCAGCAATTAAAATGAGCAACAAAAAGTTTTAACAAAAACAGATACCTGCAGTTGAAGTTGTTGTGCTTGTAGTTTCTGATGTTTCTGTGGTGGTTACCATGGAAGTAGGTTTTGTTGTTTCTTGTTATAAGACAAAAAACACAATACATTAATACTGTGAATAAACTGAAGCAGTAATGTGAACTTCTATCAGTGATGGTTAAAACACTTAGGCCCAGATTCTGAAACTTGTCACCCAACCCAGCACAGCAGCCAAAGGTTTATTTCCCTGTATTTAATCTGAAGATTGACCAAGCTTGTAGTCAGTGAATCCTCATGCTGGACTGCAACAGACAAATGTTATTCCTGCCAAATGGTCAATTCTCAAGGGCCACGTAATTTGTGCTACATACCATTTGCAACTAACGGGTCATTCATAAAAAAGGATTTTTGGGTGAATTCAGATTTCAGAGCAAGCAGTCTTCAGTCGCAAAACCACAGATGCTTCATATGAGTACTCAGAGCCTGACTAAAAAAGGTAAACGTGCACTTTTGGGTAAGTTTTATGTTTCTTTCCAATTCACAGAATAATTTTCATAGTAAGCTCTTCATTAGCACCTATCTTTTTATATGCTGAGTCTCTCCACTATTGTGGAGTCTCCGCAGGCGTAAAGATACAACTCCTAAAATTCCTTTGTGAAATGGAAAAAATCGGAAGCCTATACGAAACTGTACCATTACATCTGTAAATGAGGGATTCAGTGTTCTTTTATATTTGTATACCCATAGTCATCTGGATTGCATAATTGCCTTTTTCCATTGGATGCCCCACATCTACTAAGTAATGAATCAGGCTCTTGGTTTGAAAAGTACATGTTTTTAAGCATTCAAAAGTAAAATACAAAACAGATATCGAGACATAATTAAAAGATTAAAAAGAAATAGAAAGAATGATTGAAGTGAAAAGAAAGGCTAAAGAAAGGAGAAATAAAAGACACATAATAAAATAAACTGTGCTTGTGAGCGACACTGAAAAATAGAAACAAAGAAACATGATGAACCAAAGAAGATACCTGCAGTTGATGATAATGTGCTTGTACTTTCAGATGTCACTCTGGTTACCAGGGTAGTAGGTTTTGTCGTTTCTTGTTACAGGAGAAAAAACAAAAGACATTACTACCGAGAATGATCTAATGCAGTAATCCAAAATTGATATCAGTGATTTTTACAACACTGGGTGCTAAATGTTTGCCCTCATTCTGAATGTGTCAATAAAATTGATACATATGCTTCTCCACAATATTCAATCTGAAGACTATTACAGCTATACCTAGTGGGTTCTATTGCTGGTGTGGTGATGACTAGACATGTTGCCGACAAACTGATAATTCTTATGGCTATGCCAATTCTGTACCAAGTCCAATGACAACACAACTAACAGGTCACATGTAATAAGGATTTTACTATGGATTCAGATTTAGGTGGAAGGATACTACGGTCAAAAAGCAACAGATGCTCCATCTGCTCTTTCATTGTTGATATTTGTATAGTCAAGATCATCTGGACAGTATTTTTGCTGTGTTACAGAGGATGACTCTCATCCACCAAATTATTATTTAGGTGCTTCATTCAACAAATAATATTTTTAAATACTTGGAAGTGAAATATGAAATCAACAAACAAGAAATATTAAAGATATGAATTTCAAACGAAGTGGGTGGTGAATTGAAAGAAACAGGAGAAAGGCAAAATGGAAGTCACTTGATAAAAATACTTGTGTTTGTGTGCAGCAATTAAAATGAGCAACAGAAAGTTTTAACAAAAACAGATACCTGCAGTTGAAGTTGGTGTGCTTGTAGTTTCTGATGTTTCTGTGGTGGTTACCATGGAAGTAGGTTTTGTTGTTTCTTGTTATAAGACAAAAAACACAATACATTAATACTGTGAATAAACTGAAGCAGTAATGTGAACTGCTATCAGTGATGGTTAAAACACTTAGGCCCAGATTCTGAAACTTGTCACCCAACCCAGCACAGCAGCCAAAGGTTTATTTCCCTGTATTTAATCTGAATATTGACCAAGCTTGTAGTTAGTGAATCCTCATGCTGGAGTGCAACAGACAAATGTTATTCCTGCCAAATGGTCAATTCTCAAGGGCCACGTAATTTGTGCTACATACCATTTGCAACTAACGGGTCATTCATGAAAAAGGATTTTTTGGTGAATTCAGATTTAAGAGCAAGCAGTCTTCAGTCGCAAAACAACAGATGCTTCATATGAGTACTCAGGGCCTGTCTAACAAAGGTAAACGTACACTTTTGTGTACGTTTTATGTTTCTTTCCAATTCACAGAATAATTTTCATAGTAAGCTCTTTATTAGCACCTATCTTTTCATATGCTGAGTCTCTCCACTATTGTGGAGTCTCCGCAGGCGTAAAGATACAACTCCTAAAATTCCTTTGTGAAATGGAAAAAATCAGAAGCCTATACGAAAGTGTACAATTACATCTGTAAAGAAGGGATTCAGTGTTCATTTATATTTGTATACCTATAGTCATCTGGATTGCATAATTGCCTTTTTCCATTGGATGCCCCACATCTACCAAGTAATGAATCAGGCTCTTGGTTTGAGAAGTACATGTTTTTAAGCATTCAAAAGTAAAATATAAAACAGAAATCGAGGCATAATTAAACGATTAAAAAGAAATAGAAAGAATGATTGAAATGAAAAGAAAGGCTAAAGAAAGGAGAAATAAAAGACACATAATAAAATAAACTGTGCTTGTGAGCGACACTGAAAAACAGAAACAAAGAAACATGATGAACCAAAGAAGATACCTGCAGTTGATGATAATGTGCTTGTACTTTCAGATGTCACTGTGGTTACCAAGGTAGTAGGTTCTGTTGTTTCTTGTTACAGGAGAAAAAACAAAAGCCATTACTACCGAGAATGATCTAATGCAGTAATCCAAAATTGATATCAGTGATTTTTACAACAGTGGGTGCTAAATGTTTGCGCTCATTATGAATGTGTCAATATAATTGATATAATTGTCCCCCTTCCAAAATTCTTTTTACTGTGCGTTCATACTCATTTTGATTGGTAAAATTATTGGAAAATATGTTTGTGAAGAATAACATGCATGAACACTCTTAGTGTGGCAATTTACATATGCTTCTGCACAATATTCAATCTGAAGACTATTACAGCTATACCTAGTGAGTTCTATTGCTGGTGTGGTGATGACTAGACATGTTGCCGACAAACTGATAATTCTTATGGCTATGCCAATTCTGTACCAAGTCCAATGACAACACAACTAACAGGTCACAAGCTATAAGGATTTCACTGTGGATTCAGACTTAGGTGGAAGGATACTGCGGTCAAAAAACAACTGATGCTCCATTTGCTCTTTCATTGTTGATATTTGCATAGTCAAGATCATCTGGACAGTATTTTTGCTGTGTTACAGAGGATGACTCTCATCCACCAAATTATTATTTAGGTGCTTAATTCAACCATTAATATTTTTAAATACTTGGAAGTAAAATATGAAATCAACAAACAAGAAATATTAAAGATATGACTTTCAAACGAAGTGGGTGGTGAAATGAAAGGAACAGGAGAAAGGGAAAAGCAAAATGGAAGACACTTGATAAAAATACTTGTGTTTGTGTGCAGCAATTAAAATGAGCAACAAAAAGTTTTAACAAAAACAGATACCTGCAGTTGAAGTTGTTGTGCTTGTAGTTTCTGATGTTTCCGTGGTGGTTACCATGGAAGTAGGTTTTGTTGTTTCTTGTTATAAGACAAAAAACACAATACATTAATACTGTGAATAAACTGAAGCAGTAATGTGAACTTCTATCAGTGATGGTTAAAACACTTAGGCCCAGATTCTGAAACTTGTCACCCAACCCAGCACAGCAGCCAAAGGTTTATTTCCCTGTATTTAATCTGAAGATTGACCAAGCTTGTAGTCAGTGAATCCTCATGCTGGAGTGCAACAGACAAATGTTATTCCTGCCAAATGGTCAATTCTCAAGGGCCACGTAATTTGTGCTACATACCATTTGCAACTAACGGGTCATTCATAAAAAAGGATTTTTGGGTGAATTCAGATTTCAGAGCAAGCAGTCTTCAGTCGCAAAACCACAGATGCTTCATATGAGTACTCAGAGCCTGACTAAAAAAGGTAAACGTGCACTTTTGGGTAAGTTTTATGTTTCTTTCCAATTCACAGAATAATTTTCATAGTAAGCTCTTCATTAGCACCTATCTTTTTATATGCTGAGTCTCTCCACTATTGTGGAGTCTCCGCAGGCGTAAAGATACAACTCCTAAAATTCCTTTGTGAAATGGAAAAAATCGGAAGCCTATACGAAACTGTACCATTACATCTGTAAATGAGGGATTCAGTGTTCTTTTATATTTGTATACCCATAGTCATCTGGATTGCATAATTGCCTTTTTCCATTGGATGCCCCACATCTACCAAGTAATGAATCAGGCTCTTGGTTTGAAAAGTACATGTTTTTAAGCATTCAAAAGTAAAATACAAAACAGATATCGAGACATAATTAAAAGATTAAAAAGAAATAGAAAGAATGATTGAAGTGAAAAGAAAGGCTAAAGAAAGGAGAAATAAAAGACACTTAATAAAATAAACTGTGCTTGTGAGCGACACTGAAAAATAGAAACAAAGAAACATGATGAACCAAAGAAGATACCTGCAGTTGATGATAATGTGCTTGTACTTTCAGATGTCACTCTGGTTACCAGGGTAGTAGGTTTTGTCGTTTCTTGTTACAGGAGAAAAAACAAAAGACATTGCTACCGAGAATGATCTAATGCAGTAATCCAAAATTGATATCAGTGATTTTTACAACACTGGGTGCTAAATGTTTGCCCTCATTCTGAATGTGTCAATAAAATTGATATAATTGTCCCTCTTCCAAAATTATTTTTACTGTGCGTTCATACTCATTCGGATTGGTAAAATTATTGGAAAATATGTTTGTGAAGAATAACATGCATGAACACTCTTAGTGTGGCAATTTACATATGCTTCTCCACAATATTCAATCTGAAGACTATTACAGCTATACCTAGTGAGTTCTATTGCTGGTGTGGTGATGACTAGACATGTTGCCGACAAACTGATAATTCTTATGGCTATGCCAATTCTGTACCAAGTCCAATGACAACACAACTAACAGGTCACATGTAATAAGGATTTTACTATGGATTCAGATTTAGGTGGAAGGATACTACGGTCAAAAAGCAACAGATGCTCCATCTGCTCTTTCATTGTTGATATTTGTATAGTCAAGATCATCTGGACAGTATTTTTGCTGTGTTACAGAGGATGACTCTCATCCACCAAATTATTATTTAGGTGCTTCATTCAACAAGTAATATTTTTAAATACTTGGAAGTGAAATATGAAATCAACAAACAAGAAATATTAAAGATATGACTTTCAAACAAAGTGGGTGGTGAAATGAAAGAAACAGGAGAAAGGGAAAGGCAAAATGGAAGACACTTGATGAAAATACTTGTGTTTGTGTGCAGCAATTAAAATGAGCAACAAAAAGTTTTAACAAAAACAGATACCTGCAGTTGAAGTTGGTGTGCTTGTAGTTTCTGATGTTTCCGTGGTGGTTACCATGGAAGTAGGGTTTGTTGTTTCTTGTTATAAGACAAAAAACACAATACATTAATACTGTGAATAAACTGAAGCAGTAATGTGAACTGCTATCAGTGATGGTTAAAACACTTAGGCCCAGATTCTGAAACTTGTCACCCAACCCAGAAAAGCAGCCAAAAGTTTATTTCCCTGTATTTAATCTGAAGAGTGACCCAGCTTGTAGTTAGTGAATCCTCAAGCTGGAGTGCAACAGACAAATGTTATTCCTGCTAAATGGTCAATTCTCAAGGGCCACGTAATTTGTGCTACATACCATTTGCAACTAACGGGTCATTCATAAAAAAGGATTTTTTGGTGAATTCAGATTTAAGAGCAAGCAGTCTTCAGTCGCAAAACAACAGATGCTTCATATGAGTACTCAGGGCCTGACTAACAAAGGTAAACGTACACTTTTGTGAACGTTTTATATTTCTTTGCAATTCACAGAATAATTTTCATAGTAAGCTCTTTATTAGCACCTATCTTTTTATATGCTGAGTCTCTCCACTATTGTGGAGTCTCCGCAGGCGTAATGATACAACTCCTAAAATTCCTTTGTGAAATGGAAAAAATCAGAAGCCTATACGAAAGTGTACAATTACATCTGTAAAGGAGGGATTCAGTGTTCATTTATATTTGTATACCCACAGTCATCTGGATTGCATAATTGCCTTTTTCCATTGGATGCCCCACATCTACCAAGTAATGAATCAGGCTCTTGGTTTGAGAAGTACATGTTTTTAAGCATTCAAAAGTAAAATATAAAACAGAAATCGAGATATAATTAAACGATTAAAAGAAATAGAAAGAATGATTGAAATGAAAAGAAAGTCTAAAGAAAGGAGAAATAAAAGACACATAATAAAATAAACTGTGCTTGTGAGCGACACTGAAAAACAGAAACAAAGAAACATGATGAACCAAAGAAGATACCTGCAGTTGATGATAATGTGCTTGTACTTTCAGATGTCACTGTAAAGGTAGTAGGTTTTGTCGTTTCTTGTTACAGGAGAAAAAACAAAAGCCATTACTACCGAGAATGATCTAATGCAGTAATCCAAAATTGATATCAGTGATTTTTACAACAGTGGGTGCTAAATGTTTGCGCTCATTATGAATGTGTCAATATAATTGATATAATTGTCCCCCTTCCAAAATTGTTTTTACTGTGCGTTGATACTCATTCGGATTGGTAAAATTATTGGAAAATATGTTTGTGAAGAATAACATGCATGAACACTCTTAGTGTGGCAATTTACATATGCTTCTCCACAATATTCAATCTGAAGACTATTACAGCTATACCTAGTGAGTTCTATTGCTGG
Source organism: Pleurodeles waltl (assembly GCF_031143425.1). Classification (NCBI taxonomy): domain Eukaryota; kingdom Metazoa; phylum Chordata; class Amphibia; order Caudata; family Salamandridae; genus Pleurodeles; species Pleurodeles waltl. The sequence continues at coordinate 17,935,650 of NC_090450.1, read as the reverse complement.
TGTTGTGATGACTAGACATGTTGCCGACAAACTGATAATTCTTATGGCTATGCCAATTCTGTACCAAGTCCAATGACAACACAACTAACAGGTCACATGCTATAAGGATTTCACTGTGGATTCAGATTTAGGTGGAAGGATACTGCAGTCAAAAAACAACCAATGCTCCATCTGCTCTTTCATTGTTGATATTTGCATAGTCAAGATCATCTGGACAGTATTTTTGCTGTGTTACAGAGGATGACTCTCATCCACCAAATTATTATTTAGGTGCTTAATTCAACAAGTAATATTTTTAAAAACTTGGAAGTAAAATATGAAATCAACAAACAAGAAATATTAAAGATATGAGTTTCAAACGAAGTGGGTGGTGAAATGAAAGGAACAGGAGAAAGGGAAAGGCAAAATGGAAGACACTTGATAAAAATACTTGTGTTTGTGTGCAGCAATTAAAATGAGCAACAAAAAGTTTTAACAAAAACAGATACCTGCAGTTGAAGTTGGTGTGCTTGTAGTTTCTGATGTTTCCGTGGTGGTTACCATGGAAGTAGGGTTTGTTGTTTCTTGTTATAAGACAAAAAACACAATACATTAATACTGTGAATAAACTGAAGCAGTAATGTGAACTGCTATCAGTGATGGTTAAAACACTTAGGCCCAGATTCTGAAACTTGTCACCCAACCCAGCACAGCAGCCAAAAGTTTATTTCCCTGTATTTAATCTGAAGAGTGACCCAGCTTGTAGTTAGTGAATCCTCAAGCTGGAGTGCAACAGACAAATGTTATTCCTGCTAAATGGTCAATTCTCAAGGGCCATGTAATTTGTGCTACATACCATTTGCAACTAACGGGTCATTCATAAAAAAGGATTTTTGCGTGAATTCAGATTTAAGAGCAAGCAGTCTTCAGTCGCAAAACAACAGATGCTTCATATGAGTACTCAGGGCCTGTCTAACAAAGGTAAACGTACACTTTTGTGTACGTTTTATGTTTCTTTCCAATTCACAGAATAATTTTCATAGTAAGCTCTTTATTAGCATCTATCTTTTTATATGCTGAGTCTCTCCACTATTGTGGAGTCTCCGCAGGCGTAAAGATACAACTCCTAAAAAAGTTTTGTGAAATGGAAAAAATCAGAAGCCTATACGAAAGTGTACAATTACATCTGTAAAGGAGGGATTCAGTGTTCATTTATATTTGTATACCCATAGTCATCTGGATTGCATAATTGCCTTTTTCCATTGGATGCCCCACATCTACCAAGTAATGAATCAGGCTCTTGGTTTGAGAAGTACATGTTTTTAAGCATTCAAAAGTAAAATATAAAACAGAAATCGAGGCATAATTAAACGATTAAAAAGAAATAGAAAGAATGATTGAAATGAAAAGAAAGGCTAAAGAAAGGAGAAATAAAAGACACATAATAAAATAAACTGTGCTTGTGAGCGACACTGAAAACCAGAAACAAAGAAACATGATGAACCAAAGAAGATACCTGCAGTTGATGATAATGTGCTTGTACTTTCAGATGTCACTGTGGTTACCAAGGTAGTAGGTTCTGTCGTTTCTTGTTACAGGAGAAAAAACAAAAGCCATTACTACCGAGACTGATCTAATGCAGTAATCCAAAATTGATATCAGTGATTTTTACAACAGTGGGTGCTAAATGTTTGCGCTCATTAGGAATGTGTCAATATAATTGATATAATTGTCCCCCTTCCAAAATTCTTTTTACTGTGCGTTCATACTCATTTTGATTGGTAAAATTATTGGAAAATATGTTTGTGAAGAATAACATGCATGAACACTCTTAGTGTGGCAATTTACATATGCTTCTGCACAATATTCAATCTGAAGACTATTACAGCTATACCTAGTGAGTTCTATTGCTGGTGTTGTGATGACTAGACATGTTGCCGACAAACTGATAATTCTTATGGCTATGCCAATTCTGTACCAAGTCCAATGACAACACAACTAACAGGTCACATGTAATAAGGATTTTACTATGGATTCAGATGTAGGTGGAAGGATACTACTGTCAAAAAGCAACAGATGCTCCATCTGCTCTTTCATAGTTGATATTTGTATAGTCAAGATCATCTGGACAGTATTTTTGCTGTGTTACAGAGGATGACTCTCATCCACCAAATTATTATTTAGGTGCTTCATTCAACAAGTAATATTTTTAAATACTTGGAAGTGAAATATGAAATCAACAAACAAGAAATATTAAAGATACGACTTTCAAACGAAGTGGGTGGTGAAATGAAAGAAACAGGAGAAAGGGAAAGGCAAAATGGAAGACACTTGATGAAAATACTTGTGTTTGTGTGCAGCAATTAAAATGAGCAACAAAAAGTTTTAACAAAAACAGATACCTGCAGTTGAAGTTGGTGTGCTTGTAGTTTCTGATGTGTCCGTGGTGGTTACCATGGAAGTAGGGTTTGTTGTTTCTTGTTATAAGACAAAAACACAATACATTAATACTGTGAATAAACTGAAGCAGTAATGTGAACTGCTATCAGTGATGGTTAAAACACTTAGGCCCAGATTCTGAAACTTGTCACCCAACCCAGCACAGCAGCCAAAAGTTTATTTCCCTGTATTTAATCTGAAGAGTGACCCAGCTTGTAGTTAGTGAATCCTCAAGCTGGAGTGCAACAGACAAATGTTATTCCTGCTAAATGGTCAATTCTCAAGGGCCACGTAATTTGTGCTACATACCATTTGCAACTAACGGGTCATTCATAAAAAAGGATTTTTTGGTGAATTCAGATTTAAGAGCAAGCAGTCTTCAGTCGCAAAACAACAGATGCTTCATATGAGTACTCAGGGCCTGACTAACAAAAGGTAAACGTACACTTTTGTGTACGTTTTATGTTTCTTTCCAATTCACAGAATAATTTTCATAGTAAGCTCTTTATTAGCACCTATCTTTTTATATGCTGAGTCTCTCCACTATTGTGGAGTCTCCGCAGGCGTAAAGATACAACTCCTAAAATTCCTTTGTGAAATGGAAAAAATCAGAAGCCTATACGAAAGTGTACAATTACATCTGTAAAGGAGGGATTCAGTGTTCATTTATATTTGTATACCCATAGTCATCTGGATTGCATAATTGCCTTTTACCATTGGATACCCCACATCTACCAAGTAATGAATCAGGCTCATGGTTTGAGAAGTACATGTTTATAAGCATTCAAAAGTAAAATATAAAACAGAAATCGAGATATAATTAAACGATTAAAAGTAATAGAAAGAATGATTGAAATGAAAAGAAAGTCTAAAGAAAGGAGAAATAAAAGACACATAAAAAAATAAACTGTGCTTGTGAGCGACACGTAAATCAGAAACAAAGAAACATGATGAACCAAAGAAGATACCTGCAGTTGATGATAATGTGCTTGTACTTTCAGATGTCACTGTGGTTACCAAGGTAGTAGGTTTTGTCGTTTCGTGTTACAGGAGAAAAAACAAAAGCCATTACTACCGAGAATGATCTAATGCAGTAATCCAAAATTGATATCAGTGATTTTTATAACAGTGGGTGCTAAATGTTTGCCCTCATTATGTATGTGTCAATATAATTGATATAATTGTCCCTCTTCCAAAATTATTTTTACTGTGCGTTCATACTCATTCGGATTGGTAAAATTATTGGAAAATCTGTTTGTGAAGAATAACATGCATGAACACTCTTAGTGTGGCAATTTACATATGCTTCACCACAATATTCAATCTGAAGACTATTACAGCTATACCTAGTGAGTTCTATTGCTGGTGTGGTGATGACTAGACATGTTGCCCACAAACTGATAATTCTTATGGCTATGCCAATTCTGTACCAAGTCCAATGACAACACAACTAACAGGTCACATGTAATAAGGATTTTACTATGGATTCAGATTTAGGTGGAAGGATACTACGGTCAAAAAGCAACAGATGCTCCATCTGCTCTTTCATTGTTGATATTTGTATAGTCAAGATCATCTGGACAGTATTTTTGCTGTGTTACAGAGGATGACTCTCATCCACCAAATTATTATTTAGGTGCTTCATTCAACAAGTAATATTTTTAAATACTTGGAAGTGAAATATGAAATCAACAAACAAGAAATATTAAAGATATGACTTTCAAACGAAGTGGGTGGTGAAATGAAAGAAACAGGAGAAAGGGAAAGGCAAAATGGAAAACACTTGATGAAAATACTTGTGTTTGTGTGCAGCAATTAAAATGAGCAACAAAACGTTTTAACAAAAACAGATACCTGCAGTTGAAGTTGGTGTGCTTGTAGTTTCTGATGTTTCCGTGGTGGTTACCATGGAAGTAGGGTTTGTTGTTTCTTGTTATAAGACAAAAAACACAATACATTAATACTGTGAATAAACTCAAGCAGTAATGTGAACTGCTATCAGTGATGGTTAAAACACTTAGGCCCAGATTCTGAAACTTGTCACCCAACCCAGCACAGCAGCCAAAAGTTTATTTCCCTGTATTTAATCTGAAGAGTGACCCAGCTTGTAGTTAGTGAATCCTCAAGCTGGAGTGCAACAGACAAATGTTATTCCTGCTAAATGGTCAATTCTCAAGGGCCACGTAATTTGTGCTACATACCATTTGCAACTAACGGGTCATTCATAAAAAAGGATTTTTTGGTGAATTCAGATTTAAGAGCAAGCAGTCTTCAGTTGCAAAACAACAGATGCTTCATATGAGTACTCAGGGCCTGACTAACAAAGGTAAACGTACACTTTTGTGTACGTTTTATGTTTCTTTCCAATTCACAGAATAATTTTCATAGTAAGCTCTTTATTAGCACCTATCTTTTTATATGCTGAGTCTCTCCACTATTGTGGAGTCTCCGCAGGCGTAAAGATACAACTCCTAAAATTCCTTTGTGAAATGGAAAAAATCAGAAGCCTATACGAAAGTGTACAATTATATCTGTAAAGGAGGGATTCAGTGTTCATTTATATTTGTATACCCATAGTCCTCTGGATTGCATAATTGCCTTTTTCCATTGGATGCCCCACATCTACCAAGTAATGTATCAGGCTCTTGGTTTGAGAAGTACATGTTTTTAAGCATTCAAAAGTAAAATATAAAACAGAAATCGAGATATAATTAAACGATTAAAAAGAAATAGAAAGAATGATTGAAATGAAAAGAAAGGCTAAAGAAAGGAGAAATAAAAGACACATAAAAAAATAAACTGTGCTTGTGAGCGACACGTAAATCAGAAACAAAGAAACATGATGAACCAAAGAAGATACCTGCAGTTGATGATAATGTGCTTGTACTTTCAGATGTCACTGTGGTTACCAAGGTAGTAGGTTTTGTCGTTTCTTGTTACAGGAGAAAAAACAAAAGCCATTACTACCGAGAATGATCTAATGCAGTAATCAAAAATTGATATCAGTGATTTTTACAACAGTGGGTGCTAAATGTTTGCGCTCATTATGAATGTGTCAATATAATTGATATAATTGTCCCCCTCCCAAAATTCTTTTTACTGTGCGTTCATACTCATTTTGATTGGTAAAATTATTGGAAAATATGTTTGTGAAGAATAACATGCATGAACACTCTTAGTGTGGCAATTTACATATGCTTCTGCACAATATTCAGTCTGAAGACTATTACAGCTATACCTAGTGAGTTCTATTGCTGGTGTTGTGATGACTAGACATGTTGCCGACAAACTGATAATTCTTATGGCTATGCCAATTCTGTACCAAGTCCAATGACAACACAACTAACAGGTCACATGTAATAAGGATTTTACTGTGGATTCAGATTTAGGTGGAAGGATACTACGGTCAAAAAGCAACAGATGCTCCATCTGCTCTTTCATTGTTGATATTTGTATAGTCAAGATCATCTGGATAGTATTTTTGCTGTGTTACAGAGCATGACTCTCATCCACCAAATTATTATTTAGGTGCTTCATTCAACAAGTAATATTTTTAAATACTTGGAAGTGAAATATGAAATCAACAAACAAGAAATATTAAAGATATGACTTTCAAACGAAGTGGGTGGTGAAATGAAAGAAACAGGAGAAAGGGAAAGGCAAAATGGAAGACACTTGATGAAAATACTTGTGTTTGTGTGCAGCAATTAAAATGAGCAACAAAATGTTTTAACAAAAACAGATACCTGCAGTTGAAGTTGGTGTGCTTGTAGTTTCTGATGTTTCCGTGGTAGTTACCATGGAAGTAGGGTTTGTTGTTTCTTGTTATAAGACAAAAAACACAATACATTAATACTGTGAATAAACTGAAGCAGTAATGTGAACTGCTATCAGTGATGGTTAAAACACTTAGGCCCAGATTCTGAAACTTGTCACCCAACCCAGCACAGCAGCCAAAAGTTTATTTCCCTGTATTTAATCTGAAGAGTGACCCAGCTTGTAGTTAGTGAATCCTCAAGCTGGAGTGCAACAGACAAATGTTATTCCTGCTAAATGGTCAATTCTCAAGGGCCACGTCATTTGTGCTACATACCATTTGCAACTAACGGGTCATTCATAAAAAAGGATTTTTTGGTGAATTCAGATTTAAGAGCAAGCAGTCTTCAGTCGCAAAACAACAGATGCTTCATATGAGTACTCAGGGCCTGACTAACAAAAGGTAAACGTACACTTTTGTGTACGTTTTATGTTTCTTTCCAATTCACAGAATAATTTTCATAGTAAGCTCTTTATTAGCACCTATCTTTTTATATGCTGAGTCTCTCCACTATTGTGGAGTCTCCGCAGGCGTAAAGATACAACTCCTAAAATTCCTTTGTGAAATGGAAAAAATCAGAAGCCTATACGAAAGTGTGCAATTACATCTGTAAAGGAGGGATTCAGTGTTCATTTATATTTGTATACCCATAGTCATCTGGATTGCATAATTGCCTTTTACCATTGGATGCCCCACATCTACCAAGTAATGAATCAGGCTCTTGGTTTGAGAAGTACATGTTTTTAAGCATTCAAAAGTAAAATATAAAACAGAAATCAAGATATAATTAATCGATTAAAAGTAATAGAAAGAATGATTGAAATGAAAAGAAAGTCTAAAGAAAGGAGAAATAAAAGACACATAATAAAATAAACTGTGCTTGTGAGCGACACTGAAAAACAGAAACAAAGAAACATGATGAACCAAAGAAGATACCTGCAGTTGATGATAATGTGCTTGTACTTTCAGATGTCACTGTGGTTACCAAGGTAGTAGGTTTTGTCGTTTCTTGTTACAGGAGAAAAAACAAAAGCCATTACTACCGAGAATGATCTAATGCAGTAATCCAAAATTGATATCAGTGATTTTTACAACAGTGGGTGCTAAATGTTTGCCCTCATTATGAATTTGTCAATATAATTGATTTAATTGTCCCTCTTCCAAAATAATTTTTACTGTGCGTTCATACTCATTCGGATTGGTAAAATTATTGGAAAATCTGTTTGTGAAGAATAACATGCATTAACACTCTTAGTGTGGCAATTTACATATGCTTCTGCACAATATTCAATCTGAAGACTATTACAGCTATACCTAGTGAGTTCTATTGCTGGTGTTGTGATGACTAGACATGTTGCCGACAAACTGATAATTCTTATGGCTATGCCAGTTCTGTACCAAGTCCAATGACAACACAACTAACAGGTCACATGTAATAAGGATTTTACTGTGGATTCAGATTTAGGTGGAAGGATACTACGGTCAAAAAGCAACAGATGCTCCATCTGCTCTTTCATTGTTGATATTTGTATAGTCAAGATCATCTGGATAGTATTTTTGCTGTGTTACAGAGGATGACTCTCATCCACCAAATTATTATTTAGGTGCTTCATTCAACAAGTAATATTTTTAAATACTTGGAAGTGAAATATGAAATCAACAAAAAGAGAAATATTAAAGATATGACTTTCAAACGAAGTGGGTGGTGAAATGAAAGAAACATGAGAAAGGGAAAGGCAAAATGAAAGACACTTGATGAAAATACTTGTGTTTGTGTGCAGCAATTAAAATGAGCAACAAAAAGTTTTAACAAAAACAGATACCTGCAGTTGAAGTTGGTGTGCTTGTAGTTTCTGATGTTTCCGTGGTGGTTACCATGGTAGTAGGGTTTGTTGTTTCTTGTTATAAGACAAAAAACACAAAACATTAATACTGTGAATAAACTGAAGCAGTAATGTGAACTGCCATCAGTGATGGTTAAAACACTTAGGCCCAGATTCTGAAACTTGTCACCCAACCCAGCACAGCAGCCAAAAATGTATTTCCCTGTATTTAATCTGAAGAGTGACCCAGTTTGTAGTTAGTGAATCCTCAAGCTGGAGTGCAACAGACAAATGTTATTCCTGCTAAATGGTCAAATCTCAAGGGCCACGTAATTTGTGCTACATACCATTTGCAACTAACGGGTCATTCATAAAAAAGGATTTTTTGGTGAATTCAGATTTAAGAGCAAGCAGTCTTCAGTCGCAAAACAACAGATGCTTCATATGAGTACTCAGGGCCTGACTAACAAAGGTAAACGTACACTTTTGTGTACGTTTTATGTTTCTTTCCAATTCATAGAATAATTTTCATAGTAAGCCCTGTATTAGCACCTATCTTTTGATATGCTGAGCCTCTCCACTATTGTGGAGTCTCCGCAGGCGTAAAGATACAACTCCTAAAATTCCTTTGTGAAATGGAAAAAATCAGAAGCCTATACGAAAGTGTACAATTACATCTGTAAAGGAGGGATTCAGTGTTCATTTATATTTGTATACCCATAGTCATCTGGATTGCATAATTGCCTTTTACCATTGGATGCCCCACATCTACCAAGTAATGAATCAGGCTCTTGGTTTGAGAAGTACATGTTTTTAAGCATTCAAAAGAAAAATATAAAACAGAAATCAAGATATAATTAAACGATTAAAAGTAATAGAAAGAATGATTGAAATGAAAAGAAAGTGTAAAGAAAGGAGAAATAAAAGACACATAATAAAATAAACTGTGCTTGTGAGCGACACTGAAAAACAGAAACAAAGAAACATGATGAACCAAAGAAGATACCTGCAGTTGATGATAATGTGCTTGTACTTTCAGATGTCACTGTGGTTACCAAGGTAGTAGGTTTTGTTGTTTCTTGTTACAGGAGAAAAAACAAAAGCCATTACTACCGAGAATGATCTAATACAGTAATCAAAAATTGATATCAGTGATTTTTACAACAGTGGGTGCTAAATGTTTGCGCTCATTATGAATGTGTAAATATAATTGATATATTTGTCCCCCTTCCAAAATTCTTTTTACTGTGCGTTCATACTCATTTTGATTGGTAAAATTATTGGAAAATATGTTTGTGAAGAATAACATACATGAACACTCTTAGTGTGGCAATTTACATATGCTTCTGCACAATATTCAATCTGAAGACTATTACAGCTATACATCGTGAGTTCTATTGCTGGTGTTGTGATGACTAGACATGTTGCCGACAAACTGATAATTCTTATGGCTATGCCAATTCTGTACCAAGTCCAATGACAACACAACTAACAGGTCACATGTAATAAGGATTTTACTGTGGATTCAGATTTAGGTGGAAGGATACTACGGTCAAAAAGCAACAGATGCTCCATCTGCTCTTTCATTGTTGATATTTGTATAGTCAAGATCATCTGGATAGTATTTTTGCTGTGTTACAGAGGATGACTCTCATCCACCAAATTATTATTTAGGTGCTTCATTCAACAAGTAATATTTTTAAATACTTGGAAGTGAAATATGAAATCAACAAACAAGAAATATTAAAGATATGACTTTCAAACGAAGTGGGTGGTGAAATGAAAGAAACAGGAGAAAGGGAAAGGCAAAATGGAAGACACTTGATGAAAATACTTGTGTTTGTGTGCAGCAATTAAAATGAGCAACAAAAAGTTTTAACAAAAACAGATACCTGCAGTTGAAGTTGGTGTGCTTGTAGTTTCTGATGTTTCCGTGGTGGTTACCATGGAAGTAGGGTTTGTTGTTTCTTGTTATAAGACAAAAAACACAATACATTAATACTGTGAATAAACTGAAGCAGTAATGTGAACTGCTATCAGTGATGGTTAAAACACTTAGGCCCAGATTCTGAAACTTGTCACCCAACCCAGCAAAGCAGGCAAAAGTTTATTTCCCTGTATTTAATCTGAAGAGTGACCCAGCTTGTAGTTAGTGAATCCTCAAGCTGGAGTGCAACAGACAAATGTTATTCCTGCTAAATGGTCAATTCTCAAGGGCCACGTAATTTGTGCTACATACCATTTGCAACTAACGGGTCATTCATAAAAAAGGATTTTTTGGTGAATTCAGATTTAAGAGCAAGCAGACTTCAGTCGCAAAACAACAGATGCTTCATATGAGTACTCAGGGCCTGACTAACAAAGGTAAACGTACACTTTTGTGTACGTTTTATGTTTCTTTCCAATTCACAGAATAATTTTCATAGTAAGCTCTTTATTAACACCTATCTTTTTATATGCTGAGTCTCTCCACTATTGTGGAGTCTCCGCAGGCGTAAAGATACAACTCCTAAAATTCCTTTGTGAAATGGAAAAAATCAGAAGCCTATACGAAAGTGTACAATTACATCTGTAAAGCAGGGATTCAGTGTTCATTTATATTTGTATACCCATAGTCATCTGGATTGCATAATTGCCTTTTTCCATTGGATGACCCACATCTACCAAGCAATGAATCAGGCTCTTGGTATGAGAAGTACATGTTTTTAAGCATTAAAAAGTAAAATATAAAACAGAAATCAAGATATAATTAAACGATTAAAAAGAAATAGAAAGAATGATTGAAATGAAAAGAAAGGCTAAAGAAAGGAGAAATAAAAGACACATAATAAAATAAACTGTGCTTGTGAGCGACACGTAAAACAGAAACAAAGAAACATGATGAACCAAAGAAGATACCTGCAGTTGATGATAATGTGCTTGTACTTTCAGATGTCACTGTGGTTACCAAGGTAGTAGGTTTTGTCGTTTCTTGTTACAGGAGAAAAAACAAAAGCCATTACTACCGAGAATGATCTAATGCAGTAATCCAAAATTGATATCAGTGATTTTTATAACAGTGGGTGCTAAATGTTTGCCCTCATTATGAATGTGTCAATATAATTGATATAATTGTCCCTCTTCCAAAATTATTTTTACTGTGCGTTCATACTCATTCGGATTGGTAAAATTATTGGAAAATATGTTTGTGAAGAATAACATGCATGAACACTCTTAGTGTGGCAATTTACATATGCTTCTCCACAATATTCAATCTGAAGACTATTACAGCTATACCTAGTGAGTTCTATTGCTTGTGTGGTGATGACTAGACATGTTGCCGACAAACTGATAATTCTTATGGCTATGCCAATTCTGTACCAAGTCCAATGACAACACAACTAACAGGTCACATGTAATAAGGATTTTACTATGGATTTAGATTTAGGTGGAAGGATACTACGGTCAAAAAGCAACAGATGCTCCATCTGCTCTTTCATTGTTGATATTTGTATAGTCAAGATCATCTGGACAGTATTTTTGCTGTGTTACAGAGGATGACTCTCATCCACCAAATTATTATTTAGGTGCTTCATTCAACAAGTAATATTTTTAAATACTTGGAAGTGAAATATGAAATCAACAAACAAGAAATATTAAAGATATGACTTTCAAACGAAGTGGGTGGTGAAATGAAAGAAACAGGAGAAAGGGAAAGGCAAAATGGAAGACACTTGATGGAAATACTTGTGTTTGTGTGCAGCAATTAAAATGAGCAACAAAAAGTTTTAACAAAAACAGATACCTGCAGTTGAAGTTGGTGTGCTTGTAGTTTCTGATGTTTCTGTGGTGGTTACCATGGAAGTAGGGTTTGTTGTTTCTTGTTATAAGACAAAAAACACAATACATTAATACTGTGAATAAACTGAAGCAGTAATGTGAACTGCTATCAGTGATGGTTAAAACACTTAGGCCCAGATTCTGAAACTTGTCACCCAACCCAGCAAAGCAGCCAAAAGTTTATTTCCCTGTATTTAATCTGAAGAGTGACCCAGCTTGTAGTTAGTGATTCCTCAAGCTGGAGTGCAACAGACAAATGTTATTCCTGCTAAATGGTCAATTCTCAAGGGCCACGTAATTTGTGCTATATACCATTTGCAACTAACGGGTCATTCATAAAAAAGGATTTTTTGGTGAATTCAGATTTAAGAGCAAGCAGTCTTCAGTCGCAAAACAACAGATGCTTCATATGAGTACTCAGGGCCTGACTAACAAAGGTAAACGTACACTTTTGTGTACGTTTTATATTTCTTTCCAATTCACAGAATAATTTTCATAGTAAGCTCTTTATTAGCACCTATCTTTTTATATGCTGAGTCTCTCCACTATTGTGGAGTCTCCGCAGGCGTAATGATACAACTCCTAAAATTCGTTTGTGAAATGGAAAAAATCAGAAGCCTATACGAAAGTGTACAATTACATCTGTAAAGGAGGGATTCAGTGTTCATTTATATTTGTATACCCACAGTCATCTGGATTGCATAATTGCCTTTTTCCATTGGATGCCCCACATCTACCAAGTAATGAATCAGGCTCTTGGTTTGAGAAGTACATGTTTTTAAGCATTCAAAAGTAAAATATAAAACAGAAATCGAGATATAATTAAACGATTAACAAGAAATAGAAAGAATGATTGAAATGAAAAGAAAGGCTAAAGAAAGGAGAAATAAAAGACACATAATAAAATAAACTGTGCTTGTGAGCGACACTGAAAAACAGAAACAAAGAAACATGATGAACCAAAGAAGACACCTGCAGTTGATGATAATGTGCTTGTACTTTCAGATGTCACTGTGGTTACCAAGGTAGTAGGTTTTGTCGTTTCTTGTTACAGGAAAAAAAACAAAAGCCATTACTACCGAGAATGATCTAATGCAGTAATCCAAAATTGATATCAGTGATTTTTACAACAGTGGGTGCTAAATGTTTGCGCTCATTATGAATGTGTCAATATAATTGATATAATTGTCCCCCTTCCAAAATTGTTTTTACTGTGCGTTGATACTCATTCGGATTGGTAAAATTATTGGAAAATATGTTTGTGAAGAATAACATGCATGAACACTCTTAGTCTGGCAATTTACATATGCTTCTCCACAATATTCAATCTGAAGACTATTACAGCTATACCTAGTGAGTTCTATTGCTGGTGTTGTGATGACTAGACATGTTGCCGACAAACTGATAATTCTTATGGCTATGCCAATTCTGTACCAAGTCCAATGACAACTCAACTAACAGGTCACATGCTATAAGGATTTCACTGTGGATTCAGATTTAGGTGGAAGGATACTGCAGTCAAAAAACAACCAATGCTCCATCTGCTCTTTCATTGTTGATATTTGCATAGTCAAGATCATCTGGACAGTATTTTTGCTGTGTTACAGAGGATGACTCTCATCCACCAAATTATTATTTAGGTGCTTAATTCAACAAGTAATATTTTTAAAAACTTGGAAGTAAAATATGAAATCAACAAACAAGAAATATTAAAGATATGAGTTTCAAACGAAGTGGGTGGTGAAATGAAAGGAACAGGAGAAAGGGAAAGGCAAAATGGAAGACACTTGATAAAAATACTTGTGTTTGTGTGCAGCAATTAAAATGAGCAACAAAAAGTTTTAACAAAAACAGATACCTGCAGTTGAAGTTGGTGTGCTTGTAGTTTCTGATGTTTCCGTGGTGGTTACCATGGAAGTAGGGTTTGTTGTTTCTTGTTATAAGACAAAAAACACAATACATTAATACTGTGAATAAACTGAAGCAGTAATGTGAACTGCTATCAGTGATGGTTAAAACACTTAGGCCCAGATTCTGAAACTTGTCACCCAACCTAGCACAGCAGCCAAAAGTTTATTTCCCTGTATTTAATCTGAAGAGTGACCCAGCTTGTAGTTAGTGAATCCTCAAGCTGGAGTGCAACAGACAAATGTTATTCCTGCTAAATGGTCAATTCTCAAGGGCCATGTAATTTGTGCTACATAACATTTGCAACTAACGGGTCATTCATAAAAAAGGATTTTTGGGTGAATTCAGATTTAAGAGCAAGCAGTCTTCAGTCGCAAAACAACAGATGCTTCATATGAGTACTCAGGGCCTGTCTAACAAAGGTAAACGTACACTTTTGTGTACGTTTTATGTTTCTTTCCAATTCACAGAATAATTTTCATAGTAAGCTCTTTATTAGCACCTATCTTTTTATATGCTGAGTCTCTCCACTATTGTGGAGTCTCCGCAGGCGTAAAGATACAACTCCTAAAATTCCTTTGTGAAATGGAAAAAATCAGAAGCCTATACGAAAGTGTACAATTACTTCTGTAAAGGAGGGATTCAGTGTTCATTTATATTTGTATACCCATAGTCATCTGGATTGCATAATTGCCTTTTTCCATTGGATGCCCCACATCTGCCAAGTAATGAATCAGGCTCATGGTTTGAGAAGTACATGTTTATAAGCATTCAAAAGTAAAATATAAAACAGAAATCGAGATATAATTAAACGATTAAAAGTAATAGAAAGAATGATTGAAATGAAAAGAAAGTCTAAAGAAAGAAGAAATAAAAGACACATAATAAAATAAACTGTGCTTGTGAGCGACACTGAAAAACAGAAACAAAGAAACATGATGAACCAAAGAAGATACCTGCAGTTGATGATAATGTGCTTGTACTTTCAGATGTCACTGTGGTTACCAAGGTAGTAGGTTTTGTCGTTTCTTGTTACAGGAGAAAAAACAAAAGCCATTACTACCGAGAATGATCTAATGCAGTAATCAAAAATTGATATCAGTGACTTTTTACAACAGTGGGTGCTAAATGTTTGCCCTCATTATGAATGTGTCAATGTAATTGATATAATTGTCCCTCTTCCAAAATTATTTTTACTGTGCGTTCATACTCATTCGGATTGGTAAAATTATTGGAAAATATGTTTGTGAAGAATAACATGCATGAACACTCTTAGTGTGGCAATTTACATATGCTTCTCCACAATATTCAATCTGAAGACTATTACAGCTATACCTAGTGGGTTCTATTGCTGGTGTGGTGATGACTAGACATGTTGCCGACAAACTGATAATTCTTATGGCTATGCCAATTCTGTACCAAGTCCAATGACAACACAACTAACAGGTCACATGTAATAAGGATTTTACTATGGATTCAGATTTAGGTGGAAGGATACTACGGTCAAAAAGCAACAGATGCTCCATCTGCTCTTTCATTGTTGATATTTGTATAGTCAAGATCATCTGGACAGTATTTTTGCTGTGTTACAGAGGATGACTCTCATCCACCAAATTATTATTTAGGTGCTTCATTCAACAAATAATATTTTTAAATACTTGGAAGTGAAATTTGAAATCAACAAACAAGAAATATTAAAGATATGACTTTCAAACGAAGTGGGTGGTGAAATGAAAGAAACAGGAGAAAGGCAAAATGGAAGACACTTGATGAAAATACTTGTGTTTCTGTGCAGCAATTAAAATGAGCAACAGAAAGTTTTAACAAAAACAGATACCTGCAGTTGAAGTTGGTGTGCTTGTAGTCTCTGATGTTTCTGTGGTGGTTACCATGGAAGTAGGTTTTGTTGTTTCTTGTTATAAGACAAAAAACACAATACATTAATACTGTGAATAAACTGAAGCAGTAATGTGAACTTCTATCAGTGATGGTTAAAACACTTAGGCCCAGATTCTGAAACTTGTCACCCAACCCAGCACAGCGGCCAAAGGTTTATTTCCCTGTATTTAATCTGAAGATTGACCAAGCTTGTAGTTAGTGAATCCTCATGCTGGAGTGCAACAGACAAATGTTATTCCTGCCAAATGGTCAATTCTAAAGGGCCACGTAATTTGTGCTACATACCATTTGCAACTAACGGGTCATTCATAAAAAAGGATTTTTGGGTGAATTCAGATTTCAGAGCAAGCAGTCTTCAGTCGCAAAACCACAGATGCTTCATTTGAGTACTCAGAGCCTGACTAACAAAGGTAAACATGCACTTTTGGGTAAGTTTTATGTTTCTTTCCAATTCACAGAATAATTTTCATAGTAAGCTCTTCATTAGCACCTATCTTTTTATATGCTGAGTCTCTCCACTATTGTGGAGTCTCCGCAGGCGTAAAGATACAACTCCTAAAATTCCTTTGTGAAATGGAAAAAATCAGAAGCCTATACGAAAGTGTACAATTACATCTGTAAAGGAGGGATTCAGTGTTCATTTATATTTGTATACCCATAGTCATCTGGATTGCATAATTGCCTTTTTCCATTGGATGCCCCACATCTACCAAGTAATGAATCAGGCTCTTGGTTTGAGAAGTACATGTTTTTAAGCATTCAAAAGTAAAATATAAAACAGAAATCGAGATATAATTAAACGATTAAAAAGAAATAGAAAGAATGATTGAAATGAAAAGAAAGGCTAAAGAAAGGAGAAATAAAAGACACATAATAAAATAAACTGTGCTTGTGAGCGACACTGAAAAACAGAAACAAATAAACATGATGAACCAAAGAAGATACCTGCAGTTGATGATAATGTGCTTGTACTTTCAGATGTCACTGTGGTTACCAAGGTAGTAGGTTTTGTCGTTTCTTGTTACAGGAGAAAAAACAAAAGCCATTACTACCGTGAATGATCTAATGCAGTAATCCAAAATTGATATCAGTGATTTTTACAACAGTGGGTGCTAAATGTTTGCGCTCATTATGAATGTGTCAATATAATTGATATAATTGTCCCCCTTCCAAAATTGTTTTTACTGTGCATTGATACTCATTCGGACTGGTTAAATTATTGGAAAATATGTTTGTGAAGAATAACATGCATGAACACTCTTAGTGTGGCAATTTACATATGCTTCTCCACAATATTCAATCTGAAGACTATTACAGCTATACCTAGTGAGTTCTATTGCTGGTGTTGTGATGACTAGACATGTTGCCGACAAACTGATAATTCTTATGGCTATGCCAATTCTGTACCAAGTCCAATGACAACACAACTAACAGGTCACATGTAATAAGGATTTTACTGTGGATTCAGATTTAGGTGGAAGGATATTACGGACAAAAAGCAACCGATGCTCCATCTGCTCTTTCATTGTTGATACTTGCATAGTCAAGATCATCTGGACAGTATTTTTGCTGTGTTACAGAGGATGACTCTCATCCACCAAATTATTATTTAGGTGCTTCATTCAACAAGTAATATTTTTAAATACTTGGAAGTAAAATATGAAATCAACAAACAAGAAATATTAAGGATATGACTTTCAAACGAAGTGGGTGGTGAATTGAAAGAAACAGGAGAAAGGGAAAGGCAAAATGGAAGTCACTTGATAAAAATACTTGTGTTTGTGTGCAGCAATTAAAATGAGCAATAGAAAGTTTTAACAAAAACAGATACCTGCAGTTGAAGTTGGTGTGCTTGTAGTTTCTGATGTTTCTGTGGTGGTTACCATGGAAGTAGGTTTTGTTGTTTCTTGTTATAAGACAAAAAACACAATACATTAATACTGTGAATAAACTGAAGCAGTAATGTGAACTGCTATCAGTGATGGTTAAAACACTTAGGCCCAGATTCTGAAACTTGTCACCCAACCCAGCACAGCAGCCAAAGGTTTATTTCCCTGTATTTAATCTGAATATTGACCAAGCTTGTAGTTAGTGAATCCTCATGCTGGAGTGCAACAGACAAATGTTATTCCTGCCAAATGGTCAATTCTCAAGGGCCACGTAATTTGTGCTACATACCATTTGCAACTAACGGGTCATTCATGAAAAAGGATTTTTTGGTGAATTCAGATTTAAGAGCAAGCAGTCTTCAGTCGCAAAACAACAGACGCTTCATATGAGTACTCAGGGCCTGTCTAACAAAGGTAAACGTACACTTTTGTGTACGTTTTATGTTTCTTTCCAATTCACAGAATAATTTTCATAGTAAGCTCTTTATTAGCACCTATCTTTTCATATGCTGAGTCTCTCCACTATTGTGGAGTCTCCGCAGGCGTAAAGATACAACTCCTAAAATTCCTTTGTGAAATGGAAAAAATCAGAAGCCTATACGAAAGTGTACAATTACATCTGTAAAGAAGGGATTCAGTGTTCATTTATATTTGTATACCTATAGTCATCTGGATTGCATAATTGCCTTTTTCCATTGGATGCCCCACATCTACCAAGTAATGCATCAGGCTCTTGGTTTGAGAAGTACATGTTTTTAAGCATTCAAAAGTAAAATATAAAACAGAAATCGAGGCATAATTAAACGATTAAAAAGAAATAGAAAGAATGATTGAAATGAAAAGAAAGGCTAAAGAAAGGAGAAATAAAAGACACATAATAAAATAAACTGTGCTTGTGAGCGACACTGAAAAACAGAAACAAAGAAACATGATGAACCAAAGAAGATACCTGCAGTTGATGATAATGTGCTTGTACTTTCAGATGTCACTGTGGTTACCAAGGTAGTAGGTTCTGTTGTTTCTTGTTACAGGAGAAAAAACAAAAGCCATTACTACCGAGAATGATCTAATGCAGTAATCCAAAATTGATATCAGTGATTTTTACAACAGTGGGTGCTAAATGTTTGCGCTCATTATGAATGTGTCAATATAATTGATATAATTGTCCCCCTTCCAAAATTCTTTTTACTGTGCGTTCATACTCATTTTGATTGGTAAAATTATTGGAAAATATGTTTGTGAAGAATAACATGCATGAACACTCTTAGTGTGGCAATTTACATATGCTTCTGCACAATATTCAATCTGAAGACTATTACAGCTATACCTAGTGAGTTCTATTGCTGGTGTGGTGATGACTAGACATGTTGCCGACAAACTGATAATTCTTATGGCTATGCCAATTCTGTACCAAGTCCAATGACAACACAACTAACAGGTCACAAGCTATAAGGATTTCACTGTGGATTCAGACTTAGGTGGAAGGATACTGCGGTCAAAAAACAACCGATGCTCCATTTGCTCTTTCATTGTTGATATTTGCATAGTCAAGATCATCTGGACAGTATTTTTGCTGTGTTACAGAGGATGACTCTCATCCACCAAATTATTATTTAGGTGCTTAATTCAACCATTAATATTTTTAAATACTTGGAAGTAAAATATGAAATCAACAAACAAGAAATATTAAAGATATGACTTTCAAACGAAGTGGGTGGTGAAATGAAAGGAACAGGAGAAAGGGAAAAGCAAAATGGAAGACACTTGATAAAAATACTTGTGTTTGTGTGCAGCAATTAAAATGAGCAACAAAAAGTTTTAACAAAAACAGATACCTGCAGTTGAAGTTGTTGTGCTTGTAGTTTCTGATGTTTCTGTGGTGGTTACCATGGAAGTAGGTTTTGTTGTTTCTTGTTATAAGACAAAAAACACAATACATTAATACTGTGAATAAACTGAAGCAGTAATGTGAACTTCTATCAGTGATGGTTAAAACACTTAGGCCCAGATTCTGAAACTTGTCACCCAACCCAGCACAGCAGCCAAAGGTTTATTTCCCTGTATTTAATCTGAAGATTGACCAAGCTTGTAGTCAGTGAATCCTCATGCTGGACTGCAACAGACAAATGTTATTCCTGCCAAATGGTCAATTCTCAAGGGCCACGTAATTTGTGCTACATACCATTTGCAACTAACGGGTCATTCATAAAAAAGGATTTTTGGGTGAATTCAGATTTCAGAGCAAGCAGTCTTCAGTCGCAAAACCACAGATGCTTCATATGAGTACTCAGAGCCTGACTAAAAAAGGTAAACGTGCACTTTTGGGTAAGTTTTATGTTTCTTTCCAATTCACAGAATAATTTTCATAGTAAGCTCTTCATTAGCACCTATCTTTTTATATGCTGAGTCTCTCCACTATTGTGGAGTCTCCGCAGGCGTAAAGATACAACTCCTAAAATTCCTTTGTGAAATGGAAAAAATCGGAAGCCTATACGAAACTGTACCATTACATCTGTAAATGAGGGATTCAGTGTTCTTTTATATTTGTATACCCATAGTCATCTGGATTGCATAATTGCCTTTTTCCATTGGATGCCCCACATCTACTAAGTAATGAATCAGGCTCTTGGTTTGAAAAGTACATGTTTTTAAGCATTCAAAAGTAAAATACAAAACAGATATCGAGACATAATTAAAAGATTAAAAAGAAATAGAAAGAATGATTGAAGTGAAAAGAAAGGCTAAAGAAAGGAGAAATAAAAGACACATAATAAAATAAACTGTGCTTGTGAGCGACACTGAAAAATAGAAACAAAGAAACATGATGAACCAAAGAAGATACCTGCAGTTGATGATAATGTGCTTGTACTTTCAGATGTCACTCTGGTTACCAGGGTAGTAGGTTTTGTCGTTTCTTGTTACAGGAGAAAAAACAAAAGACATTACTACCGAGAATGATCTAATGCAGTAATCCAAAATTGATATCAGTGATTTTTACAACACTGGGTGCTAAATGTTTGCCCTCATTCTGAATGTGTCAATAAAATTGATATAATTGTCCCTCTTCCAAAATTATTTTTACTGTGCGTTCATACTCATTCGGATTGGTAAAATTATTGGAAAATATGTTTGTGAAGAATAACATGCATGAACACTCTTAGTGTGGCAATTTACATATGCTTCTCCACAATATTCAATCTGAAGACTATTACAGCTATACCTAGTGGGTTCTATTGCTGGTGTGGTGATGACTAGACATGTTGCCGACAAACTGATAATTCTTATGGCTATGCCAATTCTGTACCAAGTCCAATGACAACACAACTAACAGGTCACATGTAATAAGGATTTTACTATGGATTCAGATTTAGGTGGAAGGATACTACGGTCAAAAAGCAACAGATGCTCCATCTGCTCTTTCATTGTTGATATTTGTATAGTCAAGATCATCTGGACAGTATTTTTGCTGTGTTACAGAGGATGACTCTCATCCACCAAATTATTATTTAGGTGCTTCATTCAACAAGTAATATTTTTAAATACTTGGAAGTGAAATATGAAATCAACAAACAAGAAATATTAAAGATATGACTTTCAAACAAAGTGGGTGGTGAAATGAAAGAAACAGGAGAAAGGGAAAGGCAAAATGGAAGACACTTGATGAAAATACTTGTGTTTGTGTGCAGCAATTAAAATGAGCAACAAAAAGTTTTAACAAAAACAGATACCTGCAGTTGAAGTTGGTGTGCTTGTAGTTTCTGATGTTTCCGTGGTGGTTACCATGGAAGTAGGGTTTGTTGTTTCTTGTTATAAGACAAAAAACACAATACATTAATACTGTGAATAAACTGAAGCAGTAATGTGAACTGCTATCAGTGATGGTTAAAACACTTAGGCCCAGATTCTGAAACTTGTCACCCAACCCAGAAAAGCAGCCAAAAGTTTATTTCCCTGTATTTAATCTGAAGAGTGACCCAGCTTGTAGTTAGTGAATCCTCAAGCTGGAGTGCAACAGACAAATGTTATTCCTGCTAAATGGTCAATTCTCAAGGGCCACGTAATTTGTGCTACATACCATTTGCAACTAACGGGTCATTCATAAAAAATGATTTTTTGGTGAATTCAGATTTAAGAGCAAGCAGTCTTCAGTCGCAAAACAACAGATGCTTCATATGAGTACTCAGGGCCTGACTAACAAAGGTAAACGTACACTTTTGTGAACGTTTTATATTTCTTTGCAATTCACAGAATAATTTTCATAGTAAGCTCTTTATTAGCACCTATCTTTTTATATGCTGAGTCTCTCCACTATTGTGGAGTCTCCGCAGGCGTAATGATACAACTCCTAAAATTCCTTTGTGAAATGGAAAAAATCAGAAGCCTATACGAAAGTGTACAATTACATCTGTAAAGGAGGGATTCAGTGTTCATTTATATTTGTATACCCACAGTCATCTGGATTGCATAATTGCCTTTTTCCATTGGATGCCCCACATCTACCAAGTAATGAATCAGGCTCTTGGTTTGAGAAGTACATGTTTTTAAGCATTCAAAAGTAAAATATAAAACAGAAATCGAGATATAATTAAACGATTAAAAGAAATAGAAAGAATGATTGAAATGAAAAGAAAGTCTAAAGAAAGGAGAAATAAAAGACACATAATAAAATAAACTGTGCTTGTGAGCGACACTGAAAAACAGAAACAAAGAAACATGATGAACCAAAGAAGATACCTGCAGTTGATGATAATGTGCTTGTACTTTCAGATGTCACTGTAAAGGTAGTAGGTTTTGTCGTTTCTTGTTACAGGAGAAAAAACAAAAGCCATTACTACCGAGAATGATCTAATGCAGTAATCCAAAATTGATATCAGTGATTTTTACAACAGTGGGTGCTAAATGTTTGCGCTCATTATGAATGTGTCAATATAATTGATATAATTGTCCCCCTTCCAAAATTGTTTTTACTGTGCGTTGATACTCATTCGGATTGGTAAAATTATTGGAAAATATGTTTGTGAAGAATAACATGCATGAACACTCTTAGTGTGGCAATTTACATATGCTTCTCCACAATATTCAATCTGAAGACTATTACAGCTATACCTAGTGAGTTCTATTGCTGGTGTTGTGATGACTAGACATGTTGCCGACAAACTGATAATTCTTATGGCTATGCCAATTCTGTACCAAGTCCAATGACAACACAACTAACAGGTCACATGCTATAAGGATTTCACTGTGGATTCAGATTTAGGTGGAAGGATACTGCAGTCAAAAAACAACCAATGCTCCATCTGCTCTTTCATTGTTGATATTTGCATAGTCAAGATCATCTGGACAGTATTTTTGCTGTGTTACAGAGGATGACTCTCATCCACCAAATTATTATTTAGGTGCTTAATTCAACAAGTAATATTTTTAAAAACTTGGAAGTAAAATATGGAATCAACAAACAAGAAATATTAAAGATATGAGTTTCAAACGAAGTGGGTGGTGAAATGAAAGGAACAGGAGAAAGGGAAAGGCAAAATGGAAGACACTTGATAAAAATACTTGTGTTTGTGTGCAGCAATTAAAATGAGCAACAAAAAGTTTTAACAAAAACAGATACCTGCAGTTGAAGTTGGTGTGCTTGTAGTTTCTGATGTTTCCGTGGTGGTTACCATGGAAGTAGGGTTTGTTGTTTCTTGTTATAAGACAAAAAACACAATACATTAATACTGTGAATAAACTGAAGCAGTAATGTGAACTGCTATCAGTGATGGTTAAAACACTTAGGCCCAGATTCTGAAACTTGTCACCCAACCCAGCACAGCAGCCAAAAGTTTATTTCCCTGTATTTAATCTGAAGAGTGACCCAGCTTGTAGTTAGTGAATCCTCAAGCTGGAGTGCAACAGACAAATGTTATTCCTGCTAAATGGTCAATTCTCAAGGGCCATGTAATTTGTGCTACATACCATTTGCAACTAACGGGTCATTCATAAAAAAGGATTTTTGCGTGAATTCAGATTTAAGAGCAAGCAGTCTTCAGTCGCAAAACAACAGATGCTTCATATGAGTACTCAGGGCCTGTCTAACAAAGGTAAACGTACACTTTTGTGTACGTTTTATGTTTCTTTCCAATTCACAGAATAATTTTCATAGTAAGCTCTTTATTAGCATCTATCTTTTTATATGCTGAGTCTCTCCACTATTGTGGAGTCTCCGCAGGCGTAAAGATACAACTCCTAAAAAATTTTTGTGAAATGGAAAAAATCTGAAGCCTATACGAAAGTGTACAATTACATCTGTAAAGGAGGGATTCAGTGTTCATTTATATTTGTATACCCATAGTCATCTGGATTGCATAATTGCCTTTTTCCATTGGATGCCCCACATCTACCAAGTAATGAATCAGGCTCTTGGTTTGAGAAGTACATGTTTTTAAGCATTCAAAAGTAAAATATAAAACAGAAATCGAGGCATAATTAAACGATTAAAAAGAAATAGAAAGAATGATTGAAATGAAAAGAAAGGCTAAAGAAAGGAGAAATAAAAGACACATAATAAAATAAACTGTGCTTGTGAGCGACACTGAAAACCAGAAACAAAGAAACATGATGAACCAAAGAAGATACCTGCAGTTGATGATAATGTGCTTGTACTTTCAGATGTCACTGTGGTTACCAAGGTAGTAGGTTCTGTCGTTTCTTGTTACAGGAGAAAAAACAAAAGCCATTACTACCGAGACTGATCTAATGCAGTAATCCAAAATTGATATCAGTGATTTTTACAACAGTGGGTGCTAAATGTTTGCGCTCATTATGAATGTGTCAATATAATTGATATAATTGTCCCCCTTCCAAAATTCTTTTTACTGTGCGTTCATACTCATTTTGATTGGTAAAATTATTGGAAAATATGTTTGTGAAGAATAACATGCATGAACACTCTTAGTGTGGCAATTTACATATGCTTCTGCACAATATTCAATCTGAAGACTATTACAGCTATACCTAGTGAGTTCTATTGCTGGTGTTGTGATGACTAGACATGTTGCCGACAAACTGATAATTCTTATGGCTATGCCAATTCTGTACCAAGTCCAATGACAACACAACTAACAGGTCACATGTAATAAGGATTTTACTATGGATTCAGATGTAGGTGGAAGGATACTACTGTCAAAAAGCAACAGATGCTCCATCTGCTCTTTCATAGTTGATATTTGTATAGTCAAGATCATCTGGACAGTATTTTTGCTGTGTTACAGAGGATGACTCTCATCCACCAAATTATTATTTAGGTGCTTCATTCAACAAGTAATATTTTTAAATACTTGGAAGTGAAATATGAAATCAACAAACAAGAAATATTAAAGATACGACTTTCAAACGAAGTGGGTGGTGAAATGAAAGAAACAGGAGAAAGGGAAAGGCAAAATGGAAGACACTTGATGAAAATACTTGTGTTTGTGTGCAGCAATTAAAATGAGCAACAAAAAGTTTTAACAAAAACAGATACCTGCAGTTGAAGTTGGTGTGCTTGTAGTTTCTGATGTGTCCGTGGTGGTTACCATGGAAGTAGGGTTTGTTGTTTCTTGTTATAAGACAAAAACACAATACATTAATACTGTGAATAAACTGAAGCAGTAATGTGAACTGCTATCAGTGATGGTTAAAACACTTAGGCCCAGATTCTGAAACTTGTCACCCAACCCAGCACAGCAGCCAAAAGTTTATTTCCCTGTATTTAATCTGAAGAGTGACCCAGCTTGTAGTTAGTGAATCCTCAAGCTGGAGTGCAACAGACAAATGTTATTCCTGCTAAATGGTCAATTCTCAAGGGCCACGTAATTTGTGCTACATACCATTTGCAACTAACGGGTCATTCATAAAAAAGGATTTTTTGGTGAATTCAGATTTAAGAGCAAGCAGTCTTCAGTCGCAAAACAACAGATGCTTCATATGAGTACTCAGGGCCTGACTAACAAAAGGTAAACGTACACTTTTGTGTACGTTTTATGTTTCTTTCCAATTCACAGAATAATTTTCATAGTAAGCTCTTTATTAGCACCTATCTTTTTATATGCTGAGTCTCTCCACTATTGTGGAGTCTCCGCAGGCGTAAAGATACAACTCCTAAAATTCCTTTGTGAAATGGAAAAAATCAGAAGCCTATACGAAAGTGTACAATTACATCTGTAAAGGAGGGATTCAGTGTTCATTTATATTTGTATACCCATAGTCATCTGGATTGCATAATTGCCTTTTACCATTGGATACCCCACATCTACCAAGTAATGAATCAGGCTCATGGTTTGAGAAGTACATGTTTATAAGCATTCAAAAGTAAAATATAAAACAGAAATCGAGATATAATTAAACGATTAAAAGTAATAGAAAGAATGATTGAAATGAAAAGAAAGTCTAAAGAAAGGAGAAATAAAAGACACATAATAAAATAAACTGTGCTTGTGAGCGACACTGAAAAACAGAAACAAAGAAACATGATGAACCAAAGAAGATACCTGCAGTTGATGATAATGTGCTTGTACTTTCAGATGTCACTGTGGTTACCAAGGTAGTAGGTTTTGTCGTTTCTTGTTACAGGAGAAAAAACAAAAGCCATTACTACCGAGAATGATCTAATGCAGTAATCAAAAATTGATATCAGTGACTTTTTACAACAGTGGGAGCTAAATGTTTGCCCTCATTATGAATGTGTCAATATAATTGATATAATTGTCCCTCGTCCAAAATTATTTTTACTGTGCGTTCATACTCATTCGGATTGGTAAAATTATTGGAAAATATGTTTGTGAAGAATAACATGCATGAACACTCTTAGTGTGGCAATTTACATATGCTTCTCCACAATATTCAATCTGAAGACTATTACAGCTATACCTAGTGAGTTCTATTGCTGGTGTGGTGATGACTAGACATGTTGCCGACAAACTGATAATTCTTATGGCTATGCCAACTCTGTACCAAGTCCAATGACAACACAACTAACAGGTCACATGTAATAAGGATTTTACTATGGATTCAGATTTAGGTGGAAGGATACTACGGTCAAAAAGCAACAGATGCTCCATCTGCTCTTTCATTGTTGATATTTGTATAGTCAAGATCATCTGGACAGTATTTTTGCTGTGTTACAGAGGATGACTCTCATCCACCAAATTATTATTTAGGTGCTTCATTCAACAAGTAATATTTTAAATACTTGGAAGTGAAATATGAAATCAACAAACAAGAAATATTAAAGATATGACTTTCAAACGAAGTGGGTGGTGAAATGAAAGAAACAGGAGAAAGGGAAAGGCAAAATGGAAGATACTTGATGAAAATACTTTTGTTTTTGTGCAGCAATTAAAATGAGCAACAAAAAGTTTTAACAAAAACAGATACCTGCAGTTGAAGTTGGTGTGCTTGTAGTTTCTGATGTTTCCGTGGTGGTTACCATGGAAGTAGGGTTTGTTGTTTCTTGTTATAAGACAAAAAACACAATACATTAATACTGTGAATAAACTGAAGCAGTAATGTGAACTGCTATCAGTGATGGTTAAAACACTTAGGCTCAGATTCTGAAACTTGTCACCCAACCCAGCACAGCAGCCAAAATTTTATTTCCCTGTATTTAATCTGAAGAGTGACCCAGCTTGTAGTTAGTGAATCCTCAAGCTGGAGTGCAACAGACAAATGTTATTCCTGCTAAATGTTCAATTCTCAAGGGCCACGTAATTTGTGCTACATACCATTTGCAACTAACGGGTCATTCATAAAAAAGGATTTTTTGGTGAATTCAGATTTAAGAGCAAGTAGTCTTCAGTCGCAAAACAACAGATTCTTCATATGAGTACTCAGGGCCTGACTAACAAAGGTAAACGTACATTTTTGTGTACGTTTTATATTTCTTTCCAATTCACAGAATAATTTTCATAGTAAGCTCTTTATTAGCACCTATCTTTTTATATGCTGAGTCTCTCCACTATTGTGGAGTCTCCGCAGGCGTAAAGATACAACTCCTAAAATTCCTTTGTGAAATGGAAAAAATCAGAAGCCTATATGAAAGTGTACAATTACATCTGTAAAGGAGGGATTCAGTGTTCATTTATATTTGTATACCCATAGTCATCTGGATTGCATAATTGCCTTTTTCCATTGGATGCCCCACATCTACCAAGTAATGAATCAGGCTCTTGGTTTGAGAAGTACATGTTTTTAAGCATTCAAAAGTAAAATATAAAACAGAAATCGAGATATAATTAAACGATTAAAAAGAAATAGAAAGAATGATTGAAATGAAAAGAAAGGCTAAAGAAAGGAGAAATAAAAGGCACATAATAAAATAAACTGTGCTTGTGAGCGACACTGAAAAACAGAAACAAAGAAACATGATGAACCAAAGAAGATACCTGCAGTTGATGATAATGTGCTTGTACTTTCAGATGTCACTGTGGTTACCAAGGTAGTAGGTTTTGTCGTTTCTTGTTACAGGAGAAAAAACAAAAGCCATTACTACCGTGAATGATCTAATGCAGTAATCCAAAATTGATATCAGTGATTTTTACAACAGTGGGTGCTAAATTTTTGCGCTCATTATGAATGTGTCAATATAATTGATATAATTGTCCCCCTTCCAAAATTGTTTTTACTGTGCGTTGATACTCATTCGGATTGGTAAAATTATTGGAAAATATGTTTGTGAAGAATAACATGCATGAACACTCTTAGTGTGGCAATTTACATATGCTTCTCCACAATATTCAATCTGAAGACTATTACAGCTATACCTAGTGAGTTCTATTGCTGGTGTTGTGATGACTAGACATGTTGCCGACAAAATGATAATTCTTATGGCTATGCCAATTCTGTACCAAGTCCAATGACAACACAACTAACAGGTCACATGTAATAAGGATTTTACTGTGGATTCAGATTTAGGTGGAAGGATATTACGGACAAAAAGCAACCGATGCTCCATCTGCTCTTTCATTGTTGATACTTGCATAGTCAAGATCATCTGGACAGTATTTTTGCTGTGTTACAGAGGATGACTCTCATCCACCAAATTATTATTTAGGTGCTTCATTCAACAAGTAATATTTTTAAATACTTGGAAGTAAAATATGAAATCAACAAACAAGAAATATTAAGGATATGACTTTCAAACGAAGTGGGTGGTGAATTGAAAGAAACAGGAGAAAGGGAAAGGCAAAATGGAAGTCACTTGATAAAAATACTTGTATTTGTGTGCAGCAATTAAAATGAGCAATAGAAAGTTTTAACAAAAACAGATACCTGCAGTTGAAGTTGGTGTGCTTGTAGTTTCTGATGTTTCTGTGGTGGTTACCATGGAAGTAGGTTTTGTTGTTTCTTGTTATAAGACAAAAAACACAATACATTAATACTGTGAATAAACTGAAGCAGTAATGTGAACTGCTATCAGTGATGGTTAAAACACTTATGCCCAGATTCTGAAACTTGTCACCCAACCCAGCACAGCAGCCAAAGGTTTATTTCCCTGTATTTAATCTGAAGATTGACCAAGCTTGTAGTTAGTGAATCCTCATGCTGGAGTGCAACAGACAAATGTTATTCCTGCCAAATGGTCAATTCTCAAAGGCCACGTAATTTGTGCTACATACCATTTGCAACTAACGGGTCATTCATGAAAAAGGATTTTTTGGTGAATTCAGATTTAAGAGCAAGCAGTCTTCAGTCGCAAAACAACAGATGCTTCATATGAGTACTCAGGGCCTGTCTAACAAAGGTAAACGTACACTTTTGTGTACATTTTATGTTTCTTTCCAATTCACAGAGTAATTTTCATAGTAAGCTCTTTATTAGCACCTATCTTTTCATATGCTGAGTCTCTCCACTATTGTGGAGTCTCCGCAGGCGTAAAGATACAACTCCTAAAATTCCTTTGTGAAATGGAAAAAATCAGAAGCCTATACGAAAGTGTACAATTACATCTGTAAAGAAGGGATTCAGTGTTCATTTATATTTGTATACCTATAGTCATCTGGATTGCATAATTGCCTTTTTCCATTGGATGCCGCACATCTACCAAGTAATGAATCAGGCTCTTGGTTTGAGAAGTACATGTTTTTAAGCATTCAAAAGAAATATATAAAACAGAAATCGAGGCATAATTAAACGATTAAAAAGAAATAGAAAGAATGATTGAAATGAAAAGAAAGGCTAAAGAAAGGAGAAATAAAAGACACATAATAAAATAAACTGTGCTTGTGAGCGACACTGAAAAACAGAAACAAAGAAACATGATGAACCAAAGAAGATACCTGCAGTTGATGATAATGTGCTTGTACTTTCAGATGTCACTGTGGTTACCAAGGTAGTAGGTTCTGTCGTTTCTTGTTACAGGAGAAAAAACAAAAGCCATTACTACCGAGAATGATCTAATGCAGTAATCCAAAATTGATATCAGTGATTTTTACAACAGTGGGTGCTAAATGTTTGCGCTCATTATGAATGTGTCAATATAATTGATATAATTGTCCCCCTTCCAAAATTCTTTTTACTGTGCGTTCATACTCATTTTGATTGGTAAAATTATTGGAAAATATGTTTGTGAAGAATAACATGCATGAACACTCTTAGTGTGGCAATTTACATATGCTTCTGCACAATATTCAATCTGAAGACTATTACAGCTATACCTAGTGAGTTCTATTGCTGGTGTGGTGATGACTAGACATGTTGCCGACAAACTGATAATTCTTATGGCTATGCCAATTCTGTACCAAGTCCAATGACAACACAACTAACAGGTCACAAGCTATAAGGATTTCACTGTGGATTCAGATTTAGGTGGAAGGATACTGCGGTCAAAAAACAACCGATGCTCCATCTGCTCTTTCATTGTTGATATTTGCATAGTCAAGATCATCTGGACAGTATTTTTGCTGTGTTACAGAGGATGACTCTCATCCACCAAATTATTATTTAGGTGCTTAATTCAACAAGTAATATTTTTAAATACTTGGAAGTAAAATATGAAATCAACAAACAAGAAATATTAAAGATATGACTTTCAAACGAAGTGGGTGGTGAAATGAAAGGAACAGGAGAAAGGGAAAAGCAAAATGGAAGACACTTGATAAAAATACTTGTGTTTGTGTGCAGCAATTAAAATGAGCAACAAAAAGTTTTAACAAAAACAGATACCTGCAGTTGAAGTTGTTGTGCTTGTAGTTTCTGATGTTTCCGTGGTGGTTACCATGGAAGTAGGTTTTGTTGTTTCTTGTTATAAGACAAAAAACACAATACATTAATACTGTGAATAAACTGAAGCAGTAATGTGAACTTCTATCAGTGATGGTTAAAACACTTAGGCCCAGATTCTGAAACTTGTCACCCAACCCAGCACAGCAGCCAAAGGTTTATTTCCCTGTATTTAATCTGAAGATTGACCACGCTTGTAGTCAGTGAATCCTCATGCTGGAGTGCAACAGACAAATGTTATTCCTGCCAAATGGTCAATTCTCAAGGGCCACGTAATTTGTGCTACATACCATTTGCAACTAACGGGTCATTCATAAAAAAGGATTTTTGGGTGAATTCAGATTTCAGAGCAAGCAGTCTTCAGTCGCAAAACTACAGATGCTTCATATGAGTACTCAGAGCCTGACTAAAAAAGGTAAACGTGCACTTTTGGGTAAGTTTTATGTTTCTTTCCAATTCACAGAATAATTTTCATAGTAAGCTCTTCATTAGCACCTATCTTTTTATATGCTGAGTCTCTCCACTATTGTGGAGTCTCCGCAGGCGTAAAGATACAACTCCTAAAATTCCTTTGTGAAATGGAAAAAATCAGAAGCCTATACGAAAGTGTACAATTACATCTGTAAAGCAGGGATTCAGTGTTCATTTATATTTGTATACCCATAGTCATCTGGATTGCATAATTGCCTTTTTCCATTGGATGACCCACATCTACCAAGCAATGAATCAGGCTCTTGGTATGAGAAGTACATGTTTTTAAGCATTCAAAAGTAAAATATAAAACAGAAATCGAGATATAATTAAACGATTAAAAAGAAATAGAAAGAATGATTGAAATGAAAAGAAAGGCTAAAGAAAGGAGAAATAAAAGACACATAATAAAATAAACTGTGCTTGTGAGCGACACTGAAAAACAGAAACAAAGAAACATGATGAACCAAAGAAGATACCTGCAGTTGATGATAATGTGCTTGTACTTTCAGATGTCACTGTGGTTACCAAGGTAGTAGGTTTTGTCGTTTCTTGTTAGAGGAGAAAAAACAAAAGCCATTACTACCGAGAATGATCTAATGCAGTAATCCAAAATTGATATCAGTGATTTTTACAACAGTGGGTGCTAAATGTTTGCGCTCATTATGAATGTGTCAATATAATTGATATAATTGTCCCCCTTCCAAAATTGTTTTTACTGTGCATTGATACTCATTCGGATTGGTAAAATTATTGGAAAATATGTTTGTGAAGAATAACATGCATGAACACTCTTAGTGTGGCAATTTACATATGCTTCTCCACAATATTCAATCTGAAGACTATTACAGCTATACCTAGTGAGTTCTATTGCTGGTGTTGTGATGACTAGACATGTTGCCGACAAACTGATAATTCTTATGGCTATGCCAATTCTGTACCAAGTCCAATGACAACACAACTAACAGGTCACATGTAATAAGGATTTTACTGTGGATTCAGATTTAGGTGGAAGGATATTACGGACAAAAAGCAACCGATGCTCCATCTGCTCTTTCATTGTTGATACTTGCATAGTCAAGATCATCTGGACAGTATTTTTGCTGTGTAACAGAGGATGACTCTCATCCACCAAATTATTATTTAGGTGCTTCATTCAACAAGTAATATTTTTAAATACTTGGAAGTAAAATATGAAATCAACAAACAAGAAATATTAAGGATATGACTTTCAAACGAAGTGGGTGGTGAATTGAAAGAAACAGGAGAAAGGGAAAGGCAAAATGGAAGACACTTGATAAAAATACTTGTGTTTGTGTGCAGCAATTAAAATGAGCAACAAAAAGTTTTAACAAAAACAGATACCTGCAGTTGAAGTTGGTGTGCTTGTAGTTTCTGATGTTTCCGTGGTGGTTACCATGGAAGTAGGGTTTGTTGTTTCTTGTTATAAGACAAAAACACAATACATTAATACTGTGAATAAACTGAAGCAGTAATGTGAAATGCTATCAGTGATGGTTAAAACACTTAGGCCCAGATTCTGAAACTTGTCACCCAACCCAGCACAGCAGCCAAAAGTTTTTTTCCCTGTATTTAATCTGAATATTGACCAAGCTTGTAGTTAGTGAATCCTCAAGCTGCAGTGCAACAGACAAATGTTATTCCTGCTAAATGGTCAATTCTCAAGGGCCACGTAATTTGTGCTACATACCATTTGCAACTAACGGGTCATTCATAAAAAAGGATTTTTTGGTGAATTCAGATTTAAGAGCAAGCAGTCTTCAGTCGCAAAACAACAGATGCTTCATATGAGTACTCAGGGCCTGACTAACAAAGGTAAACGTACATTTTTGTGTACGTTTTATATTTCTTTCCAATTCACAGAATAATTTTCATAGTAAGCTCTTTATTAGCACCTATCTTTTTATATGCTGAGTCTCTCCACTATTGTGGAGTCTCAGCAGGCGTAAAGATACAACTCCTAAAATTCCTTTGTGAAATGGAAAAAATCAGAAGCCTATACGAAAGTGTACAATTACATCTGTAAAGGAGGGATTCAGTGTTCATTTATATTTGTATACCCATAGTCATCTGGATTGCATAATTGCCTTTTTCCATTGGATGCCCCACATCTACCAAGTAATGAATCAGGCTCTTGGTTTGAGAAGTACATGTTTTTAAGCATTCAAAAGTAAAATATAAAACAGAAATCTAGATATAATTAAACGATTAAAAAGAAATAGAAAGAATGATTGAAATGAAAAGAAAGGCTAAAGAAAGGAGAAATAAAAGACACATAATAAAATAAACTGTGCTTGTGAGCGACACTGAAAAACAGAAACAAAGAAACATGATGAACCAAAGAAGATACCTGCAGTTGATGATAATGTGCTTGTACTTTCAGATGTCACTGTGGTTACCAAGGTAGTAGGTTTTGTCGTTTCTTGTTACAGGAGAAAAAACAAAAGCCATTACTACCGAGAATGATCTAATGCAGTAATCCAAAATTGATATCAGTGATTTTTACAACAGTGGGTGCTAAATGTTTGCGCTCATTATGAATGTGTCAATATAATTGATATAATTGTCCCCCTTCCAAAATTATTTTTACTGTGCGTTCATACTCATTCGGATTGGTAAAATTATTGGAAAATATGTTTGTGAAGAATAACATGCATGAACACTCTTAGTCTGGCAATTTACATATGCTTCTCCACAATATTCAATCTGAAGACTATTACAGCTATACCTCGTGAGTTCTATTGCTGGTGTTGTGATGACTAGACATGTTGCCGAAAAACTGATCATTCTTATGGCTATGTCAATTCTGTACCAAGTCCAATGACAACACAACTAACAGGTCACATGCTATAAGGATTTCACTGTGGATTCAGATTTAGGTGGAAGGATACTGCGGTCAAAAAACAACCAATGCTCCATCTGCTCTTTCATTGTTGATAGTTGCATAGTCAAGATCATCTGGACAGTATTTTTGCTGTGTTACAGAGGATGACTCTCATCCACCAAATTATTATTTAGGTGCTTAATTCAACAAATAATATTTTTAAATACTTGGAAGTAAAATATGAAATCAACAAACAAGAAATATTAAAGATATGACTTTCAAACGAAGTGGGTGGTGAAATGAAAGGAACAGGAGAAAGGGAAAGGCAAAATGGAAGACACTTGATAAAAATACTTGTGTTTTTGTGCAGCAATTAAAATGAGCAACAAAAAGTTTTAACAAAAACAGATACCTGCAGTTGAAGTTGGTGTGCTTGTAGTTTCTGATGTTTCCGTGGTGGTTACCATGGAAGTAGGGTTTGTTGTTTCTTGTTATAAGACAAAAACACAATACATTAATACTGTGAATGAACTGAAGCAGTAATGTGAACTGCTATCAGTGATGGTTAAAACACTTAGGCCCAGATTCTGAAACTTGTCACCCAACCCAGCACAGCAGCCAAAAGTTTATTTCCCTGTATTTAATCTGAAGAGTGACCCAGCTTGTGGTTAGTGAATCCTCAAGCTGGAGTGCAACAGACAAATGTTATTCCTGCTAAATGGTCAATTCTCAAGGGCCACGTAATTTGTGCTACATACCATTTGCAACTAACGGGTCATTCATAAAAAAGGATTTTTTCGTGAATTCAGATTTAAGAGCAAGCAGTCTTCAGTCGCAAAACAACAGATGCTTCATATGAGTACTCAGGGCCTGTCTAACAAAGGTAAACGTACACTTTTGTGTACGTTTTATGTTTCTTTCCAATTCACAGAATAATTTTCATAGTAAGCTCTTTATTAGCACCTATCTTTTTATATGCTGAGTCTTTACACTATTGTGGAGTCTCCGCAGGCGTAAAGATACAACTCCTAAAATTCCTTTGTGAAATGGAAAAAATCAGAAGCCTATACGAAAGTGTACAATTACATCTGTAAAGGAGGGATTCAGTGTTCATTTATATTTGTATACCCATAGTCATCTGGATTGCATAATTACCTTTTTCCATTGGATGCCCCACATCTACCAAGTAATGAATCAGGCTCTTGGTTTGAGAAGTACATGTTTTTAAGCATTCAAAAATAAAATATAAAACAGAAATCGAGGCATAATTAAACGATTAAAAAGAAATAGAAAGAATGATTGAAATGAAAAGAAAGGCTAAAGAAAGGAGAAATAAAAGACACATAATAAAATAAACTGTGCTTGTGAGCGACTCTGCAAACCAGAAACAAAGAAACATGATGAACCAAAGAAGATACCTGCAGTTGATGATAATGTGCTTGTACTTTCAGATGTCACTGTGGTTACCAAGGTAGTAGGTTCTGTCGTTTCTTGTTACAGGAGAAAAAACTAAAGCCATTACTACCGAGAATGATCTAATGCAGTAATCCAAAATTGATATCAGTGATTTTAACAACAGTGGGTGCTAAATGTTTGCGCTCATTATGAATGTGTCAATATAATTGATATAATTGTCCCCCTTCCAAAATTCTTTTTACTGTGCGTTCATACTCATTCGGATTGGTAAAATTATTGGAAAATATGTTTGTGAAGAATAACATGCATAAACACTCTTAGTGTGGCAATTTACATATGCTTCTCCACAATATTCAATCTGAAGACTATTACAGCTATACCAAGTGAGTTCTATTGCTGGTGTTGTGATGACTAGACATGTTGCCGACAAACTGATAATTCTTATGGCTATGCCAATTCTGTACCAAGTCCAATGACAACACAACTAACAGGTCACATGTCATAAGGATTTTACTGTGGATTCAGATTTAGGTGGAGAGATATTACGGCCAAAAAGCAACCGATGCTCCATCTGCTCTTTCATTGTTGATACTTGCATAGTCAAGATCATCTGGACAGTATTTTTGCTGTGTTACAGAGGATGACTCTCATCCACCAAATTATTATTTAGGTGCTTCATTCAACAAGTAATATTTTTAAATACTTGGAAGTAAAATATGAAATCAACAAACAAGAAATATTAAAGATATGACTTTCAAACGAAGTGGGTGGTGAAATGAAAGAAACAGGAGAAAGGGAAAGGCAAAATGGAAGTAACTTGATAAAAATATTTGTCTTTGTGTGCAGCAATTAAAATGAGCAACAGAAAGTTTTAACAAAAACAGATACCTGCAGTTGAAGTTGGTGTGCTTGTAGTCTCTGATGTTTCCGTGGTGGTTACCATGGAAGTAGGATTTGTTGTTTCTTGTTATAAGACAAAAAACACAATACATTAATACTGTGAATAAACTGAAGCAGTAATGTGAACTGCTATTAGTGATGGTTAAAACACTTAGGCCCAGATTCTGAAACTTGTCACCCAACCTAGCACAGCAGCCAAAGGTTTATTTCCCTGTATTTAATCTGAAGATTGACCAAGCTTGTAGTTAGTGAATCCTCATGCTGTAGTGCAACAGACAAATGTTATTCCTGCCAAATGGTCAATTCTCAAGGGCCACGTAATTTGTGCTACATACCATTTGCAACTAACGGGTCATTCATAAAAAAGGATTTTTGGGTGAATTCAGATTTCAGAGCAAGCAGTCTTCAGTCGCAAAACCACAGATGCTTCATATGAGTACTCAGAGCCTGACTAACAAAGGTAAACATGCACTTTTGGGTAAGTTTTATGTTTCTTTCCAATTCACAGAATAATTTTCATAGTAAGCTCTTCATTAGCACATATCTTTTTATATGCTGAGCCTCTCCACTATTGTGGAGTCTCCGCAGGCGTAAAGATACAACTCCTAAAATTCCTTTGTGAAATGGAAAAAATCAGAAGCCTATACGAAAGTGTACAATTACATCTGTAAAGGAGGGATTCAGTGTTCATTTATATTTGTATACCCATAGTCATCTGGATTGCATAATTGCCTTTTACCATTGGATGCCCCACATCTACCAAGTAATGAATCAGGCTCTTGGTTTGAGAAGTACATGTTTTTAAGCATTCAAAAGTAAAATATAAAACAGAAATCGAGATATAATTAAACGATTAAAAGAAATAGAAAGAATGATTGAAATGAAAAGAAAGTCTAAAGAAAGGAGAAATAAAAGACACATAATAAAATAAACTGTGCTTGTGAGCGACACTGAAAAACAGAAACAAAGAAACATGATGAACCAAAGAAGATACCTGCAGTTGATGATAATGTGCTTGTACTTTCAGATGTCACTGTAAAGGTAGTAGGTTTTGTCGTTTCTTGTTACAGGAGAAAAAACAAAAGCCATTACTACCGAGAATGATCTAATGCAGTAATCCAAAATTGATATCAGTGATTTTTACAACAGTGGGTGCTAAATGTTTGCGCTCATTATGAATGTGTCAATATAATTGATATAATTGTCCCCCTTCCAAAATTCTTTTTACTGTGCGTTCATACTCATTTTGATTGGTAAAATTATTGGAAAATATGTTTGTGAAGAATAACATGCATGAACACTCTTAGTGTGGCAATTTACATATGCTTCTGCACAATATTCAATCTGAAGACTATTACAGCTATACCTAGTGAGTTCTATTGCTGGTGTGGTGATGACTAGACATGTTGCCGACAAACTGATAATTCTTATGGCTATGCCAATTCTGCACCAAGTCCAATGACAACACAACTAACAGGTCACATGTAATAAGGATTTTACTATGGATTCAGATTTAGGTGGAAGGATACTACGGTCAAAAAGCAACAGATGCTCCATCTGCTCTTTCATTGTTGATATTTGTATAGTCAAGATCATCTGGACAGTATTTTTGCTGTGTTACAGAGGATGACTCTCATCCACCAAATTATTATTTAGGTGCTTCATTCAACAAGTAATATTTTTGAATACTTGGAAGTGAAATATGAAATCAACAAACAAGAAATATTAAAGATATGACTTTCAAACGAAGTGGGTGGTGAAATGAAAGAAACAGCAAAAAGGGAAAGGCAAAATGGAAGACACTTGATGAAAATACTTGTGTTTGTGTGCAGCAATTAAAATAAGCAACAAAAAGTTTTAACAAAAACAGATACCTGCAGTTGAAGTTGGTGTGCTTGTAGTTTCTGATGTTTCCGTGGTGGTTACCATGGAAGTAGGGTTTGTTGTTTCTTGTTATAAGACAAAAACACAATACATTAATACTGTGAATAAACTGAAGCAGTAATGTGAACTGCTATCAGTGATGGTTAAAACACTTAGGCCCAGATTCTGAAACTTGTCACCCAACCCAGCACAGCAGCCAAAAGTTTTTTTCCCTGTATTTAATCTGAAGAGTGACCCAGCTTGTAGTTAGTGAATCCTCAAGTTGGAGTGCAACAGACAAATGTTATTCCTGCTAAATGGTCAATTCTCAAGGGCCACGTAATTTGTGCTACATACCATTTGCAACTAACGGGTCATTCATAAAAAAGGATTTTTTGGTGAATTCAGATTTAAGAGCAAGCAGTCTTCAGTCGCAAAACAACAGATGCTTCATATGAGTACTCAGGGCCTGACTAACAAAGGTAAACGTACATTTTTGTGTACGTTTTATATTTCTTTCCAATTCACAGAATAATTTTCATAGTAAGCTCTTTATTAGCACCTATCTTTTTATATGCTGAGTCTCTCCACTATTGTGGAGTCTCAGCAGGCGTAAAGATACAACTCCTAAAATTCCTTTGTGAAATGGAAAAAATCAGAAGCCTATACGAAAGTGTACAATTACATCTGTAAAGGAGGGATTCAGTGTTCATTTATATTTGTATACCCATAGTCATCTGGATTGCATAATTGCCTTTTTCCATTGGATGCCCCACATCTAACAAGTAATGAATCAGGCTCTTGGTTTGAGAAGTACATGTTTTTAAGCATTCAAAAGTAAAATATAAAACAGAAATCGAGATATAATAAAACGATTAAAAAGAAATAGAAAGAATGATTGAAATGAAAAGAAAGGCTAAAGAAAGGAGAAATAAAAGACACATAATAAAATAAACTGTGCTTGTGAGCGACACTGAAAAACAGAAACAAAGAAACATGATGAACCAAAGAAGATACCTGCAGTTGATGATAATGTGCTTGTACTTTCAGATGTCACTGTGGTTACCAAGGTAGTAGGTTTTGTCGTTTCTTGTTACAGGAGAAAAAACAAAAGCCATTACTACCGAGAATGATCTAATGCAGTAATCCAAAATTGATATCAGTGATTTTTACAACAGTGGGTGCTAAATGTTTGCGCTCATTATGAATGTGTCAATATAATTGATATAATTGTCCCCCTTCCAAAATTCTTTTTACTGTGCGTTCATACTCATTCGGATTGGTAAAATTATTGGAAAATATGTTTGTGAAGAATAACATGCATGAACACTCTTAGTGTGGCAATTTACATATGCTTCTCCACAATATTCAATCTGAAGACTATTACAGCTATACCTCGTGAGTTCTATTGCTGGTGTTGTGATGACTAGACATGTTGCCGAAAAACTGATCATTCTTATGGCTATGTCAATTCTGTACCAAGTCCAATGACAACACAACTAACAGGTCACATGCTATAAGGATTTCACTGTGGATTCAGATTTAGGTGGAACGATACTGCGGTCAAAAAACAACCAATGCTCCATCTGCTCTTTCATTGTTGATAGTTGCATAGTCAAGATCATCTGGACAGTATTTTTGCTGTGTTACAGAGGATGACTCTCATCCACCAAATTATTATTTAGGTGCTTAATTCAACAAATAATATTTTTAAATACTTGGAAGTAAAATATGAAATCAACAAACAAGAAATATTAAAGATATGACTTTCAAACGAAGTGGGTGGTGAAATGAAAGGAACAGGAGAAAGGGAAAGGCAAAATGGAAGACACTTGATAAAAATACTTGTGTTTTTGTGCAGCAATTAAAATGAGCAACAAAAAGTTTTAACAAAAACAGATACCTGCAGTTGAAGTTAGTGTGCTTGTAGTTTCTGATGTTTCCGTGGTGGTTACCATGGAAGTAGGGTTTGTTGTTTCTTGTTATAAGACAAAAACACAATACATTAATACTGTGAATAAACTGAAGCAGTAATGTGAACTGCTATCAGTGATGGTTAAAACACTTAGGCCCAGATTCTGAAACTTGTCACCCAACCCAGCACAGCAGCCAAAAGTTTATTTCCCTGTATTTAGTCTGAAGAGTGACCCAGCTTGTAGTTAGTGAATCCTCAAGCTGGAGTGCAACAGACAAATGTTATTCCTGCTAAATGGTCAGTTCTCAAGGGCCACGTAATTTGTGCTACATACCATTTGCAACTAACGGGTCATTCATAAAAAAGGATTTTTTCGTGAATTCAGATTTAAGAGCAAGCAGTCTTCAGTCGCAAAACAACAGATGCTTCATATGAGTACTCAGGGCCTGTCTAACAAAGATAAACGTACACTTTTGTGTACGTTTTATGTTTCTTTCCAATTCACAGAATAATTTTCATAGTAAGCTCTTTATTAGCACCTATCTTTTTATATGCTGAGTCTCTCCACTATTGTGGAGTCTCAGCAGGCGTAAAGATACAACTCCTAAAATTCCTTTGTGAAATGGAAAAAATCAGAAGCCTATACGAAAGTGTACAATTACATCTGTAAAGGAGGGATTCAGTGTTCATTTATATTTGTATACCCATAGTCATCTGGATTGCATAATTGCCTTTTTCCATTGGATGCCCCACATCTACCAAGTAATGAATCAGGCTCTTGGTTTGAGAAGTACATGTTTTTAAGCATTCAAAAGTAAAATATAAAACAGAAATCGAGATATAATTAAACGATTAAAAAGAAATAGAAAGAATGATTGAAATGAAAAGAAAGGCTAAAGAAAGGAGAAATAAAAGACACATAATAAAATAAACTGTGCTTGTGAGCGACACTGAAAAACAGAAACAAAGAAACATGATGAACCAAAGAAGATACCTGCAGTTGATGATAATGTGCTTGTACTTTCAGATGTCACTGTGGTTACCAAGGTAGTAGGTTTTGTCGTTTCTTGTTACAGGAGAAAAAACAAAAGCCATTACTACCGAGAATGATCTAATGCAGTAATCCAAAATTGATATCAGTGATTTTTACAACAGTGGGTGCTAAATGTTTGCGCTCATTATGAATGTGTCAATATAATTGATATAATTGTCCCCCTTCCAAAATTGTTTTTACTGTGCGTTGATACTCATTCGTATTGGTAAAATTATTGGAAAATATGTTTGTGAAGAATAACATGCATGAACACTCTTAGTGTGGCAATTTACATATGCTTCTCCACAATATTCAATCTGAAGACTATTACAGCTATACCTAGTGAGTTCTATTGCTGGTGTTGTGATGACTAGACATGTTGCCGACAAACTGATAATTCTTATGGCTATGCCAATTCTGTACCAAGTCCAATGACAATACAACTAACAGGTGACATGTAATAAGGATTTTACTGTGGATTCAGATTTAGGTGGAAGGATATTACGGACAAAAAGCAACCGATGCTCCATCTGCTCTTTCATTGTTGATACTTGCATAGTCAAGATCATCTGGACAGTATTTTTGCTGTGTTACAGAGGATGACTCTCATCCACCAAATTATTATTTAGGTGCTTCATTCAACAAGTAATATTTTTAAATACTTGGAAGTAAAATATGAAATCAACAAACAAGAAATATTAAGGATATGACTTTCAAACGAAGTGGGTGGTGAATTGAAAGAAACAGGAGAAAGGGAAAGGCAAAATGGAAGTCACTTAATAAAAATACTTGTGTTTGTGTGCAGCAATTAAAATGAGCAATAGAAAGTTTTAACAGATACCTGCAGTTGAAGTTGGTGTGCTTGTAGTTTCTGATGTTTCTGTGGTGGTTACCATGGAAGTAGGTTTTGTTGTTTCTTGTTATAAGACAAAAAACACAATACATTAATACTGTGAATAAACTGAAGCAGTAATGTGAACTGCTATCAGTGATGGTTAAAACACTTAGGCCCAGATTCTGAAACTTGTCACCCAACCCAGCACAGCAGCCAAAGGTTTATTTCCCTGTATTTAATCTGAAGATTGACCAAGCTTGTAGTTAGTGAATCCTCATGCTGTAGTGCAACAGACAAATGTTATTCCTGCCAAATGGTCAATTCTCAAGGGCCACGTAATTTGTGCTACATACCATTTGCAACTAACGGGTCATTCATAAAAAAGGATTTTTGGGTGAATTCAGA
Organism: Pleurodeles waltl; assembly: GCF_031143425.1. NCBI lineage: Eukaryota > Metazoa > Chordata > Amphibia > Caudata > Salamandridae > Pleurodeles > Pleurodeles waltl. The sequence continues at coordinate 17,893,152 of NC_090450.1, read as the reverse complement.
TTTCAGAGCAAGCAGTCTTCAGTCGCAAAACAACAGATGCTTCATATGAGTACTCAGGGCCTGTCTAACAAAGGTAAACGTACACTTTTGTGTACGTTTTATGTTTCTTTCCAATTCACAGAAAAATTTTCATAGTAAGCTCTTCATTAGCACCTATCTTTTTATATGCTGAGTCTCTCCACTATTGTGGAGTCTCCGCAGGCATAAAGATACAACTCCTAAAATTCCTTTGTGAAATGAAAAAAATCGGAAGCCTATACGAAACTGTACCATTACATCTGTAAATGAGGGATTCAGTGTTGTTTTATATTTGTATACCCATAGTCATCTGGATTGCATAATTGCCTTTTTCCATTGGATGCCCCACATCTACCAAGTAATGAATCAGGCTCTTGGTTTGAAAAGTACATGTTTTTAAGCATTCAAAAGTAAAATACAAAACAGATATCGAGACATAATTAAAAGATTAAAAAGAAATAGAAAGAATGATTGAAGTGAAAAGAAAGGCTAAAGAAAGGAGAAATAAAAGACACTTAATAAAGTAAACTGTGCTTGTGAGCGACACTGAAAAATAGAAACAATGAAACATGATGAACCAAAGAAGATACCTGCAGTTGATGATAATGTGCTTGTACTTTCAGATGTCACTCTGGTTACCAGGGTAGTAGGTTTTGTCGTTTCTTGTTACAGGAGAAAAAACAAAAGCCATTACTACCGAGAATGATCTAATGCAGTAATCCAAAATTGATATCAGTGATTTTTACAACAGTGGGTGCTAAATGTTTGCGCTCATTATGAATGTGTCAATATAATTGATATAATTGTCCCCCTTCCAAAATTCTTTTTACTGTGCGTTCATACTCATTTTGATTGGTAAAATTATTGGAAAATATGTTTGTGAAGAATAACATGCATGAACACTCTTAGTGTGGCAATTTACATATGCTTCTGCACAATATTCAATCTGAAGACTATTACAGCTATACCTAGTGAGTTCTATTGCTGGTGTGGTGATGACTAGACATGTTGCCGACAAACTGATAATTCTTATGGCTATGCCAATTCTGTACCAAGTCCAATGACAACACAACTAACAGGTCACAAGCTATAAGGATTTCACTGTGGATTCATATTTAGGTGGAAGGATACTGCGGTCAAAAAACAACCGATGCTCCATCTGCTCTTTCATTGTTGATATTTGCATAGTCAAGATCATCTGGACAGTATTTTTGCTGTGTTACAGAGGATGACTCTCATCCACCAAATTATTATTTAGGTGCTTAATTCAACAAGTAATATTTTTAAATACTTGGAAGTAAAATATGAAATCAACAAACAAGAAATATTAAAGATATGACTTTCAAACGAAGTGGGTGGTGAAATGAAAGGAACAGGAGAAAGGGAAAAGCAAAATGGAAGACACTTGATAAAAATACTTGTGTTTGTGTGCAGCAATTAAAATGAGCAACAAAAAGTTTTAACAAAAACAGATACCTGCAGTTGAAGTTGTTGTGCTTGTAGTTTCTGATGTTTCCGTGGTGGTTACCATGGAAGTAGGTTTTGTTGTTTCTTGTTATAAGACAAAAAACACAATACATTAATACTGTGAATAAACTGAAGCAGTAATGTGAACTTCTATCAGTGATGGTTAAAACACTTAGGCCCAGATTCTGAAACTTGTCACCCAACCCAGCACAGCAGCCAAAGGTTTATTTCCCTGTATTTAATCTGAAGATTGACCAAGCTTGTAGTCAGTGAATCCTCATGCTGGAGTGCAACAGACAAATGTTATTCCTGCCAAATGGTCAATTCTCAAGGGCCACGTAATTTGTGCTACATACCATTTGCAACTAACGGGTCATTCATAAAAAAGGATTTTTGGGTGAATTCAGATTTCAGAGCAAGCAGTCTTCAGTCGCAAAACCACAGATGCTTCATATGAGTACTCAGAGCCTGACTAAAAAAGGTAAACGTGCCCTTTTGGGTAAGTTTTATGTTTCTTTCCAATTCACAGAATAATTTTCATAGTAAGCTCTTCATTAGCACCTATCTTTTTATATGCTGAGTCTCTCCACTATTGTGGAGTCTCCGCAGGCGTAAAGATACAACTCCTAAAATTCCTTTGTGAAATGGAAAAAATCGGAAGCCTATACGAAACTGTACCATTACATCTGTAAATGAGGGATTCAGTGTTCTTTTATATTTGTATACCCATAGTCATCTGGATTGCATAATTGCCTTTTTCCATTGGATGCCCCACATCTACCAAGTAATGAATCAGGCTCTTGGTTTGAAAAGTACATGTTTTTAAGCATTCAAAAGTAAAATACAAAACAGATATCGAGACATAATTAAAAGATTAAAAAGAAATAGAAAGAATGATTGAAGTGAAAAGAAAGGCTAAAGAAAGGAGAAATAAAAGACACTTAATAAAATAAACTGTGCTTGTGAGCGACACTGAAAAATAGAAACAAAGAAACATGATGAACCAAAGAAGATACCTGCAGTTGATGATAATGTGCTTGTACTTTCAGATGTCACTCTGGTTACCAGGGTAGTAGGTTTTGTCGTTTCTTGTTACAGGAGAAAAAACAAAAGACATTACTACCGAGAATGATCTAATGCAGTAATCCAAAATTGATATCAGTGATTTTTACAACACTGGGTGCTAAATGTTTGCCCTCATTCTGAATGCGTCAATATAATTGATATAATTGTCCCTCTTCCAAAATTATTTTTACTGTGCGTTCATACTCATTCGGATTGGTAAAATTATTGGAAAATATGTTTGTGAAGAATAACATGCATGAACATTCTTAGTGTGGCAATTTACATATGCTTCTCCACAATATTCAATCTGAAGACTATTACAGCTATACCTAGTGAGTTCTATTGCTGGTGTGGTGATGACTAGACATGTTGCCGACAAACTGATAATTCTTATGGCTATGCCAATTCTGTACCAAGTCCAATGACAACACAACTAACAGGTCACATGTAATAAGGATTTTACTATGGATTCAGATTTAGGTGGAAGGATACTACGGTCAAAAAGCAACAGATGCTCCATCTGCTCTTTCATTGTTGATATTTGTATAGTCAAGATCATCTGGGCAGTATTTATGCTGTGTTACAGAGGATGACTCTAATCCACCAAATTATTATTTAGGTGCTTCATTCAACAAGTAATATTTTTAAATACTTGGAAGTGAAATATGAAATCAACAAACAAGAAATATTAAAGATATGACTTTCAAACGAAGTGGGTGGTGAAATGAAAGAAACAGGAGAAAGGGAAAGGCAAAATGGAAGACACTTGATAAAAATACTTGTGTTTGTGTGCAGCAATTAAAATGAGCAACAAAAAGTTTTAACAAAAAAAGATACCTGCAGTTGAAGTTGGTGTGCTTGTAGTTTCTGATGTTTCCGTGGTGGTTACCATGGAAGTAGGGTTTGTTGTTTCTTGTTATAAGACAAAAAACACAATACATTAATACTGTGAATAAACTGAAGCAGTAATGTGAACTGCTATCAGTGATGGTTAAAACACTTAGGCCCAGATTCTGAAACTTGTCACCCAACCTAGCACAGCAGCCAAAGATTTATTTCCCTGTATTTAATCTGAAGATTGACCAAGCTTGTAGTTAGTGAATCCTCATGCTGTAGTGCAACAGACAAATGTTATTCCTGGCAAATGGTCAATTCTCAAGGGCCACGTAATTTGTGCTACATACCATTTGCAACTAACGGGTCATTCATAAAAAAGGATTTTTGGGTGAATTCAGATTTCAGAGCAAGCAGTCTTCAGTCGCAAAACCACAGATGCTTCATATGAGTACTCAGAGCCTGACTAACAAAGGTAAACATGCACTTTTGGGTAAGTTTTATGTTTCTTTCCAATTCACAGAATAATTTTCATAGCAAGCTCTTCATTAGCACATATCTTTTTATATGCTGAGCCTCTCCACTATTGTGGAGTCTCCGCAGGCGTAAAGATACAACTCCTAAAATTCCTTTGTGAAATGGAAAAAATGAGAAGCCTATACGAAAGTGTACAATTACATCTGTAAAGGAGGGATTCAGTGTTCATTTATATTTGTATACCCATAGTCATCTGGATTGCATAATTGCCTTTTACCATTGGATGCCCCACATCTACCAAGTAATGAATCAGGCTCTTGGTTTGAGGAGTACATGTTTTTAAGCATTCAAAAGTAAAATATAAAACAGAAATCGAGATATAATTAAACGATTAAAAGAAATAGAAAGAATGATTGAAATGAAAAGAAAGTCTAAAGAAAGGAGAAATAAAAGACACATAATAAAATAAACTGTGCTTGTGAGCGACACTGAAAAACAGAAACAAAGAAACATGATGAACCAAAGAAGATACCTGCAGTTGATGATAATGTGCTTGTACTTTCAGATGTCACTGTGGTTACCAAGGTAGAAGGTTTTGTCGTTTCTTGTTACAGGAGAAAAAATAAAAGCCATTACTACCGAGAATGATCTAATGCAGTAATCCAAAATTGATATCAGTGATTTTTACAACAGTGGGTGCTAAATGTTTGCGCTCATTATGAATGTGTCAATATAATTGATATAATTGTCCCACTTCCAAAATTCTTTTTACTGTGCGTTCATACTCATTTTGATTGGTAAAATTATTGGAAAATATGTTTGTGAAGAATAACATGCATGAACACTCTTAGAGTGCCAATTTACATATGCTTCTGCACAATATTCAATCTGAAGACTATTACAGCTATACCTCGTGAGTTCTATTGCTGGTGTTGTGATGACTAGACATGTTGCCGACAAACTGATAATTCTTATGGCTATACCAATTCTGTACCAAGTCCAATGACAACACAACTAACAGGTCACATGTAATAAGAATTTTACTATGGATTCAGATTTAGGTGGAAGGATACTACGGTCAAAAAGCAACAGATGCTCCATCTGCTCTTTCATTGTTGATATTTGTATAGTCAAGATCATCTGGACAGTATTTTTGCTGTGTTACAGAGGATGACTCTCATCCACCAAATTATTATTTAGGTGCTTCATTCAACAAGTAATATTTTTGAATACTTGGAAGTGAAATATGAAATCAACAAACAAGAAATATTAAAGATATGACTTTCAAACGAAGTGGGTGGTGAAATGAAAGAAACAGCAGAAAGGGAAAGGCAAAATGGAAGACACTTGATGAAAATACTTGTGTTTGTGTGCAGCAATTAAAATGAGCAACAAAAAGTTTTAACAAAAACAGATACCTGCAGTTGAAGTTGGTGTGCTTGTAGTTTCTGATGTTTCTGTGGTGGTTACCATGGAAGTAGGTTTTGTTGTTTCTTGTTATAAGACAAAAAACACAATACATTAATACTGTGAATAAACTGAAGCAGTAATGTGAACTGCTATCAGTGATGGTTAAAACACTTAGGCCCAGATTCTGAAACTTGTCACCCAACCCAGCACAGCGGCCAAAGGTTTATTTCCCTGTATTTAATCTGAAGATTGACCAAGCTTGTAGTTAGTGAATCCTCATGCTGGAGTGCAACAGACAAATGTTATTCCTGCCAAATGGTCAATTCTCAAGGGCCACGTAATTTGTGCTACATACCATTTGCAACTAACGGGTCATTCATGAAAAAGGATTTTTTGGTGAATTCAGATTTAAGAGCAAGCAGTCTTCAGTCGCAAAACAACAGATGCTTCATATGAGTACTCAGGGCCTGTCTAACAAAGGTAAACGTACACTTTTGTGTACGTTTTATGTTTCTTTCCAATTCACAGAATAATTTTCATAGTAAGCTCTTTATTAGCACCTATCTTTTCATATGCTGAGTCTCTCCACTATTGTGGAGTCTCCGCAGGCGTAAAGATACAACTCCTAAAATTCCTTTGTGCAATGGAAAAAATCAGAAGCCTATATGAAAGTGTACAATTACATCTGTAAAGAAGGGATTCAGTGTTCATTTATATTTGTATACCTATAGTCATCTGAATTGCATAATTGCCTTTTTCCATTGGATGCCCCACATCTACCAAGTAATGAATCAGGCTCTTGGTTTGAGAAGTACATGTTTTTAAGCATTCAAAAGTAAAATATAAAACAGAAATCGAGGCATAATTAAACGATTAAAAAGAAATAGAAAGAATGATTGAAATGAAAAGAAAGGCTAAAGAAAGGAGAAATAAAAGACACATAATAAAATAAACTGTGCTTGTGAGCGACACTGAAAAACAGAAACAAAGAAACATGATGAACCAAAGAAGATACCTGCAGTTGATGATAATGTGCTTGTACTTTCAGATGTCACTGTGGTTACCAAGGTAGTAGGTTCTGTCGTTTCTTGTTACAGGAGAAAAAACAAAAGCCATTACTACCGAGAATGATCTAATGCAGTAATCCAAAATTGATATCAGTGATTTTTACAACAGTGGGTGCTAAATGTTTGCGCTCATTATGAATGTGTCAATATAATTGACATAATTGTCCCCCTTCCAAAATTCTTTTTACTGTGCGTTCATACTCATTCGGATTGGTAAAAGTATTGGAAAATATGTTTGTGAAGAATAACATGCATGAACACTCTTAGTGTGGCAATTTACATATTCTTCTCCACAATATTCAATCTGAAGACTATTACAGCTATACCTAGTGAGTTCTATTGCTGGTGTTGTGATGACTAGACATGTTGCTGACAAACTGATAATTCTTATGGCTATGCCAATTCTGTACCAAGTCCAATGACAACACAACTAACAGGTCACATGTAATAAGGATTTTACTGTGGATTCAGATATAGGTGAAGGATACTGCGGTCAAAAAACAACCGATGCTCCATCTGCTCTTTCATTGTCGATATTTGTATAGTCAAGATCATCTGGACAGTATTTTTGCTGTGTTACAGAGGATGACTCTCATCCACCAAATTATTATTTAGGTGCTTCATTCAACAAGTAATATTTTTAAATACTTGGAAGTAAAATATGAAATCAACCAACAAGAAATATTAAGGATATGACTTTCAAACGAAGTGGGTGGTGAAATGAAAGAAACAGGAGAAAGGGAAAGGCAAAATGGAAGACACTTGATAAAAATACTTGTGTTTGTGTGCAGCAATTAAAATGAGCAACAGAAAGTTTTAACAAAAACAGATACCTGCAGTTGAAGTTGGTGTGCTTGTAGTTTCTGATGTTTCTGTGGTGGTTACCATGGAAGTAGGTTTTGTTGTTTCTTGTTTTAAGACAAAAAATACAATACATTAATACTGTGAATAAACTGAAGCAGTAATGTGAACTTCTATCAGTGATGGTTAAAACACTTAGGCCCAGATTCTGAAACTTGTCACCCAACCCAGCACAGTGGCCAAAGGTTTATTTCCCTGTATTTAATCTGAAGATTGACCAAGCTTGTAGTTAGTGAATCCTCATGCTGGAGTGCAACAGACAAATGTTATTCCTGCCAAATGGTCAATTCTCAAGGGCCACGTAATTTGTGCTACATACCATTTGCAACTAACGGGTCATTCATAAAAAAGGATTTTTGGGTGAATTCAGATTTCAGAGCAAGCAGTCTTCAGTCGCAAAACCACAGATGCTTCATATGAGTACTCAGAGCCTGACTAACAAAGGTAAACATGCACTTTTGGGTAAGTTTTATGTTTCTTTCCAATTCACAGAATAATTTTCATAGTAAGCTCTTCATTAGCACCTATCTTTTTATATGCTGGGTCTCTCCACTATTGTGGAGTCTCCGCAGGCATAAAGATACAACTCCAAAAATTCCTTTGTGAAATGGAAAAAATCAGAAGCCTATACGAAAGTGTACAATTACATCTGTAAAGGAGGGATTCAGTGTTCATTTATATTTGTATACCCATAGTCATCTGGATTGCATAATTGCCTTTTTCCATTGGATGCCCCACATCTACCAAGTAATGAATCAGGCTCTTGGTTTGAGAAGTACATGTTTTTAAGCATTCAAAAGTAAAATATAAAACAGAAATCGAGATATAATTAAACGATTAAAAAGAAATAGAAAGAATGATTGAAATGAAAAGAAAGGCTAAAGAAAGGAGAAATAAAAGACACATAAAAAAATAAACTGTGCTTGTGAGCGACACTGAAAAACAGAAACAAAGAAACATGATGAACCAAAGAAGATACCTGCAGTTGATGATAATGTGCTTGTACTTTCAGATGTCACTGTGGTTACCAAGGTAGTAGGTTTTGTCGTTTCTTGTTACAGGAGAAAAAAGAAAAGCCATTACTACCGAGAATGATCTAATGCAGTAATCCAAAATTGATATCAGTGATTTTTACAACAGTGGGTGCTAAATGTTTGCGCTCATTATGAATGTGTCAATATAATTGATATAATTGTTCCCCTTCCAAAATTGTTTTTACTGTGCGTTGATACTCATTCGTATTGGTAAAATTATTGGAAAATATGTTTGTGAAGAATAACATGCATGAACACTCTTAGTGTGGCAATTTACATATGCTTCTCCACAATATTCAATCTGAAGACTATTACAGCTATACCTAGTGAGTTCTATTGCTGGTGTTGTGATGACTAGACATGTTGCCGACAAACTGATAATTCTTATGGCTATGCCAATTCTGTACCAAGTCCAATGACAACACAACTAACAGGTCACATGTAATAAGGATTTTACTGTGTATTCAGATTTAGGTGGAAGGATATTACGGACAAAAAGCAACTGATGCTCCATCTGCTCTTTCATTGTTGATACTTGCATAGTCAAGATCATCTGGACAGTATTTTTGCTGTGTTACAGAGGATGACTCTCATCCACCAAATTATTATTTAGGTGCTTCATTCAACAAGTAATATTTTTAAATACTTGGAAGTAAAATATGAAATCAACAAACAAGAAATATTAAGGATATGACTTTCAAACGAAGTGGGTGGTGAATTGAAAGAAACAGGAGAAAGGGAAAGGCAAAATGGAAGTCACTTGATAAAAATACTTGTGTTTGTGTGCAGCAATTAAAATGAGCAATAGAAAGTTTTAACAAAAACAGATACCTGCAGTTGAAGTTGGTGTGCTTGTAGTTTCTGATGTTTCTGTGGTGGTTACCATGGAAGTAGGTTTTGTTGTTTCTTGTTATAAGACAAAAAACACAATACATTAATACTGTGAATAAACTGAAGCAGTAATGTGAACTGCTATCAGTGATGGTTAAAACACTTAGGCCCAGATTCTGAAACTTGTCACCCAACCCAGCACAGCAGCCAAAAGTTTATTTCCCTGTATTTAATCTGGAGAGTGACCCAGCTTGTAGTTAGTGAATCCTCAAGCTGGAGTGCAACAGACAAATGTTATTCCTGCTAAATGGTCAATTCTCAAGGGCCACGTAATTTGTGCTACATACCATTTGCAACTAACGGGTCATTCATAAAAAAGGATTTTTTCGTGAATTCAGAATTAAGAGCAAGCAGTCTTCAGTCGCAAAACAACAGATGCTTCATATGAGTACTCAGGGCCTGTCTAACAAAGATAAACGTACACTTTTGTGTACGTTTTATGTTTCTTTCCAATTCACAGAATAATTTTCATAGTAAGCTCTTTATTAGCACCTATCTTTTTATATGCTGAGTCTCTCCACTATTGTGGAGTCTCCGCATGCGTAAAGATACAACTCCTAAAATTCCTTTGTGAAATGGAAAAAATCAGAAGCCTATACGAAAGTGTACAATTACATCTGTAAAGGAGGGATTCAGTGTTCATTTATATTTGTATACCCATAGTCAACTGGATTGCATAATTACCTTTTTCCATTGGATGCCCCACATCTACCAAGTAATGAATCAGGCTCTTGGTTTGAGAAGTACATGTTTTTAAGCATTCAAAAATAAAATATAAAACAGAAATCGAGGCATAATTAAACGATTAAAAAGAAATAGAAAGAATGATTGAAATGAAAAGAAAGGCTATAGAAAGGAGAAATAAAAGACACATAATAAAATAAACTGTACTTGTGAGCGACTCTGCAAACCAGAAACAGATAAACATGATGAACCAAAGAAGATACCTGCAGTTGATGATAATGTGCTTGTACTTTCAGATGTCACTGTGGTTACCAAGGTAGTAGGTTCTGTCGTTTCTTGTTACAGGAGAAAAAACAAAAGCCATTACTACCGAGAATGATCTAATGCAGTAATCCAAAATTGATATCAGTGATTTTTACAACAGTGGGTGCTAAATGTTTGCGCTCATTATGAATGTGTCAATATAATTGATATAATTGTCCCCCTTCCAAAATTCTTTTTACTGTGCGTTCATATTCATTTTGATTGGTAAAATTATTGGAAAATATGTTTGTGAAGAATAACATGCATGAACACTCTTAGTGTGGCAATTTACATATGCTTCTCCACAATATTCAAACTGAAGACTATTACAGCTATACCAAGTGAGTTCTATTGCTGGTGTTGTGATGACTAGACATGTTGCCGACAAACTGATAATTCTTATGGCTATGCCAATTCTGTACCAAGTCCAATGACAACACAACTAACAGGTCACATGTAATAAGGATTTTACTGTGGATTCAGATTTAGGTGGAGAGATATTACGGCCAAAAAGCAACCGATGCTCCATCTGCTCTTTCATTGTTGATACTTGCATAGTCAAGATCATCTGGACAGTATTTTTGCTGTGTTACAGAGGATGACTCTCATCCACCAAATTATTATTTAGGTGCTTCATTCAACAAGTAATATTTTTAAATACTTGGAAGTAAAATATGAAATCAACAAACAAGAAATATTAAAGATATGACTTTCAAACAAAGTGGGTGGTGAAATGAAAGAAACAGGAGAAAGGGAAAGGCAAAATGGAAGTAACTTGATAAAAATATTTGTGTTTGTGTGTAGCAATTAAAATGACCAACAGAAAGTTTTAACAAAAACAGATACCTGCAGTTGAAGTTGGTGTGCTTGTAGTCTCTGATGTTTCCGTGGTGGTTACCATGGAAGTAGGATTTGTTGTTTCTTGTTATAAGACAAAAAACACAATACATTAATACTGTGAATAAACTGAAGCAGTAATGTGAACTGCTATTAGTGATGGTTAAAACACTTAGGCCCAGATTCTGAAACTTGTCACCCAACCTAGCACAGCAGCCAAAGGTTTATTTCCCTGTATTTAATCTGAAGATTGACCAAGCTTGTAGTTAGTGAATGCTCATGCTGTAGTGCAACAGACAAATGTTATTCCTGCCAAATGGTCAATTCTCAAGGGCCACGTAATTTGTGCTACATACCATTTGCAACTAACGGGTCATTCATAAAAAAGGATTTTTGGGTGAATTCAGATTTCAGAGCAAGCAGTCTTCAGTCGCAAAACCACAGATGCTTCATATGAGTACTCAGAGCCTGACTAACAAAGGTAAACATGCACTTTTGGGTAAGTTTTATGTTTCTTTCCAATTCACAGAATAATTTTCATAGTAAGCTCTTCATTAGCACATATCTTTTTATATGCTGAGCCTCTCCACTATTGTGGAGTCTCCGCAGGCGTAAAGATACAACTCCTAAAATTCCTTTGTGAAATGGAAAAAATCAGAAGCCTATACGAAAGTGTACAATTACATCTGTAAAGGAGGGATTCAGTGTTCATTTATATTTGTATACCCATAGTCATCTGGATTGCATAATTGCCTTTTACCATTGGATGCCCCACATCTACCAAGTAATGAATCAGGCTCTTGGTTTGAGAAGTACATGTTTTTAAGCATTCAAAAGTAAAATATAAAACAGAAATCGAGATATAATTAAACGATTAAAAGAAATAGAAAGAATGATTGAAATGAAAAGAAAGTCTAAAGAAAGGAGAAATAAAAGACACATAATAAAATAAACTGTGCTTGTGAGCGACACTGAAAAACAGAAACAAAGAAACATGATGAACCAAAGAAGATACCTGCAGTTGATGATAATGTGCTTGTACTTTCAGATGTCACTGTAAAGGTAGTAGGTTTTGTCGTTTCTTGTTACAGGAGAAAAAACAAAAGCCATTACTACCGAGAATGATCTAATGCAGTAATCCAAAATTGATATCAGTGATTTTTACAACAGTGGGTGCTAAATGTTTGCGCTCATTATGAATGTGTCAATATAATTGATATAATTGTCCCCCTTCCAAAATTCTTTTTACTGTGCGTTCATACTCATTTTGATTGGTAAAATTATTGGAAAATATGTTTGTGAAGAATAACATGCATGAACACTCTTAGTGTGGCAATTTACATATGCTTCTGCACAATATTCAATCTGAAGACTATTACAGCTATACCTAGTGAGTTCTATTGCTGGTGTGGTGATGACTAGACATGTTGCCGACAAACTGATAATTCTTATGGCTATGCCAATTCTGCACCAAGTCCAATGACAACACAACTAACAGGTCACATGTAATAGGGATTTTACTATGGATTCAGATTTAGGTGGAAGGATACTACGGTCAAAAAGCAACAGATGCTCCATCTGCTCTTTCATTGTTGATATTTGTATAGTCAAGATCATCTGGACAGTATTTTTGCTGTGTTACAGAGGATGACTCTCATCCACCAAATTATTATTTAGGTGCTTCATTCAACAAGTAATATTTTTGAATACTTGGAAGTGAAATATGAAATCAACAAACAAGAAATATTAAAGATATGACTTTCAAACGAAGTGGGTGGTGAAATGAAAGAAACAGCAGAAAGGGAAAGGCAAAATGGAAGACACTTGATGAAAATACTTGTGTTTGTGTGCAGCAATTAAAATGAGCAACAAAAAGTTTTAACAAAAACAGATACCTGCAGTTGAAGTTGGTGTGCTTGTAGTTTCTGATGTTTCTGTGGTGGTTACCATGGAAGTAGGTTTTGTTGTTTCTTGTTATAAGACAAAAAACACAATACATTAATACTGTGAATAAACTGAAGCAGTAATGTGAACTGCTATCAGAGATGGTTAAAACACTTAGGCACAGATTCTGAAACTTGTCACCCAACCCAGCACAGCAGCCAAAGGTTTATTTCCCTGTATTTAATCTGAAGATTGACCAAGCTTGTAGTTAGTGAATCCTCATGCTGGAGTGCAACAGACAAATGTTATTCCTGCCAAATGGTCAATTCTCAAGGGCCACGTAATTTGTGCTACATACCATTTGCAACTAACGGGTCATTCATGAAAAAGGATTTTTTGGTGAATTCAGATTTAAGAGCAAGCAGTCTTCAGTCGCAAAACAACAGATGCTTCATATGAGTACTCAGGGCCTGTCTAACAAAGGTAAACGTACACTTTTGTGTACGTTTTATGTTTCTTTCCAATTCACAGAATAATTTTCATAGTAAGCTCTTTATTAGCACCTATCTTTTCATATGCTGAGTCTCTCCACTATTGTGGAGTCTCCGCAGGCGTAAAGATACAACTCCTAAAATTCCTTTGTGAAATGGAAAAAATCAGAAGCCTATATGAAAGTGTACAATTACATCTGTAAAGAAGGGATTCAGTGTTCATTTATATTTGTATACCTATAGTCATCTGAATTGCATAATTGCCTTTTTCCATTGGATGCCCCACATCTACCAAGTAATGAATCAGGCTCTTGGTTTGAGAAGTACATGTTTTTAAGCATTCAAAAGTAAAATATAAAACAGAAATCGAGGCATAATTAAACGATTAAAAAGAAATAGAAAGAATGATTGAAATGAAAAGAAAGGCTAAAGAAAGGAGAAATAAAATTCACATAATAAAATAAACTGTGCTTGTGAGCGACACTGAAAAACAGAAACAAAGAAACATGATGAACCAAAGAAGATACCTGCAGTTGATGATAATGTGCTTGTACTTTCAGATGTCACTGTGGTTACCAAGGTAGTAGGTTCTGTCGTTTCTTGTTACAGGAGAAAAAACAAAAGCCATTACTACCGAGAATGATCTAATGCAGTAATCCAAAATTGATATCAGTGATTTTTACAACAGTGGGTGCTAAATGTTTGCGCTCATTATGAATGTGTCAATATAATTGACATAATTGTCCCCCTTCTAAAATTCTTTTTACTGTGCGTTCATACTCATTCGGATTGGTAAAAGTATTGGAAAATATGTTTGTGAAGAATAACATGCATGAACACTCTTAGTGTGGCAATTTACATATTCTTCTCCACAATATTCAATCTGAAGACTATTACAGCTATACCTAGTGAGTTCTATTGCTGGTGTTGTGATGACTAGACATGTTGCTGACAAACTGATAATTCTTATGGCTATGCCAATTCTGTACCAAGTCCAATGACAACACAACTAACAGGTCACATGTAATAAGGATTTTACTGTGGATTCAGATATAGGTGAAGGATACTGCGGTCAAAAAACAACCGATGCTCCATCTGCTCTTTCATTGTTGATATTTGTATAGTCAAGATCATCTGGACAGTATTTTTGCTGTGTTACAGAGGATGACTCTCATCCACCAAATTATTATTTAGGTGCTTCATTCAACAAGTAATATTTTTAAATACTTGGAAGTAAAATATGAAATCAACCAACAAGAAATATTAAGGATATGACTTTCAAACGAAGTGGGTGGTGAAATGAAAGAAACAGGAGAAAGGGAAAGGCAAAATGGAAGACACTTGATAAAAATACTTGTGTTTGTGTGCAGCAATTAAAATGAGCAACAGAAAGTTTTAACAAAAACAGATACCTGCAGTTGAAGTTGGTGTGCTTGTAGTTTCTGTTGTTTCCGTGGTGGTTTCCATGGAAGTAGGTTTTGTTGTTTCTTGTTATAAGACAAAAAACACAATACATTAATACTGTGAATAAACTGAAGCAGTGATGTGAACTGCTATCAGTGATGGCTAAAACACTTAGGCCCAGATTCTGAAACTTGTCACCCAACCCAGACAGCAGCCAAAAGTTTATTTCCCTGTATTTAATCTGAAGAGTGACCCAGCTTGTAGTTAGTGAATCCTCAAGCTGGAGTGCAACAGACAAATGTTATTCCTGCTAAATGGTCAATTCTCAAGGGCCACCTAATTTGTGCTACATACTATTTGCAACTAACGGGTCATTCATAAAAAATGATTTTTTGGTGAATTCAGATTTAAGAGCAAGCAGTCTTCAGTCGCAAAACAACAGATGCTTCATATGAGTACTCAGGGCCTGACTAACAAAGGTAAACGTACACTTTTGTGTAAGTTTTATGTTTCTTTCCAATTCACAGAATAATTTTCATAGTAAGCTCTTTATTAGCACCTATCTTTTGATATGCTGAGTCTCTCCACTATTGTGGAGTCTCCGCAGGCATAAAGATACAACTCCTAAAATTCCTTTGTGAAATGGAAAAAATCGGAAGCCTATACGAAAGTGTACCATTACATCTGTAAATGAGGGATTCAGTGTTCTTTTATATTTGTATACCCATAGTCATCTGGATTCCATAATTGCCTTTTTCCATTGCATGCCCCACATCTACCAAGTAATGAATCATGCTCTTGGTTTGAAAAGTACATGTTTTTAAGCTTTCAAAAGTAAAATATAAAACAGCAATCAAGATATAATTAAAAGATTAAAAAGAAATACAAAGAATTATTGACATGAAAAGAAAGGCTAAATAAAGGAGAAATAAAAGACACATAATAAAATAAACTGTGCTTGTGAGCGACACTGAAAAATAGAAACAAAGAAACATGATGAACCAAAGAAGATACCTGCAGTTGATGATAATGTGCTTGTACTTTCAGATGTCACTGTGGTTACCAAGGTAGTAGGTTTTGTCGTTTCTTGTTACAGGAGAAAAAACAAAAGACATTACTACTGAGAATGATCTAATGCAGTAATCCAAAATTGATATCAATGATTTTTACAACACTGGGTGCTAAATGGTTGCCCTCATTATGAATGTGTCAATATAATTGATAATTGTCCCTCTTCCAAAATTATTTTTACTGTGCGTTTATACTCATCCGGATTGGTAAAATTATTGGCAAATATGTTTGTGAAGAATAACATGCATGAACACTCTTAGTCTGGCAATTTACATATGCTTCTCCACAATATTCAATCTGAAGACTATTACAGCTATACCTATTGAGTTCTATTGCTAGTGAGGTGATGACTAGACATGTTGCCGACAAACTGATAATTCTTATGGCTATGCCAAATTTGTACCAAGTCCAATGACAACACAACTAACAGGTCACATGTAATGAGGATTTTACTGTGGATTCAGATTTAGGTGGAAGGATACTATGGTCAAAAAGCAACAAATGCTCCATCTGCTCTTTAATTGTTGATATTTGTATAGTCAAGATCATCTGGACAGTATTTTTGCTGTGTTACAGAGGATGACTCTCATCCACCAAATTATTATTTAGGTGCTTCATTCAACAAGTAATATTTTTAAATACTTGGAAGTGAAATATGAAATCAACAAACAAGAAATATTAAAGATATGACTTTCAAACGAAGTGGGTGGTGAAATGAAAGAAACAGGAGAAAGGGAAAGGCAAAATGGAAGACACTTGATGAAAATACTTGTGTTTGTGTGCAGCAATTAAAATGAGCAACAAAAGGTTTTAACAAAAACAGATACCTGCAGTTGAAGTTGGTGTGGTTGTAGTTTCTGATGTTTCCGTGGTGGTTACCATGGAAGTAGGGTTTGTTGTTTCTTGTTATAAGACAAAAAACACAATACATTAATACTGTGAATAAACTGAAGCAGTAATGTGAACTGCTATCAGTGATGGTTAAAACACTTAGGCCCAGATTCTGAAACTTGTCACCCAACCCAGCACAGCAGCCAAAAGTTTATTTCCCTGTATTTAATCTGAAGAGTGACCCAGCTTGTAGTTAGTGAATCCTCAAGCTGGAGTGCAACAGACAAATGTTATTCCTGCTAAATGGTCAATTCTCAAGGGCCATGTAATTTGTGCTTCATACCATTTGCAACTAACGGGTCATTCATAAAAAAGGATTTTTTGGTGAATTCAGATTTAAGAGCAAGCAGTCTTCAGTCGCAAAACAACAGATGCTTCATATGAGTACTCAGGGCCTGACTAACAAAGGTAAACATACACTTTTGTGTAAGTTTTATGTTTCTTTCCAATTCACAGAATAATTTTCATAGTAAGCTCTTTATTAGCACCCATCTTTTTATATGCTGAGTCTCTCCACTATTGTGGAGTCTCCGCAGGCGTAAAGATACAACTCCTAAAATTCCTTTGTGAAATGGAAAAAATCAGAAGCCTATACGAAAGTGTACAATTACATCTGTAAAGGAGGGATTCAGTGTTCATTTATATTTGTATACCCATAGTCATCTGGATTGCATAATTACCTTTTTCCATTGGATGCTCCACATCTACCAAGTAATGAATCAGGCTCTTGGTTTGAGAAGTACATGTTTTTAAGCATTCAAAAATAAAATATAAAACAGAAATCGAGGCATAATTAAACGATTAAAAAGAAATAGAAAGAATGATTGAAATGAAAAGAAAGGCTAAAGAAAGGAGAAATAAAAGACACATAATAAAATAAACTGTGCTTGTGAGCGACACTGAAAAACAGAAACAAAGAAACATGATGAACCAAAGAAGATACCTGCAGTTGATGATAATGTGCTTGTACTTTCAGATGTCACTGTGGTTACCAAGGTAGTAGGTTCTGTCGTTTCTTGTTACAGGAGAAAAAACAAAAGCCATTACTACCGAGAATGATCTAATGCAGTAATCCAAAATTGATATCAGTGATTTTTACAACAGTGGGTGCTAAATGTTTGCGCTCATTATGAATGTGTCAATATAATTGACATAATTGTCCCCCTTCCAAAATTCTTTTTACTGTGCGTTCATACTCATTCGGATTGGTAAAAGTATTGGAAAATATGTTTGTGAAGAATAACATGCATGAACACTCTTAGTGTGGCAATTTACATATTCTTCTCCACAATATTCAATCTGAAGACTATTACAGCTATACCTAGTGAGTTCTATTGCTGGTGTTGTGATGACTAGACATGTTGCTGACAAACTGATAATTCTTATGGCTATGCCAATTCTGTACCAAGTCCAATGACAACACAACTAACAGGTCACATGTAATAAGGATTTTACTGTGGATTCAGATATAGGTAAAGGATACTGCGGTCAAAAAACAACCGATGCTCCATCTGCTCTTTCATTGTTGATATTTGTATAGTCAAGATCATCTGGACAGTATTTTTGCTGTGTTACAGAGGATGACTCTCATCCACCAAATTATTATTTAGGTGCTTCATTCAACAAGTAATATTTTTAAATACTTGGAAGTAAAATATGAAATCAACCAACAAGAAATATTAAGGATATGACTTTCAAACGAAGTGGGTGGTGAAATGAAAGAAACAGGAGAAAGGGAAAGGCAAAATGGAAGACACTTGATAAAAATACTTGTGTTTGTGTGCAGCAATTAAAATGAGCAACAGAAAGTTTTAACAAAAACAGATACCTGCAGTTGAAGTTGGTGTGCTTGTAGTTTCTGTTGTTTCCGTGGTGGTTTCCATGGAAGTAGGTTTTGTTGTTTCTTGTTATAAGACAAAAAACACAATACATTAATACTGTGAATAAACTGAAGCAGTGATGTGAACTGCTATCAGTGATGGCTAAAACACTTAGGCCCAGATTCTGAAACTTGTCACCCAACCCAGACAGCAGCCAAAAGTTTATTTCCCTGTATTTAATCTGAAGAGTGACCCACCTTGTAGTTAGTGAATCCTCAAGCTGGAGTGCAACAGACAAATGTTATTCCTGCTAAATGGTCAATTCTCAAGGGCCACCTAATTTGTGCTACATACCATTTGCAACTAACGGGTCATTCATAAAAAATGATTTTTTGGTGAATTCAGATTTAAGAGCAAGCAGTCTTCAGTCGCAAAACAACAGATGCTTCATATGAGTACTCAGGGCCTGACTAACAAAGGTAAACGTACACTTTTGTGTAAGTTTTATGTTTCTTTCCAATTCACAGAATAATTTTCATAGTAAGCTCTTTATTAGCACCTATCTTTTGATATGCTGAGTCTCTCCACTATTGTGGAGTCTCCGCAGGCATAAAGATACAACTCCTAAAATTCCTTTGTGAAATGGAAAAAATCGGAAGCCTATACGAAAGTGTACCATTACATCTGTAAATGAGGGATTCAGTGTTCTTTTATATTTGTATACCCATAGTCATCTGGATTCCATAATTGCCTTTTTCCATTGCATGCCCCACATCTACCAAGTAACGAATCAGGCTCTTGGTTTGAAAAGTACATGTTTTTAAGCATTCAAAAGTAAAATATAAAACAGAAATCAAGATATAATTAAAAGATTAAAAAGAAATACAAAGAATGATTGAAATGATAAGAAAGGAGAAATAAAAGACACATAATAAAATAAACTGTGCTTGTGAGCGACACTGAAAAATAGAAACAAAGAAACATGATGAACCAAAGAAGATACCTGCAGTTGATGATAATGTGCTTGTACTTTCAGATGTCACTATGGTTACCAAGGTAGTAGGTTTTGTCGTTTCTTGTTACAGGAGAAAAAACAAAAGACATTACTACTGAGAATGATCTAATGCAGTAATCCAAAATTGATATCAATGATTTTTACAACACTGGGTGCTAAATGTTTGCCCTCATTATGAATGTGTCAATATAATTGATATAATTGTCCCTCTTCCAAAATTATTTTTACTGTGCGTTTATACTCATCCGGATTGGTAAAATTATTGGCAAATATGTTTGTGAAGAATAACATGCATGAACACTCTTAGTCTGGCAATTTACATATGCTTCTCCACAATATTCAATCTGAAGACTATTACAGCTATACCTATTGAGTTCTATTGCTAGTGAGGTGATGACTAGACATGTTGCCGACAAACTGATAATTCTTATGGCTATGCCAAATTTGTACCAAGTCCAATGACAACACAACTAACAGGTCACATGTAATGAGGATTTTACTGTGGATTCAGATTTAGGTGGAAGGATACTACCGTCAAAAAGCAACAAATGCTCCATCTGCTCTTTAATTGTTGATATTTGTATAGTCAAAATCATCTGGACAGTATTTTTGCTGTGTTACAGAGGATGACTCTCATCCACCAAATTATTATTTAGGTGCTTCATTCAACAAGTAATATTTTTAAATACTTGGAAGTGAAATATGAAATCAACAAACAAGAAATATTAAAGATATGACTTTCAAACGAAGTGGGTGGTGAAATGAAAGAAACAGGAGAAAGGGAAAGGCAAAATGGAAGACACTTGATGAAAATACTTGTGTTTGTGTGCAGCAATTAAAATGATCAACAAAAGGTTTTAACAAAAACAGATACCTGCAGTTGAAGTTGGTGTGCTTGTAGTTTCTGATGTTTCCGTGGTGGTTACCATGGAAGTAGGGTTTGTTGTTTCTTGTTATAAGACAAAAAACACAATACATTAATACTGTGAATAAACTGAAGCAGTAATGTGAACTGCTATCAGTGATGGTTAAAACACTTAGGCCCAGATTCTGAAACTTGTCACCCAACCCAGCACAGCAGCCAAAAGTTTATTTCCCTGTATTTAATCTGAAGAGTGACCCAGCTTGTAGTTAGTGAATCCTCAAGCTGGAGTGCAACAGACAAATGTTATTCCTGCTAAATGGTCAATTCTCAAGGGCCACGTAATTTGTGCTACATACCATTTGCAACTAACGGGTCATTCATAAAAAATGATTTTTTGGTGAATTCAGATTTAAGAGCAAGCAGTCTTCAGTCGCAAAACAACAGATGCTTCATATGAGTACTCAGGGCCTGACTAACAAAGGTAAACATACACTTTTGTGTAAGTTTTATGTTTCTTTCCAATTCACAGAATAATTTTCATAGTAAGCTCTTTATTAGCACCCATCTTTTTATATGCTGAGTCTCTCCACTATTGTGGAGTCTCCGCAGGCATAAAGATACAACTCCTAAAATTCCTTTGTGAAATGGAAAAAATCGGAAGCCTATACGAAAGTGTACCATTACATCTGTAAAGGAGGGATTCAGTGTTCATTTATATTTGTATACCCATAGTCATCTGGATTGCATAATTGCCTTTTTCCATTGGATGCCCCACATCTACCAAGTAATGAATCAGGCTCTTGGTTTGAGAAGCACATGTTTTTAAGCATTCAAAAGTAAAATATAAAACAGAAATCGAGGCATAATTAAACGATTAAAAAGAAATAGAAAGAATGATTGAAGTGAAAAGAAAGGCTAAATAAAGGAGAAATAAAAGACACATAATAAAATAAACTGTGCTTGTGAGCGACACTGAAAAATAGAAACAAAGAAACATGATGAACCAAAGAAGATACCTGCAGTTGATGATAATGTGCTTGTACTTTCAGATGTCACTGTGGTTACCAAGGTAGTAGGTTCTGTCGTTTCTTGTTACAGGAGAAAAAACAAAAGCCATTATGTGAGAAACTGGGGCTGATTGCAGAGGCCCCATAACTTTTTTCCCCCATTTTCCACTTTATGCTGGTGTTTTCCTGACTCTGATGGTGCCCTGGGTACTGCTAACCAGTCCCAGGGCCTGTGCTCTGTGTAAAATGGATATGCAAATTAGGCTAATTATAATTGGCTAAGTTAACCTACCTATAAGTCCCTAGTATATGGTAGGGCATGTAGGTTTAGGGACCACAGCATAGGTGGTGCACACCTAGGTGCATTGCTGAGGTGCCCAGTGTCATTTTAAAAGCAAGCCTGCCTTGCTGGCTGCTTTTAAATTAAAGTTATCTGCAAATTCGACTTTGGAATTAAAGGTACTTCCAAAGTCTTAAACTACCTTATTTTTACATATAAGTCACCCCTAAGGTGTGCCCTATGTGCCCCTAGGGCTGGGTGCCATGTAACTATAAGCAGGGACTTTATAAAAATAGATTTATAAGCCCTGGTGAGGTAAAAACAGCCAAATTCGTTTTTCCCTCATTGAAGTAAATGGCCTTCATAGGCTAGAATGGGCAGACTTTATTTTAAATTTTAAAGTCTCCTTAAATGTTACATACCAAGAATTTGGTATCAAATTGATTGTTATAATAAATCCCACAACTTCCAGTTGTTGGATTTAATATAACTAGTGCAGGTAAAAAGTTTAGACTTTACCTAAAAAGTTGCCAATTTCAGCTCTGCATTGTTTTTGCTCCTGTGCTCTGATTGGCCAGCCTGCAGCAGCTTCTGCCAGGCTACTTTAATGAGGTGTGAAGTGGCCTGACTTCACACAAAGGAATGTGCTTGGGGGAGAGAATCTCCCCTCAGCACATGGTGAGGCAGGAAGGGGGAGGGCTGCCAAACTGGTCTTCAAAGGCAGAGAAGGACATCTGGAGCACCCAGCTACACCCCCACATCCTGCAACCCCAGACAGCTAGGTGCCCCCTTGATTAGATTAGGAGAGGGCAGGAGAGGGGTGTGTTTATGATTTTTAGCCACACCAGTGGGTGGGCTCAGCCAGATCTCTCCTCCAAAAATCAGATTCATCCATTTTGGATTTTTAGAGACTGTTGCCTTCTGGGATGGATTTTTGCCACACTTCCCAGGAAGTGGTCATCACAGGGGGACGACCCTGTCCCTGATTGGAGAACCAGGGCCCCCCTGCTTTTCACCCAGGAGCAAGGATAAAACTGGCAGACCTGCACCCACGCCTCAGATCCCTACCAGATTTCAACAAGAAAGGAACTTAAGGAGAAGAAGGACTGCCCTGCTGGACCCCTGGCCTGCACCTGGACCCTGCACTCAGAAAGACTGCACCAGCTGCACACTTGGGCTTCACCACAAGAAGGACTTTGCCTGGCTTCAACTGTTCAAGGAGGAACTCCCTGTTTGCTACAGGTGAAAAATTGCTAACCAGAGTCCCCTGCACCAACTCCTGAAAGAAGCGACCAGCTGACCACTGTCCAGTGGCCAAAAAGGAGTTTGCGCCAGGTGCACTCTGGGAGTTGAAGTCCGCACCCCCAAGGACCATCACAGAACTCCTGGACCCTTGGGGTGAGCTGTGGACCCCAAAAGAACCTTAAAAGAACATCTGGGTGAAGCCCCAGAAGTTTGGAAAAGATTGGAGAATTTTTGGAAAAAAGCTCCATAAAATGACCGACCCGACGCGGAAATTCTAGCCGGCTTGCCTCAACCGCGACCCGGCCTGACTTCGTGGTTCGTCCCGGTAAAGAAAAACATCCAAAAAAGAGACTAAGTCCGAACGTAAAAAGTTGACCGGGACCTTCCAGCCATCGTATCCGAGAAGGGCTCCACGGACGTCGGATCAAGATCCAGGTTTACCCCGGTCGAAGGATTTTCATCTCGAAAAAACGACTAAGTCCGAAGGTAGAAATCACCACCGAGGAAACCGACTTCGCGTATCCGGACAAGGGCTCCAGGAGGTCGGATCCAACTGGCAGGTTCGTCCCGGTGAAGAAAAACTTCAAAATAAAGACTAAGTCAGAAGGTAACTTTTTAACCGAGGCCTCCCGCGACCTGTAGCCGAGCAGGGCTCCATCGCGGTCGGCCTGAAAGTTTGACTTTGTCCCGGTCCTGGTGCAACCAGATGACCCGATTGGCGCTTTTTGTTTCTATGCGCTAGAAAATAATAATACTTTAAAAATTCATATCTCCGGTTCCCCTGAACCGATTTTAATCGTTTTTGTGTCATTTTAAAGATAAAAATATAAGCTATTTTTATAAATTGGTTTTGGATTTTTAAACTGTTTCCTGTGTTTTATTTAATTACTGTTTTGTGATATTTGAATGCTTTACACTTTGTCTCCTAAGTTAAGCCTTGACGCTCGATGCCAAGCTACCAAGGGTAGAGCTGGGATTAATTTACTGAGACCTAACTGTACTTACGTGGAGGTTTGTGGCTTGTTGCTAGGTGTAGGTACCTACCTGCCCTACCAATAACCCATTTTCCAACATAATTGGAAGCAGCGACGGGATCCTGTACTTGTGTTCAATATCACGTTACAGTTTTAGATAAAACAAATTAAAAATCCTTTAAATTGTCCTAGTGCAAAAATTGTTTTTAATTTTTAATTTTAATTTTTTTTTGTAATTAATTTGGATTAATTTCAATTATTGAATTTTTGTAATTTTTTCTAAATTCTTGTTTCCAATTTTTGCAAAAAGTTTTTGTTGACACAAAACTAGGGAACCATGGAGCTTGATCTGGCTAGCCTACCCACACTGACAGTAGTCCAGCTTAGGGGGTTGTGTATTGAGAGGGGGTTGCCTGCAACCACTAATCTCAGGAATGAAATCCTGATTAAATCCCTGACAGCATGGGCTGAGGCCCAAGAGGTAGAGACAGAGGAAGCTCCAGAGGAGGAACCAAAAGAGGATGATGCTAACTCTAACCACTCAGGGGAGGAAAGGCATCAGACCCCAAGTGAGGAAGAGGAGGAACGGTCCTCACTGGACACAGTCACTAGGGGCAGACCCAAAGCTAGTGGTAGGAAGAGGGTCCTTTCAGGAGGAGAGAACCCATCCATCAGGGAAAGAGAGCTGGAAGCCCAGCTAGCCTACATAGCTTTGGAGGCAGAGAAGCTTGCCCTAGAAAAGAAAAAATGGGCAAGCAAAGAAAAAAAAGATGGAAGCAGCGAGAAAGAAGCTGAGGTGTCCATGGGTGGGGGAGTTTGCCCCAGATTACCCAAGGGGGTGGTTCCTGCTTATGTAGAGGGGGATGACATAGATAAGTGGCTAGGGGCCTTTGAGAGGGCACTCCAAATGAGAAGGGTTAGGCCTCAATACTGGGGTTCCCTTTTGTGGGAGTTGGTCCCCAACTCAGGGAGGGATAGGCTTCTGACCTTAAGGGGGGAGGAGGCAGATTCATACCCTAGTATGAAGAGGTGCTTAGTCAAGAAGTTTGGTCTGACCCCAGAGCAATATAGAATGAAGTTCAGGGACACCCAGAAGGTCAGTACCCAGTCTTGGGTTGACTTTGTGGACACCTCACTAAAGGCACTAGAGGGCTGGATTATTGGCAACAAAGTAAATACTTATGAGGGGTTATACAATCTGATCATGAGAGAGCACATCTTGACCAATTGTATCCAAGAAAGGTTACGCCAGCATCTAGTGGACTCTAAGCAGACCAACCCTAGAGAGCTAGGGGAGGCAGCTGATGAGTGGTTGAGAACCAGGGTGGTTGTCAAGTCCCAGGGGGGAGACTCCAAGAAGGGGGGGACAGGTCCCCAAAAACCTAAGGAGGGAGGTGGTAAGCCCACCACAGAGACTCCCTCTGTACCCCAGAACCCTAAGAAGGAGGAGAGTAAATCCCACTCCCACTCTGACATGCAGAGACAGGGAGACCCAGGGATAAAAAAGCTCTTGGACAGTAGGGCTTGCTTTGACTGTCAGCAGACAGGTCACTTCAGAGGAGATGCAGCCTGTCCAAAGAAGGTGGTTAGCACTGGGCTGTCCAGTGTAGCCATAGAGGAGGATTCCTCAGATGATGAAGTCCTCCTAGCATTGTGCTGGGAGACAGGACCAGATGGTAAGCTGGTGATCCCTGAGGGTGGGAGTAGGCACTTCCACCACATTCAAGTGAATGGGATCCCTACCACTGGCCTGAGAGACACCTGTGCCAGTCACACTGTAGTGAGTGACCGATTAGTGACCCCAGACATGTATGTCCCAGGAAAGACAAAGAAAGTCAGGATAGCCACAGGGGAGGTCACCTCCAAACCTGTAGCCATAGTGCCCCTAGAGAGGGAGGGTATCCTTGACTGGATTAGGGTGGTAGTCAGTGCTGACCTTCCCCTAGATTGTATCCTGGGCAATGACCTCCCAGAGGTGAGTCTGGTCACAGATGGGGTGGTCGCCCAGGGCGCCCCCCCAACCCAAAGTCCTGGGGAGTCAGTCCCTACAGTTAGGAGACAGGGGTCCCCAAGAAAAGGAAAGAAGAAAAGGAAGGGTAGGCCACTCTTAAAGAGAGTTCCAGGGAGCCAAAGGCCTTCTGCCCCAGTAAGGGGGGAGCCCAGAGTTGGCACTGGTGAGGCCTCACCTGACCCCAAGGAAGTCCTGAATAGTCAGGCAGCTGTCCAGATGCAAGGTGTTGCCCCTGCACTGACAGAAGGGAGAGTGGAAGGAGGGTGTCTGCCACAGGAGGTGGTAGCCCCCCACTCTAGACAGCAAGAGGGGTGCCAGGACCCCAAAGATGCCCCTAAAGCAGCTCAGCCACCTGTCAGTGGAGAGCTTAGGGTGTGGTTCTGGGTACTGACAGCTGTCAGTAGCCTCTGCTGGGTGCTAGCCTTCCAGGCAGCACTGTACTTGGCCTGGGAGGCAGACCCCAGGGCTAATAGCAAAGTAGGCCCCCTGACCCTGTTGGTCATGGTGGGGTTGCTCAAGTGTTGGGTGACCTCTTTGGGTAAGCTAGGTGTTGCCCTAGCAAAGTTAGGAGTAGGGGAGGTGGGCACCTCACTACCCAAGTTGGCAGAGAGGGAGGAGGAAGACCCCCCTAGAGGGAAGTTTCAGTTTGAGTTGGGTCCTTTTACTGTTGGGATGGCTTCACTACCCAGAGGGAGTGACCCTGACAGGAGGATATAAGGCAGAGTAGGCCCTGCAAAGGGACAGCCAGTTTTCTTCACTGTCTTCCTCGCCTAACAAGCCAGGAAGACTCTCCCAGGGTTGGGCTGAGTCTCCTGGGCGTGTGGGCTGGGGGGGGGTTGTGTGAGAAACTGGGGCTGATTGCAGAGGCCCCATAACTTTTTTCCCCCATTTTCCACTTTATGCTGGTGTTTTCCTGACTCTGATGGTGCCCTGGGTACTGCTAACCAGTCCCAGGGCCTGTGCTCTGTGTAAAATGGATATGCAAATTAGGCTAATTATAATTGGCTAAGTTAACCTACCTATAAGTCCCTAGTATATAGTAGGGCATGTAGGTTTAGGGACCACAGCATAGGTGGTGCACACCTAGGTGCATTGCTGAGGTGCCCAGTGTCATTTTAAAAGCAAGCCTGCCTTGCTGGCTGCTTTTAAATTAAAGTTATCTGCAAATTCGACTTTGGAATTAAAGGTACTTCCAAAGTCTTAAACTACCTTATTTTTACATATAAGTCACCCCTAAGGTGTGCCCTATGTGCCCCTAGGGCTGGGTGCCATGTAACTATAAGCAGGGACTTTATAAAAATAGATTTATAAGCCCTGGTGAGGTAAAAACAGCCAAATTCGTTTTTCCCTCATTGAAGTAAATGGCCTTCATAGGCTAGAATGGGCAGACTTTATTTTAAATTTTAAAGTCTCCTTAAATGTTACATACCAAGAATTTGGTATCAAATTGATTGTTATAATAAATCCCACAACTTCCAGTTGTTGGATTTAATATAACTAGTGCAGGTAAAAAGTTTAGACTTTACCTAAAAAGTTGCCAATTTCAGCTCTGCATTGTTTTTGCTCCTGTGCTCTGATTGGCCAGCCTGCAGCAGCTTCTGCCAGGCTACTTTAATGAGGTGTGAAGTGGCCTGACTTCACACAAAGGAATGTGCTTGGGGGAGAGAATCTCCCCTCAGCACATGGTGAGGCAGGAAGGGGGAGGGCTGCCAAACTGGTCTTCAAAGGCAGAGAAGGACATCTGGAGCACCCAGCAACACCCCCACATCCTGCAACCCCAGACAGCTATGTGCCCCCTTGATTAGATTAGGAGAGGGCAGGAGAGGGGTGTGTTTATGATTTTTAGCCACACCAGTGGGTGGGCTCAGCCAGATCTCTCCTCCAAAAATCAGATTCATCCATTTTGGATTTTTAGAGACTGTTGCCTTCTGGGATGGATTTTTGCCACACTTCCCAGGAAGTGGTCATCACAGGGGGACGACCCTGTCCCTGATTGGAGAACCAGGGCCCCCCTGCTTTTCACCCAGGAGCAAGGATAAAACTGGCAGACCTGCACCCACGCCTCAGATCCCTACCAGATTTCAACAAGAAAGGAACTTAAGGAGAAGAAGGACTGCCCTGCTGGACCCCTGGCCTGCACCTGGACCCTGCACTCAGAAAGACTGCACCAGCTGCACACTTGGGCTTCACCACAAGAAGGACTTTGCCTGGCTTCAACTGGTTCAAGGAGGAACTCCCTGTTTGCTACAGGTGAAAAATTGCTAACCAGAGTCCCCTGCACCAACTCCTGAAAGAAGCGACCAGCTGACCACTGTCCAGTGGCCAAAAAGGAGTTTGCGCCAGGTGCACTCTGGGAGTTGAAGTCCGCACCCCCAAGGACCATCACAGAACTCCTGGACCCTTGGGGTGAGCTGTGGACCCCAAAAGAACCTTAAAAGAACATCTGGGTGAAGCCCCAGAAGTTTGGAAAAGATTGGAGAATTTTTGGAAAAAAGCTCCATAAAGTGACCGACCCGACGCGGAAATTCTAGCCGGCTTGCCTCAACCGCGACCCGGCCTGACTTCGTGGTTCGTCCCGGTAAAGAAAAACATCCAAAAAAGAGACTAAGTCCGAACGTAAAAAGTTGACCGGGACCTTCCAGCCATCGTATCCGAGAAGGGCTCCACGGACGTCGGATCAAGATCCAGGTTTACCCCGGTCGAAGGATTTTCATCTCGAAAAAACGACTAAGTCCGAAGGTAGAAATCACCACCGAGGAAACCGACTTCGCGTATCCGGACAAGGGCTCCAGGAGGTCGGATCCAACTGGCAGGTTCGTCCCGGTGAAGAAAAACTTCAAAATAAAGACTAAGTCAGAAGGTAACTTTTTAACCGAGGCCTCCCGCGACCTGTAGCCGAGCAGGGCTCCATCGCGGTCGGCCTGAAAGTTTGACTTTGTCCCGGTCCTGGTGCAACCAGATGACCCGATTGGCGCTTTTTGTTTCTATGCGCTAGAAAATAATAATACTTTAAAAATTCATATCTCCGGTTCCCCTGAACCGATTTTAATCGTTTTTGTGTCATTTTAAAGATAAAAATATAAGCTATTTTTATAAATTGGTTTTGGATTTTTAAACTGTTTCCTGTGTTTTATTTAATTACTGTTTTGTGATATTTGAATGCTTTACACTTTGTCTCCTAAGTTAAGCCTTGACGCTCGATGCCAAGCTACCAAGGGTAGAGCTGGGATTAATTTACTGAGACCTAACTGTACTTACGTGGAGGTTTGTGGCTTGTTGCTAGGTGTAGGTACCTACCTGCCCTACCAATAACCCATTTTCCAACACATTACTACCGAGAATGATCTAATGCAGTAATCCAAAATTGATATCAGTGATTTTTACAACACTGGGTGCTAAATGTTTGCCCTCATTATGAATGTGTCAATATAATTGATATAATTGTCCCCCTTCCAAAATTATTTTTACTGTGCGTTTATACTCATTCGGATTGGTACAATTATTGGAAAATATGTTTGTGAAGAATAACATGCATGAACACTCTTAGTCTGGCAATTTACATATGCTTCTCCACAATATTCAATCTGAAGACTATTACAGCTATACCTATTGAGTTCTATTGCTAGTGAGGTGATGACTAGACATGTTGCCGACAAACTGATAATTCTTATGGCTATGCCAAATTTGTAC
This sequence comes from Pleurodeles waltl, assembly GCF_031143425.1. NCBI lineage: Eukaryota > Metazoa > Chordata > Amphibia > Caudata > Salamandridae > Pleurodeles > Pleurodeles waltl. The sequence goes on along the minus strand of NC_090450.1, from coordinate 17,863,556 downwards.
CAAGTCCAATGACAACACAACTAACAGGTCACATGTAATGAGGATTTTACTGTGGATTCAGATTTAGGTGGAAGGATACTACCGTCAAAAAGCAACAAATACTCCATCTGCTCTTTAATTGTTGATATTTGTATAGTCAAGATCATCTGGACAGTATTTTTGCTGTGTTACAGAGGATGACTCTCATCCACCAAATTATTATTTAGGTGCTTCATTCAACAAGTAATATTTTTAAATACTTGGAAGTGAAATATGAAATCAACAAACAAGAAATATTAAAGATATGACTTTCAAACGAAGTGGGTGGTGAAATGAAAGAAACAGGAGAAAGGGAAAGGCAAAATGGAAGACACTTGATGAAAATACTTGTGTTTGTGTGCAGCAATTAAAATGAGCAACAAAAAGTTTTAACAAAAACAGATACCTGCAGTTGAAGTTGGTGTGCTTGTAGTTTCTGATGTTTCCGTGGTGGTTACCATGGAAGTAGGGTTTGTTGTTTCTTGTTATAAGACAAAAAACACAATACATTAATACTGTGAATAAACTGAAGCAGTAATGTGAACTGCTATCAGTGATGGTTAAAACACTTAGGCCCAGATTCTGAAACTTGTCACCCAACCCAGCACAGCAGCCAAAAGTTTATTTCCCTGTATTTAATCTGAAGAGTGACCCAGCTTGTAGTTAATGAATCCTCAAGCTGGAGTGCAACAGACAAATGTTATTCCTGCTAAATGGTCAATTCTCAAGGGCCACGTAATTTGTGCTACATACCATTTGCAACTAACGGGTCATTCATAAAAAAGGATTTTTTGGTGAATTCAGATTTAAGAGCAAGCAGTCTTCAGTCGGAAAACAACAGATGCTTCATATGAGTCCTCAGGGCCTGACTAACAAAGGTAAACGTACACTTTTGTGTACGTTTTATGTTTCTTTCCAATTCACCGAATAATTTTCATAGTAAGCTCTTTATTAGCACCTCTTTTTATATGCTGAGTCTCTCCACTATTGTGGAGTCTCCGCAGGCGTAAAGATACAACTCCTAAAATTCCTTTGTGAAATGGAAAAAATCAGAAGCCTATACGAAAGTGTACAATTACACCTGTAAAGGAGGGATTCAGTGTTCATTTATATTTGTATACCCATAGTCATCTGGATTGCATAATTGTCTTTTTCCATTGGATGCCCCACATCTACTAAGTAATGAATCAGGCTCTTGGTTTGAGAAGTACATGTTTTTAAGCATTCAAAAGTAAAATATAAAACAGAAATCGAGGCATAATTAAACGATTAAAAAGAAATAGAAAGAATGATTGAAATGAAAAGAAAGGCTAAAGAAAGGAGAAATAAAAGACACATAATAAAATAAACTGTGCTTGTGAGCGACACTGAAAACCAGAAACAAAGAAACATGATGAACCAAAGAAGATACCTGCAGTTGATGATAATGTGCTTGTACTTTCAGATGTCACTGTGGTTACCAAGGTAGTAGGTTCTGTCGTTTCTTGTTGCAGGAGAAAAAACAAAAGCCATTACTACGGAGAATGATCTAATGCAGTAATCCAAAATTGAGATCAATGATTTTTACAACAGTGGGTGCTAAATGTTTGCGCTCATTATGAATGTGTCAATATAATTGATATAATTGTCCCCCTTCCAAAATTCTTTTTACTGTGCGTTCATACTCATTCGGATTAGTAAAATTATTGGAAAATATGTTTGTGAAGAATAACATGCATGAACACTCTTAGTGTGGCAATTTACATATGCTTCTCCACAATATTCAATCTGAAGACTATTACAGCTATACCTAGTGAGTTCTATTGCTGGTGTGGTGATGACTAGACATGTTGCAGACAAACTGATAATTCTTATGGCTATGCCAATTCTGTACCAAGTCCAATGACAACACAACTAACAGGTCACATGTAATAAGGATTTTACTGTGGATTCAGATTTAGGTGGAAGGATACTACGGTCGAAAAGCAACAGATGCTCCATCTGCTCTTTCATTGTTGATATTTGTATAGTCAAGATCATCTGGACAGTATTTTTGCTGTGTTACAGAGGATGACTCTCATCCACCAAATTATTATTTAGGTGCTTCATTCAACAAGTAATATTTTTAAATACTTGGAAGTGAAATATGAAATCAACAAACAAGAAATATTAAAGATATGACTTTCAAACGAAGTGGGTGGTGAAATGAAAGACACAGGAGAAAGGGAAAGGCAAAATGGAAGACACTGGATAAAAATACTTGTGTTTGTGTGCAGCAATTAAAATGAGCAACAAAAAGTTTTAACAAAAACAGATACCTGCAGTTGAAGTTGGTGTGCTTGTAGTTTCTGATGTTTCCGTGGTGGTTACCATGGAAGTAGGGTTTGTTGTTTCTTGTTATAAGACAAAAAACACAATACATTAATACTGTGAATAAACTGAAGCAGTAATGTGAACTGCTATCAGTGATGGTTAAAACACTTAGGCCCAGATTCTGAAACTTGTCACCCAACCCAGACAGCAGCCAAAAGTTTATTTCCCTGTATTTAATCTGAAGAGTGACCCAGCTTGTAGTTAGTGAATCCTCAAGCTGGAGTGCAACAGACAAATGTTATTCCTGCTAAATGGTCAATTCTCAAGGGCCACGTAATTTGTGCAACATACCATTTGCAAGTAACGGGTCATTCATAAAAAAGGATTTTTTGGTGAATTCAGATTTAAGAGCAAGCAGTCTTCAGTCGCAAAACAACAGATGCTTCATGTGAGTACTCAGGGCCTGACTAACAAAGGTAAACGTACACTTTTGTGTACGTTTTATGTTTCTTTCCGATTCACAGAATAATTTTCATAATAAGCTCTTTATTAGCACCTATCTTTTTATATGCTGAGTCTCTCCACTATTGTGGAGTCTCCGCAGGCATAAAGATACAACTCCTAAAATTCCTTTGTGAAATGGAAAAAATCGGAAGCCTATACGAAAGTGTACCATTACATCTGTAAATGAGGGATTCAGTGTTCTTTTATATTTGTATACCCATAGTCATCTGGATTCCATAATTGCCTTTTTCCATTGCATGCCCCACATCTACCAAGTAATGAATCAGGCTCTTGGTTTGAAAAGTACATGTTTTTAAGCATTCACAAGTAAAATATAAAACAGAAATCAAGATATAATTAAAAGATTAAAAAGAAATACAAAGAATGATTGAAATGATAAGAAAGGAGAAATACAAGACACATAATAAAATAAACTGTGCTTGTGAGCGACACTGAAAAACAGAAACAAAGAAACATGATGAACCAAAGAAGATACCTGCAGTTGATGATAATGTGCTTGTACTTTCAGATGTCACTGTGGTTACCAAGGTAGTAGGTTTTGTCGTTTCTTGTTACAGGAGAAAAAACAAAAGACATTACTACCGAGAATGATCTAATGCAGTAATCCAAAATTGATATCAGTGATTTTTACAACACTGGGTGTTAAATGTTTGCGCTCATTATGAATGTGTCAATATAATTGATATAATTGTCCCCCTTCCAAAATTATTTTTACTGTGCGTTCATACTCATTCGGATTGGTAAAATTATTGGAAAATATGTTTGTGAAGAATAACATGCATGAACACTCTTACTGTGGCAATTTACATATGCTTCTCCACAATATTCAATCTGAAGATTATTAGAGCTATACCTAGTGAGTTCTATTGCTGGTGTTGTGATGACTAGACATGTTGCCGACAAACTGATAATTCTTATGGCTATGCCAATTCTGTACCAAGTCCAATGACAACACAACTAACAGGTCACATGTTATAAGGATTTCACTGTGGATTCAGATTTAGGTGAAAGGATACTGAGGTCAAAAAACAACCGATGCTCCATCTGCTCTTTCATTGTTGATATTTGCATAGTCAAGATCATCTGGACAGTATTTTTGCTGTGTTACAGAGGATGACTCTCATCCACCAAATTATTATTTAGGTGCTTCATTCAACAAGTAATATTTTTAAATACTTGGAAGTGAAATATGAAATCAACAAACAAGAAATATTAAAGATATGACTTTCAAACGAAGTGGGTGGTGAAATGAAAGAAACAGGAGAAAGGGAAAGGCAAAATGGAAGACACTTGATGAAAATACTTGTGTTTGTGTGCAGCAATTAAAATGAGCAACAAAAAGTTTTAACAAAAACAGATACCTGCAGTTGAAGTTGGTGTGCTTGTAGTTTCTGATATTTCCGTGGTGGTTACCATGGAAGTAGGGTTTGTTGTTTCTTGTTATAAGACAAAAAACACAATACATTAATACTGTGAATAAACTGAAGCAGTAATGTGAACTGCTATCAGTGATGGTTAAAACACTTAGGCCCAGATTCTGAAACTTGTCACCCAACCCAGCACAGCAGCCAAAAGTTTATTTCCCTGTATTTAATCTGAAGAGTGACCCAGCTTGTAGTTAGTGAATCCTCAAGCTGGAGTGCAACAGACAAATGTTATTCCTGCTAAATGGTCAATTCTCAAGGGCCACGTAATTTGTGCTACATACCATTTGCAACTAACGGGTCATTCATAAAAAAGGATTTTTTGGTGAATTCAGATTTAAGAGCAAGCAGTCTTCAGTCGGAAAACAACAGATGCTTCATATGAGTACTCAGGGCCTGACTAACAAAGGTAAATGTACACTTTTGTGTACGTTTTATGTTTCTTTCCAATTCACAGAATAATTTTCATAGTAAGCTCTTTATTAGCACCTATCTTTTTATATGCTGAGTCTCACCACTATTGTGGAGTCTCCGCAGGCGTAAAGATACAACTCCTAAAATTCCTTTGTGAAATGGAAAAAATCAGAACCCTATACGAAAGTGTACAATTACATCTGTAAAGGAGGGATTCAGTGTTCATTTATATTTGTATACCCATAGTCATCTGGATTGCATAATTGCCTTTTTCCATTGGATGCCCCACATCTACCAAGTAATGAATCAGGCTCTTGGTTTGAGAAGCACATGTTTTTAAGCATTCAAAAGTAAAATATAAAACAGAAATCGAGGCATAATTAAACGATTAAAAAGAAATAGAAAGAATGATTGAAGTGAAAAGAAAGGCTAAATAAAGGAGAAATAAAAGACACATAATAAAATAAACTGTGCTTGTGAGCGACACTGAAAAATAGAAACAAAGAAACATGATGAACCAAAGAAGATACCTGCAGTTGATGATAATGTGCTTGTACTTTCAGATGTCACTGTGGTTACCAAGGTAGTAGGTTTTGTCGTTTCTTGTTACAGGAGAAAAAACAAAAGCCATTACTACCGAGAATGATCTAATGCAGTAATCCAAAATTGATATCAGTGATTTTTACAACACTGGGTGCTAAATGTTTGCCCTCATTATGAATGTGTCAATATAATTGATATAATTGTCCCTCTTCCAAAATTATTTTTACTGTGCGTTTATACTCATTCGGATTGGTACAATTATTGGAAAATATGTTTGTGAAGAATAACATGCATGAACACTCTTAGTCTGGCAATTTACATATGCTTCTCCACAATATTCAATCTGAAGACTATTACAGCTATACCTATTGAGTTCTATTGCTAGTGAGGTGATGACTAGACATGTTGCCGACAAACTGATAATTCTTATGGCTATGCCAAATTTGTACCAAGTCCAATGACAACACAACTAACAGGTCACATGTAATGAGGATTTTACTGTGGATTCAGATTTAGGTGGAAGGATACTACCGTCAAAAAGCAACAAATGCTCCATCTGCTCTTTAATTGTTGATATTTGTATAGTCAAGATCATCTGGACAGTATTTTTGCTGTGTTACAGAGGATGACTCTCATCCACCAAATTATTATTTAGGTGCTTCATTCAACAAGTAATATTTTTAAATACTTGGAAGTGAAATATGAAATCAACAAACAAGAAATATTAAAGATATGACTTTCAAACGAAGTGGGTGGTGAAATGAAAGAAACAGGAGAAAGGGAAAGGCAAAATGGAAGACACTTGATGAAAATACTTGTGTTTGTGTGCAGCAATTAAAATGAGCAACAAAAAGTTTTATCAAAAACAGATACCTGCAGTTGAAGTTGGTGTGCTTGTAGTTTCTGATGTTTCCGTGGTGGTTACCATGGAAGTAGGGTTTGTTGTTTCTTGTTATAAGACAAAAAACACAATACATTAATACTGTGAATAAACTGAAGCAGTAATGTGAACTGCTATCAGTGATGGTTAAAACACTTAGGCCCAGATTCTGAAACTTGTCACCCAACCCAGCACAGCAGCCAAAAGTTTATTTCCCTGTATTTAATCTGAAGAGTGACCCAGCTTGTAGTTAATGAATCCTCAAGCTGGAGTGCAACAGACAAATGTTATTCCTGCTAAATGGTCAATTCTCAAGGGCCACGTAATTTGTGCTACATACCATTTGCAACTAACGGGTCATTCATAAAAAAGGATTTTTTGGTGAATTCAGATTTAAGAGCAAGCAGTCTTCAGTCGGAAAACAACAGATGCTTCATATGAGTCCTCAGGGCCTGACTAACAAAGGTAAATGTACACTTTTGTGTACGTTTTATGTTTCTTTCCAATTCACCGAATAATTTTCATAGTAAGCTCTTTATTAGCACCTCTTTTTATATGCTGAGTCTCTCCACTATTGTGGAGTCTCCGCAGGCGTAAAGATACAACTCCTAAAATTCCTTTGTGAAATGGAAAAAATCAGAAGCCTATACGAAAGTGTACAATTACATGTGTAAAGGAGGGATTCAGTGTTCATTTATATTTGTATACCCATAGTCATCTGGATTGCATAATTGTCTTTTTCCATTGGATGCCCCACATCTACTAAGTAATGAATCAGGCTCTTGGTTTGAGAAGTACATGTTTTTAAGCATTCAAAAGTAAAATATAAAACAGAAATCGAGGCATAATTAAACGATTAAAAAGAAATAGAAAGAATGATTGAAATGAAAAGAAAGGCTAAAGAAAGGAGAAATAAAAGACACATAATAAAATAAACTGTGCTTGTGAGCGACACTGAAAACCAGAAACAAAGAAACATGATGAACCAAAGAAGATACCTGCAGTTGATGATAATGTGCTTGTACTTTCAGATGTCACTGTGGTTACCAAGGTAGTAGGTTCTGTCGTTTCTTGTTGCAGGAGAAAAAACAAAAGCCATTACTACCGAGAATGATCTAATGCAGTAATCCAAAATTGAGATCAATGATTTTTACAACAGTGGGTGCTAAATGTTTGCGCTCATTATGAATGTGTCAATATAATTGATATAATTGTCCCCCTTCCAAAATTCTTTTTACTGTGGGTTCATACTCATTCGGATTAGTAAAATTATTGGAAAATATGTTTGTGAAGAATAACATGCATGAACACTCTTAGTGTGGCAATTTACATATGCTTCTCCACAATATTCAATCTGAAGACTATTACAGCTATACCTAGTGAGTTCTATTGCTGGTGTGGTGATGACTAGACATGTTGCAGACAAACTGATAATTCTTATGGCTATGCCAATTCTGTACCAAGTCCAATGACAACACAACTAACAGGTCACATGTAATAAGGATTTTACTGTGGATTCAGATTTAGGTGGAAGGATACTACGGTCGAAAAGCAACAGATGCTCCATCTGCTCTTTCATTGTTGATATTTGTATAGTCAAGATCATCTGGACAGTATTTTTGCTGTGTTACAGAGGATGACTCTCATCCACCAAATTATTATTTAGGTGCTTCATTCAACAAGTAATATTTTTAAATACTTGGAAGTGAAATATGAAATCAACAAACAAGAAATATTAAAGATATGACTTTCAAACGAAGTGGGTGGTGAAATGAAAGACACAGGAGAAAGGGAAAGGCAAAATGGAAGACACTGGATAAAAATACTTGTGTTTGTGTGCAGCAATTAAAATGAGCAACAAAAAGCTTTAACAAAAACAGATACCTGCAGTTGAAGTTGGTGTGCTTGTAGTTTCTGATGTTTCCGTGGTGGTTACCATGGAAGTAGGGTTTGTTGTTTCTTGTTATAAGACAAAAAACACAATACATTAATACTGTGAATAAACTGAAGCAGTAATGTGAACTGCTATCAGTGATGGTTAAAACACTTAGGCCCAGATTCTGAAACTTGTCACCCAACCCAGACAGCAGCCAAAAGTTTATTTCCCTGTATTTAATCTGAAGAGTGACCCAGCTTGTAGTTAGTGAATCCTCAAGCTGGAGTGCAACAGACAAATGTTATTCCTGCTAAATGGTCAATTCTCAAGGGCCACGTAATTTGTGCAACATACCATTTGCAAGTAACGGGTCATTCATAAAAAAGGATTTTTTGGTGAATTCAGATTTAAGAGCAAGCAGTCTTCAGTCGCAAAACAACAGATGCTTCATGTGAGTACTCAGGGCCTGACTAACAAAGGTAAACGTACACTTTTGTGTACGTTTTATGTTTCTTTCCGACTCACAGAATAATTTTCATAATAAGCTCTTTATTAGCACCTATCTTTTTATATGCTGAGTCTCTCCACTATTGTGGAGTCTCCGCAGGCATAAAGATACAACTCCTAAAATTCCTTTGTGAAATGGAAAAAATCGGAAGCCTATACGAAAGTGTACCATTACATCTGTAAATGAGGGATTCAGTGTTCTTTTATATTTGTATACCCATAGTCACCTGGATTCCATAATTGCCTTTTTCCATTGCATGCCCCACATCTACCAAGTAATGAATCAGGCTCTTGGTTTGAAAAGTACATGTTTTTAAGCATTCAAAAGTAAAATATAAAACAGAAATCAAGATATAATTAAAAGATTAAAAAGAAATACAAAGAATGATTGAAATGATAAGAAAGGAGAAATAAAAGACACATAATAAAATAAACTGTGCTTGTGAGCGACACTGAAAAATAGAAACAAAGAAACATGATGAACCAAAGAAAATACCTGCAGTTGATGATAATGTGCTTGTACTTTCAGATGTCACTGTGGTTACCAAGGTAGTAGGTTTTGTCGTTTCTTGTTACAGGAGAAAAAACAAAAGACATTACTACCGAGAATGATCTAATGCAGTAATCCAAAATTGATATCAGTGATTTTTACAACACTGGGTGCTAAATGTTTGCGCTCATTATGAATGTGTCAATATAATTGATATAATTGTCCCTCTTCCAAAATTATTTTTACTGTGCCTTCATACTCATTTGGATTGGTAAAATTATTGGAAAATATGTTTGTGAAGAATAACATGCATGAACACTTAGTCTGGCAATTTACATATGCTTCTCCACAATATTCAATCTGAAGACTATTACAGCTATACCTAGTGAGTTCTATTGCTGGTGTTGTGATGACTAGACATGTTGCCGACAAACTGATAATTCTTATGGCTATGCCAATTCTGTACCAAGTCCAATGACAACACAACTAACAGGTCACATGTAATAAGGATTTTACTGTGGATTCAGATATAGGTGGAAGGATACTGCAGTCAAAAAACAACCGATGCTCCATCTGCTCTTTCATTGTTGATATTTGCATAGTCAAGATCATCTGGGCAGTATTTTTGCTGTGTTACAGAGGATGACTCTCATCCACCAAATTATTATTTAGGTGCTTCATTCAACAAGTAATATTTTTAAATACTTGGAAGTAAAATATGAAATCAACAAACAAGAAATATTAAAGATATGACTTTCAAACGAAGTGGGTGGTGAAATGAAAGAAACAGGAGAAAGGGAAAGGCAAAATGGAAGACACTTGATAAAAATACTTGTGTTTGTTTGCAGCAATTAAAATGAGCAACAAAAAGTTTTAATAAAAACAGATACCTGCAGTTGAAGTTGGTGTGCTTGTAGTTTCTGATGTTTCCGTGGTGGTTACCATGGAAGTAGGGTTTGTTGTTTCTTGTTATAAGACAAAAAACACAATACAATAATACTGTGAATAAACTGAAGCAGTAATGTGAACTGCTATCAGTGATGGTTAAAACACTTAGGCCCAGATTCTGAAACTTGTCACCCAACCCAGCACAGCAGCCAAAAGTTTATTTCCCTGTATTTAATCTGAAGAGTGACCCAGCTTGTAGTTAGTGAATCCTCAAGCTGGAGTGCAACAGACAAATGTTATTCCTGCTAAATGGTCAATTCTCAAGGGCCACGTAGTTTGTGCTACATACCATTTGCAACTAACGGGTCATTCATAAAAAATGATTTTTTGGTGAATTCAGATTTAAGAGCAAGCAGTCTTCAGTCGCAAAACAACAGATGCTTCATATGAGTACTCAGGGCCTGACTAACAAAGGTAAACGTACACTTTTGTGTACGTTTTATGTTTCTTTCCAATTCACAGAATAATTTTCATAGTAAGCTCTTTATTAGCACCTATCTTTTTATATGCTGAGTCTCTCCACTATTGTGGAGTCTCCGCAGGCGTAAAGATACAACTCCTAAAATTCCTTTGTGAAATGGAAAAAATCAGAAGCCTATACAAAAGGGTACAATTACATCTGTAAAGGAGGGATTCAGTGTTCATTTATATTTGTATACCCATAGTCATCTGGATTGCATAATTGCCTTTTTCCATTGAATGCCCCACATCTACCAAGTAGTGAATCATGCTCTTGGTTTGAAAAGTACATGTTTTTAAGCATTCAAAAGTAAAATATAAAACAGAAATCGAGATATAATTAAAAGATTAAAAAGAAATAGAAAGAATGATTGAAATGGAAAGAAAGGCTAAAGAAAGGAGAAATAAAAGACACATAATAAAATAAACTGTGCTTGTGAGCGACACTGAAAAACAGAAACAAAGAAACATGATGAACCAAAGAAGATACCTGCAGTTGATGATAATGTGCTTGTACTTTCAGATGTCACTGTGGTTACCAAGGTAGTAGGTTTTGTTGTTTCTTGTTACAGGAGAAAAAAGAAAAGACATTACTACCGAGAATGATCTAATGCAGCAATCCAAAAATGATATCAGTGATTTTTACAACACTGGGTGCTAAATGTTTGCCCTCATTGTGAATGTATCAATATAATTGATATAATTGTCCCCCTTCCAAAATTCTTTTTACTGTGCGTTGATACTCATTCGGATTGGTAAAATTATTGGAAAATATGTTTGTGAAGAATAACATGCATGAACACTCTTAGTGTGGCAATTTACATATGCTTCTCTACAATATTCAATCTGAAGATTATTAGAGCTATACCTAGTGAGTTCTATTGCTGGTGTTGTGATGACTAGACATGTTGCAGACAAACTGATAATTCTTATGGCTATGCCAATTCTGTATCAAGTCCAATTGCAACACAACTAACAGGTCACATGTTATAAGGATTTCACTGTGGATTCAGATTTAGGTGGAAGGATACTGCGGTCAAAAAACAACCGATGCTCCATCTGCTCTTTCATTGTTGATAATTGCATAGTCAAGATCATCTGGACAGTATTTTTGCTGTGTTACAGAGGATGACTCTCATCCACCAAATTATTATTTAGGTGCTTCATTCAACAAGTAATATTTTTAAATACTTGGAAGTAAAATATGAAATCAACAAACAAGAAATATTAAAGATATGACTTTCAAACGAAGTGGGTGGTGAAATGAAAGAAACAAGAGAAAGGGAAAGGCAAAATGGAAGACACTTGATAAAAATACTTGTGTTTGTGTGCAGCAATTAAAATGAGCAACAGAAAGTTTTAACAAAAACAGATACCTGCAGTTGAAGTTGGTGTGCTTGTAGTTTCTGATGTTTCCGTGGTGGTTTCCATGGAAGTAGGTTTTGTTGTTTCTTGTTATAAGACAAAAAACACAATACATTAATACTGTGAATAAACTGAAGCAGTAATGTGAACTGCTATCAGTGATGGTTAAAACACTTAGGCCCGGATTCTGAAACTTGTCACCCAACCCAGCACAGCAGCCAAAAGTTTATTTCCCTGTATTTAATCTGAAGAGTGACCCAGCTTGTAGTTAGTGAATCCTCAAGCTGGAGTGCAACAGACAAATGTTATTCCTGCTAAATGGTCAATTCTCAAGGGCCACGTAATTTGTGCTACATACCATTTGCAACTAACGGGTCATTCATAAAAAATAATTTTTGGGTGAATTCAGATTTAAGAGCAAGCAGTCGGAAAACACAAATCAACAGATGCTTCGTTGGAGTACTAAGGGCCTGACTACCAAAGATAAACGTACACTTTTGTGTAAGTTTTAGGTTTCTTTCCAATTCACAGAATAATTTTCACAGTAAGCTCTTTATTAGCACCTATCTTTTTATATGCTGAGTCTCTCCACTATTGTGGAGTCTCCGCAGGCATAAAGATACAACTCCTAAAATTCCTTTGTGAAATGGAAAAAATCAGAAGCCTATACAAAAGTGGACCACTACATCTGTAAATGAGGGATTCAGTGTTCATTTATATTTGTATACCCATAGTCATCTGGATTGCATAATTGCCTGTTTCCATTGGATGCCCCACATCTACCAAGTAGTGAATCAGGCTCTTGGTTTGAAAAATACATGTTTTTAAGCATTCAAAAGTAAAATATAAAATGGAAATCGAGATATAATTAAAAGATTAAAAAGAAATAGAAAGAATGATTGTAGGAGGCTGGACTGGCTTGTAGTGAGTACCAAGGGGTACTTACACCTTGCACCAGGCCCAGTTATCCCTTATTAGTGTATAGGGTGTCTAGCAGCTTAGGCTGATAGATAATGGTAGCTTAGCAGAGCAGCTTAGGCTGAACTAGGAGACGAGTGAAGCTCCTACAGTACCACTAGTGTCATATGCACTATATCATAAGAAAACACAATACACAGATATACCAAAAATAAAGGTACTTTATTTTTATGACAATATGCCATAAGTATCTCAGTGAGTACCCTCAGTATGAGGATAGCAAATATACACAAGATATATGTACACAATACCAAAATATGCAGTAATAGTATTAGAAAACAGTGCAAACAATGTATAGTTACAATAGGATGCAAAGGGGACACATAGGGATAGGGGCAACACAAACCATATACTCCAAAAGTGGAATGCGAACCACGAATGGACCCCAAACCTATGTGACCTTGTAGAGGGTCGCTGGGACTGTAAGAAAACAGTTAGGGTTAGAAAAATAGCCCACCCCAAGACCCTGAAAAGTGAGTGCAAAGTGCACTAAAGTTCCCCAAAGGACATAGAAGTCGTGATAGGGGAATTCTGCAGGAAAGACACAAACCAGCAATGCAACAACGATGGATTTCCAGTCGAAGGTACCTGTGGAACAAGCGGACCAAGTCCAAAAGTCACAAGCAAGTCGGAGATGGGCAGATGCCCAGGAAATGCCAGCTGTGGGTGCAAAGAAGCTGCTACTGGACAGTAGAAGCTGAAGGTTCTGTAGGAACAACAAGGGCTAGAGACTTCCCCTTTGGAGGATGGATCCCCCACGCCGTGGAGAGTCGTGCAGAAGTGTTTTCCTGAAGAAAGACCGCCAACAAGCCTTGCTAGCTGCAAATCGTGCGGTTAGGGTTTCTGGATGCTGCTGTAGCCCAGGAGGGACCAGGATGTCGCCAATTGCGTCTGGGAACAGAGGGCGTGTCGAGCAAGACAAGGAGCCCTCTCAGAAGCAGGCAGCACCCGCAGAAGGGCTGGAACAGGCACTATGAAGTAGAGGGAAACAGTGCTCACCCGAAGTCACACAAAGGAGTCCCACGTCTCCGGAGGACAACTTAGGAGGTCGTGCAATGCAGGTTAGAGTGCCGTGGACCCAGGCTGGACTGTGCACAAAGGATTTCCGCCGGAAGTGCACGGAGGCCAGATTAGCTGCAAAAGTCACGGTTCCCAGCAATGCAGTCTGGCGTGGGGAGGCAATTACTTACCTCCACCAAACTTGGACTAAAGAGTCACTGGACTGTGGGAGTCACTTGGACAGAGTTGCTGGATTCAAGGGACCTCGCTCGTCGTGCTGAGAGGAGACCCAAGGGACCGGTAATGCAGCTTTTTGGTGCCTGCGGTTGCAGGGGGACGATTCCGTCGACCCACTGGAGATTTCTTTGGAGCTTCTAGTGCAGAGAGGAGGCAGACAACCCCCACAGCATGCACCACCAGGAAAGCAGTCGAGAAGGCGGCTGGATCAGCGTTACAGAGTTGCAGTAGTCATCTTTGCTACTTTGTTGCAGTTTTGCAGGCTTCCAGCGCGGTCAGCAGTCGATTCCTTGGCAGAAGGTGAAGAGAGAGATGCAGAGGAACTCGGATGAGCTCTTGCATTCGTTATCTAAGGAATCCCCAGAGACAGAGACCCTAAATAGCCAGAAAAGACGGTTTGGCTACTTAGGAGAGAGGATAGGCTAGCAACACCTGAAGGAGCCTATCAGAAGGAGTCTCTGATGTCACCTGCTGGCACTGGCCACTCAGAGCAGTCCAGTGTGCCAGCAGCACCTCTGTTTCCAAGATGGCAGAGGTCTGGAGCACACTGGAGGAGTTCTGGGCACCTCCCAGGGGAGGTGCAGGTCAGGGGAGTGGTCACTCCCCTTTCCTTTGTCCAGTTTCGCGCCAGAGCAGGGCTGAGGGGTCCCTGAACCGGTGTAGACTGGCTTATGCAGAAATGGGCACCATGTGTGCCCATGAAAGCATTTCCAGAGGCTGGGGGAGGCTACTCCTCCCCTGCCTTCACACCATTTTCCAAAGGGAGAGGGTGTAACACCCTCTCTCAGAGGAAGTCCTTTGTTCTCGCATCCTGGGCCAAGCCTGGCTGGACCCCAGGAGGGCAGAAACCTGTCTGAGAAGTTGGCAGCAGCTGCAGTGAAACCCCAGGAAAGGCAGTTTGGCAGTACCCAGGTCTGAGCTACAGACCTGTGCGATCATGGGATTGTGCCAACTATGCCAGGATGGCATAGAGGGGGAAATTCCATGATCATAGACATGTTACATGGCCATATTCGGAGTTACCATTGTGAAGCTACATATAGGTAGTGACCTATATGTAGTGCACGCGTGTAATGGTGTCCCCGCACTCACAAAGTTCAGGGAATTGGCCCTGAACAATGTGGGGGCACCTTGGCTAGTGCCAGGGTGACCACACACTAAGTAACTTTGCACCTAACCTTTACCAGGTAAAGGTTAGACATATAGGTGACTTATAAGTTACTTAAGTGCAGTGGTAAATGGCTGTGAAATAACGTGGACGTTATTTCACTCAGGCTGCAGTGGCAGGCCTGTGTAAGAATTGTCAGAGCTCCCTATGGGTGGCAAAAGAAATGCTGCAGCCCATAGGGATCTCCTGGAACCCCAATACCCTGGGTACCTCAGTACCATATACTAGGGGATTATAAGGGTGTTCCAGTATGCCAATGTGAATTGGTGAAATTGGTCACTAGCCTGTTAGTGACAATTTGTACAGAGAGAGCATAGCCACTTAGGTTCTGGTTAGCAGAGCCTCAGTGAGACAGTTAGGCACCACACAGGGAACACATACATATAGGCCACAAACTTATGAGCACTGGGGTCCTGACTAGCAGGGTCCCAGTGACACATAACAAACATACTGAAAACATAGGGTTTTCACTATGAGCACTGGGCCCTGGCTAGCAGGATCCCAGTGAGACAGTGAAAACACCCTGACATACACTCACAAACAGGCCAAAAGTGGGGGTAACAAGGCTAGAAAGAGGCTACTTTCTCACAATGATTGAAATGGAAAGAAAGGCTAAAGAAAGGAGAAATAAAAGACACATAATAAAATAAACTGTGCTTGTGAGCGACACTGAAAAACAGAAACAAAGAAACATGATGAACCAAAGAAGATACCTGCAGTTGATGATAATGTGCTTGTACTTTCAGATGTCACTGTGGTTGCCAAGGTAGTAGGTTTTGTTGTTTCTTGTTACAGGAGAAAAAAGAAAAGACATTACTACCGAGAATGATCTAATGCAGTAATCCAAAAATGATATCAGTGATTTTTACAACACTGGGTGCTAAATGTTTGCCCTCATTATGAATGTGTCAATAGATAATTGATATAATTGTCTCTCTTCCAAAATTCTTTTTACTGTGCGTTCATACTCATTTGGATTTGTAAAATTATTGGAAAATATGTTTGTGAAGAATAACATGCATGAACACTCTTAGTGTGGCAATTTACATATGCTTCTCCACAATATTCAATCTGAAGACTATTACAGCTATACCTAGTGAGTTCTATTGCTGGTGTGGTGATGACTAGACATGTTGCCGACAAACTGATAATTCTTATGGCTATGCCAATTCTGTACCAAGTCCAATGACAACACAACTAACAGGTCACATGTAATAAGGATTTTACTGTCGATTCAGATTTAGGTGGAAGGATACTACGGTCAAAAAGCAACAGATGCTGCATCTGCTCTTTCATTGTTGATATTTGTATAGTCAAGATCATCTGGACAGTATTTTTGCTGTGTTACAGAGGATGACTCTCATCCACCAAATTATTATTTAGGTGCTTCATTCAACAAGTAATATTTTAAATACTTGGAAGTGAAATATGAAATCAACAAACAAGAAATATTAAAGATATGACTTTCAAACGAAGTGGGTGGTAAAATGAAAGAAACAGGAGAAAGGGAAAGGCAAAATGGAAGACACTTGATAAAAATACTTGTGTTTGTGTGCAGCAATTAAAATGAGCAACAACAAGTTTTAACAAAAACAGATACCTGCAGTTGAAGTTGATGTGCTTGTAGTTTCTGAGGTTTCCGTGGTGGTTACCATGGAAGTAGGGTTTGTTGTTTCTTGTATAAGACAAAAAACACAATACATTAATACTGTGAATAAACTGAAGCAGTAATGTGAACTGCTATCAGTGATGGATAAAACACTTAGGCCCAGATTCTGAAACTTGTCACCCAACCCAGACAGCAGCCACAAGTTTATTTCCCTGTATTTAATCTGAAGAGTGACCCAGCTTGTAGTTAGTGAATCCTCAAGCTGGAGTGCAACACACAAATGTTATTCCTGCTAAATGGTCAATTCTCAAGGGCCACGTAATTTGTGCTACATACCATTTGCAACTAACGGGTCATTCATAAAAAAGGATTTTTTGGTGAATTCAGATTTAAGAGCAGGCAGTCTTCAGTCGCAAAACAACAGATGCTTCATATGAGTACTCAGGGCCTGACTAACAAAGGTAAACGTACACTTTTGTGTAAGTTTTATGTTTCTTTCCAATTCACAGAATAATTTTCGTAGTAAGCTCTTTATTAGCACCTATCTTTTTATATGCTGAGTCTCTCCACTATTGTGGAGTCTCCGCAGGCGTAAAGATACAACTCCTAAAATTCCTTTGTGAAATGGAAAAAATCAGAAGCCTATACGAAAGTGTACAATTACATCTGTAAAGGAGAGATTCAGTGTTCATTTATATTTGTATACCCATAGTCATCTGGATTGCATAATTGCCTGTTACCATTGGATGCCCCACATCTACCAAGTAGTGAATCAGGCTCTTGGTTTGAAAAGTACATGTTTTTAAGCATTCAAAAGTAAAATATAAAACAGAAATTGAGATATAATTAAAAGATTAAAAAGAAGTAGAAAGAATGATTGAAATGAAAAGAAAGGAGAAATAAAAGAACCATAATAAAATAAACTGTGCTTGTGAGCGACACTGAAAAACAGAAACAAAGAAACATGATGAACCAAAGAAGATACCTGCAGTTGATGATAATGTGCTTATACTTTCAGATGACACTGTGGTTACCAAGGTAGTAGGTTTTGTCGTTTCTTGTTACAGGAGAAAAAAGAAAAGACATTACTACCGAGAATGATCTAATGCAGTAATCCAAAATTGATATCAGTGATTTTTACAACACTGGGTTCTAAATGTTTGCCCTCATTATGAATGTGTCAATATAATTGATATAATTGTCTCTCTTCCAAAATTCTTTTTACTGTGCGTTCATACTCATTCGGATTTGTAAAATTATTGGAAAATATGTTTGTGAAGAATAATATGCATGAACACTCTTAGTGTGGCAATTTACATATGCTTCTCCACAATATTCAATCTGAAGATTATTACAGCTATACCTAGTGAGTTCTATTGCTGGTGTTGTGATGACTAGACATGTTGCCGACAAACTGATAATTCTTATGGCTATGCCAATTCTGTACCAAGTCCAATGACAACACAACTAACAGGTCACATGTTATAAGGATTTCACTGTGGATTCAGATTTAGGTGGAAGGATACTGCGGTCAAAAAACAACCGATGCTCCATCTGCTCTTTCATTGTTGATATTTGCATAGTCAAGATCATCTGGACAGTATTTTTGCTGTGTTACAGAGGATGACTCTCATCCACCAAATTATTATTTAGGTGCTTCATTCAACAATTAATATTTTTAAATACTTGGAAGTAAAATATGAAATCAACAAACAAGAAATATTAAAGATATGACTTTCAAACGAAGTGGGTGGTGAAATGAAAGAAACAGGAGAAAGGGAAAGGCAAAATGGAAGACACTTGATAAAAATACTTGTGTTTGTGTGCAGCAATTAAAATGAGCAACAAAAAGTTTTAACAAAAACAGATACCTGCAGTTGAAGTTGGTGTGCTTGTAGTTTCTGATGTTTCCGTGGTGGTTTCCATGGAAGTAGGTTTTGTTGTTTCTTGTTATAAGACAAAAAACACAATACATTAATACTGTGAATAAACTGAAGCAGTAATGTGAACTGCTATCAGTGATGGTTAGAACACTTAGGCCCAGATTCTGAAACTTGTCACCCAACCCAGCACAGCAGCCAAAAGTTTATTTCCCTGTATTTAATCTGAAGAGTGACCCAGCTTGTAGCTAGTGAATCCTCAAGCTGGAGTGCAACAGACAAATGTTATTCCTGCTAAATGGTCAATTCTCAAGGGCCACGTAATTTGTGCTACATACCACTTGCAACTAACGGGTCATTCATAAAAAATCATTTTTTGGTGAATTCAGATTTAAGAGCAAGCAGTCGTAAAACACAAAACAACAGATGCTTCGTTGGAGTACTAAGGGCCTGACTACCAAAGATAAACGTACACTTTTGTGTAAGTTTTATGTTTCTTTCCAATTCACAGAATAATTTTCACAGTAAGCTCTTTATTAGCACCTATCTTTTTATATGCTGAGTCTCTCCACTATTGTGGAGTCTCCGCAGGCATAAAGATACAACTCCTAAAATTCCTTTGTGAAATGGAAAAAATCAGACGCCTATACGAAAGTGTACCATTACATCTGTAAATGAGGGATTCAGTGTTCATTTATATTTGTATACCCATAGTCATCTAGATTGCATATTTGCCTTTTTCCATTGGATGCCCCACATCTACCAAGTAATGAACCAGGCGCTTGGTTTGAAAAGTTCATGTTTTTAGGTATTCAAAAGTAAAATATGAAACAGGTATCGAGATATGATTAAAAAGAAATAGAAAGAATGATTGAAATGAAAAGAAAGGCTAAAGAAATGAGAAATAAAAGACCCATAATAAAATAAACTGTGCTTGTGAGCGACACTGAAAAACAGAAACAAAGAAACATGATGAACCAAAGAAGATACCTGCAGTTGATGATAATGTGCTTATACTTTCAGATGTCACTGTGGTTACCAAGGTAGTAGGTTTTGTTGTTTCTTGTTACAGGAGAAAAAAGAAAAGACATTACTACAGAGAATGATCTAATGCAGTAATCCAAAATTGAAATCAGTGATTTTTCCAACACTGGGTGCTAAATGTTTGCCCTCATTATGAATGTGTCAATATAATTGTCCCTCTTCCAAAATTCTTTTTACTGTGCGTTCATACTCATTCGGATTGGTAAAATTATTGGAAAATATGTTTGTGAAGAATAACATGGATCAACACTCTTAGAGTGGCAATTTATATATGCTTCTCCACAATATTCAATCTGAAGATTATTACAGCTATACCTAGTGAGTTCTATTGCTGGTGTTGTGATGATTAGACATGTTGCCGACAAACTGATCATTCTTATGGCTATGCCAATTCTGTATCACGTCCATTGACAACACAACTAACAGGTCACATGTAATAAGGATTTTACTCTGGATTCAGATTTAGGTGGAAGGATACTACGGTCAAAAAGCAACCAATGCTCCATCTGCTCTTTCATCGTTGATATTTGCATAGTCAAGATCATCTGGACAGTATTTTTGCTGTGTTCCAGAGGATGACTCTCATCCACCAAATTATTATTTAGGTGCTTCATTCAACAATTAATATTTTTAAATACTTGGAAGTAAAGTATGAAATCAACAAACAAGAAATATTAAAGATATGACTTTCAAACGAAGTGGGTGGTGAAATGAAAGAAACAGGAGAAAGGGAAAGGCAAAATGGAAGACACTTGATAAAAATACTTGTGTTTGTGTGCAGCAATTAAAATGAGCAACAAAAAGTTTTAACAAAAACAGATACCTGCAGTTGAAGTTGGTGTGCTTGTAGTTTCTGATGTTTCCGTGGTGGTTTCCATGGAAGTAGGTTTTGTTGTTTCTTGTTATAAGACAAAAAACACAATACATTAATACTGTGAATAAACTGAAGCAGTAATGTGAACTGCTATCAGTGATGGTTAAAACACTTAGGCCCAGATTCTGAAACTTGTCACCCAACCCAGCACAGCAGCCAAAAGTTTATTTCCCTGTATTTAATCTGAAGAGTGAACCAGCTTGTAGTTAGTGAATCCTCAAGCTGGAGTGCAATAGACAAATGTTATTCCTGCTAAATGGTAAATTCTCAAGGTCCACGTAATTTGTGCTACATACCATTTGCAACTAACGGGTCATTCATAAAAAATGATTTTTTGGTGAATTCAGATTTAAGAGCAAGCAGTCTTCAGTCGCAAAACAACAGATGCTTCATATGAGTACTCAGGGCCTGACTAACAAATATAAACGTACACTTTTGTGTAAGTTTTATGTTTCTTTCCAATTCACAGAATAATTTTCATAGTAAGCACTGTATTAGCACCTATCTTTTTATATGCTGAGTCTCTCCACTATTGTGGAGTCTCCGCAGGTGTAAAGATACAACTCCTAAAATTCCTTTGTGAAATGGAAAAAATCAGACGCCTATACGAAAGTGTACCATTACATCTGTAAATGAGGGATTCAGTGTTCATTTATATTTGTATACCCATAGTCATCTGGATTGCATATTTGCCTTTTTCCATTGGATGCCCCACATCTACCAAGTAATGAATCAGGCTCTTGGTTTGAAAAGTACATGTTTTTAGGCATTCAAAAGTAAAATATGAAACAGAAATCGAGATATAATTAAAAGATTAAAAAGAAATAGAAAGAATGATTGAAATGAAAAGAAAGGCTAAAGAAATGAGAAATAAAAGACACATATTAAAATAAACAGTGCTTGTGAGCGACACTGAAAAACAGAAACAAAGAAACATGATGACCCAAAGAAGATACCTGCAGTTGATGATAATGTGCTTGTACTTTCAGATGTCACTGTGGTTACCAAGGTAGTAGGTTTTGTCGTTTCTTGTTACAGGAGAAAAAAGAAAAGACATTACTACCGAGAATGATCTAATGCAGTAATCCAAAAATGATATCAGTGATTTTTACAACTCTGGGTGCTAAATGTTTGCCCTCATTATGAATGTTTCAATATAATTGATATAATTGTCTCTCTTCCAAAATTACCGTATTTATCGGCGTATAACACGCACTTTGTCTCCCTGAAAATAGGGGGCAAATGATGTGTGCGTGTTATACACCGATAAAATGTAATGGGTTTTTTTTCTGAAATTTCCTCTTAACCCCTTAGCTGCTGGGCCTTTTCCCCCCCAGTGCTGAGCCCTTTTTTGGCTATTTGGGGTAGTTCGCGCTTAGGGCTTCATAACTTTTTGTCCACATAAGCTAACCACGCCAAATTTGCGTCCTTTTTTTCCAACATCCTAGGGATTCTAATGGTACCCAGAGTTTGTGGTTTACCCTGGAGGAGACCAAGAAAATAGCCAAAATACAGTGAAAATTTAGTTTTTTCCAAACAAATGGGAATAAAGGGCCGCCGAAGAAGGCTTGTGGTTTTTTCCCTGAAAATGCCATCAACAAAGGGTTTCTGGTGCTGAAATCACTATCTCCCCACCTTTCAGGAACGGGCAGACTTGAATCAGAAAACCACATTTTCCAACACAAATTTGGCATTTTACTGGGACATACCCCATTTTTACTATTTTTGGTGCTTTCAACCTCCTTCCAGTTAGTGACAGGAATGGGTGTGAAACCAATGCTGGATCCCGGAAAGCTAAACATTTCTGAAAACTAGACAAAATTCTGAATTCAGCAAGGGGTCATTTGTGTAGATCCTACAAGGTTTTCCTACAGAAAATAACAGCTGAAATAAAAAAATATTGAAATTGAGCTGAAAACAACAGCCATTTTTCTTTATGTTTTACTCTGTAACTTTTTCCTGCGATGTCAGATTTCTGAAAGCAATATACCGTTTTGTCTGCTGGACTCTTCTGGTTGCGGGGATATAAAGGGCTTATAGGTTCATCAAGAACCCTAGGTACCCAGAGCCAATAAATGAGGTGCACCCTGCAGTTGGTTTTCATTCTATACTGGGTATACAGCAATTCATTTGCTGAAATATGAGGAGTGAAAAAGAGGTATCAAGAAAACCTTTGCATTTCCAAAATGGGATCAAGATAAGGTTTTGAGGAGCAGTGGTTATTTGCACATCTTTGAATTCCGAGGTGCCCATACTAGCATGTGAATTGCAGGGCATTTCTCAAATAGACGTCTTTTTTACACACTCTCATATATTTGGAAGGAAAAAATGTAGAGAAAGATAAGGGGCAATAACACTTGTTTTGCTATTCTATGTTCCCCCAAGTCTCCCGAAAAAAATGATACCTCACTTGTGTGGGTAGGCCTAGCGCCCGCGACAGGAAATGCCCCAAAACACAACGTGGACACATCCCATTTTTTCACAAAATACAGAGCTGTTTTTTTGCAAAGTGCCTACCTGTGGATTATGGCCTCTAGCTCAGCCGGCACATAGGGAAACCTACCAAACCTGTACATTTTTGAAAACTAGAGACCTAGGGGAATCCAAGATGGGGTGACTCGCGGGGCTCTGACCAGGTTCTGTTACCCAGAATCCTTTGCAAACCTCAAAAAGTGGCTAAAAAAACAAGTTTTCCTCACATTTCGGTGACAGAAAGTTCTGGAATCTGAGAGGAGCCTCAAATTTCCTTCCACCCAGCATCCCCCCAAGTCTCCCGATAAAAATGATACCTCACTTGTGTGGGTAGGCCTAGCGCCCGCGACAGGAAATGCCCCAAAACACAACGTGGACACATCACAGAAAACAGAGCTGTTTTTTGCAAAGTGCCTACCTGTAGATTTTGGCCTCTAGCTCAGCCGGCACCTAGGGAAACCTACCAAACCTGTACATTTTTGAAAACTAGAGACCTTGGGGAATCCAAGATGGGGTGACTCGCGGGGCTCTGACCAGGTTCTGTTACCCAGAATCCTTTGCAAACCTCAAAAAGTGGCTAAAAAAACAAGTTTTCCTCACATTTCGGTGACAGAAAGTTCTGGAATCGGAGAGGAGCCTCAAATTTCCTTCCACCCAGCGTCCCCCCAAGTCTCCCGATAAAAATGATACCTCACTTGTGTGGGTAGGCCTAGCGCCCGCAACAGGAAATGCCCCAAAACACAACGTGGACACATCACAGAAAACAGAGCTGTTTTTTGCAAAGTGCCTACCTGTAGATTTTGGCCTCTAGCTCAGCCGGCACCTAGGGAAACCTACCAAACCTGTACATTTTTGAAAACTAGAGACCTAGGGGAATCCAAGATGGGGTGACTCGCGGGGCTCTGACCAGGTTCTGTTACCCAGAATCCTTTGCAAACCTCAAAAAGTGGCTAAAAAAACAAGTTTTCCTCACATTTCGGTGACAGAAAGTTCTGGAATCGGAGAGGAGCCTCAAATTTCCTTCCACCCAGCGTCCCCCCAAGTCTCCCGATAAAAATGATACCTCACTTGTGTGGGTAGGCCTAGCGCCCGCGACAGGAAATGCCCCAAAACACAACGTGGACACATCACAGAAAACAGAGCTGTTTTTTGCAAAGTGCCTACCTGTAGATTTTGGCCTCTAGCTCAGCCGGCACCTAGGGAAACCTACCAAACCTGTACATTTTTGAAAACTAGAGACCTAGGGGAATCCAAGATGGGGTGACTCGCGGGGCTCTGACCAGGTTCTGTTACCCAGAATCCTTTGCAAACCTCAAAAAGTGGCTAAAAAAACAAGTTTTCCTCACATTTCGGTGACAGAAAGTTCTGGAATCGGAGAGGAGCCTCAAATTTCCTTCCACGCAGCGTCCCCCCAAGTCTCCCGATAAAAATGATACCTCACTTGTGTGGGTAGGCCTAGCGCACGCGACAGGAAATGCCCCAAAACACAACGTGGACACATTACAGAAAACAGAGCTGTTTTTTGCAAAGTGCCTACCTGTAGATTTTGGCCTCTAGCTCAGCCGGCACCTAGGGAAAGCTACCAAACCTGTACATTTCTGAAAACTAGAGACCTAGGGGAATCCAAGATGGGGTGACTCGCGGGGCTCGGACCAGGTTCTGTTACCCAGAATCCTTTGCAAACCTCAAAAAGTGGCTAAAAAAACAAGTTTTCCTCACATTTCGGTGACAGAAAGTTCTGGAATCGGAGAGGAGCCTCAAATTTCCTTCCACCCAGCGTCCCCCCAAGTCTCCCGATAAAAATGATACCTAACTTGTGTGGGTAGGCCTAGCGCCCGCGACAGGAAATGCCCCAAAACACAACGTGGACACATCACAGAAAACAGAGCTGTTTTTTGCAAAGTGCCTACCTGTAGATTTTGGCCTCTAGCTCAGCCGGCACCTAGGGAAACCTACCAAACCTGTGCATTTCTGAAAACTAGAGACCTAGGGGAATCCAAGGAGGGGTGACTTGCGGGGCTCGGACCAGGTTCTGTTACCCAGAATCCTTTGCAAACCTCAAAAAGTGGCTAAAAAAACAAGTTTTCCTCACATTTCGGTGACAGAAAGTTCTGGAATCTGAGAGGAGCCACAAATTTCCTTCCACCCAGCGTTCCCCCAAGCCTCCCGATAAAAATGATACCTCACTTGTGTGGTTAGGCCTGGTGCCTGCGACAGGAATAGATCACACAACGGTCAATGTTGGTCCTTACGTGAGGCAGCTGTTGACCCTGGGGTGATCCATTCCTGACACAGACACTAGGTGTAGGCACTCAAGTGGGGTAGTGTTTTTATCAGGACAGGTGAGGAGTCACTGGGTGGTAGGAATATTGTGGATCCCAGCATATTCCTGTAGTTTGTGTGACAGAAATGCGAGAAACATTTAGTTTTTTTTCAACATTTCAGCTTTGCAGGGTATTCTGGGTAAGAAAACTTTGGGGAAGCCACACAAGTCACACCTCTGTGGACTCCCCCGAATGTCTAGTTTCCAGAAATGTTTGGGTTTAGTGTGTTTCTCTATATGGCCGCCGAATCCAGGACCAAAAACACAGGTGCCTGCCTTACAAAACCAGTTTGTTTTGCCATGGATAATTTTGATGTCTCCACAATATGATTTGGGTGGTGGAATTTGGGGCTGAACTAAATTGGGGAGCTCCCAAGAGAGCACTTTCTCTCTGCTTGCCGCCACATTCACCTGCTCTCTGGGTTGACCTAACCCACTATTACCCAGTTGCACAAACAGCTTGCGAAGGGACAGCAGGACTGTCCTCATCACCTCCCTCATAATGTACTGGAAGAGGAGTTATCGAATGGGACTCCTCTGACTGAAAAATCACTCCCAGAGTCTGCGCCATTGTCCTATCCCTCAGATGCTGTCTCAGTATCTGATGTCTCAGTCTCTGATCCTATGTCAGAGCGGTCCTCTATAACCCGAGTGTAGGCAGCAGTCATCCATCAAGATGCCATCTCTGCTATTGGCTAAACTGTTGCTCTAAAACACTAGCCTACGTAGACAGTCACAAAATCGATGGTGTGTGAGATACGTGCAACAGTAGAGGCCACCTTACCTGCGCTTCTTCCCTCAATCAGCACGTACTTTCAAGACACTCAAAAAACACCTTGTCACATACCATTCGTCACAGTCTTTAGCACCTCCTGCGCCCAGTCCAACAATCATTATTGGT
This sequence comes from Pleurodeles waltl, assembly GCF_031143425.1. NCBI lineage: Eukaryota > Metazoa > Chordata > Amphibia > Caudata > Salamandridae > Pleurodeles > Pleurodeles waltl. The sequence goes on along the minus strand of NC_090450.1, from coordinate 17,837,330 downwards.
GCTCCCACTCCCTCCTCCTCGGATTCCCTCATTACCACCCAGCAAAAGTGCCCTTCATCTCTCCATAGACTTTGCTAATGTACTCAGCTATTTACATAAAATACAGATTTGCTCTTTGCAGTAGGCATATAAACCTTCTGCGCTTCTTTATGGCACTAAAACTGCCACTAGACAAGTCGGACCCTTTTCCCCCCAGGGAAACCACACACATATTGACAAAAGTGATATATATATGACAGCCAATCACCTGAAACTCAACTCAAGCAAAACCGAAATAATCCTCTTTGGCCCACACAAAAACACCTGGGACCCCTCATGGTGGCCCACCACGCTAGGCCCTGCACCCACCCCCGCCAACCACGCACGCAACCTCAGCATCATCCTAGACTCCTCCCTCTCGATGACCCAACAAATCAACGCTCTCACCTCCTCATGCTTCAACACACTCCGTATACTGAAAAACATTCAAATGGATCCCCACAGAGACCAGAAAAACTGTCACTCACGCACACAGCAGCAGGCTTGATTACGGAAACGCCCTCTACGCCGGCACCACTCTAAAACTCAAGCGCAAACTACACGCATCTAGAACTCAGCAGCACGACTCATCCTCGACCTCCGCCGACACGAACACATCTCTCCACACCTCAAATCCCTCCACTGGCTCCCCATTGACAAAAGGATCACCTTCAAGATCCTCATCCTCGCACACAAATCACTCCACAACACAGGCCCTGCCTACCTCAACGAGAGTCACCTTCCACACCCCCACACGAAACGTCCTCTCAGCTGACCTCTCTCTCGCCTCTGTCCCCCGCATCAAACACACCACCACCGGGGGCAGATCCTTCTCCTACCTTGCACCCAAAACCTGGAACGCCCTCACAACCCACCTTCGCAAGACCCAAAACCTACTTCTTTTCAGGAAGGGCCTCAAAACCTGGCTTTTCGAACAGTGAACCTCCCAGCCCCTTTCCCTCCCCCCGCCTCCCCCCAAGCGCCTTGAGACCCTCACAGGTGAGTAGCACACTTTATAAATCTCTTTGGTATATATAGATCTACCTCTATATATATATATATATCTATGTACATAGATATATCTATAGATATATCCATGTACATAGATATATCTATCTACATAGATATATAAATATAGATCTATATATAGATCTATTTTTTTTAGTTGTTGTATAGTTTCCTTGGGGGCCAAAATAGCCCCCAGGGAAACCCTACAACATCTAAAAAAAAAATTGCCCCCACAGGGGGTCACCCTGCCGACGGGCGACCCCCTGTCATTTTTTTTTTTTTTTTCATTATTTAAAAAAAAAAACAATCCCCTGGGGGGGGGGGGGCGCGATCGCGCCCCACCCCCCCCCCCAGGGGGCACCTACCTTTTTTTATTTTTATTAATTATGCCCCCGGGGGGGGGGGCGGCCCGTTTTCCGAGGGGGCCGCCCACCCAAAGTGAAATCCCTGGCGTCTAGTGGTGTTTCCTGGCCCCCGATCGCAGCTGTGCTGCGATCGGGTGCCAGGAAACACTTTGAGAAGGCCTCGTAAGAAAGGGGAGACTCTCCCCCTTTCTTACGAGGCCTTCTCAAACTGTTTCTGGCCCCCGATCGCAGCACAGCTGCGATCGGGGGCCAGAAACAGTTTGAGAAGGCCTCGTAAGAAAGGGGAGAGTCTCCCCTTTCTTACGAGGCCTTTTCAAAGTGTTTCCTGGCCCCCCGATCGCAGCTGTGCTGCGATCGGGGGCCAGGAAACCTGAAAGTGTTTCCTGGCCCCCGATCGCAGCACAGCTGCGACCGGGGGGCCAGGAAACACTTTCAGGAAGGCCTCGTAAGAAAGGGGAGACACTCCCCTTTCTTACGAGGCCTTCCCGAACGTGAGAAAGGCCGTTTTCCCCATCAAAGCAGGAAGCGGCCGCAAGGCTGCTTCCTGCTTTGATGGGGAAAACACCTTTGCAACGTCAGCGCGCCGCGAGGCGCGCTGACGTCACAAAGGGGCGGGTGGGGGGGCGGGGGGAGACACGGAAGCTTCCGTGTCTCCCGGGGGGGGTCTAAAAAAATAAATAAATCCTCGGGTGCGATGCACCCGAGGATTTATTGATACCCTTCCTGGTGTCGGCCACTGGTCGTGACCCGCACCAGGGAGGGTGTGTGGGCGTCGGCCAGTGGCCGACGCCCGCACCTATCAGGTTAAAATGAGGTGCGTGTTATACGCCGGTGCGTGTTATACGCCGATAAATACGGTATTCTTACTGTGCGTTCATACTCATTCGGATTGGTAAAATTATATGAAAATATGTTTGTGAAGAATAACATGCATGAACACTCTTAGTGTGGCAATTTACATATGATTCTCCACAATATTCAATCTGAAGATTGTTACAGCTATACCTAGTGAGTTCTATTGCTGGAGTTGTGTAATGACTAGACATGTTGCCGACAAACTGATAATTCTTATGGCTATGCCAATTCTGTACCAAGTCCAATGACAACACAACTAACAGGTCACATGTAATAAGGATTTTACTCTGGATTCAGATTTAGATGGAAGGATACTACGGTCAAAAAGCAACTGATGCTCCATCTGCTCTTTCATTGTTGATATTTGCATAGTGAAGATCATCTGGACAGTATTTTTGCTGTGTTACAGAGGATGACTCTCATCCACCAAATTATTATTTAGGTGCTTCATTCAACAATTAATATTTTTAAATACTTGGAAGTAAAATATGAAATCAACAAAAAAGAAATATTAAGGATATGACTTTCAAACGAAGTGGGTGGTGAAATGAAAGAAACAGGAGAAAGGGAAAGGCAAAATGGAAGACACTTGATAAAAATACTTGTGTTTGTGTGCGGCAATTAAAATGAGCAACAAAAAGTTTTAACAAAAACAGATATCTGCAGTTGAAGTTGGTGTGCTTGTAGTTTCTGATGTTTCCCTGGTGGTTTCCATGGAAGTAGGTTTTGTTGTTTCTTGTTATAAGACAAAAAACACAATACATTAATACTGTGAATAAACCGAAGCAGTAATATGAACTGCTATCAGTGATGGTTAAAACACTTAGGCCCAGATTCTGAAACTTGACACCCAACCCAGCACAGCAGCGAAAAGTTTATTTCCCTGTATTTAATCTGAAGAGTGACCCAGCTTGTAGTTAGTGAATCCTCAAGCTGGAGTGCAACAGACAAATGTTATTCCTGCTAAATGGTCAATTCTCAAGGGCCACGTAATTTGTGCTACATACCATTTGCAACTAACGGGTCATTCATAAAAAATAATTTTTTGGTGAATTCAGATTTAAGAGCAAGCAGTCTTCAGTCACAAAACAACAGATGCTTTGTTGCAGTACTAAGGGCCTGACTACCAAAGATAAACGTACACTTTTGTGTACGTTTTATGTTTCTTTCCAATTCACAGAATAATTTTCACAGTAAGCTCTTTATTAGCACCTATCTTTTTATATGCTGAGTCTCTCCACTATTGTGGAGTCTCCGTAGGCATAAAGATACAACTCCTAAAATTCCTTTGTGAAATGGAATAAATCAGAAGCCTATACGAAAGTGTTCCATTACATCCGTAAATGAGGGATTCAGTGTTCATTTATATTTGTTTACCCATAGTCATCTGGATTGCATAATTGCCTTTTTCCATTGGATGCCCCACATCTACCAAGTAATGAATCAGGCTCTTGGTTTGAAAAGTACATGTTTTTAAGCATTCAAAAGTAAAATATAAAACAGAAATCGAGATATAATTAAAAGATTAAAAAGAAATAGAAAGAATGATTGAAATGAAAAGAATGGCTAAAGAAAGAAGAAATAAAAGACACATAATAAAATAAACTGTGCTTGTGAGCGACACTGAAAAACAGAAACAAAGAAACATGATGAACCAAAGAAGATACCTGCAGTTGATGATAATGTGCTTGTACTTTCAGATGACACTGTGGTTACCAAGGTAGTAGGTTTTGTCGTTTCTTGTTACAGGAGATAAAAGAAAAGACATTACTACCGAGAATGATCTAATGCAGTAATCCAAAATTGATATCAGTGATTTTTACAACACTGGGTGCTAAATATTTGCCCTCATTATGAGTGTGTCAATATAACTGATATAATTGTCCCTCTTCCAAAATTATTTTTACTGTGCGTTCATACTCATTCGGATTCATAAAATTTTTGGAAAATATGTTTGTGAAGAATAACATGCATGAACACTCTTAGTGTGGCAATTTACATATGCTTCTCCACAATATTCAATCTGAAGATTATTACAGCTATACCTAGTGAGTTCTACTGCTGGTGTTGTGTGTGACTAGACACGTTGCTGACAAACTGATTATTCTGATGGCTATGCCACATGTAATAAGGATTTTACTGTGGATTCAGATTTAGGTGGCAGGAAACTACAGTCAAAAAGCAACCGATGCTCCACCTGCTCTTTCATTGTCTGTTGATATTTGCATAGTCAATATCATCTGGACAGTATTTTTGCTATGTTACAGAGGACGACTTTCATCCACCAAATTATTATTTAGGTGCTTCATTCAACAATTAATATTTTTAAATACTTGGAAGTAAAATATGAAATCAACAAACAAGAAATATTTAAGATATGACTTTCAAACGAAGTGGGTGGTGAAATTAAAGAAACAGGAGAAAGGGAAAGGCAAAATGGAAGACACTTGATAAAAATACAGGTGTTTGTGTGCAGCAATTAAAATGAGCAACAAAAAGTTTAACAAAAACAGATACCAGCAGTTGAAGTTGGGGTGCTTGTAGTTTTTGATTTTGCTGTGGTGGTTACCATGGAAGTAGGTTTTGTTGTGTCTTGTTATAAGACAAAAAACACAATACATTAATACTGTGAATAAACTGAAGCAGTAATGTGAACTGGTATCAGTGATGGTTAAAACACTTAGGCTCAGATTCTGAAACTTGTCACCTAACCCAGCACAGCAGCCAAAAGTTCATTTCCCTGTATTTAATCTGAAGAGTGACCCAGCTTGTAGTTAGTGAATCCTCAAGCTGGAGTACAACAGACGAATGTTATTCCTGCTAAATGGCCAATTCTCAAGGGCCACGTAATTTGTGCTACATACCTTTTGCACCTAACGTGTCGTTCAGAAAAAAGGATTTTATGGTGAATTCAGATTTAAGAGCAAGCAGGCTTCAGTCGCAAAACAACAGATGCTTCATATGAGTACTCAGGGCCTGACTAACAAAGGTAAACGTACACTTTTGTGTAAGTTTTATGTTTCTTTCCAATTCACAGAATAATTTTACTACTAAGCTCTTTATGAGCACCTATCTTTTTATGTGCTGAGTCTCTCCACTGTTGTGGAATCTCCGCAGGCATAAGGATACAACTCCTAAAATTCCTTTGTGAAATGAAAAAAATCAGAAGTGTACCATTACATCTGTAAACAAGGAATTCAGTGTTCATTTATATTTGTATACCCATAGTCATCTGGATTGCATAATTGACTTTTTACATTGGATGCCCCACATCTACCAAGTAATGAATCAGGCTCTTGGTTTGAGAAGTACATGTTTTTAAGCATTCAAAAGTAAAATGCAAAACAGAAATTGATATATAATTAAAAGATTAAAAAAATAGAAAGAATGATTGAAATGACAAGAGAGGCTAAAAAAGGAGAAATGAAAGACACGTAATAAAATAAACTGTGCTTGTGAGTGACACTGAAAAACAGAAACAAAGAAATATGATGAACCAAAGAGGATACCTGCAGTTGATGATAATGTGCTTGTACTTTCAGATGTGACTGTGGTTACCATGGTAGTATGTTTTGTTGTTTCTTGTTACAGGAGAAAAAACAAAAGACATTACTACCGAGAATGATCTAATTCAGTAATCCAAAATTGATATCAGTGATTTTTACAACACTGGGTGCTAATTGTTTGCCCTCACTATGAGTGTGTCAATATAATTGATATAATTGTCCCTCATCCAAAATTCTTTTTACTGTGTGTTCCTACTCATTCGGACTGGTAAAATTATTGGAAAATATGTTTGTGAAGAATAATATGCATGAACACTCTTATTGTGGCAATTTTACAGATGCTTCTCCAGAATATTCAATCTGAAGATTATCACAGCTATACCTAGAGAGTTCTTTTGCTGGTGTTGTGAAGACTAGACATGTTGCGGACAAACTGATAATTCTGATGGCTATGCCAATTCTGTACCAAGTCCAATCACAACACAACTAACAGGTCACATGTAATAAGGATTTTACTGTGGATTCAGATTTAGGTAGAAGGGTACTACGGTCAAAAAGGAACTGATACTCCATCTGCTTTTTCATTGTTGATATTTGTATAGTCAAGATCATCTGGACAATATTTTTGCTGTGTTACAGAGGATGACTCTCATCCACCAAATTATTATTTAGGTGCTTCATTCAACAATTAATATTTTTAAATACTTGGAAGTTAAATATGAAATCAACAAACAAGAACTATTTAACCCATTGCATGCGGGTGTCGGCCATTGGCCGACGCCCGCACTACCTCCCTGGTGCGGGTCACGACCATCCCGCACCCCCCTCCCACCCCTCTGTGACACACTTTCCCCAGCTTAGCAGCGAGAGAAGCAGGTAAGCGCTCTCTCCCTACTCTGGTGGGGAAAGAAAGGCCAAAACGGCCTCCCAAGATGCCAGGGAGGCATCCATGGAAAGGCGAGAGTCTCTCCTTTCCATCGATGCCTTCCTGGCACCGTTTCTTGGCCATGGATCGCAGCACGGCTGCAATCCATGGCCAGGAAACGCCCCTAGGCACCAGGGATCTTCTTTGGGGGGGGTCAGCCCCCGTGTAAATGGGCCGGCCCCCCAGTGGGGGTATATATTGACAAAAAAATATGTTGGTGATGTTTTGGGGGGCGATCGCGCCCCCCAGATTTAAAAAAAAAACATATTTTTTTGTAAAAAAAAAAAAAAAATGGCAGGGTCTGCCCTCCGACCACGGGCAGACCCCTGGGGCAATAATTAGTTGTAGTTTTCCCTGGGGGTGCGATCGGGCTCCCCCAGGGAATATTTAAAAAACAAAATAGAAAATGTTGGTGGTCAGTCCTTAGGCTGACCCCCTATGGGGCCTTTTTTTTTTTTTTAATACATGTGGCTTTGCCAAGGGAAAGCACACATATATGAGAAAAAAAAGTGATGTAGAGAGTCAGTCTCTTTCTCTCTCCCTATATATATACATATCTATATCATCATATATATATATATATATATATATATATATAAGTCCACACTTCACCCAAATATTTAGAGAATACTCGGACACCTTCGCGTTGTGTGAAGGCATTCGCTTAGTAAAGACATATGGATCACGCATTGGTGTTCGAGTATTCTCCAAATATTTGGAGGAAGTGTGGACTTATATATGTGGTTGCTGGAACCACACTTGGACCGCCCCGCAATTGAGCCTTGGGATTCCGGCAGTCTTGGGTGGTGTTTTATATATATATATATATATATATATATACTGTATATATATATATATATATATATATATATATATATATATATATATATATATATGGAAACCGCACATATATAAAAGATATATATATATATATATATATATATATATATATTTTTTTTTTATCTGTCTTTTGTCTAGTGGCAGTTTTGATGACATAAAGTAGCGCAGATGGTTTATTGTCCTGCTGCAAAGGATATGCATTTATATGTATTTAGCTGACTGTCGCACTGGGTGCCACCAGTGCTAAAGGCTGTGATGATGGGTATGTGGTAAGGTGAAGTAATACTATTTTTTTGTTTTTTCCAGTGTCTTCAGAGAATCTGCTGAATTGGGGAAGAAGCGAAGGTAAGGTGACAACATTTCCTATTGGACACATACCCAGGAGCAATTTTGTGACTCTATCTGCCTTCTACGTAGGCTAGTACTCTAGAGGGACAGTTTAGCCAGTAGCAGAGATGGCGTCTCGTTGGATGACTGCTGCTCAAGCCCTAACACGGGTTATAGAGGACAGCTCTGATGTAGGATCAGAGACTGAGACAGCAGATACTGAGACAGCATCAGAGGGAGAGGACAGTGGGGTAGAATTTGTGAGTGATTTCAGGTCGGCGGAGTCCCATCTGACGACACCTCTTCCAGTGATTCTGAAGGAGAGGATGACGATGGCCGTGCTGTCCCTTCGCAAGCACAGTCTGTGCAGCGGGACAACTTCGGGTTAGTCGAACCCAGAGAGCAGGTCCATGCGGCCACAAGCACAGAGAGAGTGCTCTCTTGGCAGCCCCCCTGTTTAGTTCAGCCCCAAATTCCACCTTTTACTGGTGACACTGGATGTAAAGTCGATACAGCTAACTTTTTGCCAGTCGACTACGTCCATCTATTTTTGGATGTTGACTTCCTTCAGGAAATTGTGTAGCCAACAAATTTGCGTGCAGACCAATTTCTGAGGGAGCGTGGAGGCACCCTAGGGCCCCGTTCTAGGGCACGCCAATGGACCCCAACTTCGCTGGCGGAGTTGAAGATATTTTTGGGCCTTACGCTCAAAATGGGGTTAGTGCAGAAACCCACCTTGCAGTCCTACTGGACGACTCGCACGGTTTGGGTAACCCCCATCTTCGCTCCATACATGAGCAGAGATCGTTTTTTGCTACTGCAGCGCATGCTGCATTTCAGTGACAATGCTGCTGCATTGCCCCGGGACCATCCAGACCATGACAGGTTGTTCAAAATTCGGCCTGTCGTGGCACATTTGTCTGCCAGGTTTCCAGAGATCTATACTCCTGGAAAGATTATAGCAGTCGATGAGTCCTTGATCCTGTACAAAGGACGGCTGCCTTTCAGACAGTACATTGCGAGCAAAAGAGCTCGCTATGGCATAAAGCTGTACATGCTGTGTGAGAGCTCTGCTGGCTATATGTACAGCTTGAGAGTGTATACAGGGAAGGACTCTACCCTAAACCCTGTAGGTTGCCCTCCCGCGTTAGGGGTCACAGGTATGATTGTATGGGAACTTGTCTAGCCACTTCTTCACAAAGGTTATAACCTTTATGTGGACAATTTATATGCAGGAGTAGAGCTGTTCAGTGAGCTCTACAAAGCTGGCACTGTGGCCTGCGGTACAGTTCATTGTAACCGCAAAGGATTCCCGCAGGAGCTTGTTTGCAAGAAGTTCCAGAAATCCCAGAGTACTGCATTGCGTTCTAACAAACTGCTCGCAGTCAAGTTCTTAGATAGGCGTGATGTATACGTGCTCACTACTATTCATGATGAGAGCACTTCTCCCATTACGGTTTGGGGTCAGATGGCCGAAGTCCACAAGCCCATCTGTATACTTGATTACAATAAGTACATGGGCGGAGTGGACAAGAACGACCAGGTTCTTCAACCATACAATGCGTGTCGTAAAACTCGCACTACGTACAAGAAACTGTTTACCCACCTGATTCAGATGGCAACATATAATGCTTATGTTGTTTACCGTCAGACAACCACAGGAAGACTCATGACTTTCCTTGACTTCCGGTTGTCTGTAATTGAAAGCCTCACTGCTGTTACAGAAGCAGCAGCAGCCTCCACCTCTTATGTTCTGGAGGATGTGGCAAGGCTGCAGGAGCGACACTTTGCTGATTGCATTCCTAAAACACCCAAAAAGGATCGTCCATGTCGTCGCTGTAAAGTGTGCTGGAAGCATGGAAAGCGGCAGGAGAGTTGGTATTACTGTCCCCAGTGTCCATCACAACCAGGCCTCTGTATCCCTACTTGCTTTACGTTGTATCATACTAAAGCAAAGTTCTGGGAAATCGACTGAGGTTGAGCTGCCGTTGGGTAATCCTTTCAGTGGCAGTGCATGGATACCGAACGTCCATGGGCCACTGCTTCGTTAGGCAAGGAGCCACAGAATTTTACTTCATCATGGACTTCCTTTTGGACTGCTTGAGAGCTAAATCCACCGTCAGAACGTGGTCAGTGTTCTGTTCAATTAACATGCATTATATTCCCCCTACTGCATATACTAGTGGACAGAACATATGCCACATTGTCATGGAGTACCCTTTCTTCACCAGCATGTCTACCTTACTTTCAACGGTTTCTCTCAGTTCGAGGAATCACTTTGTACGGCATACTTGGAAACCCCCAACTTGCATCCACAAACTAGTATAGGTTCACTTGGCAATTATACAGGATTAGCCAGTACTCTGATGAGAACAGAGACATGAATGGGTAAGGAAAGCTTATGGTAGGTGTGCCTTCACAGTGTTATTGCACAGGTAGAAGGCAGATAGTAAAGGTAGTACAGATGTACATCATCTACACCTATGGATTCAAACCCATTGGTGCCATCCCAGCACTGAAGGAGAATGACTTGTATAGGTCAGTGTTTGACCTGCTTTTCATGTTCATCCTCCATCAGAACTTCGTAGATGTTCATTTTGCTGTAGAAGTGCATTACAGTCACATCACTGCACATAATGTTGGCTGGGACATATGCTACGTTCTCATGGACTCCCCTATGTACCAAACACTACCCTTTTTCATAGCCTATGACCTTCTCTTTAGGTAACATCATGAGAAATCCCCAGCATGTCTCCCTTAGTTTCAAAGGTAGATATGCTCACTCAGTTTGAGGAATCGCTTTGTACGGCATACTCGGACACCTCCAACTTGCATCCACAGACTGGAAGGAGTTGGATTTAGCACAGAAAGTGCGTTAAAGGCAAATGAAAAACATGTCTTCCTGAGCCTCAGGTGGCTGTCACAGGAGTTATTAGTAAAGGTTTGTTACGCATGCATTTGGTAATGTTAAGGAAGGAGGCAGTTACTTGACAGGTGGTAAAATGTAGTCAAACTTATTCCGTTCTGTGGCGTGTGCATGTGATGGGCCCTTGTCTGGCAGCGGTAAGTTAATGTGAGTGCAGTGATTGGACCCGTGGCTGGAGATATGAAAGGGTTGTTTGTTGTGTGTGAATGGCATGTGAATGGACCATAAAGAGTTTGGTGCCTGGACGCGGCTTTATGATCCACCTTCAGAAGGCTTGGTTTCAATATTCAGATACTTTGATAAGTATTCATGCTTTGAAACCATAATTTCTGGAGGTGCTAAAACCAACCAGTGTGAGTGGTGGGTTAACTTTTACAAACTAGTACCAGGGGAGTCCAAGGGTTCAGGACCTGCGTGGCTCTCACCAGTTTTCCTTCACCCAGAATCCCCTTGAAATCACAAACTGTGCTTAAAAAACACATTTGCCTTGCGTTCCAATGAGCAGAAGTCCAGGGATCTGCAGGGAGCCCCAAGTTCCACTAAGTCTCCAGCGAAAAACTGCCTCACTTTAGTGAGTGGGCAAGTGACCACAACAGGGAAGTACCCAAAACGGATTGTGGAGACATTAAAATTACCTACCACAAAACAGCCTCATTTTTTAAGACAGTCACCTAAGTATTTGGTCCTGGGCTCTGCAGCCATATAGGAAACCTACAAAATGCAGACATTTCTGAAAACTAGACACCCAAAGCAGCCCACGTAAATGTGGCGTTTTTGGATTTAACAAAGTTTTCTTACCCAGAATACCCTGCAAAAGTGAAACGTTGATTAAAACCACTATTTTTCCTTTCTTTTTTATCACAGAAACTACAGGAATGTGCAGGGATCCTCAAAATTCATACCACCCAGTGTTTCCCCACTTGTCCTGATAAAAACACAACCCCGCTTGTGTGCCTGCGCCTAGTGCCTGCTACAGGAATGGATCACTCCAGGGTTAACAGTAGCCCTCATGCAAGGACTACCATTGACCCTTGTGTGATCCATTCCTGTCGCGGGCGCTAGGCCTACCCACACAAGTGAGGTATCATTTTTGTCGGGAGACTTGGGGGAGCGCTGGGTGGAAGGAAATTTGTGGCTCCTCTCAGATTCCAGAACTTTCTATCACCGAAATGTGAGGAAAATGTGTTTTTTTAGCCACATTTTGAGGTTTGCAAAGGATTCTGGGTAATAGAACCTGGTCAGAGCCCCACAAGTCACCCCATCTTGGATTCCCCTAGGTCTCTAGTTTTCAAACATGCACAGGTTTGGTAGGTTTCCCTAGGTGCCGGCTGAGCTAGAGGTCAAAATCTACAGGTAGGCACTTTGCAAAAACACCTCTGTTTTCTGTCAAAAAATGGGATGTGTCCACGTTGTGTTTTGGGGCATTTCCTGTTGCAGGCGCTAGGCCTACCCATTTTTATCGGGAGACTTGGGGGAACATAGAATAGCAAAACAAGTGTTATTGCCCCTTGTCTTTCTCTACATTTTTTCCTTCCAAATATAAGAGAGTGTGTAAAAAAGACGTCTATTTGAGAAATGCCCTGCAATTCACATGCTAGTATGGGCACCCAGGAATTCAGAGATGTGCAAATAACCACTGCTCCTCAACACCTTATCTTGAGCCCATTTTGGAAATACAAAGGTTTTCTTGATACCTGTTTTTCACTCTTCATATTTCAGCAAATGAATTGCTGTATACCCAGTATAGAATGAAAACCAACTGCAGGGTGCAGCTCATTTATTGGCTCTGGGTACCTAGGGTTCTTGATGAACCTACAAGCCCTATATATCCCCGCAACCAGAAGAGTCCAGCAGACATAACGGTATATTGCTTTAAAAAATCTGACATCGCATGAAAAAGTTACAGAGTAAAACATAAAGAAAAATGGCTGTTGTTTTCAGCTCAATTTCAATTTTTTTTTTTTTTATTTCAGTTGTTATTTTCTGTAGGAAAACCTTGTAGGATCTACACAAATGAACCTTTGCTGCATTCAGAATTGTGTTTATTTTTCAAAAATAGTTAGCTTTTCGGGATCCAGCATTGGTTTCACACCCATTTCTGTCACTAACTGGAAGGAGGCTGAAAACACAAAAAAATTGTAAAAATGGTGTATGTCTCAGGAAAATGCCAAAATTATGTTGAAAAATGTGGTTTTCTGATTCAAGTCTGCCTTTTCCTGAAAGCTGGGAAGCTGGTGATTTTAGCACCACAACCCCTTTGTTGATGCCATTTTCAGGGGAAAAACCACAAGTCTTCTTGGGCAGCCCTTTTTCAAATTTTTTTGAAAAAAACAAACTTTTTGCTCTATTTTGGCTAATTTCTTAATCTCCTCCAGGGTAAACCACAACCTCTGGGTACCTTTAGAATCCATGGGATGTTGGAAAGAAAGGACACAAATTTGGCATCGATAGCTTACGTGGACAAAAAGTTATGAAGGCCTAAGCGCGAACTACCCCAAATAGCCAAAAAAGGGCTTGTGATGATTAGACGTGTTGCTGACAAACTGATAATTCTGATGGCTATGCCATTTTTGTACCAAGTCGAATCACAACACAACTAACAGATCACATGTAATAAGGATTTTACTGTGGATTCAGATTTAGGTGGAAGGATACTACGGTCAAAAAGCAATCTGCTCTTTCATTGTCTGTTGATATTTACATAGTCAAGATCATCTGGACAGTATTTTTGTTGTGTTACAGAGGATGACTCTCATCCTCCAAATTATTATTTAGGTGCTTCATTCAACAATTCATATTTTTAAATACTTGGAAGTAAAATATGAAATCAACAAACAAGAAATATTTAAGATCTGACTTTCAAACGAAGTGGGTGGTGAAATTAAAGAAACAGAAGAAAGGGAAAGGCAAAATGGAAGACACTTGATAACAATACTTGTGTTTGTGTGCAGCAATTAAAATGAGCAACAAAAAGTTTGAACAAAAAAAGATACCTGCAGTTGAAGTTGGTGTGCTTGTAGTTTCTGATGTTTCCGTGGGGGTTACCATAGAAGTAGGTTTTGTTGTTTCTTGCGATAAGACAAAAAACACACTACATTTATACAGTGAATAAGCTGAAGCAGTAATGTGAACTGCTATCAGTGATGGTTAAAACACTTAGGCCCAGATTCTGAAACTTGTCAACCAACCCAGCACAGCTGCCAAACGTTTATTTCCCTGTATTCCATCTGAAGAGTGACCCAGCTTGTAGTAAGTGAATCCTCAAGCTGGAGTGTAACAGACAAATGTTATTTCTGCTAAATGGTCAATTCCCAGGGGCCACGTAATTTGTGCTACATACCATTTGCAACTAATGAGTCGTTCATAAAAAATTATTTTTTGGTGAATTCAGATTTAAGAGCAAGCAGTCTTCAGTCTCAAAACAACAAATCCTTCATATGAGTACTCAGGGCCTGACTAACAAAGGTAAACGTACACTTTTGTGAAAGTTTTATGTTTCTTTCCAATTCATAGAATAATTTTTCTAGTAAGCTCTTTATGAGCACCTATCTTTTTATGTGCAGATCTCTCCACTATTGTGGAGTCTCCGCAGGCATAAAGATACTACTCCTAAAATGCCTTTGTGAAATGGAAAAAAATCAGACACTTATACGAAAGTGTACCATTACGTCTGTAAACAAGGGATTCAGTGTTCATTTATATTTGTATACCCATAGTCCTGTGGATTGCATAATTGCCTTTTTACATTGGATGCCCCACATCTACCAAGTAAAGAATCAGGCTCTTGGTTTGAAAAGTACATGTGTTTAAGCATTCAAAAGTAAAATATAAAACAGAAATCGAGATAGAATTAAAAGATTAAAAATAAATAGAAAGAATGATTGAAATGAAAAGAAAGGCTAAAGAAAGGAGAAATAAAAGGCACAAAATAAAATAAACTGTGCTTGTGAGTGACACTGAAAAACAGAAACATGAACCAAAGAGGATACCTGCAGTTGAAGATAATGTGCTTGTACTTTGAGATGTCCCTGTGGTTACCATGGTAGTAGGTTTTGTCGTTTCTTGTTACAAGAGAAAAAACAAAACACATTACTACAGAGAATGATCTAATGCAGTAATCCAAATTTGAGATCAGTGATTTTTACAACACGGGGTGCTTAATGTTTGCCCTGACTATGAGTTTCTCAATATAATTGATATAATTGTCCCTCTTCCAAAATTCTTTTTATTGTGCGCTCCTACTCATTCGGACTGGTTAAATTATTGGAAAATATGTTTGTGGAGAATAACATGCATGAACACTCTTAGTGTGGCAATTTACATATGCTTCTCCACAATATTCAATCTGAAGACTATTACAGCTATACCTAGTGAGTTCTATTGCTGGTGTTGTTATGACTAGACATGTTGCCGACAAACTGATAATTCTTATGGCTATGCCAATTCTGTACCAAGTCCAATCACAACACAACTAACAGGTCACATGTAATAAGGATTTTAATGTGGATTCAGATTTAGGTGAAAGAATACTACGATCAAAAAGAAACCGATGCTCCATCTGCTCTTTCATTGTCTGTTGATATTTGCTTAGTCAAGATCATCTGGACAGTATTTTTGCTGAGTTACAGAGGATGAATTTCATCCACCAAATTACTATTTAGGTGCTTCATTCAACAATTAATATTTTTAAATACTTGGAAGTAAAATATGAAATCAACAAAGAAGAAATATTTAAGATATGACTTTCAAACAAAGTGGGTGGTGAAATGAAAAAAACAGGAGAAAGGGAAAGGCAAAATGGAAGACACTTGATAAAAATACTTGTGTTTGTGTGCAGCAATTAAAATGAGCAACAACATTTTTTAACAAAAACAGATACCTGCAGTTGAAGTTGGGGTGCTGGTAGTTTCTGATTTTCCCGTGGTGGTTACCATGGAAGTAGGTTTTGTTGTTTCTTGTTTTTTTTTATTTTTTTAACATATTTTTATTAAATTTTCAATAAAATCAAACATTTCGATGCATCCATTTAGCAGCAGTGATAGGATGTTTACAGTTACAATAGTTTGCTGGGCGCTTATTTATTAGATTTAACAAACAACCAATAACTTTCGTACACCGCTAGATCCGCGCTTTTATGTCTGTACTTACAGGCATTGCTAGTTCACGCATTTGATACTATCTTTCGTGCGGAGGTTTCGATGCCTGCAAGAGTTCTAGTTCAGGGCGAACCCTAAGATGGACGGGAGAGAGCGGGGGCGGGGGAAGGGGCAACTTAACTTCTGAAGACCCTGAGTTTACTAGTTGGGGACGATGGGCTGTGTGTATTAATTGGCTAGTGTGTATTTGGGGGTGCAGTGTATTTATATCTGTGCTTAGGCACCATTGGCAGGTGTGTGCGCTACTCATGATTACTGTGGTATTGCAACCGGGGTGAAACCTACAATTGTCTATGTTATCGCGTCTGACTGCTATTCAGGGAGGTTTTTCGTCATTCTTTGTTTCTAGTTTGGAGACCAATGTGCCCCAGGTTTCACAGCCCGAGTGTCGAGGACCACCTCGCGCCAGTTTCGTTAGTACCTGATATTCAGCACGTGTCCAGCGAAGCGTAAGAGCGAGCCAAGCTCCATGGTCAGGGGCCTTAGAGGCCTTCCAGTTCATGGCTATTAGTCTTTTGTACATTGCATAAGCCAGGTCTACGAATCTGTGCATAAATTTGCTCCTTTTTGTTCTGGTCCTGAGGCCAAGTAGACAGGATTTGGGGTTCGCGTCCAAGCCCAGGCCAGTCATTTCCGACAGTGCAGTGGTCAGCGCGGTCCACTCCCCCCTTACCTGCGGGCACTCCCAGACCATATGATAAAACTGTGCTGCTGGGGTTTTACATCTAGGGCAAGTTGGGTCCGATCCAGGGATCATACGTTTAATTCTGGCTGGCGCTAAATAAGTCTGATGTAAGTAATTAAATTGTGTGTATCGGAATCTGGGGTTCCTTGAGACCTCGCGTGTGTGGCTCAGGGCTTTTGACCATTCTGTCTCTGTGATCGGGTCAGGCAGTACGGCATTCCACCTTTCTCGGGCTTTCTGCAGATTAGACTCCGGGGGCTTATTTAGTAGTTTGTATGTATTTGAGACTACTTTTTCACGTGTGTCGTAGCTCAGCATATGGTGTAGGTTTATTGAGATGTCTGGCTCAGCGTCCCCGGGCCCCCATGTACCTCTAATTGCATGACATATAGCGTGGTATGTCAGAAATTGCCCTGGGCTGATCTCTGTGAGGGCCTGTATATCTTCGAAGGACATTAGTTTTCCTTCCTCGAAGCATTCTCCTACCGTGCTTATGCCCGCTTCTATCCAGGTTGCGGATAGGTGAGAACCAGTTGTCACCCATCCAGGGATTCGTTCTAGTGGTATGAGAGGTGAGTAGGGAATTTTTTTGGCATCTTTTTGAATATACTTCTTCCAGTATGCATGTGCTGCTGCCATCAATGGGTTTGCGCATGTGCTTTTAGTTTGCTTGCTCGAGAGCCACTCAAGCAGGGGGACTCCCCGGAGTCGGGTTACCAGCCAGGCAGCTTCCGCCGACCCCGAGTTATGAATCCAATTTGAGATCCACTGCAGCTGTGCTGCCGCAGAGTAGAGCTCAAAGTTAGGGGCTCCCAGTCCACCCGCCGCCACTGGGTGATATAGTGTGTTGAGTGCGACTCGCCTTCTGCCATCACCCCATACCAGCTGCACCAATGCAGAATTTAAACTGTTGAAGAAACTTTTAGGAATTATGATCGGCAGGGCAGCGAAGTGATATAGCAGCCTGGGCAGCACTAGCATGTTGGCTATGGCAACTTTTCCCAATGGTGAGAGCGGTAATTTATTCCAGAAACGCAATGAGCTCTTTATAGATGTCACCGCTCTCCCCAGGTTGCCATCCCTGAGGTCTTCAGCACTGTGATAGACGTTAACCCCGAGATATTTGAATGTGTCGAAGCACCATTTTAATGGGCCTGGTGAAGTGTTCTCTCGTCTCGCTGGGGACCGGCCAACCAGTGGGAATATACAGGATTTCCCCCAATTAACTATCAAGCCCGATATCTCTCCAAACTCGCGTAGCAATGACATCACCAGGGGCAGTGCCTCCCCAACACTGCGTATATAGATCAAAGCATCATCTGCATACAATGATATGACGTGGGATGTGCCGTTCCTTACCACCCCCCATTCTTCTGTTTTTGCACGGACACGCGCGGCCAGTGGTTCCATCGCCAGGGCGAACAACAGGGGGGAAAGGGGACAGCCCTGCCTTGTTCCCCTGCTAATTGGGAAGCTCTCTGATATGACTCCTCCTGTCTTCACCCTGGCCTGCGGGTTGGTGTACAGTATGCGTACCCATCTTATAAATTTTGGGCCTATGCCCATTCGCTGCATGGTGGCAAACAGGAAGTCCCATTCTAGTGTGTCGAATGCTTTTTCGATGTCTAGCGAGATCACTGCTTCCTCAGATGCACTCGGGGGGGTATCGCCCATTACGCTTAGTAGCCTACGAATGTTGAGAAAGGTGTTGCGTTTTGGGATAAATCCATTCTGGTCTTCATGTACTAAAGTGTGCATATGAGGAGCTAGCCTGTTGGCTAGTATTTTGCCAAGAAGTTTGCAATCTAGATTTAGTAGAGACAGGGGTCTATAGGACCTAACGTCAGTGGGGTCTCGCCCCTGTTTCGGGAGGACCACTATCATTGCCTCTCTCATTGTGGGGGGGAGACTTCCCTTGATCTCTGCTTCTTCCATGACTTTTAGGAGATGTGCGACCAGGTGTGTTGCAAAAGTGGAGTAGTATTCTGATGGCAGGCCGTCTGCCCCTGGAGCTTTATTTCTAGGTAGTTGTTCAAGAGCCTTATTTAGTTCTCCTAGTGTGATGGGGGCCTCTAATGTCTCCCTGTCATTTTGTGTGAGTTGGGGCAGAGAGGATTCCACCAAAAAGGACTCGAGTTGTTGGGGGGTGCATGATGTGCGTGTGCTGTATAGCTGTGTGTAGTATTTCCTGAACGCATCATTAATTTCATCCTGTGTGGTTGCTATTGCGCCTACGCCTAACACTATTGCCCCTATTGGGGGGCATTGCCGTTCCTCCCGCAGGAGCCATGCGAGCAGCCTACCCGATCTGTCGCCTTCCGCTTGTAATCTGGTCAAGTGATATTTGTAGTCATGTAGGCGTAGTGTGGCTTCTGCAGCTGCGTATTCTGCGCGCGCATCTTTTAATGACGTATATGGTGTTTCGCTGCGGGCCACTGCGTTTTCTAGTGCTCTTAGTTTCTTTTCCAGTTTGGTAACCTCTGCATGGAGTGTGCGTCTTACCCCCCATGTAGTGGAAATGCAGTGCCCGCGGGTCACTGCTTTATGTGCGTCCCACTCTACTGCTCTTAAGCTTGTAGTGCCAGCATTCAATTCCCAGTACTGCTTGAGCGCTGTACTCAAAGCGTCTTTAAATGCAGGGTCCTGCAACGCTTCCACTTGTAATCTCCAGGTTGGGATCGCTTGTCGCCTCCTGCCCCAATCTAAAGTTATTTTAAGCGGTGAGTGGTCTGATAGTGACTTAGCTAAGTATTCAATCCCGTTGGTTACTGTGCAAATGTCCCGGGTACCCCATAGCAGATCTATCCTAGTGTATACTTTGTGTGGTACTGAGTAAAATGAGTATTCTCTGCGCTGCGGGTGCTTCATGCGCCACAAATCGCAGAGACCCATGTCACTGGCCCATGTCACCAGTGGGCACCCGGGGCGTCTGTTGGCCGCTGAATGTGTGGGGGGGCTTGACCTATCCAATGTCAGGTCCGGCGTATTATTGAAATCACCACCCCATATTGCAGGTGCTGCAGGGTTAGTCAATAGAGCTGGGGTGAGCGTGTTCAGGAACACAGGCAACGCAGTGTTCGGGGCGTATACTCCTATGAGTGACAATTGTTTTCCGTCTAATTTACCCTCCACCACCACGTACCTACCTCCCTGGTCTATCCTGTATGATGTTAGAAGAAATGGAACACTCCCTGCCATCCATATCAGGACCCCCCTCGCAAAGGTTGAATAAGATGTGCCTACGATCTGACCTCCCCATCTATTCCGCAGTTCTTGTAAGTCTGGGTCCAGTAGGTGGGTTTCTTGTAAAATTGCAATGTGTGTGCCCTGGCGTTTGAGTCTTGCATGCACCCTGGACCTTTTTCTGTGGTTCCCTAGACCCCTGACATTCCAGGTGACTATGATATATTTGCTTACGTTGTGGGCTGTTTGCTGGGCCATGTTTGTTTCGTAGTGGTGCATCTAACAGTCTGGTCCCTGATGGGGTCCAAGCAGTCCTCCCCCTCCCCATCGCCACTACAGCCCGTTCCCCAACCTCCATCTATGTGTCTTGTGTTATGCGCAGACCTGCGGTGTACAAACTGGTAATTACCCTCCCTCCCTCCCCAACTGGATCCCAACCCCAACTGTGAACCAACAAAAAAACAAACGCACACCCCAGAGAGGTGCGACCTAGGCAGTGTCCGTGTGGATGCCTGCGGGGGAGCTATAATACTATCCGGGTGCGGCTCATTATAGGGGCTCGCATCCTTCTGCAGATTCAGCCTGCAAGTTGTGTGGGGCATCCCCGGGGCGCAGCAAGCCAACCCTCCCCTGCCGCGCGTCACCTCCAATTACACGCAGGCTAAATACAGGAGTTGACTCTGAAAGCAGAGAAACAAGGATACATAATTTCAAGCGATATATCCAGCCGCTGTCGGCGGGACACACAATATTCAATCCTGTTCTCCTTCTGTGGCAGCGGGTCCCGCCCTGGTGGTGGGTCAGCATCAGTTGTTCAGAGTATGTCCGCAGTCCGGGGAGTAATCTCCGGGCCTTTCAGCGACCCCGTCAGTGTGGAATCCGAGCTTATTGAATCCGATTCCGAACCCTCCTCTGGATGGGTTCTGAGTGTCTCAAAAGCATTTTGTGTCAGCAGGGGAGTTTCCTTCAGGACCCTGGCTCTCTCTTCCGCAGCCTGTTTCTCCGTAGGTTGACCCCCGGGTCGTCTTTTGGGGCGTTTCCGATTGGATGCTGTGGACCAGTTGTCGTTAATACCGGTTTCTTCTCGGGGTTGGGCAAACCCCTTGGCATGTAGCCATGTCCAAGCGTCTTCCGGAGATGTGAACACGTGGGTGCGTTCATCTGTTAGTACTCTTAATTTAGCGGGAAATAGCAGAGCATACTTTATGTCATGTTCACGGAGACGTTGCTTAATTTGAGCAAAGGAGTTGCGTTGTCTTTGCACTTCCTGAGTGAAGTCTGGGTAAGCGTGAACAGTTGAGTCCTCATATTGAAATGGACCATTGCTGCGGAATTGTTGCAGTATCGCATCCCGGTCTCTAAAGTTCAGGAACCTGGCTATCAGCGGTCTTGGGGACTGGCCCGGTACTGGGGGGCGCCCGGGAGTCCTGTGTGCTCTTTCTACTGAGAAGAATTTCGACGGGGCTCCGTTCAGGACCTCTTTGGCTAACCACTGTTCCAGTTGAATCTCTGTGTTTTGTTCTATTGATTTTTCCGGGAGACCAAGAAACCGTATGTTGTTGCGGCGTGATCTTCCCTCCGCCTCTTCTGCTCTCCTCAGCAGTGTTTTTACCTCTAGGTCCAGGCGGAGAATTTGTTTTTGGTTGTCCGTTACTTTGGGGCACATGTCATTTAGCGTCTCTTCCGTTGACTTCACTTTTTCGGATAATTTGCGGTGGTCCGCTCTAAGAATATTTAGATCTTGCGATACCGTATCTATTCTGTTTTCTAATGAAATTTTAGTGTCCATAATTGCTTGGAGTACTCTCTCGAATTGTGTAGAATGGGCCAAAAGTGTAGATTCCAGTGATTGTAAGGTAGGAGTAGGTTGTTGGTCCCCAGGCGCTGGTCCCTGCGTGCCCCGGTCCTGATTCCTCGCTGATTTTGATCTCCCGGCCATTTTGACTCGATTTATGGGTCTCTGTTTCTACTGCGCTTTCATGAGCTCCTCGAGCCCCAGGTTGGACGGATATGGAGGGCTGTGTGTACTCACGGATCCCCACCGTCATGCGCTTTAAGTTTTTTGGATTACAAACTGCCTAATATTCCACGAAATGAGTTCCTGCTTGGTTGCCCGTTTCCAGGTCCCTCACCCGGCGCCAGCGGGGGGGCGACGGATCGCGGGATGATCTCCGAAGTCAATCCAATATGCCCATCATGTCGGCTCCAACGATTCAGGGCCTGGGCGTGGGTCCCCCACCCTCACAAGGTCAATTGCCATATGCACTCACTTCCAATTGGGCTTCCATGCAGGGTTCTGCTCCTCTTACCGGGGGAATGGTGGAGTCATAATATACTTCGGGGGGGGCCCCACTCGTAGCCCGCAGACGTTCATGAATTGCAGGAGCCACTAGGAGTGACCAGGGGGGCGTGTAGAGCAAACCGCCAGGGCTCCAGATGCGCACCGTGACTTTTACTGCGCGACCCCCCTAAGTCGAAGGGGGGGGCACGCCTTGCAGCCGGAACGCAGGCCAAGGGGGGGGGAACCGCCAAAGGTCCCCAATCACGGCTTCACTGCCCCTCCGCTCCTCCCCACCACGGCAGTGGAGAGGGTTGTTCAGCGGTAGAGAGGGGGGGGGGGGGAGGGAGAGCCCCGAGGCAGGTCCGCTGCCCTTCCGCAGCGGGATCCCCCCACCGCCGCACCCCCACCTCACCTCAGGGGCTCCGGGACGGAGCTCCGAGCCTCGCACCGAGGCAAAATGGCGGCCGCAGTCCTGAGGCGATGTCGTCCCTCGGCGGCTCCTCCGTTCAGCCCCGTGACTTTTACTGCGCGACCCCCCTAAATCGAAGGGGGGGGGCACGCCTTGCAGCCAGAACGCAGGCCAAGGGGGGGGGAACCGCCCAAGGTCCCCAATCACGGCTTCACCGTCCCACCGCCCCTCCCCACCACGGCAGTGGAGAGGGTTGTCCAGCGGTAGAGGGGGGGGGGGGGGGAGAGCCCCGAGGCAGGTCCGCTGCCCTCCCGCAACGGGATCCCCCCACCGCCGCACCCCCACCTCACCTCAGGGGCTCCGGGACGGAGCTCCGAGCCTCGCGCCGAGGCAAAATGGCGGCCGCAGTCCTGAGGCGATGTTGTCCCTCGGCGGCTCAGCCGCCACAGCGCCCCCGTGGCCGTCAGCAAGGGGAGAGAGGCTCCTAGAGCGGGTTACTCCTCTGTATGAGGATATTGGCGACCCCAGGGTGCCCCGCAATCGTTTTGGAGGCGAGCCCGAGACGGAGCGCTTTACGAAGCGTCCTTCCCGGTCGCCATCTTGGCTCCTCCCCCTTGTTGTTTCTTGTTATAAGACAGAAAACACAATACATTAATACGGTGAATAAACTGAAGCAGTAATGTGAACTGCTGTCAGTGATGGTTAAAACACTTAGGCCCAGATTCTGAAACTTGTCACCCAACCCAGACAGCAGCCAAAAGTTTATTTCCCTGTAGTCCATCTGAAGAGTGACACAGCTTGTAGTTAGTGAATCCTCAAGCTGGAGTGCAACAGACAAATGTTTTTCCTGCTTAATGGTCAATTCTCAAGGGCCACGTAATTTGTGCTACATACCATTTGCATGTAACGGGTCATTCATAAAAAAAGGATTTCATGGTGAATTCAGATTAAAGAGAAAGCAGCCTTCAGTCACAAAACAACAGATGCTTCATATGAGTACTCAGGGCCTGACTAACAAAGGTAAACGTACAGTTTAGTGTACGTTTTTGTATTTTTTCCAATTCAGAGAATAATTTTACTAGTAATCTCTTTATGACTATCTATCTTTTTATGTTTGGAGTCTGTACACTATTGTGGAGTCTCCGCAGTCATAAAGATACTACTCCTAAAACTCCTTTATGAATTGTAAAAGTCAGAAGCTTATAACAAAGTGTACAATTACATCTGCAAACTGGGGATTCAGTGTTCATTTATATTTGTGTACTCCTAGTCATGTGGATTGTATAATTATGTTTTACATTGGATGTCCCACATCTACCAAGTGATGAAATAAGTGTGTTTCAGTATTTAAAAGCAAAATACAAAACAGAAATCAAGATATAATTAAAAGATTGAAAGGAAATAGAAAGAATTTTTGAAATGAAAAGAAAGTCTAAAGAGAGGAAAAATAAAATACGCAGGGGGTTGGGACAATGCCGAAGTCAGGGAAGAGGGAGCAGAGGAAAGGTTATGTACTCATGCAGTATCAGCCGGCCGCCATCTTTTTCCCCACCCAACAAGAAAGAAAAAATGCTAAATTAAAGGAGCAATATGTTGTATAGAAGAAAAATGGAAAGACAAATAAAGAAAAAATCAAAAAGTAAAAGTAAAAAATAATGAGAGTAAAAGTAAAGGAAATGACTGTGAGAAACATAAAAGTAAAAGAAAAAACAAATGATAAAAAGAAGGAAAGAAAAACAAGGTGAAATATCTAAAATGGGGGAGCAAAGACATTAAACGACAAACATTACTTGGCGTTCCAGTTGCTGTGTTTGTGCTGACAGTTTGAGTGACTGAAGTTATATTGGATGTCTTATTTATTGGTGTTACTGTTTATAAAAAAAAAAAGATTCAGTATAACTAATAGAATTGATAATGGACGGCAGCATATCAAGGTGTACATTATGTCAATGACACAAGTGGAATACTCAATACTCAAAACATTCTAAAGGTGCTTTGAAGGAAGATGGCAGAAAAGCAACAGCTTGCTTTTTATAGAGAACTTTATTACTACAGTTTTGCATTCCCCAAATACTATATATAACTAATTTCACTATAACCTAGTTTAATGGCACTTAATAGTCATGAAAGTCTCGGTTAGCCCAAAAAAGTCCCACTTATCTCACAAAATTATATGTGACTGGAAGGTGATGAAAATGGATCAGCGAGGGACTGAAGAATAGTATTACTTTTAATCAGAAAGAGAGAATTTAGGATGACAAAAAGAGGAAAGAAAGGAAGAAAGAAAGAAAATAAGAACATAAAATTATTCAAGCCTGAAAGAGAAAGAAATAGAAAGTGAAGTTGAGTGGGTAAGTTAAGAACAAAATAAAGAAAAAAGTATACCTAACAATGAACTTGCTGTAGTATGCTAGAAACCTTTAATGCCAATAGTTCTTAAAGTTGTAAAAAGGAGAGGTGGCATTGTTGATGCTTTTAGAAAAGTACATTCGATGCTTGTGCTTCAAAATCAATTCAATAACTATGCTTCAGTTTTCATTCAAAAACTTCTTTCAGGATTTTCTCCATCCTTCATATAGTGACCAATGGTATAATATAAAATTTTAGTGAGGGACCAGGCTTAATAACAACTAGTAGTTCAAGCATTTCTTTAAATATTCATATAAAATAAAAAAAATACCTCAAACTTCATTCGTCCTTCTAACACATTGAATAGAAGAAAAAAATGATTTTTCAACAGCTTTGGTAGAAATCATTTAATTCCACCAATTTACTAGATACAAAAATAGTGCCTCATCAGTGACATAGAAAATGCCAGTGTGATATTATTACATACTTGTGTTCACTTCCCAGGTACACATACTACCACCTAGGATCACCAAATCCATTATATTGAACCAACATTTTGTTTTTCAGTTTTCTGAATGAAACTCTGTGGTCCACACTTTTTGCATCTATCATACAATTCTTCACTATCTCTGTGATGATATAAAAACACTTAGCAGCAGATCTACTAAGTTTTCATTGAATTCAGCACAGAATCAAATGTTTCTGTAATGGAAAGTGAATTCCAGAGCAACACTTTGTGCCACTTTTTGTCACATTTGTGGAATAGGCAAACTGTGACAGCAGGCACAGAGGTCCCAGACTCAACTCACCCTGGTGCCACCAGCCCTAAGTGTGACTCTCTCTTTTATGCTTCTCCCTTATTTGCCTAATTTCTTGGACCTTTCACCTTAATTCTTGTGCCCTTCTCCTTAATTTTTTGTGCCGTTCTCCTCAATACTTGAGCCTTTCTCCTTAATTCCTGTATTTTTCCCCTTAATTCCTGTCCCTTTCTCCTTAATTCCCGTGCCTTTCTCCTTAATTATTGTGCCTTTCTTGCTGATTGCTTAATTGTTGCTACCAGTGTTTTCCCATCCTCCTGCCGAACTTCTCACCAGATTGCACTCTCCTGCCAGCCCCTCCGATTGTCCACTTGAACCCCTCCCTCCTTCCAGGACCTACTAAAGGGAGGCTGCAGTACAGCCACCCCACCGGCACGACAAATATATCATACAACAATGTCTCATACAATATCAACAGAAAGATTATTATAGAAAACGTTATTATACTGCAAACCAACAGCATTTGATAAATAATGTGCAATAATTAAGGCAATTACATAATTTCTTCAAATGTCATTGAACAAGACAAATCCAAATGTCTGCTGATATTTGTGGGCCGTGTTTTGACCTTCATTGATTCAAGGTCATCATCCAGACAAGACAAACACAATAAATAGGGTTGCTGCCTACGGAGTGAACAAAACGAGGTTTCAACCAAGGGTATTGGTAAGACAGAGTATTTTAAAAATAAATTGCTGTACCATATTGACGGTACCTGAAAAAATTCCAGGAGAACAGCAGAGTAAGAGCAGAGAAGGGAGAAGGGATTTAATCAAGACACAGAACATGAATTAGGTGCCCCAAACACACTGTGAAATTGTGAAGAAGAAATAAACACTGCCAACATCCGAACCCTCCTCGACTGAGGAGAAACAGCAGCCTTGATACTCCTCAATCCCCCTCCAGCCTGCAAAACAGTTGCTCACCACAAGCTGACTGAAAGACTCCAGGCACATCAGCACCCAAGCGGGCACGCTTAAATGGATCACACACTTGCTCACCCAAATCACACAGAGGGTCCGTCTACCACCTTTCACCTCAGAACCGAAGGATACTGTTTGCGTTATTCCCCAGGGCTCAGCCCTACTCTCTCCGACATATAAATGACCCCACTGGCCAAAATTGTCAGATCCCACAGGCTCAACACAATATCCTACGCAGACAACACCCAACTCATCATCTCCCTCACCAATGATCCTACCACCATCAGAACCAACTTTCACAGATGCATGACAAGCACCATCGACCTGAAGCTGAACCCGGACAAGACTGAAGTACTGATCTTTGGCAACAACAGGAACCCCTGGAATGACTCATGGTGACCCCAAGACCTGGGACCCACACCCAGACCTGCTGACCACTCCAGACACCTAGAAATCATCTTTGACAACAAGCTCAACATGAAAGCACAAACCAGTCCACGTCAGTTCCTTTTGGAGATCGTCAGCTGGGAATCTTCATGAAATGCCTCCTATAGCCTACTGTGTTCCTGTTGCTTGAACAGGGGGTCAGCCTTATGTTCCTGTAGCTTGAACAGTAGGGCAGCCTCATGACCCTTGGAGTCCTATTCTTTGTCTTGGGTACAAGAGGAAGCAGGTCCAGTCCTTTGGGTTCCTCTCGGATTTCGGAGAGAAGGGTCAGTTCTTTTCTGAGCTTCTTCTGGTCTAGTAGTTTTTGGAGGCAAATACTTGGGATGACACATTTATGCCCTGCACCCACTTGTGGGTTAGGGGGATCTCGTGGTTCCTCACTAAGCAATAGGATAAATGTGCCCATGGATTACCTCTCCCACTTTTGAGCATTTCCTGTGTGCCCTACTGCAAACAATCCTCTCTCTTCTAAATACAAGATGGGGAAACCTTTCTCTCCTTTTGTAGAGCCTGTGTGTCCACCATAGAGGTGTAGCTAGGGAAATGATCAACACCACCTCTATGGTCACTTCAAACCAGTTCAAGCAGATTTCCTACACTCATATCCCCAGAATGGGTGAAATAGAAAGGCAAAGTTTCAATGTTTCCTAGTTGCTGTGTATTGCCTTTCGCAGATGATAGACCCACCCACACAAGTGGTGTACCATTTCTTTGGAAGAAGTGTGGGAATACTTGGCTATAAGAATGTTGTGTCTCTCCGCAGAGTCTGAAACTGTTTCTCTTAGAAATATAAAGAGGAGAAAAAATAAATAGATGGAACAGAGAGGCTGATGAGGTTCTTGACGCAAGAGTGGCTCTTACCCAGGCTCACTTCATTGACAGGGACCAAATTCTTTCCAATTTTAGTAAAAAAAAGTCCAGTTCTTCATTGAAGTTGAATGCAGCAATGGGGACAGTATTGAAGCTAGGTTTTCAACTATCCTTTTGAAGGGATGGTAGTGGTGGGTATCTGATTTTGATACCAAATTGAGTGCAGTGGTCCACTCACAGTTGTATATGTATTGGAAGTGGTAAAATATAGAACTTTAGAGGATTAGTTGAATATTCATGCCACTATTGCCAAACCTTTGTATAGGCTTATTTAATGCTTCTAGATCACCGTGAGGCCAGGAATATGTTTGCAAGAGTGAGTTTATATGTAGAGTTTTTATGGTTGTCATTGTGATCAAGTAATCTTGTGATCCACAAAAACATCCTCTAGAAAAGGACACAAAAATGAGGCTACAACTTAATGCAGGACATGTCTCATACAGAGATATGTACAGGGGTGAGTTTAGACTAACTTCTCCAGAGAGAGTGAGGAGGTCCAAAAGAGGATTGAGAACTATTAAAGCAGACTTGGTGAGGCATACCATAACACAGTCAATTCATGGGAGGATTCTACCTGTGGTGCAGTAGTTGCTTTTGCCTACTCGGGCTCTTGCTCTGTTGTAAATTTAAAGGTTTTAAAACATGCTGATTCTATCAATGTGCTCACCAATTGCAAATGTGTAAGCAAGAAACAAATCCAGAAATTAAGTTTTATATACTGGCTAATATTAATGGATAAGGGTTGAAAACAAAGAGAATATAAAGCAAAGAAGCCCACAATAGAGGGACTGGTATTATGGATGCCTCTGTTTTGTTGAAAGTAAGAACCCAGCTGCTGGCTAGCATGTAAAAAAGGAATGGTAGGGTGACATGGTGAGGGTGGGGAGCCATGCCAAGCTTTATTTCATAACCAAAATTATCTTGCATAACCTTGGGCGTACCACAGCACCACCCATTGCATTTTGACGCTGCCTCAGATTCATGAAATTTCGTAAACCTGAGGCAGAGACAAAATCTAACGCCACCTGCAGGGCCGACGTTAGTAGGGCGCAATGAGGAGGAATACTTTTATTCCTTCTCGTTTTTTGCTTTTTCTATGCATGCTGCATTCTTCAGCATGCATACAAAGAGCAAAATGCCAGAAATTATTGTTTATGTGCGGGAAGGAGGACATCAACTCTCATACCTGAGCAAAAGCCTGCGATCTGGATCAGCATCTAGTTGTGGGTTCCTGGTCGGAATCTCCCTCTTACGTGTACTGGGATTAGAAAGTGTTTTTATACTATTGATGTGAACTAACACCCCGATGTTCCTGCGTAAGAATGTGTACTGTCTACGAACCATAAAGACTAAACTTCTACCACGTCTATTGGCAATGTACTAGACTGTATCCTTGACTGAAGCACAGAGTGAGCAAGAATGTATTGTTTGCGGACACAGCGCTGAAGTAGGCTAAACAGTGTGATAGTAGGAAATAAAACAAGACCGTGAAACTGGTTATTGTAAAATAACAGTGCAAGGCTAAATGAAATGCATCTAGGGCAAAGTGCACAGATGCCTAATACTTTAGGCTAACGCGCAGAAAGCTATAATAAAATGGCCACACTACAGCGCAACGCTGCCAATTTTGGCACAGCAAAACACTATGCCACTTTTCCATAAATCTGCCCCTTACTACTTAGAAAACAGTATCCCAATCATTCTCTGGTGTAGTAGCAGTGTTATGGAATAGGATGTCATTTGAACTAAGAATGGCTAAATCCTTGCAGATCTTTTATATAAAATTGAAAACTTTTCTCTATCAAGGACATCTAATCCAATACCTTTTCTCCCCTTTACATCAATGTATCTTTTGCTGAAGACCCCATCCTAATATTCTCCTCTCTTAACTGTCCATGCCTTTTGTGTATTGTTTTCTACTTCCTGCCCGTCTATCTTCCTGTCTAATCTCAATTTTCTATGATTAGCTTATCTTTTTGATGTCTATTACTTCCAATATATTTTGTCTCTCTCTTATGTATTATCAGTCAACTTGTTAACCTTTTTTTACCCTACATCCACAGTTACCCTGTCTCTGGTCCTTAACTTGTGCTAGTTGTTTCCGGAGCGGAGCACCAGCACTTATTTTTAAGGGCCGGCTCCTATTTTTCTGCCTCAAGCATGTAATGCGAGAAATAGACACGTATGGAAAAGACGGTGGAAGAGAAAAATGAAAAAGCGTCACAATGGGAGAAAGCAGAAAGCTGCAAGAGTGAGCTGAAGGGGCAGGGTGTGGCTTTAAATGGATTGAAGAGGCCTGAGATGGCTTCAGGATTAAGCTGCCTCAGTATTCTGTGTTCCCACATTTAATTGCAGTAGCCTCGTGTTTAAGAGGAGGGCTTTGAGTGCCGGCACGTTTTTATTTACAAATTAAGCATTGCCTGTCTCATTGTTTTACATTTTATCACTATTCTTACCCTCACAATTTTACTTTCTAATATATATAAATTTTACTGCCACCCTCTTTGAATGTTATGATCTTGTTCTAGGTATTGCTAAAGTGTAAACTTCAACTTGTTGTATGTACAGCACACTTTACTCTAATAGAGTAATTTATAAGAAGACAGAAATACATAAATAAAAGAAGGGTCACTGTGTTCTTTCCGGGCTTAAGAACAAAAATTGCAGTGATAGTTGTTTGTTTAAAAGCGATTTCTAATTGTTGGGATAATTGTGTATCATAGCAGGTTCCAACTACCTCTGCCAGGGAACCCTACAAATTATATAGGCAACTCTTTAATAACATTTTCACCAAACACAGTTATCACCAAACAAAAGATATCTTAGGTTTCAGGGTGCCAAGCCATGGTGTTCACAAAGCTATATCACAGAAGATACATGGACACCTCTATTATTTAAATGTGTTCAAGGTTTTAAGAATGAGAGAAATAAAGACTTACAATGTGACAAATAAAGATCAGAATAAAGGAGCATGGGAAATCAAATGGATAGCATATCTGAGTAAGAAAGAAAAAGACTATGAAAGAAGCAAGTACCTGAGGTTGAACCAATTTCACTTGTGTTTGAAGGGGGTAAAGTGCTGGTTGTTGGTGTAAAAGTAGATGATGCTCCTGATTGAGGAAAACAAAGTAAAAACATTATAATTGTCAATTAAGTAATTTACTAGAAACTCTAAAACAACAAAAACTACCACATGAGACACATAAATTACTTCTCCTGTTACAAATATTAAATAGAAGGAACTGAAATAAAACAAGCATTGGAAAAGCCAATAGGTCTTGGGTATAATAGGCTGAGCGATTGGCTTTGTCATTGCTTGTTTGCATTTGGTACAGATATTGCCAAAACAGATGACAGTGCAACGGAGCGCATACACATACTTTTGTGGTGAGGGATGTGCATGTTTGATGATGCATGGATGGCTGTTTAAGAAGGGGTTGCCTATATGAACAAAAAACATTGCAAGATGGCTGCTCATGGTTGTGCTTGTGTCTACATGCATCATGATGGATGCTCACGTGTTGTGAAGCTCTCACAGCCGTTTCAGAATTGGTAGTTTACTCTGCCAACATGGCTAAGGCACTTGTTAGCATGGTAAATTAAAAGTGAAACTGAAGGTGCAAGGAACAGTGAAAATGCTCGTGAACAGGCAGTCAGAACCTTGCAGCAGTCATCACCTCATAAGAAATTTAAATAAGCAGTGTCAAAGCCAATAGGTCTCACATACGAAACTTATTATCTTTGTCAATGTTTTTAGCTATATTGCACAGAAGCACAGATACTGTGCAGCATGGCTCAAATTAAAAAGAAAAAGAAAAAAAAAATAATAATAATATCTGAGCCAGCTAGCTCTGGCCATGTCATCGCTTTTTGTTTTAACTGCTGGCCGAAGGCATTTATTACCTTGTGTTGCACACCTCATTACCTCTGAGACCCTTCCTGACAGCAGTTAAAAAAAAGTGCTAGGATGAGTCAGAGCTCTGTTTTGTGTTTTAAATGTGCTCCCGCCTTACTGTGCAACAAAGCTAAAAACCCTGACAAAGGAAATAGATTGTGCAGCTGACACCTATTGGCTTTGCCAACGCTTTTTTTATGGTGTTGTTCCTATCTAGTGCTGAGAGAGCTTGTTAGCCTTTCGTGCCCCCCGGAGAGAGGCAGGCGAGTTATGTTGCTGAGTACTTTGAAGAGTTCTAATTTGTACCAGGGAAGATGGAATGAGTTATCAATGGAGTGCAACAATGGCCCTCTTACAGTACCTTGCCAGTACTGATGTTTGGTATCTTTAAAGCAGAGTTCCTCCTTCTAATAACTGATAGTTTTTAAACCAGTTCACGCTGTCAACAAAAACTGAGAAGACAGGATTGTTTCACACTCTTGGAATACAAATGTAAAACACTATTGGCCTGCTCTTGTGTCAATGCCATTACCCAGGCCATTAGGGGGGATGTTAATAGTATCTGAGCACAGGTATCTCTTTGAATGACCGCATATTTCCATTTCCTGTGTATATGTATATGTAACCCTTCTCCCGGCCAGAGCTTTTCGAATGTTATACTTCTGTGCTGCCTATGACTGAGAAGCAGTCTCCAAGCGTTAACACGGAAAGATGAGTAGCATTTGATATCTAAAAGAACCAGCACACTGAAACAAACTGGAGGAGGTTATGGTCAAGCAGACGGTGTAAACTCCGCCATTCAGCGACCTCAATCGACTTCAATGCTTCGCTTAGAATCCTTATAAACTCAACACAACAGTGGGATTGAGGTGCTGCAAAAGCAAGACTAAGGGGCCTATTTAAGAACCCCGAGCGCCCCCGAACAGTCACTTTTTGTGACACTCCTGTGGCGCTAAGCACTGCGCCGTATTCACAAGGTGATGTTAAGCCACTTTTTGTGGCTTAACATCACCTTGTAAATATGACCCCGTCACACGCAGCACTTTCCGTGAATGGGGAGTGCAACGTGTGTTGCTGTGGGTGTGCCACAGCAACACCCATCGCATTTTGACGCTGCCTCCAATTTATGAAATTTTGTAAACCTGAGGCAGCGCCAAAATTCAATGCTACCCCCCGGGGTGGCATTAGCAGGGCGCTATGAGGAGGAATACTTTCATTCCTCCTTGTTTTTTGCTTTTTCTATGCATGCTGCATTCTGCAGCACGCACAGAAAGAGCAAAATGCCAGAAATGAATGTTTATGTGTGGGAAGGTGTCCCTTCGTGCAAATAAACAATCATTTGAAAATGACACTTTGGCACTTCTGTGTGTTCCACATTGTGCAGCACACACAGAAGTGCCAAAGTGCTATTAGTGATTGTTTATGTGCAGGAAGGGAAACCTTCCCGCACATAAACAATCACACCCCTCAACGCAGACATCCTTGCACGATGGTGCAAGGATGTCTGCGTTGGTGGCGGTAGCTGAATTTAGCGCCTGCACAGGGGTGCGCCGTATTCACTTAAATACGGCACATCCCTGCTTTTCTAAAGTGACGCAGCACTGCCAATTTTGGCGTAACACCGCGCTGTGCCACTTTTCCATAAATCTGGCCCGTACTACTTAGAAAACAGCATCCCAATCATTCTCTGGTGTAGTAGCAGTGTTTTGGAATAAGATGTCATTTGAACTAAGAATGGGCTAAATCCTTGCAGATCTTTTATATAAAATTGAAAGCTTTTCTCTATCAATGACATCTAATCTAACAGCTTTTCTCCCCTTTACATCAATGTATCTTTTGCTGAAGACCCCATCCCAACATTCTCGTCTCTTAACTGTCCATGCCTTTTGTGTATTGTTTTTGACTTCCTGCTCGTCCGTCTTCCTCTCTAATCTCAATTTCCTATTAGTAGCTTATCTTTCTGATCCCTCTTACTTCCAATATCTTTTTTTCTCTCTTATATATTATCAGTCAACTTGTTAAACTTTTTTTTTTACCATAGATCCACAGTTACCCTGTCTCACTGTTTTATATTTTACCACTATCCTTATCCTCACTATTTTACTTTCTAATATATACCAATTTTACTGCCACTGTCTTTGAATGCTATGCTCTTGTTCGAGGTATTGCTAAAGTGGATAACTTCATCTTGTTGTATGTACAGCACACTTTACCCTTATAGAGTAATTTATAAGAAGACAGATATACATAAATAAAAGAAGGGTCACTGTGTTCTTTCTGGGCTTGGGACAAAAACTGAAGTGATAATGGTTTGTTTAAAAGGCATCTCTAATTGTGGGGCTCATTGTGTAGCATAGCAGGTTCCAAATCCCAGCTCGCTCTGCCAGGGAACCCTAAAAGTTAATGACATTTTCACCAAGCACAGTTATCACCAAACAAAAGATGTCTTAGGTTTGAGGGTGCCAAGCCATGGTGTTCACAAAACTTCACTATCAATCATTGATAATGAACAACATCAGAAGACAATTAAACTGAGTGCTATGATCAGAGAAGATACATGGACACCTCTTTTGTTGAAATATGTTCAAGGTTCTAAGAAAGAGAGAATTACAGATTAACAATGTAATAAATAAAGATCAGAATAAAGGAGCATGAGAAATCAAATGGATAGCAGACGTGAATGAGTAAGAAAAACACTCCATGAGGGCAGCAAGTACCTGAAGCTGAACCACTTTCACTGGTGTTTGAAGTCGGTAAAGTGCTGGTTGTTGGTGTAAAAGTAGGTGACGTTCCTGAATGAGGAAAACAAAGTCAAAACATTATTACTGTCAATGAGGTAAATTACTAGAAATTCAGAAAAAACATTTACAACATGAGACACATAAATTACTTCTCCTGTTACAGATATTAAATAGAAGGAAGTGAAATAAAACAAGCATTGGAAAAGCCAATAGTTATTGGCTACAAAAGGTTGAGTGATTGGCTTTGCCATTGCTTGTTTGCATTGGGTGTAGATATTGCCAAAACAGATGACAGTGCAATGGAGCGCATACACATACTTGTGTGATGACGGACGTGCACGCTTGATGATGCATGGATGGCTGTTCAAGAAGGGGTTTCCTATTTTAAACAAATCCATTGCAAGATGGCTGCTCATGGTTGTGCTTGTGTGTACATGCATCATGATGGATGCTCACGTGTTGTGAAGCTCTCACAGCCGTTTCAGGATTGGTAGTTTACTCTGCCAACATGGCTAAAGCACTTGTTAGCATGGTAAATTAAAAGTGAAACTGAAAGTGCGAGGAACTGTGAAAATGCTTGTGAACAGGCAGTCAGAACCTTGCAGCAGCCATCACCTCATAAGAAATGTAAATAAGCAGTGTCAAAGCCAATAGGTCTCACCTACGAAACTTATTATCTTTGTCAACGTTTTTAGCTATATTGCCTAGAAGCACAGATACTGTGCAGCATGGCTCAAATTGAAAAAAGAAAAAAAAAAAACAATATGGACCCAGCTAGCTCTGGCCATATCGCTTTTTGTTTTAACTGCTGGCCGAAGGCATTTATTACCTTGTGTTGCACACCTCATTACCTCTGAGACCCTTCCTGACAGTAGTTAAAAAAAAGTGCTAGGATGAGTCAGAGCTCTGTTTTGTGTTTTGAATGTGCTGCCGCCTTACTGTGCAACAAAGCTAAAAACATTGACAAAGGACAAGATTGTGCAGGTGACACCTATTGGCTTTGCCAACGCTTTTTTTATGGTGTTGTTCCCATCTAGTGCTGAGAGAGCTTGTTAGCCTTTCGTGCCCCCCGGAGAGAGGCAGGCGAGTTATGTTGCTGAGTACTTTGAAGAGTTCTAATTTGTACCAGGGAAGATGGAATGAGTTATCAATGGAGTGCAACAATGGCCCTCTTACAGTACCCTGCCACTACTGATGTGTGGTATCTTTAAAGCAGAGTTCCTCCTGCTAATAACTGATAGTTTTTAAACCAGTTCACGCTGTCAACAAAAACTGAGAAGACAGGATTTTTTCACCCTCTTGGAATACAAATGTAAAACTCTATTGGTCTGCTCTTGTGTCAATGCCATAACCCAGGCCATTAGGGGGGATGTTAATAGTATCTGAGCACAGGTATCTCTTCTTTGAATGCCCGCATATTTCCATTTCCTGTGTATATGTATATGTAACCCTTCTCCCGGCCAGAGCTTTTCAAATGTTATACTTCTGTGCTGCCTATGACTGAGAAGCAGTCTCCAAGCGTTAACACGGAAAGATGAGTAGCATTTGATATCTAAAAGAACCAGCACACTGAAACAAACTGCAGGAGGTTATAGTCAAGCAGACGGTGTAAACTCCGCCCTTCAACTACCTCAATCGACTTCAATGCTTTGCTTAGAATCCTTATAAACTCAACACAACAGTGGGCATTGAGATGCTGCAAAAGCAAGACTAAGGGGCCTATTTAAGAACCCTGAGCGCCCCCGAACAATCACTTTTTGTGACACTCCTGTGGCGCTAAGCACTGCGCCGTATTCACAAGGTGATGTTAAGCCACTTTTTGTGGCTTAACATCACCATGTAAATATGGCCCCGTCACACGCAGCACTTTCCGTGAATGGGGAGTGCAACGTGTGATGCTGTGGGTGTGCCACAGCAACACCCATCGCATTTTGACGCTGCCTCCGATTTATGAAATTTTGTAAACCTGAGGCAGCGCCAAAATTCAATCCTACCCCACGGGGTGGCATTAGCAACGCGCTATGAGAAGGAATACTTTCATTTCTCCTTGTTTTCTGCTTTTTCTATGCGTGCTGCATTCTGCAGCACGCACAGAAAGAGCAAAATGCCAGAAATTAATGTTTATGTGCGGGAAGGTGTCCCTTCCTGCAAACACACAATCATTTGAAAATTACACTTTGGCACTTCTGTGTGTGCCACATTGTGCAGCACACACAGAAGTGCCAAAGTGCTATTAGTGATTGTTTATGTGCAGGAAGGGACACCTTCCCGCACATAAACAATCACACCCCTCAACGCAGACATCCTTGCATGATGGTGCAAGGATGTCTGCGTTGGTGGCGGTAGCTGAATTTAGCGTCTGCACAGGGGTGCGCCGTATTCACTTAAATACGGCACATCCCTGCGTTTCTAAAGTGACGCAGCACTGCCAATTTTGGCGTAACACCGCGCTGTGCCACTTTTCCATGAATCTGGCCCGTACTACTTAGAAAACAGCATCCCAATCATTCTCTGGTTGTTGGAAAATGGGTTATTGGTAAGGGCGGGTAGGTACCTACACTTAGCAACAGGCCACTAACCTCCACTAAGGTCCAGTTAGGTCTCAGTAAATTAACCCCAGCTCAACCCTTGGTAGCTTGGCAACGAGCGTCAAGGCTTAACTTAGGAGACAGAGTGTAAAGCATTCAAATATCACAAAACAGTAATTAAATAAAACACAGGAAACAGTTTAAAAATCCAAAACCAATTTATAAAAATAGAATATATTTTTATCTTAAAAATGACACCAAAACGAATAAAATCGGATAAGGGGAACCGGAGATATGAATTTTTAAAGAATTATTATTTTTTTAGCGCCTAGAAACAAAAAGCGCCAATCGGGTCATCTGGTTGCACCTCGACTGGGGCAAAGTCAAAGTTTCAGGCCGACCGCGATGGAGCCCTGCTCGGCTACAGGCCGTGGGAGGCCTCAGTTAAAATGTTACCTTCACACTTAGTCTTTTTTTCGAAGATTTTCTTCAGAGGGACGAACCTGCCAGTCCAATCCGACCTCCTGGAGCCCTTCTCCGGATACGCGATGCTGGAATCCTCGGTGGAGATTTTTACCTTCGGACTTAGTCGTTTTTTCGAGGTGAAAATCCTTCGACCGGGGTAAACCTGGATCTTGATCCGACGTCCATGGAGCCCTTCTCGGATACGATGGCTGGGAGGTCCCGGTCAACTTTTTACCTTCGGACTTAGTCTCTTTTTCTGAGATTTTTCTTTACCAAAACGAACCAGCAAATCAGGCCGGGTCGCGGTTGAGGCAAGCCGGCTAGAGTTGCCGCGGCGGGTCGGTCCCTCTATGGAGCTTTTTTACAAAAATTCTCCAAACTTCTCCAAACTTCTGGGGCTTCACCCAGATGTCCTTTTAAGGTTCTTTTGGGGTCCACAGATCACCCCAAGGGTCCAGAAGTTCTGAGATGGTCCTTGGGGGCTGCGGACTACAACTCCCAGAATGCACCTGGCGCAAACTCCTTTTTGGCCACTGGACAGTGGTCAGCTGGTCGCTTTCTTCGGGAGTTGGTGCAGGGGACTCTGGATAGCAATTTTTCACCTGTAACAAACAGGGAGTCCCTCCTTGAACCAGTTGAAGCCAGGCAAAGTCCTTCTTGTGGTGAAGCCCAAGTGTGCAGCTGGTGCAGTCCTTCTGAGTGCAGGTTCCAGGTGCAGGCCAGGGGTCCAGCAGGGCAGTCCTTCTTCTTCTGTTGTTCTTCCTTGTTGGATGTGGTAGGGAACTGAGGTGTGGGTGCAGGTCTGCCAGTTTTATCCTTGCTCCTGGGTGAAAAGCAGGGGGATCCTGGTTCTCCAATCAGGTGCAGGGTCCTTCCCCCTGTGATGACCACTTCCTGGGAAGTGTGGCAAAAATCAATCCCAGGAGGCAACATTCTCTAAAAATCCATCATGGCTGAATCTGATTTTTGGAGGTTACATCTGGCTGAGCCCACCCACTGGTGTGGCTAAAAATCATAAACACACCCCTCTCCTGCCCTCTCCTAATCTAATCAAGGGGGCACCTAGTTGTCTGGGGTTGCAGAATGTGGGGGTGTTGCTGGTTGCTCCAAATGTCCTTCTCTGCCTTTGAAGACCAGTTTGGCAGCCCTCCCCCTTCCTGCCTCACCATCTGCTGAGGGGAGATTCCTTCCCACAGGCACATTCCTTTGTGTGAAGCCAGGCCACTTCACACCTCATCATGGCAGCTTGGTCAAGCTGCTCAAGGCTGGCCAATCAGAGCACAGCAGCAAAAACAATGCAGGGCTGAAATTGGCAACTTTTCAGGTAAAGTTTAAAACTCTTTACCTGAACAAGTTATATTAAATCCCACAACTGGAAGTTGTGGGATTTATTACAACAATTAATTTGATACCAAACTCTTGGTATGCATCATTTAAGGAGACTTTAAAAATTAAAATAAAGTCTCCCCATTCTAGCCTATGAAGGCCATTTACTACAATGAGAGAAAAACGAATTTGGCTGTTTTTACCTCACCATGGCTTATAAAACTATTTTTATAAAGTCCCTGCTTATAGTTACATGGCACCCAGCCCTAGGGCACATAGGGCACACCTTAGGGGTGACTTATATGTAAAAATAAGGTAGTTTAAGACTTTGGAACTACTTTTAATTCCAAAGTCGAATTTGCATATAACTTTAATTTAAAAGCAGCCAGCAAGGCACGCCTGCCTTTAAAATGACACTGGGCACCTCAGCAGTGCACCTATGGGTGCACCACCTATGCTGTGGTCCCTAAACCTACATGCCCTACCATATACTAGGGACTTATAGGTAGGTTAACTTAGCCAATTATAATTAGCCTAATTTGCATATCCATTTTACACAGAGCACAGGCCCTGGGACTGGTTAGCAGTACCCAGGGCACCATCAGAGTCAGGAAAACACCAGCAAAAAGTGGAAAATGGGGGCAAAAAGTTAGGGGGCCTCTGCAATCAGCCCTGTTTTCTCACACAAGCCCCCCCCAGCCCACACGCCCAGGAGACTCAGCTCAACCCTGGGAGAGTCTTCCTGGCTTGTTAGGCGAGGAAGACAGTGAAGAAAACTGGCTGTCCCTTTGCAGGGCCTACTCTGCCTTACATCCTCCTGTCCGGGTCACTCCCTCTGGGTAGTGAACCCACCCCAACAGTGAAAGGACCCATCTCAAACTGAAACTTCCCTCTAGGGGGGTCTTCCTCCTCTCTCTCTCTGCCAACTTGGGTAGTGAGGTGCCCACCTCCCCTACTCCTAACTTTGCTAGGGCAACACCTAGCTTACCCAAAGAGGTCACCCAACACTTGAGCAACCCCACCATGACCAACAGGGTCAGGAGGCCTACTTTGCTATTGGCCCTGGGGTCTGCCTCCCAGGCCAAGTACAGTGCTGCCAGGAAGGCTAGCACCCAGCAGAGGCTACTGACAGCTGTCAGTACCCAGAACCACACCCTAAGCTCTCCACTGACAGGTGGCTGAGCTGCTTTAGGGGCAACTGTGGGGTCCTGGCACCCCTCTTGCTGTCTAGAGTGGGGGGCTACCACCTCCTGTGGCAGACACCCTCCTTCCACTCTCCCTTTTGTCAGTGCAGGGGCAACACCTTGCATCTGGACAGCTGCCTGACTACTCAGGACTTCCTTGGGGTCAGATGAGGCCTCACCAGTGCCAACTCTGGGCTCTCCCCCTACTGGGGCAGAAGGCCTTTGGCTCCCTGGAACTCTCTTTAAGAGTGGCCTACCCTTCCTTTTCTTCTTTCCTTTTCTTGGGGACCCCTGTCTCCTAACTGTAGGGACTGACTCCCCAGGACTTTGGTTTGGGGGGGCGCCCTGGGCGACCGCCCCATCTGGGACCAGACTCACCTCTGGGAGGTCATTGCCCAGGATACAATCTAGGGGGAGGTCAGCACTGACTACCACCCTAAACCAGTCAAGGATACCCTCCCTCTCTAGGGACACTATGGCTACAGGTTTGGAGGTGACCTCCCCGTGGCTATCCTGACTTTCCTAGTCTCTCCTGGGACATACATGTCTGGGGTCACTAACCGTTCACTCACTATAGTGTGACTGGCACAGGTGTCTCTCAGGCCAGTGGTAGGGATCCCATTCACCTCAATGGGGTGGAAGTGCCTACTCCCACCCTCAGGGATCACCAGCTTACCATCTGGTCCTGTCTCCCAGCTCAATGCTAGGAGGACTTCATCATCTGAGGAGTCCTCCTCCATGGCTACACTGGACAGCCCAGTGCTAACCACCTTCTTTGGACAGGCTGCATCTCCTCTGAAGTGACCTGTCTGCTGACAGTCAAAGCAAGCCTTACTGTCCAAGAGCTTTTTTAACCCTGCGTCTCCCTGTCTCTACTTGTCAGAGTGGGAGTAGGATTTACTCTCCTCCTTCTTAGGGTTCTGGGGTACAGAGGGAATCTCTGTGGTGGGCTTACCACCTCCCTCCTTAGGTTTTTGGGGACCTGACCCCCCCTTTTTGGAGTCTCCCCCCTGGGACTTGACAACCACCCTGGTTCTCAACCACTCATCAGCTGCCTCCCCTAGCTCTCTAGGGTTGGTCAGCTTAGAGTCCACTAGATGCTGGCGTAACCTTTCTTGGGTACAATTGGTCAAGATGTGCTCTCTCATGATCAGATTGTATAACCCCTCATAAGTATTTACTTTGTTACCAATAATCCAGCCCTCTAGTGCCTTAAGTGAGGTGTCGACAAAGTCAACCCAAGACTGGGTACTGACCTTCTGGGTGTCCCTGAACTTCATTCTATACTGCTCTGGGGTTAGACCAAACTTCTTGGTTAAGCACCTCTTCATACTAGGGTATGAATCTGCCTCCTCCCCCCTTAAGGTCAGAAGCCTATCCCTCCCTGAGTTGGGGACCAACTCCCACAAAAGGGAACCCCAGTATTGAGGCCTAACCCTTCTCATTTGGAGTGCCCTCTCAAAGGCCTCCAACCACTTGTCTATATCATCCCCCTCTACATAAGCAGGAACCACCCCCTTGGGTAATCTGGGGCAAACCCCCCCACCCATGGACACCTCAACTTCTCTGTCGCTGCCACCATCTCTTTTCTCTCTCTTTGCCCACTTTTTCTTTTCTAGGGCCAGCTTCTCTGCCTCCAAAGCTATGAATGCTAGCTGGGCCTCCAGCTCTCTTTCTCTGAGGGACAGAATCTCTCCTCCTGAAGGGACCCCCTTCCCCCAACTAGCTTTGGGACTACCCCTAGTGACTGTATGTAATGAGGACCGGTCTTCCTCATCCTCACTTAGGCTCAGATGCCCTCCCTCCCCTAAGTGGTGAGAGCTAGCATCCTCCCCTACTTCTCCCTCCTCTGGAACTTCTTCTGGGTCTACCTCTTGGGCCTCAGCCCATGCTGTCAGGGATTTGATCAGGACATGTTTCCTGAGGTCAGTGGTTGCAGGCAACCCTCTTTCAGTACACAACCCCCTAAGCTGGACTACTGTCAGTGTGGGTAGGCTAGCCAGATCAAGCCCCATGGTTCCCTAGTTTTGTGTCAACAAAAACTTTTTGCAAAAATTGGAAACAAGAATTTAGAAAAATCACAAAAATTCAATAATTGAAATTAATCCAAATTAAAAATTAAAAACAATTTTTGCACTAGGACAATTTAAAGGATTTTTAATTTGTTTTACTCAAAACTGTAACGTGATACTGAACACAAGTACAGGATCCCACCACTGCTCACCAAAAATGTTGGGAAATGGGTTATTGGTAAGGGCAGGTAGGTACCTACACTTAGCAACAGGCCACTAACCTCCACTAAGGTCCAGTTAGGTCTCAGTAAATTAACCCCAGCTCAACCCTTGGTAGCTTGGCAACGAGCGTCAAGGCTTAACTTAGGAGACAGAGTGTAAAGCATTCAAATATCACAAAACAGTAATTAAATAAAACACAGGAAACAGTTTAAAAATCCAAAACCAGTTTATAAAAATAGAATATATTTTTATCTTAAAAATGACACCAAAACAAATAAAATCGGATAAGGGGAACCGGAGATATGAATTTTTAAAGAATTATTATTTTTTTAGCACCTAGAAACAAAAAGCGCCAATCGGGTCATCTGGTTGCACCTCGACCGGGGCAAAGTCAAAGTTTCAGGCCGACCGCGATAGAGCCCTACTCGGCTACAGGCCGTGGGAGGCCTCGGTTAAAATGTTACCTTCACACTTAGTCTTTTTTTCGAAGATTTTCTTCAGCGGGACGAACCTGCCAGTCCAAATCGACCTCCTGGAGCCCTTCTCCGGATACGCGATGCTGGAATCCTCGGTGGAGATTTTTACCTTCGGACTTAGTCGTTTTTTCGAGGTGAAAATCCTTCGACCGGGGTAAACCTGGATCTTGATCCGACGTCCATGGAGCCCTTCTCGGATACGATGGTTGGGAGGTCCCGGGCAACTTTTTACCTTCGGACTTAGTCTCTTTTTTGGAGATTTTTCTTTACCGGGACGAACCAGCAAATCAGGCTGGGTCGCGGTTGAGGCAAGCCGGCTAGAGTTGCCGCGGCGGGTCGGTCCCTCTATGGAGCTTTTTTACAAAAATTCTCCAAACTTCTCCAAACTTCTGGGGCTTCACCCAGATGTCCTTTTAAGTTTCTTTTGGGGTCCACAGCTCACCCCAAGGGTCCAGAAGTTCTGAGATGGTCCTTGGGGGGTGCGGACTACATCTCCCAGAATGCACCTGGCGCAAACTCCTTTTTGGCCACTGGACAGTGGTCAGCTGGTCGCTTTCTTCGGGAGTTGGTGCAGGGGACTCTGGATAGCAATTTTTCACCTGTAACAAACAGGGAGTCCCTCCTTGAACCAGTTGAAGCCAGGCAAAGTCCTTCTTGTGGTGAAGCCCAAGTGTGCAGCTGGTGCAGTCCTTCTGAGTGCAGGTTCCAGGTGCAGGCCAGGGGTCCAGCAGGGCAGTCCTTCTTCTTCTGTTGTTCTTCCTTGTTGGATGTGGTAGGGAACTGAGGTGTTGGTGCAGGTCTGCCAGTTTTATCCTTGCTCCTGGGTGAAAAGCAGGGGGATCCTGGTTCTCCAATCAGGTGCAGGGTCCTTCCCCCTGTGATGACCACTTCCTGGGAAGTGTGGCAAAAATCAATCCCAGGAGGCAACATTCTCTAAAAATCCATCATGGCTGAATCTGATTTTTGGAGGTTACATCTGGCTGAGCCCACCCACTGGTGTGGCTAAAAATCATAAACACACCCCTCTCCTGCCCTCTCCTAATCTAATCAAGGGGGTACCTAGTTGTCTGGGGTTGCAGGATGTGGTGATGTTGCTGGTTGCTCCAAATGTCCTTCTCTGCCTTTGAAGACCAGTTTGGCAGCCCTCCCCCTTCCTGCCTCACCATCTGCTGAGGGGAGATTCCTTCCCACAGGCACATTCCTTTGTGTGAAGCCAGGCCACTTCACACCTCAGCAAGGCAGCTTGGTCAAGCTGCTCAAGGCTGGCCAATCAGAGCACAGCAGCAAAAACAATGCAGGGCTGAAATTGGCAACTTTTCAGGTAAAGTTTAAAACTCTTTACCTGAACAAGTTATATTAAATCCAACAACTGGAAGTTGTGGGATTTATTACAACAATTAATTTGATACCAAACTCTTGGTATGCATCATTTAAGGAGACTTTAAAAATTAAAATAAAGTCTCCCCATTCTAGCCTATGAAGGCCATTTACTACAATGAGGGAAAAACAAATTTGGCTGTTTTTACCTCACCAGGGCTTATAAAACTATTTTTATAAAGTCCCTGCTTATAGTTACATGGCACCCAGCCCTAGGGGCACATAGGGCACACCTTAGGGGTGACTTATATGTACAAATAAGGTAGTTTAAGACTTTGGAACTACTTTTAATTCCAAAGTCGAATTTGCATATAACTTTAATTTAAAAGCAGCCAGCAAGGCACGCCTGCCTTTAAAATGACACTGGGCACCTCAGCAGTGCACCTATGGGTGCACCACCTATGCTGTGGTCCCTAAACCTACATGCCCTACCATATACTAGGGACTTATAGGTAGGTTAAC
This sequence comes from Pleurodeles waltl, assembly GCF_031143425.1. NCBI lineage: Eukaryota > Metazoa > Chordata > Amphibia > Caudata > Salamandridae > Pleurodeles > Pleurodeles waltl. Next base: position 17,792,751 of record NC_090450.1, on the reverse strand, counting down.
TTAGCCAATTATAATTAGCCTAATTTGCATATCCATTTTACACAGAGCACAGGCCCTGGGACTGGTTAGCAGTACCCAGGGCACCATCAGAGTCAGGAAAACACCAGAAAAAAGTGGAAAATGGGGGCAAAAAGTTAGGGGGCCTCTGCAATCAGCCCTGTTTTCTCACACAAGCCCTCCCCAGCCCACACGCCCAGGAGACTCAGCTCAACCCTGGGAGAGTCTTCCTGGCTTGTTAGACGAGGAAGACAGTGAAGAAAACTGGCTGTCCCTTTGCAGGGCCTACTCTGCCTTACATCCTCCTGTCAGGGTCACTCCCTCTGGGTAGTGAACCCACCCCAACAGTGAAAGGACCCATCTCAAACTGAAACTTCCCTCTAGGGGGGTCTTCCTCCTCTCTCTCTGCCAACTTGGGTAGTGAGGTGCCCACCTCCCCTACTCCTAACTTTGCTAGGGCAACACCTAGCTTACCCAAAGAAGTCACCCAACACTTGAGCAACCCCACCATGACCAACAGGGTCAGGGGGCCTACTTTGCTACTGGCCCTGGGGTCTGCCTCCCAGGCCAAGTACAGTGCTGCCAGGAAGGCTAGCACCCAGCAGAGGCTACTGACAGCTGTCAATACCCAGAACCACACCCTAAGCTCTCCACTGACAGGTAGCTGAGCTGCTTTAGGGGCAACTGTGGGGTCCTGGCACCCCTCTTGCTGTCTAGAGTGGGGGGCTACCACCTCCTGTGGCAGACACCCTCCTTCCACTCTCCCTTCTGTCAGTGCAGGGGCAACACCTTGCATCTGGACAGCTGCCTGACTACTCAGGACTTCCTTGGGGTCAGATGAGGCCTCACCAGTGCCAACTCTGGGCTCTCCCCCTACTGGGGCAGAAGGCCTTTGGCTCCCTGGAACTCTCTTTAAGAGTGGCCTACCCTTCCTTTTCTTCTTTCCTTTTCTTGGGGACCCCTGTCTCCTAACTGTAGGGACTGACTCCCCAGGACTTTGGTTTGGGGGGGCGCCCTGGGCGACCGCCCCATCTGGGACCAGACTCACCTCTGGGAGGTCATTGCCCAGGATACAATCTAGGGGGAGGTCAGCACTGACTACCACCCTAAACCAGTCAAGGATACCCTCCCTCTCTAGGAACACTATGGCTACAGGTTTGGAGGTGACCTCCCCCGTGGCTATCCTGACTTTCCTAGTCTCTCCTGGGACATACATGTCTGGGGTCACTAACCGGTCACTCACTATAGTGTGACTGGCACAGGTGTTTCTCAGGCCAGTGGTAGGGATCCCATTCACCTCAATGGGGTGGAAGTGCCTACTCCCACCCTCAGGGATCACCAGCTTACCATCTGGTCCTGTCTCCCAGCTCAATGCTAGGAGGACTTCATCATCTGAGGAGTCCTCCTCCATGGCTACACTGGACAGCCCAGTGCTAACCACCTTCTTTGGACAGGCTGCATCTCCTCTGAAGTGACCTGTCTGCTGACAGTCAAAGCAAGCCTTACTGTCCAAGAGCTTTTTTAACCCTGGGTCTCCCTGTCTCTGCTTGTCAGAGTGGGAGTAGGATTTACTCTCCTCCTTCTTAGGGTTCTGGTGTACAGAGGGAGTCTCTGTGGTGGGCTTACCACCTCCCTCCTTAGGTTTTTGGGGACCTGACCCCCCCTTTTTGGAGTCTCCCCCCTGGGACTTGACAACCACCCTGGTTCTCAACCACTCATCAGCTGCCTCCCCTAGCTCTCTAGGGTTGGTCAGCTTAGAGTCCACTAGATGCTGGCGTAACCTTTCTTGGGTACAATTGGTCAAGATGTGCTCTCTCATGATCAGATTGTATAACCCCTCATAAGTATTTACTTTGTTACCAATAATCCAGCCCTCTAGTGCCTTAAGTGAGGTGTCGACAAAGTCAACCCAAGACTGGGTACTGACCTTCTGGGTGTCCCTGAACTTCATTCTATACTGCTCTGGGGTTAGATCAAACTTCTTGGTTAAGCACCTCTTCATACTAGGGTATGAATCTGCCTCCTCCCCCCTTAAGGTCAGAAGCCTATCCCTCCCTGAGTTGGGGACCAACTCCCACAAAAGGGAACCCCAGTATTGAGGCCTAACCCTTCTCATTTGGAGTGCCCTCTCAAAGGCCTCCAACCACTTGTCTATATCATCCCCCTCTACATAAGCAGGAACCACCCCCTTGGGTAATCTGGGGCAAACCCCCCCACACATGGACACCTCAAACTTCTCTGTCGCTGCCACCATCTCTTTTCTCTCTCTTTGCCCACTTTTTCTTTTCTAGGGCCAGCTTCTCTGCCTCCAAAGCTATGAATGCTAGCTGGGCCTCCAGCTCTCTTTCTCTGAGGGACAGAATCTCTCCTCCTGAAGGGACCCCCTTCCCCCAACTAGCTTTGGGACTACCCCTAGTGACTGTATGTAATGAGGACCGGTCTTCCTCATCCTCACTTAGGCTCAGATGCCCTCCCTCCCCTAAGTGGTGAGAGCTAGCATCCTCCCCTACTTCTCCCTCCTCTGGAACTTCTTCTGGGTCTACCTCTTGGGCCTCAGCCCATGCTGTCAGGGATTTGATCAGGACATGTTTCCTGAGGTCAGTGGTTGCAGGCAACCCTCTTTCAGAACACAACCCCCTAAGCTGGACTACTGTCAGTGTGGGTAGGCTAGCCAGATCAAGCCCCATGGTTCCCTAGTTTTGTGTCAACAAAAACTTTTTGCAAAAATTGGAAACAAGAATTTAGAAAAATCACAAAAATTCAATAATTGAAATTAATCCAAATTAAAAACAATTTTTGCACTAGGACAATTTAAAGGATTTTTAATTTGTTTTGCTCAAAACTGTAACGTGATACTGAACACAAGTACAGGATCCCACCACTGCTCACCAAAAATGTTGGGAAATGGGTTATTGGTAAGGGCAGGTAGGTACCTACACTTAGCAACCGGCCACTAACCTCCACTAAGGTCCAGTTAGGTCTCAGTAAATTAACCCCAGCTCAACCCTTGGTAGATTGGCAACGAGCGTCAAGGCTTAATTTAGGAGACAGAGTGTAAAGCATTCAAATATCACAAAACAGTAATTAAATAAAACACAGGAAACAGTTTAAAAATCCAAAACCAGTTTATAAAAATAGAATATATTTTTATCTTAAAAATGACACCAAAACAAATAAAATCGGATAAGGGGAACCGGAGATATGAATTTTTAAAGAATTATTATTTTTTTAGCACCTAGAAACAAAAAGCGCCAATCGGGTCATCTGGTTGCACCTCGACCGGGGCAAAGTCAAAGTTTCAGGCCGACCGCGATGGAGCCCTACTCGGCTACAGGCCGTGGGAGGCCTCGGTTAAAATGTTACCTTCACACTTAGTCTTTTTTTCGAAGATTTTCTTCAGCGGGACGAACCTGCCAGTCCAATCCGACCTCCTGGAGCCCTTCTCCGGATACGCGATGATGGAATCCTCGGTGGAGATTTTTACCTTCGGACTTAGTCGTTTTTTCGCGGTGAAAATCCTTCGACCGGGGTAAACCTGGATCTTGATCCGACGTCCATGGAGCCCTTCTCGGATACGATGGCTGGGAGGTCCCGGGCAACTTTTTACCTTCGGACTTAGTCTCTTTTTTGGAGATTTTTCTTTACCGGGACGAACCAGCAAATCAGGCTGGGTCGCGGTTGAGGCAAGCCGGCTAGAGTTGCCGCGGCGGGTCGGTCCCTCTATGGAGCTTTTTTACAAAAATTCTCCAAACTTCTCCAAACTTCTGGGGCTTCACCCAGATGTCCTTATAAAGTTCTTTTGGGGTCCACAGCTCACCCCAAGGGTCCAGAAGTTCTGAGATGGTCCTTGGGGGGGTGCGGACTACATCTCCCAGAATGCACCTGGCGCAAACTCCTTTTTGGCCACTGGACAGTGGTCAGCTGGTCGCTTTCTTCGGGAGTTGGTGCAGGGGACTCTGGATAGCAATTTTTCACCTGTAACAAACAGGGAGTCCCTCCTTGAACCAGTTGAAGCCAGGCAAAGTCCTTCTTGTGGTGAAGCCCAAGTGTGCAGCTGGTGCAGTCCTTCTGAGTGCAGGTTCCAGGTGCAGGCCAGGGGTCCAGCAGGGCAGTCCTTCTTCTTCTGTTGTTCTTCCTTGTTGGATGTGGTAGGGAACTGAGGTGTGGGTGCAGGTCTGCCAGTTTTATCCTTGCTCCTGGGTGAAAAGCAGGGGGATCCTGGTTCTCCAATCAGGTGCAGGGTCCTTCCCCCTGTGATGACCACTTCCTGGGAAGTGTGGCAAAAATCAATCCCAGGAGGCAACATTCTCTAAAAATCCATCATTGCTGAATCTGATTTTTGGAGGTTACATCTGGCTGAGCCCACCCACTGGTGTGGCTAAAAATCATAAACACACCCCTCTCCTGCCCTCTCCTAATCTAATCAAGGGGGCACCTAGTTGTCTGGGGTTGCAGAATGTGGGGGTGTTGCTGGTTGCTCCAAATGTCCTTCTCTGCCTTTGAAGACCAGTTTGGCAGCCCTCCCCCTTCCTGCCTCACCATCTGCTGAGGGGAGATTCCTTCCCACAGGCACATTCCTTTGTGTGAAGCCAGGCCACTTCACACCTCATCATGGCAGCTTGGTCAAGCTGCTCAAGGCTGGCCAATCAGAGCACAGCAGCAAAAACAATGCAGGGCTGAAATTGGCAACTTTTCAGGTAAAGTTTAAAACTCTTTACCTGAACAAGTTATATTAAATCCCACAACTGGAAGTTGTGGGATTTATTACAACAATCAATTTGATACCAAACTCTTGGTATGCATCATTTAAGGAGACTTTAAAAATTAAAATAAAGTCTCCCCATTCTAGCCTATGAAGGCCATTTACTACAATGAGAGAAAAACGAATTTGGCTGCTTTTACCTCACCAGGGCTTATAAAACTATTTTTATAAAGTCCCTGCTTATAGTTACATGGCACCCAGCCCTAGGGGCACATAGGGCACACCTTAGGGGTGACTTATATGTAAAAATAAGGTAGTTTAAGACTTTGGAACTACTTTTAATTCCAAAGTCGAATTTGCATATAACTTTAATTTAAAAGCAGCCAGCAAGGCACGCCTGCCTTTAAAATGACACTGGGCACCTCAGCAGTGCACCTATGGGTGCACCACCTATGCTGTGGTCCCTAAACCTACATGCCCTACCATATACTAGGGACTTATAGGTAGGTTAACTTAGCCAATTATAATTAGCCTAATTTGCATATCCATTTTACACAGAGCACAGGCCCTGGGACTGGTTAGCAGTACCCAGGGCACCATCAGAGTCAGGAAAACACCAGCAAAAAGTGGAAAATGGGGGCAAAAAGTTAGGGGGCCTCTGCAATCAGCCCTGTTTTCTCACACTGGTGTAGTAGCAGTGTTTTGGAATAGGATGTCATTTGAACTAAGAATGGCTAAATCCTTGCAGATGTTTTATATAAAATTGAAAACTTTTCTTTATCAAGGACATCTAATCTAACACCTTTTCTCCCCTTTACATCAATGTATCTTTTGCTGAAGACCCCATCCCAACATTCTCGTCTCTTAACTGTCCATGCCTTTTGTGTATTGTTTTCGACTTCCTTCCTCTCTAATCTCAATTTCCTATTAGTAGCTTATCTTTCTGATCCCTCTTACTTCCAATATCTTTTTTGCTCTCTTATGTATCAGTCAACTTGTTAAACTTTTTTTTACCATAGATCCACAGTTCCCCAGTCTCACTGTATTATATTTTACCACTATCCTTACCCTCACTATTTTACTTTCTAATATATACCAATTTTACTGCCACTGTCTTTGAATGTTATGCTCTTGTTCGAGGTATTGCTAAAGTGGATAACTTCATCTTGTTGTGTATACAGCACACTTTACCCTTATAGAGTAATTTATAAGAAGACAGATATACATAGATAAAAGGGTCACTGTGTTCTTTCTGGGCTTGGGACAAAAACTGAAGTGATAATGGTTTGTTTAAAAGGCATCTCTAACTGTGGGGCTCATTGTGTAGCATAGCAGGTTCCAAATCCCAGCTCGCTCTGCCAGGGAACCCTACAAGTTAATGACATTTTCACCAAGCACAGTTATCACCCAACAAAAGATGTCTTAGGTTTGAGGGTGCCAAGCCATGGTGTTCACAAAACTTCACTATCAATCATTGATAATGAACAACATCAGAAGACAATTAAACTGAGTACTATGATCAAAGATACATAGACACCTCTTTTGTTGAAATATGTTCAAGGTTCTAAGAAAGAGAGAAATACAGAATAACAATGTAACAAATAAAGATCAGAATAAAGGAGCATAAGAAATCAAATGGATAGCAGACATGAATGAGTAAGAAAATCACTCCATGAGGGCAGCAAGTACCTGAAGCTGAACCACTTTCACTGGTGTTTGAAGTCGGTAAAGTGCTGGTTGTTGGTATAAAAGTAGGTGACGTTTCTGAATGAGGAAAACAAAGTCAAAACATTATTACTGTCAATGAGGTAAATTACTAGAAATTCAGAAAAAACATTTACCACATGAGACACATAAATTACTTCTCCTGTTACAGATATTAAATAGAAGGAAGTGAAATAAAACAAGCATTGGAAAAGCCAATAGTTATTGGCTACAAAAGGTTGAGTTATTGGCTTTGCCATTACTTGTTTGCATTGGGTGTAGATATTGCCAAAACAGATGACAGTGCAATGGAGCGCATAAACATACTTGTGTGATGACGGACGTGCACGCTTGATGATGCATGGATGGCTGTTCAACAAGGGGTTTCCTATTTTAAACAAATCCATTGCAAGATGGCTGCTCATGGTTGTGCTTGTGTGTACATGCATCATAATGGATGCTCACTTGTTGCGAAGCTCACACAGCCGTTTCAGAATTGGTAGTTTACTCTGCCAATATGGCTAAGGCACTTGTTATCATGGTAAATTAAAAGTGAAACTGAAGGTGCAAGGAACAGTGAAAATGCTTGTGAACAGGCAGTCAGAACCTTGCAGCAGCCATCACCTCATAAGAAATTTAAATGAGCAGTGTCAAAGCCAATAGGTCTCACCTACGAAACTTATTATCTTTGTCAATGTTTTTTAGCTATATTACACAGAAGCACAGATACTGTGCAGCATGGCTCAAATTTAAAACAAAAAAAAACGATATTGACCCAGCTAGCCCTGGTCATATCGCTTTTTGTTTTAACTGCTGGCCGAAGGCATTTATTACCTTGTGTTGCACACCTCATTACCTCTGAGACCCTCCCTGACAGCAGTCAAAAAAAGTGCTAGGATGAGTCAGAGCTCTGTTTTGTGTTTTGAATGTGCTGCCGCCCTACTGTGCAACAAAGCTAAAAACATTGACAAAGGACAAGATTGTGCAGGTGAAACCTATTGGCTTTGCCAACCCTTTTTTATGGTGTTGTAGGCACATACGCATTTTAACCGCAATATAAAGTTCCTATGTGCCAAAATTAGGAATGGTAAAGTACTAAACAGCTGGTCAAATACAGGGAATGTTAAAACTGCAAAAGTACACCTCCTTTTAATTAGCATTGTTAGTTTATAATCTTAAAATAGTAGGAAATAGTACATTCTCAGAAGATCCCTCAATAGAACAGCCTGGTGATCGATGGTGGCACAAACGTCCTCCTCCCAGACCTTATCTTTTGGCCTCACTGTTGGACTCTCCCACCACTAGGAATTAGGAGTGAACAGCTTTTTGGATTTAAAGGCCCTTAGTGGGTGGGTGGGGTGGGGGGCTTTTGGGTGATGAGAAAACATGAATTCGGAAAAGATTGCAGCTTGGGGGGTTGTGGGTCGACCAATAAAACTTTAGGGGGTGGAGGTGGAGACTGCTCTCTGCACAAATCCTTGAGGAGGCATAAGGCACTAGGATCACACTGTACCCGCCACAACTGCTGAAGGTCACCTACCAGAAGTCACATATTAAGGATAGCCATTTGCAAAACAATTTCACCACCTCGAAGACACAACAGGTGGACGCCTTCCATATTTGCATATGATCACACAGCAAGACAATATTGGGAGCTGGGATTCTAATTCATGATGACCGAGCTTGGGACTGGCAAAACAAAGGTGTTCCCGTTGCACCCTCCAGCCCTGGCCATGACTTGTACAAAATGTTAATGTGTGTGTGTTCGCTTGAGGGACAGCAAAGCCTTTGTCATAGGTGCCATAGTCCGAGACATGCCGCCAGCCACAGTGCAGGTTCTACAGCTTCTGCCTGGGTTCCTGCTTTGTGGTGTGACACACCTTCAGACGCTATACATCATGAGCAGTGTCGGGTATTGAGAAGCAGGGCGCTATCCTGGGATTAAATCAAAATGCCGGAGGGCGGACTGGCGTACAGTATTAGGAGCAGGGCATGGGGCAAGCAACACTTTGAACGTAAGAGGGTGGGGAGCTTATGAGCAAAGTGGCAGGTGGTGCAACCAACAGTATGAACGCAGACCGAGAATCGGAAGTAGACCACAAAGCCATGCACTCCTATGGAGTACGACAACTCAAAAACACACAAGCAGGGCTGAGTGCCATCCCTCAGACTACGGATTACATTTTACTTTTGTTTTGTCCAAGTGATTTAATCGTAGCTTTAGAAAAACTACTAATGGAGTGAGGAGTGGGTGCAAACAGCAAAGCACACAAGGGCAGTCAAGGAAGAGAAGCAGGAAAAACACAAAAAAAAGCACTATAGAGCGAGCAGCTGGCGGGGAAGGGGAGAGAAATAGTGACTTAGGGCCATATGTATGAACACATTTTCCCATAGACATACAGTGGGTAAAAACCTTTGATACATCTGGCCCTTAATCCCATCAGAAGCAGCGGACGGGCACTGATTACGCTGAATTAATCTGTGCTTGGTCCGTGCTCCACAGCAAGCATCTGATGTGACGTTTGGGCTGGACTATCCAATTATGGACTTAGGAAGGAGCACAAATGGTAAGCAGTGGGTGGGCTCTAAACCTTTTTTGTAAACAACAGTCTCTCACAAGCCAGACGCAAGCCCCAGCGCATGGGCTCGCACTCTCGAACCTAAAAAGAGAAAAAAGTAAGAATGGGGACCAAGGACCAAGAGATGAGCAGAGGGGGGAGCAAGTACAAAATAGAGAGCATGCTGGAAGAGGATGAAATGAAGGAAGCTGGAGCAATGATGGGCAAGAGAGGAACAGTAGAATAAGATAGTGTCAAGGCAGGAATCGACAACACGAGCAGGCCCAATGAGTGGTAAATGCCAAACAAATAAGCATTGGCAAAAACAATAGATCTGGTTTGTAACTGAAAGTGAAAGCCACCCCTATCAGCTCTGCACACTAGGCCCACCATCTGCCTTTATTGTACTCTGCATCAGCCAAAGGCACAAGACTTTAATGAACAAAAAAACACAAAGATACCTTGGATAAATGGGGCATTAACAAGCTGTCGGAGTTTTGAAAAGGTGCAAATGTCACATTCTAGATGCAGCCTACAAGGCTATTGCTAGAGCACTCTTCTGACAACAATTAGCCCTTGCTGTAGGAGGCTTCAGTACTGTAGGTAGTTACTTAAGCTCCTTAGACACACATCCTTCAGATGGCAAGAATTAAGACACAAACGCCTCTTTAGCAGGGTGCAGTACCTTGGACCCCCTACAAACAGGCCCCGAGTCAGAGGTAAGTCCTTTCTGAAGCAGTGTGAGTTAGGTTTGATGGGCACTAGAGATCCCCAGAGCCTGAAAATAGTATTTATTAAAGAGTGTAAATTAGCTAAAAGGTTCTTGATAGATTCCCCTGGAGTCAGACAGATGGCCTGTCTACAATTACGATACACTACTACAATTTTTCAAGGTGTTACTGATGGCCATGATAGCCTTTTCAATATCAGGATACCACAGAGTAATAAATAGAGCAAGTGTTCTCAAATTTCTTTTGTTGAAAGTTGAAAGAAACTATTGAAAATATCGACTGCGCTTTTGTTTTCTGTAGACCAGTCCAGGGGGCGCATTGTCAACTTAAATTTGTATAATCACTTTCACAAGTTCTTTTTCAATGTGCTAAGGCTGGGTTGTCATGATAATAGTTATAATTGCTCCAAGTGCTTTTGTATCAGTTTTAGAAGAGATGGACTGACATTCTTAGCCACTGCAGCCACTTGCATGTACAAACTGAAGAAATGGAGCTGCCTTTTTTTCATTTCACATAGCAAGTTTTTCTTGTTTTGTTCTTGTTGAAGTTGGTTTTGAGTCAATCAGAGTCCAAAGCTTCCAATATTAACCCCCAGCCCCTGGAAGGATTTTGTTTGATATTTAACTCACTGCAACACTTCACTTGCAAGTGAAAGGCCTAATAAAACCATGGCAAAATGTTGACAGGCTTTTGTTTCCAGTAGGTTAGATCACAGAGAGGGTGTGTCTTTAATAAATGTACATACTCCCGTTCCCAAGTCCATACATTTTTGCTTGTTTTCTGTGTCCTAAGCAAATATGCTAATAATGGTTTGAGATGATAATAGACTCCATCTTAGGTCTAAGTGTATTCATAAATGCTTCAGAAGTTACTCTAACATTGGTAGCGAATTCCAGACACAATGACCAAGTTAACGCTCATCATTCTAGTCCTAGAAGCTTTCTGGCTGAGAAGTAAAGCCACAAGCGATACACCGCAACACTTGAGCTCAAGGGCCATGAAGGTGAGGAAGTGCTGCCATCACATTCCCACCCAGGAAGCCGAGGTCAGGCTGCACACTAGCAATGTGAGAACAAGAAGAAAGATGGAGATCAGAGCAAGACAAGTAGAGGAGGGAAGTGACTATGGAGGAAACATGAGGGCAAAGGCAAGGGGGAGAGAGAAGGCAGGAGAGTGAGGAAGAGTAGGAGTGAAAGTTGGATGAGAGTGGAGAACGTGGGAATTGACAAAAAGAAGAAAATAGAGAGAAAGTGAGAAGAAATAGTTCCCTGATTTCAGCAGTGGAAGGATGAGACTCATTTGATCAGAACACTTTGAAACTGAAATCTTTATGGGTGAGACAAACACAACAATAGGCAAGAAAGCCATTGTAACAGAAGCAGAAACTTGTTAAAACAGAAAGTTATCCAATCAAGAGGAAGGGGCTGACATAAACCACTCCTTAGGTATTTTTAATGTATTGGAAACATTAGGTCTATGACAGACACCTAAATTTGGTTGTAGGTGAGAAGAAAGAAAGAAAGAAAGAAAGAAAGAAAGAAAGAAAGAAAGAAAGAAAGAAAGAAAGAAAAAGGAAGGGAACAGATGGAAGAAGTACGATAATGGACAGAAGGGAAGAGAGAAATCTGTTCAGGGAAGAGGGAAGGGAAAGAGGAAGGAAGATGCCATGAAAGGAAGAAAGAGAGGGGGAAAGCCGGTGTAAAAAACAGATTACCATCAGTGGAAGTTCTCCAGGTTGTACTTTCTGATGTCACTGTGATGGATGATGTGGAAGAACTTGTTGGTTCTCATTTAAAGAGAACAGATTTAAAGCATTAATGTTATGAATGCGTTAAAACCATTACTAGGTACTCAGCACAACAGCCATAAGATATATTTCTCTCATATTGACATTGAGGTACAATGGAAGGACAGGAGAAGAAAGAAAGAGAGAGAAAGAGAGAAAAAAAGAGTGAAAGAGAAAGAAAGAGTGAAAGAGAAAGAAAGAAAGAAAGAAAGAAAGAAAGAAAGAAAGAAAGAGAAAGAAAGAAAGAAAGAAAGAAAGAAAGAAAGAAAGAAAGAGTGAAAGAGAAAGAAAGAAAGAAAGAAAGAAAGAAAGAAAGAAAGAAAGAAAGAAAGAAAGAAAGAAAGAGAGAAAATGAATGAAAGAAAGAAAGAGAAAGAGTGAAAGAGAGAAAATGAAAGAAAGAGAGAAAGAAAGAGAGAGAGAAAGAAAGAAAGACCTCTCTGTGCAAGTGAAGGTTTGTGACAGTGGGATGAAAGGATTGTGTCTGAAACAGGTGATCCATAATTGATGCTGTTGTGCTTGTACTTTCTAAAGTCACAGTGGTGGTTGTCCTCGAAGTAGGTTCTGTTGTTGTCAAATCAGGTTCCAAGAGAACACATTTAAAACATTAGTGTTACCAATGGGTTGAAATCATCTAGAGTAATTTGAAACATGTGACAGCTGTCACTTTGCAAATCAAACACATCTGCCTTAGTAAGGACTTTAAGTAGGAATGGTATTAAAGGAATAAACTATGTGAAAAGAAAGAAGTTAAGAAAACAATTAAAGAACTAAAATGAAAAAGGAAGCACTCAGGGAGCTAAGGTATGCTAAAAAGCTCAGGTACCTAGTACAGTCGATGTTGGGAAAGTTGTTGTCGTATTTGTACATGTTGTTGTCCCATTTGAGCAATCTGTAGAAATTGGCAGCATTGTCAAATTGGAGAACAGAAAACATTTATGACATAGCATTTTTGTGACAACTTTAAGATCAAAGTTTAAGAATACTTTATTGATTTTCTGCGGTACAACAGGTTACATTGATAATTCACTTTTGCAGCATACTCATCTCTTGTCCACATACTTTTTTAATCAATACATGTGCAGCCATTTTTTGCAAATAGTCCAAGACTTTGCAATGTCCTTCATGTGTGAAGTCGTTCAAATAACAAAATTATCTTTTTCAGACATTTATATACATAATTCTGGAAAACTCACAACAAAGCCAAAACCCACTTGAGATATTACTCAGATGTGTATGTATTATGCTACAATTACCAAAGGGGGTTGCCTCTTTTTCAGGATACCAAACCAATTTATTTAGCAAATTCCATGCATACTGTTGGTGCATAATAGCTTGTCTAACCTTATATTTAGAGCATGCATACCAGAGTAATATGAATATGACAACATTGCCAATTAATGCCTTATCTCTACTAAAGGTCAAGGAAGACAATTTTGGCAATCAGGTCTTTCCTGAGACTTTACTTTTGGCAGAAGATGGTTCTTGATTGTGCCTCTTTTAGTGCAGTATGGTATTTACCACATTTTGTATGAATTTGTGCTTTTCTCTATCATGTGTTATGCTACTGCCTTCTTTTTTAATTATATGTTGCATATTTCATAATATATATATATATATATATATATATTTATATATATATATATATATATATACACACACACACACACATACCATACTACCCTTCTGTTTTTTAATTCCTTCAATTAACAGTTATTAATATTAACAATTTGATGGTATTTAATTCAGAGACATTGAATTGATAGGAAGCTGAATTGGTCTTGTTGGAGTTCAAACTTGTGCCCTGCAAATATATTAATATCTCAGTGACATCCATTTAACTCAATGTGTTATTCTTAACAAGTTATGTTATTCTATTTTAAGAAAACAGATTGCTATGCTATGGGAGAGGCAGGCTACATTGTGTTGTAAACTGTTGCTGAGCTTCTACAACAGAGAATAATCTATCAGAGAAATCCCTGGCTTACTTTTGGTAGCTTGAAAGCATTGCTCAGTGTTAAACCTGTCAGCCCTAGGGTGGTCTTCCCCCAAATGTTTGCCTTTCCACTCCACTTTTTGCTGAAATTAGTTTTTGTCGGCCTTAGGAACCTGTGCACATTACCACTGCTAATCAGTACTAAAGTGTTTGTGTTCTCTCCCCTCAGCCTGGTCAAACTGGCTTACACCTGATTGGCATATTTAATTTACGTATAAGTCCTTTGTGGAATGATATATCATATACAAAAGGGCCTGTAATTTAAGTGCTACTAGTGGGCCTTCAGCACTTCTTGTGACAATCACTTAAGCAGCCCCTGAAAACATGTCCAAGGCATGCCATTGCAGCCTGAATGCAGTTTTTAAACTGCCAAACCGACTTGGCAATATAACCCGCTTGCCAAACTTTAACCTATGCTTTTATTGCAAAAATGTCATCTCTAAGGTAGGACCTAGGTAGCCCATAGGGCAGGGTGCATTGTAATTAAAACATTGGACATGCACTGTTAAGTTTTACATGTCCTGGTAATGGACACATTTTAAATTACTTTCTTACTACTGTGATGTCAGCATCTATAAATTTGGGGTACTAAATCTTTAAATCCACCTTCAATTCTTCATTTATTCTCATATTCTAAGGATTCAGCTTCAAATCCCTGTTAATTATGCACCTCCCAACAGTTAACATGGTACCAGGGAGTTTGTAATGAGGCCTATTTGTTTCCATGTAGTGCTAAATTTGATGACAGAGTACCTAAAAGGAGAACGTACACAATTTAATAACACCCTTCTGGTTACAACTTCTATTGCTACACAAAATGCCAACAAAATATAGAGGACAGGACAGTAGATCCTACATATTAATGTATTTGAAGTGTTGATTATGTAATATTGATGAAAACTAAGTAGCATATATGTTCTGCCAGAGGCAATGGCAACAACACAGGAAACATACTTGGTTGTCTCTAAGGGTTGTGTTGATTCCGATAGTTAGATCCACAACATCAAAATTGTGTAATTAAGTATGTTAGTAAAACTGCAAACACTAACCAGATCAATCCAAATTCATTAGAATCTGTACTTATTGCCACGCAGGAGAAGATATTTAAAGGTACATGTAAAAATTATCCCATTTTCGTCATGGTGCCCTAATGTTTTTTGCATAGGTGGATTTGCTGGCTTTAGGACAGCTAAACAGTAGTAAAGTGACTGTGCGTAAAAATAGAACATGTGCTGTACATTGGAATTCGATATATGGCCAAGTTTACTTCCATGTAAGTCCACTGTAATTTGTGCCTGAAGGGCACCTGAAGCAATGAAAGCTAAATGCCATATGATAACTGCAGTATATATTTACACAACCTACATATGTAACAAGCTAACATTTCTGTCAAGAAATGTGCTCTGACTAGGCAACATTTTAAATGCACTGCAGTGATACATGGCATGAGAAATGTATTTGACATATAGGAAAGGTGTTTTTACTTATTCATAAGTCACCCTTAAATTGAGCCTTTTACTCATATAGAGCCTATAGGGCAGGGAGCTAATATATAGCAAAAGGGTGCATTACCTATTGGGGTTAGTGTGCCCTCATAGTAAAATAAAATCCAAAAGCTATTTCACTTTGGATGGAGTGGCTAGACCTTTCCTTTTTAGGCCTAAGGTGGATTAAATATTTCTATTCTACATTTGCTTAGGAAAGGCTGGAAAACTATCTCCTATTAGGAAATAGCAAAACAGGTTTCAAAGTTATTTAATGCTATGTTTTTAAATTTTGATTTAATGGTGATATCAGATTTGTGGTAATGTAAACGAAAAAGTAACTTTATAATCATGTACCTTAGGTTGCCAGAGCAAGAACAAACTTAAAACCAGATCTGTCATGCATCACACCTCCAAAACCAAAATACATATCCTGGTCTGTGAAAGTTAATGACCCTGGCTCAAAGATTAATGGCCTGCTTTTAAGTCCAGTAAAGTTCAATGGGTGTTAATTTTGACCACCTTACAGGGATTAGCTAGTTGAGAGTGGACAGGAGCAATTGGCAGAACGAAGAGCAGCTTTAGAACACCTCATTAGACTTGGAGATGACAGGGAGGGCTTCTCCTATTCAATCCTGGACCCTTGTGGTCAACCAGTCTCCAGCCACAGCAGTGTGAAGATTCTGTCTGGTGTCCTAGGCGGTCGTTGTTAGAGCGTTACATTGGTAGTCACCCGGGACTGTTGATGCTCTAGCTCGAAGTGCAGATGTCACGTTGCTACTCGTCGCTGGCAGTTGCTGTAACACAGACTTGTGTTCACCAGAGCTTTTCGTTGACGTTCATCACAGGCCCCAAGATCCCAGTGTGAACAGGCCCGTCGGAGATTACGTAGAAATCAAAACTTTTGGATTTCTCTTTTTCTTCTCAGGGCGGACTCTGCTGATGCCAGGCAATGGCTCAGGACCTTGGGAGACACCTCTTGGTGATCAGGAACTCCCTCTGGCTGGGGCCAGGAGGGCTCAGGCAGGTTCAGTAGCAGGTCCCGGGAGGTCCAGTGCAGCAGATCAGCCGGGCAGTGGTAGGGAGGCCTCTATAGCTTGTTGTTTCCCTGTAGTTCAGGTAGGAGGTCAGCCAGCTGACCCCTGGAGTCACTCAGGTAGCCTGAGATGAAGGGAGGAGGTCTAGTCTTCCTTCTCAGAGAACAGGGCAGGTCTCAAGCAGCAGGACAGTCCTTCTTCTATGTCCAGGAGTGTACTGAAGAGTTGATTTGAGGGTCACATATTAATACTTAGTACCGGCTTGGAAGTTGGAGAAATGTCTAGATTTCTGCCACATCTTGTTCTGGAATTTCCTTCATTCCCGTTCCAAGGCTTCAAGTCGTCAGGGGTTCTTTGTGTACTGAGGAAGATCCTTTGAATTTTAATTGGGGCAGGGGAGAGTCTGCCTCTCGCATCCTTGTGGGATGACCCATCCTGACAATATCTAGACCCCCTTTATTTCACTGTCCGGGAGGAATACACAAAGGCTAACTGCCAACTACGCTCTGCCATGTGACCCAGAATACACGCTCTAGGCACCAATGGGTTAGGACAAGAAAATGTCAACTTTGTAAAAGTGGCATATTGCGATCTATGGCTTACAATCCAACTTCACCATTAAAGAGAACTTTAAATTTCCATTCATTTGGATGTAAACAGCATATCTCTATATGTTCCAAATCTAAATTTAGCACCCATTTAATGTGACAGCTTAACCTGGTCTCAGTCAGTGGGAGACAGGGAGGCCTTGAAGCAGTGAAAAATTACCTTAGCGGTTTTCCATTGACTGGACATGAAAAATCTTAACTGCACACGTCTTACATTTTAAAGAGAATGCACCCTGCCCTATGAGCCTTCAGGGCCTATCTTAGGGGTAACTTATAAGTATTAAAGAGGAAGGTTTAGGTCCTGGGAGAAAGGTTATTTTGCCAGGTTGAAATGTCAGTTTCCAAGTGCACCATAGCCTGCAGTGGCAAGCCTGAAACATGTTTTAAAGGGCTACTTTAGTGGGTGGCAGAATAGGTGGCCCTGTTCACATGTAGTACCATTCACAAGAGACACTAGAGACTGCCACATAAATTAAATGTACAAATCAGTTATAGACCAATTGCATCATGTTTTAGGGAGTGAGCACAAACACTTTACCACTGGTTAGAAGGGAAAAACTGCACAGACTCCCAATGCCAACAAAAACGGGTTTAGCAATGGAAGGCAAAAATAATCTCGGGGTGACCCTGCAAAAGGGGCATGGTCCAACAACATTTAATGGGGGTTCCATAGGTTGCCTGGTGTGTCACCCTCCTTCAAACGATGGAGCATCAGTGTTTGAATGTGAGCTGAGTGCAAAACGTGGAGAATGTCAGTTCTTAAGTAATTTACAATAATAGAGAAGTGTAGATTTCTTTCATATTCGTAAAGCTCTGCGCCATTAATAGCACGCATCACTATTACCAGCACTCAGGAATCTGGAAACAAGGATAGAATGAGGAAAGGTTAAGGCACAGGATTTCCTGATATTGAAAGATGGAATGCGTTCAGTGGCTTCAATTAAACTGGGGAATATGTATTTACCCCTACAAATCTTGCACATTTTCTGAAATTCGCAATACTTTTATTTTGAGAAATTTTGTAAGATGCTACTAGTGAGAAAATATGAGTGTTTTTTTCCCTGCGTTAGACTGGTTTGAGCAGAAAATGTATTGCCTGAACAGTAAAATCCTGGCTGAGAGAAATATTCTGATTAAACCAGTCTGCTGCCGGTATTTCGGGTGACTTTCAACACAACGTATGCCCTTGTATTATATTTCCACTCGAGACACTAGAAAGTGCATTTCATAAAAGTGCACATAATTGTGCATAATTTTCATGAAACGCTACAAAATTTTACAAAACAAATGTGATTTTTGTCACCCTCAGTCATTGCACCAGGATTTGGTTACGCGGCTGTGCCAGAGAGCTGGTGCGCATCACTTTGCAAAGGCGGAGCTGGAATCTACACTTCGCTGTTTTGCAGCTGACAGAGGTGGTCACACAAGGGTGGGGCTGGTGTTCCTGACCAGTTCTCACTAGTCACTAGTTTCTTTCCACCTCTGTGTCACTTTGATGCACCAAACTATCCCTTTGTGATAGTAAAACATCCTGTTTCGAAGCCTGTGGTGGACTGACAGTTTCAGCAGTAGTGGGTCTTAAAATCACATAAATCTGCAGAGCGACCGGTTGTGAATTCGATTATGGTGCAAGAAATAGAGGGGCTTCGAGGACTGGCGTAGGGCAGCGCAGCAAGACTTCTTACAGGGCTGCCCTACGCCAATGTGAAGGCGCAGTAATGCACCGTATTCATGCAATAGGTGCATTCCTGTCATTTCCCCCACGCTGGTGCCACAATTGGCTGCCTAGCGCCAATGCAGGCACCCTTGCACCATGGTGCAAAGGAACACCTCCCCGGCACAGTGTAAAGCAATGCAGCGATTTGCACTGCTTTGTCCCACTCCATATCTATGAGACCGTGCAAAGCCACCATAGATGTGGTTGAGAGGCTTGCGCTGCTAGAACGTAAAAAAAAAGTGACGCTCCAGCGGTGAAAGCCGCTCATGAATATGTCCCAGGTTGTTCCGGGGAGAGGATCGGGGTCGCAATAGCATCAAACACGTCGCACCATGTAGTTAATCTCACACATTCCCCATCATATTTTGTTCATTAACTAACTAGCTTTTTTACCACTGGTCTCATCACCCGCATGCGGCACAATTTATTGTCCTTAACGTAGTTTAAAGTTGTAAGAGAACTCTACACTGCACTGCTGTGCTGTACACAAGTCAATATTACCCCATTCAATGGGGCTACTGTCTGTCTCCTCCTTATACTTTTTGGAAAATGTCAATTAAAGATAAAAAAAAAACTAACTGCAAAATAAATTCAAGGAAGGACTTTCCTAAAAAATACCTCTATGTTTTGTTCAGGTGTAAGAAGGGCTATCAATCACACTGCTGAGGAATTTTGTGAGTCCTAATGCCGGGCGACACAAAAGCAAAGGGTTGTGACATGTGAGGAAATTCTTTGCAAATGAATAGCAAAAATGAGTAGCATTGTTCTTGTGAACTTAATGACACAGCAACAAAGTGACAGAAATGACAGGGGAATGGCACGCGGCCCCCTTCCCTACCAGCTGAGCCACCGCCACATACAGTCCGGGAACATTCCAGAAGGGCACCATGCATTTATTTTTGTGACCTTCCCTTTGTCTCAGCTGGAGTGTTGATTATCTAATTGCAGCCTTTCTCGTAAGTTAGGGTTACTTAAGACTATCTAGTGGGGCGTGCTACATACAGGACAATGGGAAGTATTTGAAGACATGCAGCAAGTTATCACTGCTAGTGGTGTCTTTAAATGGTTAAAAGAGAAAACAACCTAAAGAAAGAAAGATTCGTTCTCAGGGGGACTGGACTTTACTCTGCTTGAAGAATTGCAAACAGGGGCGGTCCCTCAGCTATGGCGGCTGAGGGTCCTCCTCCATCACCCCCGCTGAAAGGAGGAAGCAGGGAAAAATAAAAATAAAATGATAATAAAAGCATTTTATTATCTTTTTATTTCTCCACTTAGGTAGGGTAGGACGGGGCCAGCATTCTCCGCATCCCAGGGGTTGGGGGAAGGAGTGCTGGGTGCACTCCAAGTGCACGTTGGTTTGGCCGGCTGAACAAGGCTGGCCAAACTGACATACGCACTTAGAACACTGCACCCAGCCCAAGTGCAGACTCCCACTTCCTCCCTGAGAGGCATTTCAGACCATTCAGGCCAATACCGGCACTTCTTTCATGCTGTGTACCAGCATAAAAGAAACGGCTGGGTTGGGAGCGGCAGAGGTGAGGTAGTGCGGCCTTGCAGGTAGATGTTCTTTTTTTTTTATTTGTCCCCCCACCCGGCTCTGCTCGCTGCTTCACCAGCCTTTCCTGCCAGCAGCCGCCCCGGACTGAAAGGCTGCTTTATGCAAAGGAAAAAATGTATCAGCAATAGATTTATCAAGAGTGGTCAGCTGCTTATGTCATTGGGGTACTCACTCTAAAAAATGACTGTTCTGCACTACGTTCAGCCTCGCAGTATGGCACAAAGCCAAGCCAGCAGAGTGTAGCAAAGCATTTGAAGTCGCGGTACAACCTCCACTTCAAATTCCTATGTTTATACAATGGCACCTGGGTCATACATGTAAGATGTGTGCTTCAAGTTACAACATGCTTGTCACATGTATGTTTATCAAGCGATATACTGCCTGATCCCCTTGCTTGCATCAATTTCACTTTTTTAATATTTGTTATTTTATCTTTTTTTTTTAAGCAGGATAATATAGTAAAAATGTGTGAATCTAATGTGTGTCTGCCATGTACAGAACCACTGTACACAATCATTTAGTTTAATATCCGATTTCACTTGCTAAACACTTGGGAGATTTTTTACAACCCCTTTGGTGCCAATGCGTCACTTTTTATGACACACTGGTGGCATATCTACTGGGCCACGCAGAGCCACTTTGCATTGCTTTTCAAGCCTTGCAGATATGGTGTAGGGCAACACAGCGCAAGTCTATGAGTTGCCTCACACTGTGTCACTGGGTGTTCCATGAGTGTTTTCTCATGCAACACCCATGGGTTTTGATGCATTCCCAGATTTACAAGGATGTGTAAATCTTGAAATGCGTCAAAACCATACGCCTCCCCAGGGGAGACGTAGCGAGGAGAAATATCTTTGTTTCTTCCTCTTTCCATGTGTGCTACATTCCGCAGCACACATACAAAGAGGAAAAGCCTCCATGTATTGTATTTGTGCAGGAAGGAAACAATCCTGCCTACAACGCAGACACCATGGTGGAGAGGGCCTGAGTTGGCACTAGGCCCCAAATTGTGCACCAGCACTGGCTGAAAGGACAGGATTGCACCATATCTCATAAAAACAGTGCATTCCTGCCCTTTTGAATTTGGATAGGGTAGCACAGCAAAAACACTTGGGGCCCTCCCCTACGCCAATTTGTTGCAAATATGCCCCTTTAGGCAAAACCAGACCGCTCTGCTTTGGTAGACCTGGTTATCTGCCCAAGACTGTGTTTTTTGCACAGGTTTTGAAGTGTAGTTCTGGAAAAAATTAAGAAATTTAATTCTTGCCTGCAAAACTATACATGTCTTTATTTTTACATAGAAAAACAGGTCCAGGCAGTGTGAAAACCAATAGGTCTGGCTTATTTTACACGTTCACCCTTCCTTGTGAGCGCTTCAATGACAGATGCTGAATTTACTCAGCCTTCGAGCAAGCAGGCCGAGGCCAACGCTGCCCCAGGCGACTGAATAATATGGGTGTTCAGAACAGATTAGTAAAATAAACAGTTCTGTTGGAAAGCCTAATTATATTTGAATTGCTTTTGATCCGCCTTTGACAATTATTATAAATACAGCAGCTTTCTGGATCACGCCTGCCAAGTTTTAAAGAGGTTAAAAGGTCAAAGGTTAAAATTGGTAAAACCAATAATGGAATGTGGCAAAGTATTGCAGCAGCGTTTTTCCCTCTCTACCTGCGATGCAGAATGCAGCAGCCATAGAAAGACGAAATAGCGATGAGAAATTAACATATTTCTCAGTTTTAAGCCTCTGTTGGGAGCGCATACCATATGGCACATTCCAAGGTCTACTATTCTTAGTAAATCTGGTAATGTGCCAACATCCATGGGTGGATGGTTGGGAATGCCCACGCTCCAGCCATGGAACGCCTTCCCAACACGGAGTAACTCAAGGCAATGACTTGCTCTGCCTTACGTTATTCTAGATTTAACAAGCTGAGGAGAGCCATGCAAGGTGGCTTTGCGTGGCTTAGTAATTTTGACTTAAGGGCTTGAGTTGTCTTACGTTGCCTTGCGTTCTACGACGACAACGCAAACCCTTGGTAAATCTGGGCCATGGGTTGTATCTATGTTTCCCTTTCTGGGCTGCTGAGTTTGGAGATGAGGGCAGACAATATTCATGTGTGCCTCCTTTAAGTTCCCGCATCTGCCAAGACAATCTGCCAAAGTAGTCACTGATTGTTCTTTCAAGTGAGACATGTCGGACTGGTTGGTCAGCAGTGGGTAGGAGCCCCCGTTCTCCTGGTCCCCGACGCAGGGGGTTGTATGTCGGAATATCGCATGGCTTTACCACGCATGCCTTTACATCGTGGTCATTACAACTAATGCGTCTTTACCACGCATTCTTTTACCACACATATTGTTACAACAACATTCCTTAGGGAAAGCGTTTGACTTTAGAGAGGTGTAATTTACTATTCCAACTCCAGTCTGTGCATCAGTGTGCAGAGCATTGGACTTTCAAGTCTAATGCTGCTTTCCCTAAGGCATGTCACTGTAACTAACTGCGTGGTGAAGGAGTGTGTGTTAAAGATGCATTCGTTGTAACACTTGTGATGTACCGCCGTGTGCGGGTCAGGCCGCATTGTGAGTGCTGTTCCCCGTAGCAGGGTAATCCTGTGCCAGACTGAATTTGCATTGAGTTGTGGTGCTTACAGTTGTGTATATCTGTAGCCACAATGAATGACCATGCAACTCTGAGACAGACACCGGTGGCTGCTGGGCCAGTCCGATCAGCTCCCGCATTCGTTTGTGCTGAACGTCATAATACACAGGTAGTCTACGTCTCTCTGAATCAATGATTTCTCTCGGATGTTCTATTGTTAAGCAATAGAAAGCTCAATTCCTTTGTTCATGAGAACTCAAATAAGAATTACAATGTAGTCTGCAAGCCACTGATAGGCCAGCAGGCCATGAGCCTTTCTGCAGGACAACTGACCATGCCTGCTGCGCCCATCGGATATAGACCTGCCCTCCAAATGGATGATTTTTTTTTTTTTTTTTTTTTTAAAAGGTACCCAACCATGTCCTTCTCACTACTTTATTATTATCACCCCCAACACTACAAATTCTTCTGCCCTGATGAAGGCTCCTGATTTATTCTCCTATGGTTGAAACATAAACTAGGTACAATTACATTGTTTGGGCCAAGGTTAGACCTGTGACTGTCACAAAAAAATTCGGACTAACCACTATGAATGCTCTTCCAGTCTTTGGTGTTGACATAAAAACAAATTATATTTTCACACTCCTCACTAAATGTTCAATGCAATCTCTTTTGTTTTTGCAGTAGAAATATCTGTGGATTGCTACTTACACGGAATTCCTGTTCTTCAAGTTAATCTGAAAAGATGTGAAAATGTGTTTTTGGTAGCAATTTCGAAGGGTTAGAAACACATCATATACTTGATTTAATTTTTAAATGTTTTCGAAATCACAAATCTCGGCTGTATTGATTTCCAGTACTTCTATTGTGTAACAAAAATTATGGGTGCAATCATCAATTCTACACATCTAAGGCACAGAGAAAATATAAACGTCAGACAGGAGCCTGTGTTCAAAAAGCTGTTCAAACTACTGACCCAACTTTAGGCAGAAGAATAGCTGAAATGATGATTCATTCATAGTTGAAATTATGATTCATTTACTAACTGAGCCGTGTAGCTGCACAAATGAAATACTATTCACTATTAGTGTAATAAAAAAATAAATAAGAGAAAACAGAGTGAAGCCCCAAGGGATGTCCATAAGGATGAGCTGCCACTGTGCACTTGGCACTGAATTTGCCCCCTCTGAGACCAGGGGTAGCAGAATCCGTGCCAGGGGTTGCAAGGGGCGAGAATGTAAATGAGGTCCATGACTGCGCAGTGCAGACTGGAATCTGAGAAGCAGTCCTGGGGGTGGTGTGCCCGCACAGAAACTGGTTTGAATACTGGCAGGAATCCTCCATCTCCCACCTTCCAGGACTGATACTTTAAGTAATAGCAGCAGCCGGTGTATATAATGCTGAAAAAAACTGAAACATGTGTGCCTCCTAATAATCACTAACTTTAACCCAGAAACACTTTTGATAAAACCCTGTAAACGTGCTCCAAAGATTAGAAGAGGGCGATAGGGGGCATTTCAACTAAGAACTTTAGTGGGGACCTTAAACAATTGCAAACTACTGCCAACCTTGGCATAGAGAGCATTAGTGCGGTCAAACACTTTCTTAGGGTCAAAACTTGGTGCACTGACTGTGAACACTTCCTAAGGGCAGGAATGGTCCATATTTAAGCTATGTGGCGCATTCCTGTCCTTTCCCACTGCGCTGGTGCCATTTTGCCTGCCATAGTGCCCACACATGCACCCTTTAACCATGGTGCAAGGGTGTCTGCGTTGTAAGCAGGATTGTTTTTGTGCAGGATGCGACACCTTCCGGCAATAAAACAATCCTGGTATGCTTCTTCCTCTTTCCAAGTGTGCTGCGTGATGCAGCACATATGAAAAGTGGAAAAAATAAGGAGAAATACTGATATTTCTCCTTGTTGGGGTTCCCCTGGGGAGGAGTAAGGTTTTGGTGCATCTCCAGGTTTACAAGGCCTAGTAAACCTGGGGCAGCGTCCAAATCCATGAGTGTTACATGGGTACACCCACCGCAACATCAATGGAACACCTCCCTGGCGCACAATAAGTTGAGGCAGCGACTTGCTCCATATCTACGAGGGCATTCAAAGCCACGCAAAGTGGGTTTGCGTGGCCTCATAGATATGGTGAAACGTTTACACTGCCAATGCATCACTAAAAGTGACCCAACTGCATGCAAGCCTCTCATAAATATGGTTTTAATTTGGCGGCGCTAGTAACACACTTTATTTTGTTAAGAACTTGGGCCCATATTTATTAGATTTTGGTGCAGGGCAGAGCGGCAAGTCACCTTGCTGTGTTGCCCTGCGCCAAATGGAAAGGGCAGGAATGGTCCATATTTAAGCAATATGGTGCATTCCTGTCCTTCCCCACTGTGCTGGTTCTATTTTGCTTGCCATAGTGCCCACACAGGCACCCTTAAACCATGGTGCAAGGGTGTCTGCGTTGTAAGCAGGATTGTTTTTGTGCAGGAGGAGACACCTTCCTGCAATGAAACAATCCTGGGAGGCTGCTTCCTCTTTCTACTGTGCTGCATGATGCAGCACATATAAAAAGTGGAAAAAATGAAGAGAAATGCACATATTACTCTTCATTGAGACCCCCCTGGGGAGGGGTAAGGTTTTTGTGCATCTCCAGGTTTACAGGTGCCTGCAAACCTGGGGCAGCGTCAAACTCCATGGGTGTGGCATGGGAACACCCACTGCAACGTCCAGGGATCACCTCCCAGGTGGAGCGTACTGTGGGGCAGCGACTTGCACTGTTTTGCCGTACCCCATATCTACAAGGCCATTCAAAGCCTTGCAAAGTGGTATGCGAGCCTCATAGATATGGTTGAAAGGTTTACACTACATCACTAAAAGTGACCCAACTGCACGCAAGCATCTCATAAATATGCCCATCCTTTTTAGTGGCTAGAACTGGCTCTCAGGAAAATAGTGCAGTTGCACCCTTCCACGTGGTTAAAACTTAAGGCCAGGGGTGGGGATGGAAGCAGTAAAGGCAGCTCCCACTTCCTTGTGGATAGGGATAGTGCTGGGGACTGTAGTGCCCAGTGCAGGCTTACACTCAGGCCTGAACTTGCGCTGGTGCCAGCAGCTCACATCCTTGTGGTTAGATTCACGTCTGGCACGAGGACTAGGGCACTAGTGTCAGTGCACTCATACCTTTGGTCACAGCTGGTGCCAGCTGCTCACATCCTTGTGGTTAGATTCACGTCTGGCATGAGGACTGGGGCACTAGTGTTGGTGCACTCATACCTTTGGTGCCAGCAGCTCACATCCTTGTGGTTAGATTCACGTCTGGCACGAGGACTAGGGCACTAGTGTCAGTGCACTCATACATTTGGTCACACCCAGTGCCAGCTGCTCACATCCTTGTGGTTAGATTCACGGCTGGCACGAGGACTGGGGCACTAGTATCGGTGCACTCATACCTTTGGTGCCAGCAGCTCACATCCTTGTGGTTAGATTCACGTCTGGCACGAGGACTAGGGCACTAGTGTCAGTGCACTCATACATTTGGTCACACCCAGTGCCAGCTGCTCACATCCTTGTGGTTAGATTCACGGCTGGCACGAGGACTGGGGCACTAGTGTCGGTGCACTCATACCTTTGGTGCCAGCAGCTCACATCCTTGTGGTTAGATTCACGTCTGGCACGAGGACTGGGGCACTAGTGTCGGTGCACTCATACCTTTGGTCACACCCGGTGCCAGCTGCTCACATCCTTGTGGTTAGATTCACGGCTGGCACGAGGACTGGGGCACTAGTGTCAGTGCACTCATACCTTTGGTGCCAGCAGCTCACATCCTTGTGGTTAGATTCACGTCTGGCACGAGGACTAGGACACTAGTGTCAGTGCACTCATACCTTTGGTGCCAGCTGCTCACATCCTTGTGGTTAGATTCAGGGCTGGCACGAGGACTAGGGCACTAGTGTCGGTGCACTCATACCTTTGGTCACAGCTGGTGCCAGCTGCTCACATCCTTGTGGTTAGATTCACGGCTGGCACGAAGACTGGGGCACTAGTGTCAGTGCACTCATACCTTTGGTGCCAGCAGCTCACATCCTTGTGGTTAGATTCACGTCTGGCACGAGGACTAGGGCACTAGTGTCGGTGCACTCATACCTTTTGGTCACACCCGGTGCCAGCTGCTCACATCCTTGTGGTCAAATTCAGAGTTGGCCTTAGGACTCAGGGCACTAGTGCAAGTGGATCATTATGTGTGGTTAGAATGGGCACTAGTGCATGAACGCACTATTTTGACTTGTGCCCACCGCAAACGTACCTGGCCACAAACCCAGCAAGGACGCCACATACTGTGTGCAGGAACGGGGCACCCAACCTTGGCAGAGTTGGCCTTCTGCCTTTCCAGACTAGGGGATGGCGGCCCTCTGTAAGGGTGAGTATGCTGAGTCCACCGGTCTCCATTCAAGGAGGGTCGACCTGTCACCCTAGACAGTGACACCCACCCCTGGGTGGGGCCGTCGGGGGCGCCTAGAAGGGGAGGAGGTACACGTCTGCATGGCAAGGGTCTCACCGTAGATACACTTTGTAAAAGTGGGATTTCATTAAAAGATCTCATTGCCCTAAAGTGCTCTGGAGAGAACCCCGCACACGTATGAACCAGGCGTGGCCGGCTTTAGCGCTTGTGGCTCTCGGTGCGACAATCTTTTTGGCGCCCCCTCCTCATAACCTCCTCCTCAGATTCCCTTACTACCACTGGGCAAAAGTGCCCCTCATCTCTCCATAGCCCCGCTCACACACACATTTCATTTGATTTAAAGCACTGGTAAAGGCTGGCTTTACTAATAAAAATATGTATAAAATATATATATATACCCAAAGGAACCTTTTTTTGCAACATTGGGAATAGATCATGAAAGACTTGGGGGAAATGTAACATTCTAATCTATTTTGTGCACTTTGCATGCAGCTCTTTAATGACAGTCACTGTTCTATATTAGGGTTGTATCTTGTAACTGCGGTGACAAAACGATCTCTGTCACAAAAGCAGTATCCCCCTGAGCTACCCGCAGAAAATGCAGATCAGATCTTTGCAGCAGGTGTATTAACTCTCTGCGCTACATTATAGAGAGTCATAAACTGCCACTAGAGAAAATGGATCATTCTCTTGTAGGAACATTAAACAAAGGAGTTATCTTGACCGTTTTGGTGCCTCCTGAAAGCTGGACGCACAAGGAACTCTGCAGCAGTTTGTTTGTTTTTAAATCGTAAGTTTTTGCTGAATACAGCTTTCCCCCCTTGGGGTCAGTGCCCACCCTTCAGGTCAGCACCCCCGTTTCCCCAAAGCGGGCATGTGTCTCACCATAGTTAAACTTCGTAAAAATTGGATTTCATTAAAACATGCCATTATCCTGAAGTGCACTTGAAAGAATCATTCACACATAAGAACTAGATTGATTTTTTTTTAAAACGTTTAATCACTTGACTTTATGTGCCGCATTAAAATTGAGAACCGTTACAAGAATTGGAAAGAAACGCATGGACGACGAAAACCACCACATAGAAGCCTCCAGAAAGCGTAGAGTGTCGGTAAACACAACTACCGACCTGACGAAAAATAAATCACAGGGGCTCTGTTAAAAAGTTGGGGTTCTCCGGGGATGGTTTTTTAAGAGGTAAGTCCTGATGGGAGTGACTTAAGTGAGGCAGTAGATGGTCCCTTTTGTGTTCACTGGTCACTATCTGGATGAGGGTGCCTGGCCCCTGCACACAAACACCCGCGGACTCCGGACAGCCCCCCCCCCCCCCCCCGTCCCCTCCCAAGCTCTCCCGGAACACCCATAGCTGAGCTGACTCACAGATGATGGTTTTATTGATGTGTCAGCAAGGGTCAGAGGTGAAGGGAGTGCGAGGAAGGGGTTAAAAGGGTGTGATAATGAACCGCTAAAACCACTTTAAATTGGCCAAACCGGCAGCAGGATGAGATGGGCGAAGCTGTTGGAATAAGTTTAATGCACACACCTCCATGCGCCCCTCAGAATGCTGGCGCCCTGGGCCTGGGCCCAGCTCGCCCATGCTAAAGGTCGGCCCTGCATACTTTTATCCAATGACGTTTCTTACCTGTCGTTTGTCCAGTAGCGCTGGCTAGCAGCAGGGCGATGCCCAGCAGGGCCGCTCCGTCACCCCCCATGTCCAGCCCCGCTAGCAGTTCATGGGTGTCAGTCTAGCGGCTAGAAGTCCAGGCAGGTACCAGCGTGTGTCCTCTCAAGCAGGTGCACTGTGCGGCTCTCCTGTCGGTCAAGGTCACCTCAGTGTTGCAACAGGAGGAAGGCGCACGAGAAAGGATGAAACAGGTTTGGGGTGGGGGGGTGGCATCCAGGTTACAACTCTAAACAATACCTGACAGTGTCACACATTGGTCGCCATCGCGTCCCCGCCCTCGGCCCGGAACTGCAGGGAGACAGGTTGTTGCACATTTCTGCCCCCTGCCCAGTACATGTGCCTGCTGCCGGCCCCTTGGCCCCCTCTGTGACGTGGGGCACACCTGCTCCCCGGCCGTACCCACTTGTGGCTTTATTTTTTAAAAGCGCAAAGCGCCTCGCAACGATTACTAACCAGCACACCCTGCTCATGGATCTACTCACAGTTTTCAGTGAAGAACGTTATTACTCGGGCAGAACTCCGATTATAATTTTTTTTAAAAGGCGAAAGGCCCAACATCATACTACACAAGGGAGAGAGACAACTCCTGAGGCCCTGACTGTCTAGAAATGCTGTTTATCTGCCAGGAGAGGCATTACACTGACCTTGGAAGCATGAAGGCTGAATTCAGCAGGCCATGGAATGCAAAGAACACAAAAATCTCAGCAGCGACTGCTTAACCGACTGTGCTTTAGTATAAAACACACACACTGTTTTCTTGCTAAAATCCAGCACATTAGGAGCTGTGTCCCCTAAAGTGTGACCTGGAGTTGCTAATTTAGGACGGTGGGAGGATCACACAAGCTTTGTGACTGGGGCGTGGTAGTAAATTGAGGCACTGCTCGGTACTAATACCTTTAACTGCCACATTAGCCAGTAAGGTTACCGGTGGTGGTAATTTCAACGCCCGAACCTTAAATAAAATTCATAAGCAGGATCCTTCTCTGAGAACGAGGTTTTACCTATTTCAATCAAGGGAAAGCACATCACGAAGGTGGATAAATTCTCATATTTAGGGGTGACATTTGGCTCAGTCAGCACTTTGTGACTCTGCACTTCTCACCATTTTGTTGGGGCTGTGCTCGATCTCGCAAGGAACATTGGGGGTACAGCCGTTCGGAATTTCATCGAAATCTAGAAGCGTAAATGTCTGCAAGCTATGACCCACAGGGTTGCTATTTGGGGTCACCACGATTGTTCCCCGTCAAACAAGGGATAACCTTTAGGACGCCAGTCATCGCATTTAAGGCGCTGCATGGGACTGGCCCAGACTATCTGCGTAAACATCTCACCTGGTATCAACTTAAAAAAACTCTAAAGTCAGGATCACAGGACAACGGTAGGGTACCTCCCTTCCAGCGCCCCACTTGTGTGTGTGTGGTGGGTGGGGGAGGAGTGGGGGGGGGTGTAGAAGTTTCGTCAGATGCTCAGCCCTGCAATGGAACAAACTTCCCATCCACTAGAAGTCAGCCATCTCTCTCGCTTCCCTCAGAAAGATGCAGAAAATATGGATGTTTTGTTCCTATCCGGACTAGGTTTCCTCTACTTTGGCAGGCTTACATAGCGCCAAGACGCCCTTGGGCATTTGAGCGCTCTATTCATTTCTCTCATCATCTTCTAACTGACAGCAAGAGGAGACGCTGTTTTTCAGATGGCTTGTAGGCTTAGCTCCATATAGCCCTGTTACTTTCTCCATGAGGAGCTGGGCCTTAACTACTTTGAAGGTCACATAAACTTGCCCCCTACTCCTCTGTATGGGAAAGGACGCTGCTGATAAAATTAAGCTTAGGCAGAACTGGATGCCACTGTTGCTGTCCCTTGGGTCAATTTGAGGCGTGGCCCAACTTAATTTGCCCATGTGATGAAGCATTCCACCCCAATCCATTCTACCTTCTCATGTAAATATCACCAACCCTTTAAACACAGATATTTATCACCTACTCCTAAAATCCACGGATTTTATCAGGATAAACCTGCATTTTATTTTTTTATCCTGCTGCCCAATTCAGTTGTCTATTATTCGGTGGCGTGATGTCTAAAAATTGCTATTTTCCCGCCAAAATGAGTGAATTTTAAAACTTATATATTTGATTGTAATCAGTGATAGACAACCTGCTTGTCCCTTTTTCATCCAGTGCATTGTGGCCCATATTTATCAGGTTTTCAAGCAACACAACTCAGCAAGCCACTTTGATGCACTGCATGAAGGTAAAAAGACAGGAATGCGCCATAATTTCCATTATGCAGCCCACTGTGCAACGCTGCCTGCGTTTTGATTTTGTGCTTGGCAGGTAAACCATCTATTTAATCTCACTCTTCGGCTTTCGCAGAGATACAAACGCCATAACTGAGCTTCATATCCCTTTATTTTAATTTCTCTGCTTGTGCTCTCCGGAGGACGCCGCTAGACTCTCCATACAATTTGCCAAGCAATTTGAAATTCATAAAAACGATCAGATGTTTTTGATAATTACTAAGAAATACTTGTGAAAATCAATGTTTAAAATCTTGAACAATAGGTGCTACCAGCGTAAAGAACTTTTCAGTCCTGAAGATGACCAGTTATTGATTTGTGTCTTTACATAGGGTCGAAACGTCAACTAAATTAAATGTGGATTAAAAATACAAGGTGACTTCAAGACCCTGGAATAAAGGGGTCTTCATGAAGTTCACTGCTCTCTTATGCTTTTTAACCACATTCTGTATATATCGTATATAACACTCAGGCACTTTAATTATCACATTACTCACTTTCTCTGCGCCGTCACTTCAGGAGCACCTTCCAAATTTAAAATGTTTAAGTTTTTTTACTAATATATAAACCTGTTTGGAATGAAAAAAGAAAAAATGTTTTAAAAGGAATAAAAAAAATAAGAAATATGAACTAATCTAAGGACATTATACCTAGATAAAAGGAGTTTTTGAGAATTCAAAATTGCTGTGGAAGTCAAGGCATATACTTCCCCCTGGTGGCCAAGTTTGTATTCACTATTTAATTACCCAGGTCTAAGGGTTATTGGGGTCTGCCTCATTTTGTAGAACAAGCCTATCCAGGTGTAGCGTGTTATGTTTTCAGCCCAGATGGGGGTACATTTCCTTAAGGCATGCTGACTAACATCAGTGCCATCCCACAAAGACATGGGCCTACAGGAAAACTCAATGTTGGGATTCCACTGGTTATGAGCAATGACTAATCCTCTGACTCCGAGCCCTGTCCTGCGGACACAATCTGGGGCCAAAGGGCTTGTCAAATAGCTGTTACACTTGGTTGGTGGGCATGTTACCCCTAGGAATCATCTAGGACAATCTAGGACCATCTGAGACTAACCTACAGTGGTGGGGCATCCGGTTTTTCTTATGCATGCTATTTCCTCTCTTATCTCTTGTCTGTCTGTAAGGATGTATAGTACTTCCGGCAACATGTCATATCTTGTGGTATTAACTAGAAAGCGTACTACTCTGATGTGCATCAATTGCATTTGGGCTTTTATTCCACACAAGCACAGGCTTAATAGGCAGCAAGCTATGTCAGGTGGTACTTCCTTCGCGGAGTGTAATCTGTCTGAACCAGTAGCATGGGGAATCAAGGAGCACACAAAGCATGACTCATTTAGGGCTTCTGCACCTATTTCTGATGTGCTGATACCACATATTGTCTGACAACTTAGCATGAGTTTTAGGGGTCACATTGTTACTACAGAACTCTCTTTGGATAAGAAAGCTATTAGAAGTTGTGGGTACTTTGCTAGCAAAGAGGAAAAAGGGTAGATTTATGAGATAAAAGAGAAATAAAAAAATAAAAAATACAAGATCTTTGGTATTGTCCTTTCAAAAGATAGTCCAAAAATATAGTTGGAGGGGGGCTCTATCAGGGTGACAATCTCCGTCTTACCTCTTGCTTCATTTGAACTGTCCATTATTTTTTAACGATCAGCTGGGTCGAGACGCACATGGCTGTGATGGATCCAAGGTTTCCTGCCATCCACTTTGAGAGCTGTTGGTGTAACCATGGTGACTGTAGGGGCCTCGGAAACTTTTCACTTTCCATTTACGAACAAAGTTCTGTATGAACAATTGATCTCCTACTTTTACTTCTGGGAGGTCGACCTAGGTGCGCTTCTCTTTTCTTATGGTTACCTGTTTGGAAATTAACTTTGCATATTTTGTTAATTCGCACAAATACATAGGCATTTCATCACTTAGGGGGTCATTACAACATTGGCGGTCTTTTCGCAAGTCCGCCAAGTTACCGCCGCGGTGAAGACCGCCAGCTGTGGCGGTCTTCCGTGGGGGGTGGTGGGGGGTGGGGGAGACCCCTATCAGTGCCAGGGAAGGAATTCCCTGGCACCGATAGTGCATACCGCAATGGTTCTCATGGCGGTTCCCAACCGCCAGAAACCATGGCGGTATGCAGGGTCCTGATACCGTTGGCGGTCTAGTGACGACCGCCGGGCCGGAGACCGCAACCTCCACCCCAGCGGTCATTACCGCCATGGCGGTCGGAATGGTGAAGTGGCGGTACCGCTGTGGTCCAAATTCCATTTTTCTGACCGCCGGGCTGTTTGCGGTCTTACCGCCACTTCTCCGCCGACCGCCAATGTTGTAATGACCCCCTTAGTGCCGGGACAAACTTTCTCCCTGAGTTTTATTTCTAGTGGCAGGGACTTGGACATTGATAGATCTTCCTGGCACTATTTAGTGAGGAGTCAGGTGATGGTCTGAGCTAAGGGTATTCCTTGGGTAAAACAGTGCTATTGGCAAGCGGTGAAGCCACTTTTTATTTAGGGTGGCGCACAACTTGCTGATTTTACTCTTCAAGAGGCCATTCAGGTGCTCTATAATGCCATTACTTTGTGGGTGGTACACGGAGGACAGTTTGTGCTTTATACCTAAAAGTGTTGTTAGGTGTTCAAAAATTGTGTTAGAAAAAGGAGTACCACTGTTGGACCTTATAGCTTCTGGGATCCCTCATCAGGGAATCACTTCCCGAACTAGGAATGTGACTGCTGATTTGGCATCACAATGGATGTATGGTCCTGCTTCAATCCATCTAGTAAATGGGCAGACTACCACTATGAGGTACTAGTGGTTGTTGCACCAGTCAATCGTATTGACAAAGTCCGAGGGAAGAGCCTTGAAGGGAACTTGTGGTCGTGGAATGGTGGAGCTCACCACTTTTAGAGGGGGATTAGGTTAATACTGCTGACAAATCGTGCAACTATGTAGCTACATGGTTATTGTAACATGCAAATTTGGGACAAACCAGTCTTGCTGGACTTGGGTTGTTAAATGGTCCCTGGAAGGATGAGCTGGTAAAAAATCTGATCCAGGGTAACTGCAAGCAAAGCCTATGGCATAAATGGCTTTCCCATAGATAGCTGACTGTACACTAGGTTTCTCCCGGACTGGACACATCCCCTATATTCCTATAACTGCTTTTTGTGGGATAATGCAGCTTCCTGTAGTTCCCTCAGGTGTAACCTTGCTGACTCACTGTGGTAGGGTGTGTCCTTGTCTCTGGTAGTCTTTGCTTTGGCCTCCACAGGTAGGGCAGGTTGTACGTCTGATGGTACCTTTGGGGGTGTATGTCTGGCTGCATCCTTAGCTGCCTGATCTGCTGGCGCATTACCCCGGGACACAACATCCTGTCCATTTGTGTGCTGCACATTTCTCAACTGCCACTTCCTGCGGTAATGCCAGTGCCTCTATTAGGGCTTCTAAGAGTACGCTATGCATCACAGGACTACCATCTGATTTAAGGAACCCTCACCTACTCCATCTCATTATTCTGGGTTGTACAGTGGTTGTTAGGTATGCTGATTCTGAGTATATTGTAACTATTGCTCCCCTTTCCTGACTTAAGGGCAGCTATTAAAGCTGTCAGCTCTGCTGTGTGCGCCGAATAGTGTGCGGTCAAGGGTAACTGTTCTATGACCTGTAGTGTATCCAAGGAGTTGTGTCACTGAGCCCTGACTACCGCTGCCCCTGTGTGTTTCATCCCTGTTTCTTGGTCGATCGTGGAGGAGCCATCCACAAAATAGACAATGCTGTCTGGTATAGGGTCCTCTATGGCTTGACTGCAATCACCGAGACTATATGTTGCACAGTCGTGCTCATCCTCCTTGGGGTTTAATACCGGGTGGGCGAAGAATGTTGCAGATTGACTGCATGACACTTCACAACCTTCAAGGACGGTAGTGACATTATCACCTCATACCCAGGCACTGTGAGTAGTTAGAGTGGTCTTGGCCTTCTGGATTATTGCGAACACTGCAGGTTCTGCATTGAGTGTCAGTGGTGCCTTCATAACTATGGGGATTCTCTTCTGTACTGCAAATGGTGCACTGGACATGGCTTGTTTACAGGAATGGTGTCCTTTCATTACTGAGTCCAGCAGACCACTGAACTACGTGATTGGTTTGTGTCCTAGCAGGTACTTCTGTGTGAGGATGGCTGGCATCACCTGACCATTGAAGTTGTAGAATTGTTAGAACTCTTTGGTGCAATCTGGAGTTCCCAGGACTGAAGCATTTGTTATCTCATCCTTTTGGAAAGTTTCCCTCATCTCTGGTGTCCAAATTATCTTGCCCTCCCGATCTCTTACCTCCTTGATAGCCATCAACAATGGGGCTATTAAAGTGCTATAATCAAAAATCCATTGTCTTGTGTAGTTACAGAGGACCAGAAACTTCTGCAATCCTCTGACCATTTCTGGCTCTGACATTTGACAAATGGAGGCTGCTCTTTCAGGGGTTACACGACTACCAGATGCTGACAGTAATTGTCCTGAATATTGGACTTCTTCCTTACAATACTGAACTTTCCCCTTCTCTACTTTCTATCCTCTCTGGGCAATAGTGGTTAGAAGAGATATTGGCCCTCATTCTGACCTTGGCGGGCGGCGGAGGCCGCCCGCCAAAGTCCCGCCGTCAGGTTACCGTTCCGCGGTCGAAAGACCGCGGCGGTAATTCTGACTTTCCCGCTGGGCTGGCGGGCGGTCTCCTTCAGACCGCCAGCCAGCCCAGCGGGAAAGAGGCTTCCACGATGAAGCCGGCTCGGAATCGAGCCGGCGGAGTGGAAGCTGTGCGACGGGTGCAGTTGCACCCGTCGCGTATTTCACTGTCTGCGCAGCAGACAGTGAAATACATTTAGGGGCCCTCTTACGGGGGCCCCTGCAATGCCCATGCCAGTGGCATGGGCACTGCAGGGGCCCCCAGGGGCCCCGCGACCCCCCCTACCGCCATCCGGATCTCGGCGGTCCGACCGCCGGGATCTGGATGGCGGTAGGGGGGGTCAGAATCCCTGCGGCGGTGCAGCAAGCTGCGCCGCCGCGGAGGATTCAATGGGGCCGCGGTACACTGGCGGGACCCCGCCAGTGGTGCCGGTCCGACCGCGGCTTTACCGCCGCGGTCGGAATCCCCATTGAAGCACCGCCGGCTTGTCGGCGGTGCTCCCGCGGTCCTCCGCCCTGGCGGTCAAAGACCGCCAGGGTCAGAATGAGGGCCATAGTGTCCCTTCTACACTGTTGCTTGGTAGTACTACAAAAACCAATAGGTCATTGACATATTGCAACAGAGTACTGTCACATTGAAAATGTGACAGATCATTTTTTATTGCTCTGTTGAACACCCTGGGAGATTCGCAATATCCTTGGGGCAAATGAGAGTCCAAATACTGGGTCCCACGATAATAGAACACTGTCAGATAGTGACTACCTGCATGGGGAGGAATGCTGAAGAAGGCATTCTTAAAATCAATAGCAGAAAACTGTGAGGATGATGGAGGGGTCTGGTACATTTGGGAATTTGGGTGTAGGAAGGTGGCTCTCTAAATAGTGCACTAAAATGAAATACACTGTGCAGAGTGTCCAGTGGATCCCCAATTGGTATTGCAGAAGCAAAAGTAGATAGGACTAGTGCTACAATCGTGGTAGTGTGGACAAGCAGTAGGCTTATCAGATGGTAGTGGTAAGTGTTTGTTGTACTCACAGAGGCAATAAATGAGATACACACAAATAATACATCCTAGACCAATTTAGAAAAATAATTATTTTCATAAATATTTCAAACCCAAGAACTTCATATTCAGTTAAGAAGACTTTTAAGCATAAATACTTTGCAGTTTCAGAAATAGTGCAACTTTCAGAGTTCTTTCAATGCTAACCTTTGGAGGACAAACAGTGTTCAGCAAACAGAGGTTTATTAACGGCTTACAAAGCCAACCTCAGGGAGTTAAGGTAAGTACTGGGCACTGATCAGAACCACATCAACAGATCACACCGGGCAGCACTGGGACGACCGGTTGCAGAGGTGAAGTAAAGCGTCGGATGCCCAATGGTTTTCTATGGGAGTTTAGTCCTCGTGAAGACAGGCTGCAGGCTCTAGCGAGGAAGTCAGTCAGGGACAACAAGCAGGTAAATAGTAGACTTTGGGTGCTCTGGGAAGTAGGTGTTCGTTTGGTCCGCTTCTCCTGTGCCCACGGGCAATGGATGCAGGGGTGTCTTTAGGTTTAGGGTTTTCACATCCGGGAGCACTCGCAGTCAGGAGGTCCAGTGTGTTGAGGTTGCAGGCATCATCACGGAGTCCAGCAAGGGTGGACCCAGGGTGGACATCGTTAGCACCAGTGACACACCTCAGCTGGGGTCAGGGGTCACAGATGTAGTGGTTGCTGGAACTGGAGGATTTTCTCCCTCCACAAGCCTGTGGGAGAGAGGGCCTATGTGCAGAGTTTGCAAGCATCTCAGGAGAGTCCAAGATGGGTGAGACCACACTGGACTCGTTCTCTGGGCATCAGTGGACCCGCGCTGGCACTGTTGGCTGGCTTCACCTTGGGTCATGGACGTCAGGTGCAGTGGTCATTTTTGGTGTCGGGTTTCTGGGGTTCCAGCAGCTACAGAGTCCTTTCCTTGGAGTTTCATGTTGCAGGGCAAGTCTGCTGTCCACAGGAGACTTGAGTCTTTATGGAAGGCTGGATTAGAAATGTAGAAAACTGTGCATGGCAGGGTTGCGAATTATGGTGGCCTCAGGGCACAAGTTATAGTTACTTGAGATAACTAAAAACTTTTAGTTTAAAATGTAGTTGTTAATAAATATTTCACCTAACTATAACATTACTTTAACCTTTGTTTTTTCCAGTCAATACATATATATCTGTCCAAGGTGGTCCTATGTCAGTGCTCTACGGAGCACTTTCTTTGGTGGTGCGGCAACTCATGTGGCGGGACCATGCCACTTTCATCTTGTAGACTCATTATTCTTGTAAACAAACTCAGCCACACTCGCTCATCAGGAGTAGAAAATTAATTTTTATTTCAAAATAGTAGAGTGCCAAAAGAAAAACACCCAACACATTTTGGTCCCCCTGGACCTTACTCACGGGATAGCTCATTCAGTCCTACTACCAATTTTATAACCATTTTGCATTGTTTTGGATTTATTCCTGTTTCTGGAACATGTAGTTCATTTTACCTTTGTGCTTACAGTGAACAATAAATAAACAAGTGTAATCAAACCAATTCATCCTATTAATTAAAATTAAACAAAGTGCAGTGTGACTGTGTGAATAAAATAGCACGGGATGCCAAAATGAATCAGAATTGTCGATGATATTCACTTATTAGCCACCCTGCGTGTGTCATTTACATGTCTCTATTTGTTGTAACTTTGTTATTCATGATGCTGAGGGACCATCAGTTTGTTCCCAGTTGGCTCCACATTTTTTACGTTCAAATGGTTCTTTATTTTGGAGGTTTTCTTGTTCTGAAGATACAGTGATCATGCATTAATGAGATGCACCTTTGCTTATGGTTCATGAAGTCTTTCCACAGCAATAATTTTGCACAGTGTTTTCACTGTCATTCCACTTCATGCATATCCTTCTAATGGTTTTGTTGTGACGCCATTATGCAAGGTGGTACACATTTATTTATATTTCACTACCATTGCAATTTTAGCCACTTGCTATATGTTTTCCTTCAATGAATGTGCCATGCCATTT
The DNA here is from genome assembly GCF_031143425.1 of Pleurodeles waltl. NCBI lineage: Eukaryota > Metazoa > Chordata > Amphibia > Caudata > Salamandridae > Pleurodeles > Pleurodeles waltl. Next base: position 17,754,088 of record NC_090450.1, on the reverse strand, counting down.
TCTCCCTCCCATGGGTTGGCAACCACATTTCTCCTATTCATTACCAGGGCCTCATTAAAAATATTTTTACTGTTTCTGTAAATGTTAATGTTTGATTATCAGCATGATAGGGTCCAGGATTTAATGAAGTGCCCTATTCTTGCTTTCCCTCCAGCACAGTAGAATTATCCTCCTCGAATTTCACATCTTACACTCAATGTGCTCTTGCTGAGACAATTTTGTTCAGGTTTGACAAATGTCTGGCAGGTCTCTTAGTGACCTTTAGAGGGCTGTGTCACTAGTCGGAAGACTGTATTCCTTACAGTCCAAATAACTCTGGGCATGATTTCTGTTTTTTCGTGAACTTTTAAGGTCTGCATATTTGTCTCATTTCTTTCCAGTATAACCTTCTGGTGGATGTTTCCTCCAATATACTTCAGTCTTCTCCAATTGTTGCATTTTGTAATTCTGTAACTAGACTGTTGCATTTTGTTATTCTGGGAATAGACATGCAGTTCCTCATCTTGGTTCATTCCCTTAGGGGCTAGGGTGCGAAATTACATAATATATTGTGACTCTATCTGTCCTATGATGCACTCACTGTCCCCACCACATTTAGATTTTACCACTTGCTTAATGGTATAGAACCTCACTTGAGACCAGTCACTGTCATGATGTTTTTTCATATGTTTCGTCACTGCATTGCTTCTGTCCTTATTGGTCATGGCTCTCACATGTTCCAGGATTAATTTTTTCAGTTCACATATGGCACTTCTAATGTACTTATTCCGCAAGGACATTCAATTACATAAATAACATATATGCTCTTGCATGTGATTCTTTGTTGGATCTTCCACTTTTGTGTGTTCGCCATGGTGAACTCTTGCGTGTTGATCACAATTTTGCATGCCTTGCATTGCTTACATTTCCAAATTCCCGGACTTGCCATCCAATTAGTTTTTGCTGACTTAAAATGACAGTGTACGAGTTTGTCTTTCAAGTTTTTTGTCCTCCTAAAGGTAATGTCTGTGTGGTCCCCTATGATGTCTGAGAGCATGGAATCTAGTTTGAGCAATCTCCAATATTTCTTTACGTCATTTGACTCAGCAGAGAACATGATTATCAGTCTTATTTTGCTTGTCTCTTGTGTTTTGTCTTTACCTTTCAAGATTTGTTGCCTGATCATTGTTTTGACTTTATCAAGACCTGCCTTGTTGACTCGTACTTCATTACTTCCTTGTTTGAAAACATTGTTTAGTTTAAAAAATGTGCTTATCCAGCTCCCTCTCTTGAGAACAGTTTATTTTAATCCTCAGGAATTCCCCATAGGGGATCCTCCATTTTAAGCTGGGTTTGTGGAAACTCTTGTGTAGGGCTGCATTTCTGGCCTTTATCTTCCAATTTAAAGTTGTTTGGATCATGTTGTCATCAATATAACTTTCTGCATCTAGGAAGGTGACTCTTGATTCACTTATCTCATAGGTAACCTTGAGATTTGCTGTGTTGTTATTTAGGATTTCAAAGTACTTGTTGTTAGACACTGTTTGATCATTTCCAGAAGCATAACATTGTGATTGAGAAAGTTTATGTTCCGCTTTCTCAGAAAATGTTTCCCTGCCTTCATTCCAATTTCATTCTCTAAATTTGTATAAAATGATATTACTTCCATTGTAATCAGTTTGTAGGTCGATTGCCAAGGTATTTCTAGTACATGCTGTAGTTGGTTGCCTGTGTCTTTCAGATACAAACTCATGTCTTTGAAAAATGAAGGTAGAAGGAAATCCACATAATTTGAAATCAGTTGCAAAAGTATTCTCTTTGCAGAGATAACAGGTCTTCCCCGGGATTTTTATTTTTTATTTTTCATTTTTGTGAATTATATTGTTGGTGTTATCTGATTTTTTACTGTCAAATATTTACGTTCATCTGACTCAATCAGATTCTCCTCCATCCATTCTGTCAGTTTTTATTGTAACGCCTTTTGGTGCTAAGATGTAGGGTTATCATTTAGTTTTTGTGTCTGCAAGCTGGCAATTTGCTTCCTTAATATAATCAATTATGTTTAGGATAATGATGTTTCCTCCCTTGTCCGCTGGATTAATTTCAATGGTTTCATCCTCTTGCAGGACTTACGATGCTGCTCTTTCCTCTTCTGATAAATTGTATTTGAATCTTCTTTTGCACAATTTATACAGGTAGTGTATGATGACCTCATGAAAGAGTTCAATTTTATCACAGGTGGTAAGTTCAGGTAAAAATATGACTCCCCGCACCTAAGGCATTAATTTGTTCATCCAAATCCACTGTATGTGGGTTACCTTCAGTTTCTTCTAGGTTTATTAACGTGATAAGTCAAGACCTGTCTTCTACTGTTAGATCCACAACAGTTTTTTTTCTATTGGGTTATCATTTTCTTTTTTATTCCTTACTTCCACTAAGATCTTAGCCAGTTTACTCTTCCTTATGTATTTGTAATCGTCAATTCTCGTTTGCAAGAGGTCAATGTGTGTAGTGGGACAAAAATGTAGTCCTTTCTTGTTAACGGTGAGCTCTAAATCGGTCCTTAATATCCCTGAGAGATTGATAAAATTCAATTCCTGTTTTGCTTCATCCATTATTTGCTCTGCTTCAAAATCCTTCTCGTTCAAACCCCAGGTTTTTCCATTACCACCCTTGCCCCTCGTTTTTTCCTCATTTGCCCCTCCCAATCCTATTTCTCTGCCTTTTGGTGTTTCTCTATATTAATCCCATTGCTGTTGTTGCAGGGCAAGGCGCATCTTGTTTAACAAAGTATGCTTCTTTCCCTTTGGGGCCATGTGTGAACTTCCTTCCCCTTCACTCAGGGAGGATTCATTGCTTGAAACATCAGTTGTTGTGTGTTTAGCTGTTCTCTCTGTTTCATGGTATCTAATTTCATGGGAAATGTAAAAATCCTCCCTTTCTCATAATCTCCTTTATCTCTCTGGAATTTCATTTGCTTCCTCAGTTTTACATCTTCCTCATGATTTGCAATTGTATCCTCTAGATCAGCCTGGAATTTTTTTAAGATCCTGCATCAATTCAATTTGTTCTAACTCTTTTTCAAGTTTCGCAATATGTTGTTTCATGGACCGCAATGCAAGTTCACTGTGTTTTATCAAAAGTGCCATCAGTTCCAGCGATGAATATAAGATACCTTCACCCAATTCCTGGAGTCATTCACAGATTGTATCATGGTGGCTTGGCATTAATACAATTTTCAGCCCTCAAGGGGTCCTCTGAACTTCAATATATTTTTGGAGAGATGATACTTCCCACCATTTATTAATTTATTTCCAAGACAGTTTTCCCACATTTTAAGTTTTCCTTTAGTGTCAATTTTATTATTGTCTTTTTGTGACTGCGTGCCTTTCCCCTTTTGGGCAATTATATTAGGTTTCTCAAATAATGTGGCAATTTCTGCATTCTATTTGGTTACCCTTACATCCATTCCTTTGACCACTTTACGTGCATCTTTTTAAGATCCCTTCCTGATGACTCCAATTTTAAAGGTTGTGTTTTATTGACAAAACCAAGTGTCAATTTCTCAACGGGACCCAACTCGTCATGTGTAAATACATGTAATCCTCCTAGTGTCTGATGTAAAAAGCCATTTAGCATTTCTTAAAGGTCCGAATCGCAATTTTAGGATGCTAAATGAGTTTTTAAGATGTACAAAGCCCTTTAGGGAATCGCAAATTGCAATTTCTCCCCGGTAGAAGTCACATTTTGCGACCCCCAGATAGGAAATCGCAAATAGAGGTTTCCTAAACACATATACAAAGCATTTCCTAAACACAAATTGGCCATTTAGGGAATGCAATTATCATTGACTCCAAATCAAAGGTAACCATGTGCCATTTAAAATAAATAAAAAACATCTAAAGATGTTTTTTTTTTTAAGTGCATGTGTGTGCTCTATATGTGCACTATTAGTTTTGGGGTGCCTCATGGGGGTCCTATTGCCCATGGGCATCCTTGGTTTTGCATTTTCAAAGCGAAATCTCAACTTAGAAACTGCAAAACTGGCCCAGTCGAACAAATGCCATTGGTTTTCCTAATTGTGATTTCCCAATAACAATTCCTACTCTGTAGCAATCATTATTATGAAATTAATAAATTCATACATATTTTGCATTTCCTAAAGAGCGATTTCTATGGAGTCGCTATTTAGGAAATGCAAAATTACATTTTGAAAGATCTGGCCCAAAGTCTCGTCTCCTTACCTACTGAGCCGTTGCCTCAATAATAGCTACACTCTGGGGCTCGTTAACCATGTTCTGCAGTTTGGTTTGGAGCGGGTGTGGGTTAATCCGTGTCGTTTGCCTGACAGTTGCACCCTGCACCCATTTCAGATCTGTCCAAGGCGGTCCTATGTTGGGCTCGACAGCGCGCTTTCTTTGGTGGTGCGGCAACTAATGCAGCGAGACTATGCCACTTTTATCCTGTAGATTCACTACTGTTAACACACATTAGTAGAGTAGCAAAAAGAAAAACGCCCAATTAGTTTCAGTCCATGTAGACCTTGCTCATGGGATATCTCAAACAGCCCTACTATCATTTTTAACCATTTTGCATTTTTTGTACTTTTTTAGATTACTTCCTGTTTCTGGGAAATGTAGTTCATTCTACCTTCATGCCCATTAGTGAGTAGTGGACATTAAATAAACAAAAATGTAATCAAACCCAACTACCTTAATAATTAAAAATAAACAAAGTGCAGTGTGAATAAAATAGCGCAGGATGCCAAAACAACTCAGAATTGTCCAATGACATTCGCATATTGTCCACCATGTGCGTGTCATTTACATGTCTCTGTTTGTTTTAACTTTGTTATTCACTCTGCTGATGGCCATCGTTCATTCCCAGTTAGCTTCACATTTTGAACGTTCAAATGGTTCCTTATTTTCCAGGATTACTTGTTCTGAAGACACTATGATCATGCATTAATTCGATGCACCCTCCTTTGTATTATGGTGTACGTAGTCTTTCCAAAGCAGTGATTTTACACTGTGTTTGTCATTCCACTTCAATGAAATGCAAGGCATTTGTCTTTAGATGAGCAATGGCCTCTTTCCTGAGACTAGTTTCCTTCTAATGATTTTGCTGTGACATCATTATGCGAGGTGGCATAAATTTATTTATATTGCACTCCCATCTCACTTTTAGCCATTTCCTATATGTGTTCCTCCAACAAATTATCAGGTCTTGCACCTTTTGTTACTCTCACTGTGTTCATCATATTATTATATGCCTAAACAATTTTCCATAATTTTTATTGAGTGCAATGCCATTTGTACCTCCCTTGGGTTGTGGTGCCACATTTCTCCATTTCATTACCAGGGTCTCATTGAAATATTTTTACTGTTTCTATAAATGCCAATGTTTGAATATTAGCAAGATAGTGTCCAGGATTGAGTAAAGTGTCCTACCCTTGCTCTCCCTCCAGTAGATTATAATTCTTCTCTTGGTATTTCACTTCTTATGCTCAATGTGCTCTTGCTGAGATCATTTTGTTCAGGTTTAGGAATTGTCTGGCAGGTCTCTTAGCACTCTTTAGAGGGCTGTGGCACTTGTCTCAAGACTGTATTCCTTACAGTCCGAATAACTGTGGGGATGATTTATGTTTTTTCATTAACTTTCTAGTTTTGCATGTTTGCCTCATTTCTTTCCGGTCTAACCCTGTTTTGGATTTTTTCCTTCAATCTAATCCAGTCTTCTCTGATAGTTGCATTTTGTAACTCTACAAATGGATATGCAGTTCCTCATCTTGGTTCAGCCCCTTAGGTATTAGGGTAAGCAATAACATACTCTCTTTGTCTTAAGATGCGCTCTCTGTCCCCACCATGGTCAGATTTTACCACTTGGTCAATGGCATAGAACCTCATTTGTGACCAGTCACTGTCATGATGTCTTTCTATAGGTTTACCACTGCTTCTGTCTTTATTGGTCGTGGCTCTCACATGCTCCAGGATTCGTTTTTCAGTTCATGTATGGTGCTTCCGATGTACCTTACTCCGCAAAGAGACTCAATAACGCAAATCACATATTTGCTCTTGCATGTGATTCGTTGTTGGATTTTCCACTTTTGTTTGGTCGCCGTTGGTGAACTCTTGTGTGTTGGTCACAATTTTGCATGCCTTGCATCACTTACATTTCCACAACCCTAGACATGCCATTCACTTAATTTTTGTTGATTTAAAATTACTGTGTGCTAGTTTCTCTTTCAAGTTCTTTATCTTCCTGAAGGCAATGTTTGGGTAGTGCCACATGAAGTATGAGAGCGTGGGATCTAATTTAAGCAATCCCCAATGTTAACTTAAGACTTGCAGTAAGTCATCTGACTCTGCAGAAAACATGGTTATCCATCTTATTCTTGTGTTTGGTCTTTACCTTTCAAGATTTGTTGCATGCTAATTGTTATCACTTTTTCAAGGCCTTTCTTCATTACTTGTTCTGGGCACTTCCTTGTTTGAAAACATTGTTTAGTGTGAATAATGTGTTTGTTCTTTCCTGCTCCCTCTTCTGAGAACAGCTATTTTTAGGTCTCAGGAATAACCTGTAGGGGATGTTCCATTATAAGATGGGTTGGTGGAAACTCCCTGCATGCAGGACTGTGTTTGTGGCTGTTATCTTCTGATGAAAAATTGTTTGGATCATGTTCTCATCAATGTAAATTTCTGTATCTAGGAAGACAGCTCTTGATTTGCTTATCTCATAGTTAAGCTTGCAATTTGCTGTGTTATTTAGGATTTCTAAGTACTTCTCAAATTTCTCTGTGCTTCCTTTCCAGATCAGCAATACATCTATGAAGCATAGCCGCCACATAACAATACGATAAAGTGCCAAAGACCAGAGGAAAGTACAAAAAGCCAAATTAACGTGGAAAGAGCCAAGTTTTAACTAGCCTCCTAAAGGCCAAAATATTTTGTTCCTCCCTAATGAACAGTGGGAGTGAATTCCAGCATTTGGCTGCAGCCACCGTAAATGCCTTATCGCCCCATTTAGCCTTGTACGTGCGGGGGACATGAATCTGGAATGCTCCCATAGAACAGAGTTGCCGATTAGGTCTATACCAGCATAACTGAGAAGATAAATATTTAGAACCACTTCCATGTGCTGCTGTATAGGTCAAGCATAAGGTCTTAAAGGTAATGCGTTTAGCCACCGGTAGCCAATGCAGTTGTTTCAAGCTACTGCTGGCCGAAGCCGAGTGAGGAAGATTAAATATAGCACGGGCAGCAGTGTTCTGAATCAAACGAAGCTTCTTCAGTGATGCCTTGTCCAGGTTAAGCATCAGAGCATTGCAATAATCCAATTTAGACATTACCAATGCTAGGGTCGTTGTAACTCTCCACTCCCTTTGTAAATAAGGGAGAATCTTTTTCAGCATTTTCAGTGTCCAAAAGCTGGTTTTAACAATTTGATTAACATGCGACTTAAAGGAAAGACAGTTGTCAAAAGTGACACCCAAACTTTTTGTGGCAGCGACAGGAGCCGGAGGAGCTCCACAATCTATCGGCCACCAGCAAGAGTTCCACAATTTCTTTCCAGATCCAAAGCATAAAATTACAGTTTTTTCGCCATTTAGTTTAAGCCAATTTATACCCATCCACCTGTTGACTTCTTGCATACATTCATTAAAGCGGTCTGCCACTTCCTCCTAGTTCTTATCGACTGGGATGATCAATTGTGTATCATCAGCATTGGAAGTCGGCATCAAGCCAAAAGTGCGGATAAATCTGGCTAAAGGTTTGACATACAGATTAAATAGAGTGGGGCTAAGTGATGATCCTTGGGGGATACCACAGGGTAAATGATATGCTGGGGACTTAAAGTCACCACAGCTCACCATAATCAATCTATCTTTCAAGAAGGATTCCAAAGTCTTCAAGGCAACGTCTCTAATCCCTGCTTGATATAAGCGGGATATCATAATCTGAGGCGAAATAGTATCAAATGCCGCAGATAAGTCTTTTTGTCATTGTCTTTTTGTGACTGTGTGCCGTTTCCCTTTTGGGCAATTATATTTGGTTTCTCAAATAATGTGGCTATTTCTGTATTCCGTTTGGCTTCCCTCACATCCATTCTTTTGGCTACTCTAAGTGCGTCTTTTAAAGCTCCCTTTCTCTGGTCCTCATGACTCAGTTTTTAAATGTTGTATTTTAGTGACAACACCAAGCAGCACATTTTTCACCCAGATCCAACCCGTCAGGAGTAAATACATTTAATGCTCTTAGTCACGTCCCCCCTTACCTTCTCAGCCTGTCCCACGATATCGGTTACCCTCTGGCGGTCATTTACCACATTTCTGCTGTTCAGTTTGCAGCTGGTGGGGGATAATCTATGTTGTGTGGCTGACGGTGACAGCCTGCACCCTTGTTTTACATCTGTCCAAGGTGGTCTTACTTTGGGCTCTACAACACACTTTCTTTGATGATGCAGCAACACATTTGGCAGGACCACGCTGCTTTTATCCGTTAGACTTGTTACTGTTTCCAACGAACAAGTCACACCCACATATCAGGAGTAGACAATTCCTTTTTATTTAACAATAGCAGAGTGCCAAAAATAACAATGTCCAATGCATTTTGGTCCCCGTGCACATTGGATATCTCATACAGTCCTACTACCGTTTTTATAACCATTTAGCATTTTTTTTACTTTTTTAGATTAATTCCTGTTGGTGGGAAATGTAGTTCATTTTACTTTAATGCTCATTAGTGCTGGGTGAGCATTAAAAAAACAAAAGTGTAATCAAACCAATCCATGGTATTAAATACAATTAAACAAAGTGAAGCATGGCTGTGTGAATAAAATAGCCCGGGATGCCAAAACCACTCAGAATTGTCCAATGATCACTTGTTCTGAAGATACCGTGATCATGCTCGAAAGTGTTGCACCCTCGCTTTGTATTTTGGTTCATGATGTCTTTCCAAGGCAATGATTTTAACAGTATTTTACGTTGTCATTTCACTTCAATGAAATTCAGGGCCCAGGTCTTTAGATGAGCTATGATCTCTATCCTAAGGCTGTTTCCTTACAATGCTTTTGTTGTGATGTCATTAGGTGAGGTGTATAAATGTATTTATATTGCAATCCCATTGTGATTTTAGCTACTTCCTATTTGTGTTTCTCAGATGGATTATCTGGACTTTTGGACCTTTTGTTTTTGTCACCGTGTTCATCACATTATTGTTTGCCAAACAATTATCCCTAACTTTCATTGAGTGTAATGCCATTATCTCCTTCCCATGGGTTGTAGCAACCGTACTTCCCCAATTCATTACCAAGGCCTCATTCAAATATTCTGACTGTTCCTATAAACGAGATGTTGAATTATTAGCAAGATAGTGCCCAGGAAGCACACTACTCTTGCTCTCCTTCCCGCAGATTATAATTCTGTTCCTGGTATTTCATTTCTTCTGCTCAAATGTTCTTGCTGAGACAATTTTGTTCATGTCTAAGAATTGTCTGGCAGGCCTCTTAATGCCCTTTTGTCTAATAGTCTGATAAATGAGGGCATGATTTTTTTTCCTTGAACTTTCTAATTCTGCATGTTTGCCTCATTTCTTTCAGTTATAACATTCTGGTGCAATTTTGTCCTCCAATCTACTCCAGTCTTCTCTGGTTGTTGCATTTTGTGTAAATTCTATAAATGGACATGCAGTTCCTCATCTTGTTTCAGCCCCTTAGGGGTTAGGGTGCGCAATATCATAATATATTGTGACTAAGGTGCACTCTCTGTCCTTACCATGTTCAGATTTTACAACTTGGTCAATGGCTTAGAACCTCAATTGAGACCAGTCACAGTCAAGAAGTTTTTCCATATATTTAGCTGTTGTGTGGCTTCTGTACTTATTGGTCGTGGCTCTCACATGCTCCAGGATTACATTTTTCAGTTCACATATTGTGCTTCTGATGTACCTTAACCACCCAAAACACTCAATTAAGTAAATAACATATTTGCTCTTTGTTGGATCTTCCACTTATGTTTGTTTGCCATGGTGAACTCAGGTATGTTGCATGCCTTGCATTGCTTACATTTCCGGAACCCTGGACACTGCTTCCACTTTGTTTTTGTTGATTTAAAATGACGGTGTACACGTTTTTCTTTTAAGTTCTTTGTCCTCCTGTAGGAAGTTGGCTCTGTATGCACTATTTCAAAGTAAGGAATAGTATGCACAGAGTCCAAGGGTTCCCCTTAGAGGTAAGATAGTGGCAAAAAGAGATAATACTAATGCTCTATTTTGTGGTAGTGTGGTCGAGCAGTAGGCTTATCAAAGGAGTAGTGTTAAGCATTTGTTGTACATACACACAGGCAATAAATGAGGAACACACACTCAGAGACAATTCCAGCCAATAGGTTTTGTTATAGAAAAATATCTTTTCTTAGTTTATTTTAAGAACCACAGGTTCAAATTCTACATGTAATATCTCATTTGAAAGGTATTGCAGGTAAGTACTTTAGCAACTTTGAATAATTACAGAAGCATATATACTTTTCACATAAAACACAAATAGCTGTTTTAAAAGTGGACACAGTGCAATTTTCACAGTTCCTGGGGGAGGTAAAGTATTGTTAGTTTTCGCAGGTAAGTAACCCACCTACAGGGTTCAGTTTTGGTTCCAAGGTAGCCCACCGTTGGGGGTTCAGAGCAACCCCAAAGTTACCACACCAGCAGCTCAGGGCCGGTCAGGTGCAGAGGTCAAAGAGGTGCCCAAAACACATAGGCTTCAATGGAGAGAAGGGGGTGCCCCGGTTCCAGTCTGCCAGCAGGTAAGTACGCGCGTCTTCGGAGGGCAGACCAGGGGGGTTTTGTAGGGCACCGGGGGGGACACAAGTCCATACAGAAAGTACACCCTCAGCAGTGCGGGGGTGGCCGGGTGCAGTGTGCAAACTAGCGTCGGGTTTCCAATGGGAGTCAATGGGAGACCAAGGGGTCTCTTCAGCGGTGCAGGCAGGCAAGGGGGGGGCTCCTCAGGGTAGCCACCACCTAGGCAAGGGAGAGGGCCTCCTGGGGGTCACTCCTGCACTGAAGTTCCGTTCCTTCAGGTGCTGGGGGCTGCGGGTGCAGGGTCTTTTCCAGCCGTCGGGATTTTAGAGTCAGGCAGTCGCGGTCAGGGGGAGCCTCGGGATTCCCTCTGCAGGCGTCGCTGTAGGGGCTCAGGGGGGACAACTTTGGTTACTCACGGTCTCGGAGTCGCCGGAGGGTCCTCCCTGAGGTGTTGGTTCTCCACCAGTCGAGTCGGGGTCGCCGGGTGCAGTGTTGCAAGTCTCACGCTTCTTGCGGGGATTTGCAGGGGTGTTTAAATCTGCTCCTCTGTAACAAAGTTGCAGTCTTTTTGGAGCAGTGCCGCTGTCCTCGGGAGTTTCTTGTCTTTCTTGAAGCAGGGCAGTCCTCTGAGGATTCAGAGGTCGCTGGTCCTGGGGAAAGCGTCGCTGTAGCAGGTTTCTTCAGAAGGCAGGAGACAGGCCGGTAGGTCTGGGGCCAAAGCAGTTGGTGTCTTCTTTTCTTCTTCTGCAGGGGTCTTTCAGCTCAGCAGTCCTCTTCTTCTTGTAGTTGCAGGAATCTAAATCTTTAGGTTCAGGGAAGCCCTTAAATACTAAATTTAAGGGCGTGTTTAGGTCTGGGGGGTTAGTAGCCAATGGCTACTAGCCCTGAGGGTGGGTACACCCTCTTGGTGCCTCCTCCCAAGGGGAGGGGGTCACAATTCTATCCCTATTGGGGGAATCCTCCATCTGCAAGATGGAGGATTTCTAAAAGTTAGAGTCACTTCAGCTCAGGACACCTTAGAGGCTGTCCTGACTGGCCAGTGACTCCTCCTTGTTATTCTCATTATTTCCCCCGGCCTTGCCGCCAAAAGTGGGGCCGTGGCCGGAGGGGGCCGGCAACTCCACTAGCTGGAGTGCCCTGTGGTGCTGGAACAAAGGGGGTGAGCCTTTGAGGCTCACCGCCAGGTGTTACAGCTCCTGCCTGGGGGAGGTGTTAGCATCTCCACCCAGTGCAGGCTTTGTTACTGGCCTCAGAGTGACAAAGGCACTCTCCCCATGGGGCCAGCAACATGTCTCGGTTGTGGCAGGCTGCTGGAACCAGTCAGCCTACACAGATAGTCGGTTAAGGTTTCAGGGGGCACCTCTAAGGTGCCCTCTGGGGTGTATTTCACAATAAAATGTACACTGGCATCAGTGTGCATTTATTGTGCTGAGAAGTTTGATACCAAACTTCCCAGTTTTCAGTGTAGCCATTATGGTGCTGTGGAGTTCGTGTTTGACAAACTCCCAGACCATATACTCTTATGGCTACCCTGCACTTACAATGTCTACCCTAGACACTGTAGGGGCATAGTGCTCATGCACTGGTGCCCTCACCTATGGTATAGTGCACCCTGCCTTAGGGCTGTAAGGCCTGCTAGAGGGGTGACTTATCTATACTTGCATAGGCAGTGAGAGGCTGGCATGGCACCCTGAGGGGAGTGCCATGTCGACTTACTCATTTTGTTCTCACCAGCACACACAAGCTGGCAAGCATTGTGTCTGTGCTGAGTGAGGGGTCCCCAGGGTGGCATAAGACATGCTGCAGCCCTTAGAGACCTTCCCTGGCATCAGGGCCCTTGGTACCAGAGGTACCAGTTACAAGGGACTTACCTGGATGCCAGGGTGTGCCAATTGTGGATACAAAAGTACAGGTTAGGGAAAGAACACTGGTGCTGGGGCCTGGTTAGCAGGCCTCAGCACACTTTCAATTCAAAACATAGCATCAGCAAAGGCAAAAAGTCAGGTGGTAACCATGCCAAGGAGGCATTTCCTTACACCTCCTAAAGATATTCTTTGGGTGGTCCCCCATGATGTCTGAGAGAGTGGGATCTAAATTAAACAATCCCCAATGTTTCCTTTAGGCCTGACGTGAGTAATTTCACTCAGCAGAGAACATGGTTATCAGTCTTAGTTAGCTTGATTCTTGTGTTTTGTCTTTACCTTTCAAATTCCGTGGCCTGCTCATTGTTTTGACTTTTTCAAGGCCTGTCTACATCAGTGTTTTAGTTTTTGTACCAGTGTGTGCGCGGGACTGTGGTTGGGTGCATGAGGGTGTCCGTGGGTCTGTGAATGGGTGCGTGAGTGTCTTAGTGGGTTTGTGAGTGTTTGTGTGAGTTTTTGAGTGGGCCTGTGAGTGGGTGCAGAAGTGTCTGACTGTGTGTGTGACAGAAAGAGAGAAAGAAAGTGAGAGAGAAAGAGATCGAGTTTTTTAGTCTTAAATGTCGCATCTACTTTGAATGAGATATTTGTGTTCAATTTAGAATAAAAATGTACTTTTTGAAAAAAAACTATAATATTTTATTTATTTAAAAAAAAACAATTTTAAAGAGGAAAATGAGTCCAGCTGAACTCGAACCCCCAAAGCTCAGTTTGAAGGTCTGTGACCTTCACACTGAGCTAAGGGTTGTTTTTTGTTGTTGCTTTTTTAGCCGTTTATGGGCTTTCTGTGACCACAAGGGAGCCCTCAAAGGGCTCGCCTGCGGTCCCTATATATTATTTTTATTTATTTATATATTTTATTTGAAAAAAATAAATAATCAAAAGTCCTTACGGGCTACCTGGCACTCGGGTGAAGCCTCAAGGCTTCCCTCACAGTGCCATTGCTTCAGCAAACATGGAGCTGCTTTGACAACAGCTCTGTGCTTGCTGAAGCATTTCATCTCTGTCCCCTGTACACGTGCAGGGGATATAGATGAAAGCTTCAGTTTTTTACAGCGGGTCTGCTTTACAGGTGCCGCTGTCAAAAACTGAAGTGTTTGCTGTCGCTTGGCTGCAGCTGCAGAGCTGCAGCCAAGCCACTGGAAACAACTATGTCCCGGGGGTGGGCACCCCGGGACATAGCAGGAATCAGCCCTGGGGGGTGGCGGTCCCCAGGGCTATCTGTGGCTCCTCAAGCGCACCTCCACTCATAAAATAAAATAAAAATGCTTTGTAGCACAGGTGCGGGGGTCACTTTGGGACCCCACCACCAGAGCTGAGGAATCAGGGTATCCATACCCTGGCCCCTTTTCTTTTTCTTTTTACTTTTTTGGGGGGGCTCGGATGAAGATGGCTGACAACACTTCAACGGCTTCTGTTGTTGATGTATTATCAGCCAATCAGATCTCTGCATGAGATCAGGAGGGGTAGCAAATCCTTCATATCCCTAGATATACAAATTTGTTTTCCCCCTAATTTTTCAAAAACTACTGAATGGAATTACACCAAAACAAAAAAACACTCTTTCTGGACCAGGACCTACCTTCCTGCCAAATTTGGTGTAATTCCATTCAGTAATTTTTGAGCTATTGTTGTTCAAAATCCCTATAGAAAACTGAATAGGGAAAACATGTTTTGGGCACTTCCCCTTTTTCTCGCCCCCTCCCGGATGGATCACCCCGAAATTTTCCAGCAGCAGCTGACGGGACTTACATATTTTTTCTGAAGGTTTCGTGAAGATTTGTCAAGCGGCGCCAGAGATATAGGTAAATATTTTTTTTATTTTTTATATAGAAACTAGTCCTAACTATAACTACCTATTGGCAACCGCCACTAGGTAAGATAGATAGATAGATAGATAGATAGATAGATAGATAGATAGATAGATAGATAGATAGATAGATAGATATGGGACGTTATAGTTAGATTTAGACTTTACATACCCAAAACCATAGAAAGTCAGCTGTTATAGTTAGAGTGTAGTTTAAGTTAACCGGGACTCGTGTACTAAGGTAACAGTAACTCGTTCCCTCGCCATGGACAGTTTTCTCATCAATATTTTTACTGCAAATGTTACAGTGATATTATCAATGATGGAACAGATGATGCCTTGAGTGATGTGATATTTGCATGGTAAGGGCGCGAATTATAATTACCTTAGGCCACAAGCTATAGTAACCGTTGTTTTGTTAGTGAATTTCTATGGTTTATTAATACTGTTTCCTATGACATCCCTGTAAAGTTAGTTTTTTAGTCCATTTCTGGGTTTTTTAACATTAAGTAAGATGCCCATCGCAATGCAAGGGGGGGGCGGTGGACTACAGGCCTGGCCTTGCATCGTGCTGCCCCCACCCATACTTGCTGCTCCTGGCCCCCTCCTTGCCATCCATTGTCCAAGTCCAGGCCACTTCTCCTTTATTACAGCCCTGTGTACAGTTACCTTGCTGCCACATCCAACCTCCTCCCTAACCTCTCTTGTCTGAGTCCATATACCAGCCCCATCTCTCCTGTCCTGCATGTTCCGATGTGTTGCCACTGCCCCCTCCCTGCCGCCCTTCATGGACCATTGTGCTGCAACTTTCCCTCCTGTCTATCCAGTATTGTCAGCATGTTGCCATTGCCCCGATCTCCTCTCGGTTGTTGATGTGCATGGCCCTCTCCCCTTCTTATTGCTTTCCATAGTCCATGGCGCTGCACTGCTGTTCCACTTGCCCTGTGTGGTGTAACGTGGTGTTGCAACCCCTGACACTTGCCCTGTAAGGTCACTTTGGTGCCCTTGCCTATCTCCCTCGTGCCCTCTGTTATCTGACTCTATTTTTATTTATATTTCTAAAGTGCGGTAAACCTACAGGCATTGAATCCCAGGAGAACCAGAGAAACCAGAACGGAGATCAGTTAAGAAGCTACAGTGTAAAGAGCCAGGTTTTAAGTTGTTTTGCGGACCTGTAAATACAAATATAAACTCCTGATGTGAACTAGAAGAGAATTTCTGAGACTGGCTCCACAGCTGAAAAAGCCCAGTCATCCTATCTTGCTTTATTACAGCGTGGCACAGTTACCTTAAAGAGACCTGCAGGTCTTAAGGGTTCACTAGGGGTATACCACTTCAAATAGTTTTCAGATACCCAGACCCCTGAGAATGCAGGGTCTTATGAGTCAGGCAGAGAGCCTTGAAAGATACGTTTCCTTATCGGTAGCCAGTGGAGAGGTCTCAAACCCTCCTTTACTGAAGAATGCTTGGGTAGTCCTAGAACCTGTTGGGCCACCACATTCTGGATGAGTTGACATTTATTCAAAGACGTTTGGTTGATGTTTAAATACAAACTATTGCAATAGTCCAATCTTGATTTAATAAGAGCTGGGACCACTGGTACTCTGAACTCTTTAGGTACAAAAGGTAAACCTATTTTAAGAATCCTAGGCATCAAGAAGCAGGCACTAGCTGTTCAATTACCCGAGTATCAAAAGTCGGAAAATTATCAAACATCACCCCCAGGTTCTTGGCCACAGCTATTGGAGTAGGTAAAGTCCCACAAGTCTCAGGTCACCAACGATCAGTTCAAATAGATTTGTCCGCAACAAATACCATGGTCTCAGTTTTGGCCCCATTCATTTTGAGCCAGTTCTGATTCGTCCACTTACTGACTTTCCTCATACAACCATGAAACCTGTCTGCATTCCCTTCCCAGTCATCCAAAATGGAAGTGATGATCTGGGTGTCATCCGTGTATGAAGAAACCTTGAACCCAAAGGAGAGAATCAGTTTTGTCAGAGGGGCGACATACAGGTTGGAGAGGGTTGGACTGCGTGAAGACCCATGGGGGACTGCACAAGGGAGCTAAATGGGGGCAGCTCTGTAATCTCCGCAGCTAACTGTAAAAGATCTATTACACAAGAAGGACTCCAGCAGCCCAAGCATGGCACCCCCTCAGCCCTGCCGGATGCAGCCGCTGCACCATCAAATGAGGAGAGATGGTGTCGAAGGCAGCAGATAGATCCAATAACACCAGTACAGCTACCCCCCCAATCCACCAGTCTGCAGATCTTGTCTGAAGTGGCAATGAGTGCAGATTCGGTACTATGATACTTCCTGAACCCATTCTGCAAAGGGTCCAGGAGATCATGTGCGAGGAGGTAGATGGCTAATTCCTGATTAATATGCATTTTGAGGATTTTCTCAGGGGCGTGCATTAAACAGATCAGACCTAGATTTTTCAAGTCGCTAGGAACAACCTCTATTTTTTTTTTCCAGAGGTATAACAAGGTCTCTTCCCAGCCCAAAAGGAATACCCCAGACTCCAATATCTCTGCAAAAATCATCTCAATCACCCTGGCTATAAGGCCCAGGACCAGCTGTAACATCCTTGATGGACAGAGGTCATCCGGGGACCTAGAAGTGATCCCAGCAAGAAGGGTCTTAATCTTGTCTGCAGGCAGAGATGAGAACCTGGTAAAAACCAGTCCACTCTCTTCCCCTCTGCGAGCCAGATTACCAAACTTGACCAACTCCACAGTAGAGGGTGGAAAATCTGTAACGATCTTCAGGATTTTATCTTTAAAGAACCCCGCTACCTGTTTGCAAAACGTTTGTGAGTTCTCAACTTCCTGAGTCAGGGGGTGACACCAGAGTGCATACCACATTAACGAGTTCTTATTGGACATTGATGGCCGTCCTGATCCTCTGAAAAAAAAAAATAACTATATACATTTAAAAAAAACTACTTTAGCGTCTCCGATTGCTTTCTTATATTTTAGCAATAGTTACCCGAGTTTGGCTTTCTCACCCAATTCCTGGTCCAATTTCCATTTACATTCCTGCCACCTACATTTTCTTTGGAGTTTCTTGAGCTCCTCAGTGTACCAGAGGGATGAAAAGTTATTCTTTGATTTTGTTTTTTTTACTCCTCAAATGAGCGACTTCTTCTACAGTTGCCCTGACCCTGTTGTAATTCTCCACAGGTCATAAAATCCAAAAAACACACACTAGTGTCCCAGTCCATTTTGTCATCCTCATAGCCTGGCGGTGTGGCAATAACAAAATCAGGGCCAGACTCCTCTTTTGTCCAAGTCTCTGTTACAAAAAGGCAATTCACCTTGGCAGTTACAAGTAATTCACTGATTTCAAAGCTGTGTTTAATTCAGGAGCAGGCATTCACTAGCCCACACCTAAAGTTTCCCAGAGTCCCTGATACCGTCCTAGCACCTCCTTCCCAGACTCCCTGAAAAGAATCCATGGGAAGGGACCTCTGCACCCCAGTTTTGGGACTATCCACTGCCAACACACAGCAGTTGCAGTGCCAGGTTGCCTCCCACCTTGGATTTAATACCTCCCCCTCCCTCACACCTCACCTTAGACACCATGATCAGAAGGTCTTGCTTGGAATCGCAAAAGAGAAGCTCCCCTGGCTGGGAACTGGTATCCTCCCTGGCCCCTGGGCCCATTCGGGCGTGGACGGTTGCAGACGGGTTTGCCTTAGTCGTGCCTTGGACTCCACAATGGCGCGGCTTTCTGTGAGCGTACCCCAAACAGGCCTTTCTGTCCCCCGGGAGCCCAGAAGCACCAAGTAACGAGATTGGCGTGATCAGGCCTAAATAACATGAACATGTCTAAACGCCCTGTAAAGGAATGAGTCACCTCTTATTTACCAAATTGCATCAAAATTGTCCGTCAGTGAAAATGAACAGTATAAAAGTTTTAAAAGTATAAACAAAACAAAGGCAAGGATAAAAAATGTTTTTTAAATAGTAGCGCAAGCTGTATGGAGGCTCAGGTGTATCTCATCCTGTCTCTCCCTGCTCCATGTCCCTAGCACATGCCTCCTGCCCTCTGTGATCCAATGTACCATATTTGCCAGCACTTTGAACTTGGTAAGAGGGAGTTTTTGAGAAACAAACCTGGGAAATTGGTTTCCCCCATTGGCTAACACTGAAAAAGAGTTTTTTTAGGCAGAAAATATAAAGCTCTTTTGGGCTTAAAAAACATCGGGAGTCTCCTGCCTGAATTGGGTCAATTGTCATGTATGGTTGTACTGCCACTGTCTCTTCCCTCTGTCCTAAATGCTCTGTTGTATTGCCACAGCCTCTCTTGCCTGTCCTGTGTGGCTGGTTTGCAGCCCCTGCCCCCTTTTCCCTTGCACACCATGGTCCATTGTGCTGCAACTATCCCTCCGCCTACCCAGCATGGTCAACTTGTTGCCTCTGTACCCTCCTCCCTGCGCTCAATAGTATGTGTTCTTGCCCTCTGCCTCCCCACAGTCTTCTAATGAACAACTAGATTGCTAACATTGTGTATGTATTACAGCAGTGTGGCATTTAAGAAGCTGGCCTATGGTGTTTGCACCGTATACCAGGTCTAGGCAACCCCTATTAGTTAGTGACAGTGTCTAGGAAGCCAGGGTTCTCTGGTGGTAACTATGGTGAGCAGCCAAGACTTTTCTAGGAGTAGTGTAAAGCACTTGCAATACCACAGTAGTCACACAGTAACTTACCTCACATGAAAGAAACCACACAGTGTTGCAAAAATGAACATACTTTATTATAGTAACACTGAACTAGATTACTTATAGGCAGTCCCCAAACCGATGGGAAGTTTACACTAGGAATTAGCATAGAAAAGCAAGAAGCATTGGCAAGAAATAGCAGAAATAGCTACGGTCCTATGGAGGGGGCAAAACCATATTCTCAAATAGTGGATTGCGGAGTGAGGTACCCCACCCAAGGATGTAGAGCAGTTAGTAGGAGAACTTGCTACCCCAAAAGGTGGGTAGCTAGAGGACCCCCAGTGACCAGGAGAGCAGAGGTAAGTTATCTGGTCTCCCCAGAGACTAACAAGGGGGCTTGCAAAAGGCCGTTTGCAAGAACAGGACTCAGCTGAGGATTCCAGATGAAGAGAACCCACAAGAGACTGGGACAGAGACCAGCCCACGCAGGAGTGTCCAGGTTGGGCAGGAGTCACGCCCCCCCTACTGTGGGAGAAGATCCGGGTCGACGGTGGAAGATGGAGGTCAGCTCTGGAGCCCAGGAGCTGCAGAGGAGTCCCTGAAGTCGTGAAGAAATTGCCCCACGTCTGTCGCCGGGTTGCAGATGTGTCAGTGGTCAGGAGGACAACCAACAAGGCTTGGCAAATGCAAATCTGGGCACAAGAGGATTTGCAGAGCTGAAGAGAGCCAGCAAGGGCCAGGGGACTCAATCTTTGGAGGGGAGTCTGGGCTGACCCTCAGCAGTCCAGAGAGCCAGCAAAAGTAGCAAAAGCAGTTGCAACCCACTGTATGCAGGCACAGTAAGTTGAAGTGAGGCCCAGTCAGAACACCTGGAGAGGAGTCCCACATGACTGGAGCAGCAGAGAGGAGACTGTCCTTGCAAGGATGCAGTGCTGAAGGCCGGGGCTACTTGGAGCTTGAAGATCCCTCGGAGCAGGAGTCAACAAACCTTGGTTGCTGCAACAGTCATGGGGCATGGGGGTTCTATCCTGGAGGAAGAGACAGGGGCTCACCATCTCCCAAGTTGGACAGAAGGCAAAGAGGACCCAGGGGACCCATTAGAACCACCAGCTGTGGTGGAAACTCTTCACAGATGCAGAGGACAGATGATCTCAGCAGCTGGACATCGTTGCCCTAGGTGCCTGCAGATGCAGGGGAGTGACTCCTTCACCCCAAGGGAAGTCTTGCTGACCCCAGAGGAAGCACAGCTGTGGAAATGTTGCCATTGCTGGAAGGAGCCAGGGAAACAACATTGTAAGGTAAGGTTGTCTCAAGAGTTGAAGGCTTGTTTGGTTCCTGTGAACTCCAGAAGCTGTTCCAGTGGCCAGGAGCAGAAGAGCTCAATGCAGAAGAGTCCTAGTGGAGTCTTGGGTGCTGAATCTGGGGGCCCAACCGACAAGGGAGTCCCTAAATAGCCCTACAGGGGGCTTGGTCACTCTACAAGGTGACCACCTTTCAGAAGGGGTCACTGACAGCAGTCACCTGTCCTGACCAACAAGATGCTCCCAGGGGGCCCTGCATATCTTGTTCCCAAGATGGCAGAATCAGCCGGATTATGCAAGGAGGGCACCAAATATGCCCTTCAAAGCAAGCCGGTGGTATAGGGAGGCTACTGCTCCCCAGACCAGTAACACCTATTTCAAAGGGAAGGGGTGTTGCATCCCCTCTCCCACAGGAAATCCTTTGTTCTGCCTTGCCCTGATTGAGCTTGTCAAGCAGCAGGAGGGCAGAAACCTGTCTGAGCGGCTGCAGCAGCGTGGGCTGCTCACAAACCCTGGAAGACTGGTAGGAGCCATGCAGTGGGGTCCTCTAAGGAGCCCCCAGAGTGCATGGAATCATGCCACCAATACTGCCATTAGTATTGGGGTATGATTCTGACATGTTTGATATTAAACATGCCTAGGCTTGGAGTTACCATTATGTAACTGGACCACATGGGTGACCTGTGGCCAGTACATTGGTAAAATGGCTTCTTCTCACTTAAGAAGTTCAGTGCATTGGAACTGGAGTGCGTAGGGGCACCTCTGCTTATGCAGGAGTGTCCTTACACACAGGGACCTGCACCCTGCCCTTTGGGCTGAAAGGGCCTACCATAGAGGTGACTTACAGTGACCTGGTGCAGTGACAAGCAGTGAAAGGGTGCATGCATCTTTTCACACAGGCTGCAAATGGCAGGCCTGCAGACACAGTTTACATGCACTCCCATGGGTGACATATTGCATGCTGCAGCCCATGGCGAACCCCTGGTGTACCAATGCCCTGGGTACCTAAGTACCATATACTAGGGACTTACAGGAGTACACCAGTATGCCAATTGTGGGGTGTAAAAGGTATTAAAGCAACACAATCTAGAGGAGAGAGCACAATCACTGGGGGTTCTGGTTAGCAGTATCACAGTGAAAACAGTCTAAGCACACAGGCAAAAAGTGGGGGTAGCCTTACCAAAAAGAGTGACTTTCCTACATGGCACGCCTGACGACATCTTGATGTAACCAAAACAGTAATACCTAAGGCATTTTCTTTAGAAATGTTAAAAATGGGAAGGTCTTATTCCCATAGAAAATACTGTTAGCACTGTAAAAATCTAAAATGAGGAAATATTTTTGAGTACTTGAATAGCAACTTAGCACTTTTAAAGCATTTGCTATCTTAATGTTTTGTTATCAAGTTAATTCCTTGTTTATTTGTTACACTTATGGAGAGGATGTGGCGTTACGGCCACAACTGCAGACTTTGCAACTGGGGAATCAGGTTTGAGTTTATCGTGTAACTTTGAGCAAATCACTTAATCTCCCCAAGCCTAAAACCAAAATGAATGTATCCTTATGTAATGTTACTGGTCCTCATGTAAGGTACTCCAAGACCTTCAGGTCCAGTCTGTGCTGTATAAGACTGCAAAACAAAGCTGAATTTATATGGTTTTGTGTGTGTAAAATCTGACCCTAACTATAACTTCCCTGTAACCTTTGTTTTTTCAGTGAATTTCTTGTGTCTTTGACCATAAAGTAATATTTAATTAGCGTACATTGATCCAACCTGATGCCTTGTGTAGCCAAAGACCATGTGGGGCATCAGATGCATGGTCAGACCTGTGACAGTGTCCTGTGGCCAACTCTCCGCCTGAAGCCAACCCCTGCACTCAGCCAACCCCCCAAAGGCAGCCAACCCATGAACAGGTAATCAGTGATGTATTATGTGAGGTCACAAGCACTGCATGGCAGGTTGGAAAGTTTTAGCTAACTCTGTCAACTCTAACTGGTGAATTTCTCTGTTTTTTTTAGCTCAAAACATTACCATTGCCACTAATATCTGTACTACCTATCTGTAATGTTGCCTTAACCTTAGTTTTTTTCTGTGAGTTTTTAATGTTTATTTGTCAAATGAATCACTTTATCACAGCTAGTTATAACGTTACTTTAACAATTGTTTTTTTCAGTGAATTTCTAGTTTTTTTTTTAATGATAAAGTAATATTTTATTACCTTGCGCAAAGACGCCCTCCGCTGCTCATGGCTGGGGTTTGTCCCCAGGGTCTGGCAAACGCCCCACAGTCAGCCAACCCAAAACTGCCCATAGGCTTTGGCCGTGCACAGCCGGGAGTTGGCAACAGGGGCTGGCCGGGCCCTGTGTCTAACCCACATGGAAGCAGCCAAACTCTACTCTACACATCTCAACCTCTTACATTCAACCAAATTCAAACCGCTAAACATCTCCCTGTTCATATTTCCTAACGCGATTGTGCTCAGAAAAACAGGGCCAACCTGTAACAAACAGCAAGCATTCTACAGTTGACCTGACTAGCTCACCAACAACCCTTTACATTTTGCCAAATCAGACCGCTAAATACCTCCTCCTCATTATCTTACCAGCATGAAATTCTTCACATCTCAACATTCTACATTCATTTAAATTCAAACCTCTAAACATTGGCCTGTCCATACCTTACTGAAATAAAAATCCTCACAAGCAGACAAGCCAACCAGTAGCCAACAGCAAACATTCCACGTTAGACCCAATTTAAGGTAAATAACATCCACACACCCATCGGTATTTGATTTCCCCCCTAATGAACATCTCTGTTTTGGAAGAGTTAAGTTTAAGGTTTCTTTCCTGCAATCTGGGGGAGATACCTTGGAGAAAACACTCTAGTCCTGAGGAGTCTAGGTCCATTGGGTTTTCTAGCTTGGGTGTGATCAGAGTTTTGTAGGCTAGGTTGAACAGGTTGATAAAGTCAGCTAGTGAACCCTTCAAGAGGAGGGGGAGACGATCAACCCTTGAACTACAGCAGTTTTGATGCTGAAAGAATATGACTTAAATCAGGGGAGTGCAATAGCTAGATCAGTCATAGAGGAAAGAGGAGCTGCTGCCTAGGACAGTCAAGCAAAGCAGCTGACAAACGTGCCTTCAACTACAACATTCATCTAAGTTAAAAAACTTTTAGGGGAACATCCTTTCAAAGTGTTGAGGAATATGAGCACTTCTATAACTTGAAAGGTAGAGTGAGGCAGTGGATGTCGAACAGAGGACTATGATCACAAACTCAACCACCTAGTCAGAAAAAGGCATAAGACAGCACTCCGAGATATGAACAGTAAAGTGCAGGGAAAGGTCCAGTGGGGCAGTGGGTATCCAGCAAAGATTGGGTTTCACACACATCAGCTCTCGCAAAGTTAGTGACTCAGGTCTACTTTCATGGATATGACTATTTCAATAAGTGGAAAAAAATAATGAGGCAGTTGGTGCTCCACAGAACTTTAAGATTACGAATACTGTCACACCCTGAGATAAAAACCATGGCCCCCACTGTGAATCTAAACATTCCAACAACAAGTAAAGTTTAGCGAGGCAGTGGGTGTCCAACTTCACACCCACAGGCACTTGCATACACATACAAATTAAGAGGTAACGGCAGTCACTTACATAAGAATTTAGATCCACACTCTGGAATATTACAATTCTAAAGGAGGGAAAGCTATAGTGAGAGACACAGGCCTATGTTCACCTTGCTACGCTACACTGAGTCACAGGTAAAAGCAGGAATGTGCAGTATGTAAAAGAACACCAAACATACCTATCCTTTCCCCTGTGCTGGTGCCCTTTAGCCAGCCAGGCAGCCTAGTCCCAATGCAGAATCCCTTGCACCATTGTGCAAGGGTGCCTGTGTTGCAAGCAGGATTGCTTTTATGCAGAAAGGGGCACCTCCCTGCACAAAACCAATCCTTATAGGCTTTTTCCATGTGTACAGCAGAATGCATCATACAAAGAAGGAGGAAAAAACAATGAGAAATAAACATATTTCTTCTCGTTGCACCTTTCCTGGGGTGGCGTATCTTTTGGTGCATTCCAGGTTTACAAGTGCTTGTAAATCTGGAAATGTGTCAAAATCCATGCATGTTGTGTGGGAACATCCATGCAACACCTATGGAAACGCATCCCTGATTCAGAGTGATGTAACACAGCAATTTGTGCTGTGTTACATTACTAGAGATTTATGAACCACCCAGGGTCACGCAAGGTGGCCTTGCATGGCATCATAAATCTCACCTAATGTTTGTGTTGCTCATGCACCATGTTGTGTGGTGCAGCAGCGACACAAACCAGGACACAAATAAGGCCCTGGGTGTTCTGGAGGGCTTTTAGAAAATTAACACCAGAACTCTCTCAAAAACACACTCAAGGTTGCAGCTAAGTATGTTGAATGGCTGATATAGGCAAAGGTATGGTGAATAATTATGCGTTCAACTCAGATAGAACTTCATCTATATTGGAGCTAGGCCTGGGCGGAGTGAACGGAGTTCGGCTTCATGGAATTCCGTGGAGTTCTGTGAAATTCCGCAAAGCCATAGTTCCGTGCCCCGCAGAGTCCTCCTGTATGCACCCATATCGAGACTGGCCTGACCCTGCTTAGTGCTTCAAAGATGGGCGCATTCAGGAGGGTCGAAGGCAGTGAAAGCTGCCATTTCAGGCCTCTTGTGCACAAGGCCTGTCCCGTGTGCAGTGTCGGCCCTTGTGGTGTGCAGCCCACATTGGGCTGCGGTGCACACCGGGTGAGCTCTGCTGGCGGGGCTAGCATAGTTTTTGGGATAACTCCAAGTGGAGTGTGGAGTTCCAAAAACTCAGTTAGCTCCGCCAGCTGAGCGGAGCGGAGCTCCCCGCACACCCCTAATTGGAGGTCACTCAGTCAAAGACTTAGGGCCGCACTCCACTGAAGGGAAAAACATAGGGCGGCTCTTGGTGTGTAACACTGGTCAAAGTTCCAGTACACAGGTACTCACGCCTATACATATTCTGGCTTAACCTCAGCGGTGTAAAATACTGTTGAAATCAAAGGTATACCCTGGAAGATCAAAACAGGTACAAGTTCATGAGCAATAATTCTCACTCAAAGAAATATTTTAGGCTATACTCTAGCATTTTAGCACTCTGAAGCAGGGAAAGGCAGAAAGAGGTACTAGGTGTTGAACAGAAGTACTAGGTCAGGAACACCGACACTCTGTGAGGAGACCAATCAGGCCTACATTCTAGAATATGTACACTCTGAAAGAGGAAAGCACAGTCAGGCTGTGGGTGTCTAACATAGTTACAACTTAATGCATACTCAGCATCAATCTGAGACAAACAGAGCTAAATCATGGGTGAGAGACAGTAACGAGGCACTGGCAGACCATCACATGCATAAATTGCGCCACTTTGTAACCCTTTGTGCCACATTATGCCTGCGCCAGACATAACGTATACAAAGGGGGGGCGTTCCGGCGCTAGGAGGTCTGCAACAACGGTGTAATGAAATCTACAAGATTTCATTGCACTGTTTCTGGCGTCATTTTTAACACCTGCTGAAAGCAAGTGTTAAAAGGACGAACCCATTGTAATCAATAGGCCTCCTTGACCTTTGCTCCACTAGTGTCAACATTTATGAGGCTTGTGGAGCAAAGTGCCAAAATAGCATCAAAAATGGACGCTATTGTTCCTAATACCGCCATGGTGCGCTGTATCAAACACGGGGCACACATGGTGCCATTAGGGGGCGCAGAGGAGGCACAAGAAAAGTGGCGCTGCATTGGATGCTGCGCTACGTATTGGATGACAAGTAGCAGAACCTAATGTAGTTTTAGTAAATGGCGTGCCAACAAAAGACAAAAAGATTTTGCAACAATTGGGAAGTTTATAAAAAGCAAAAGGAGCACTAATTTTCCCTAAAGGCAAAATCAAATATTATGCAGACATAGTCATAGAGTGTATATTGTCTGCAGTAGGAAGAAAAGACGCCACTAACAAAGGTCAAGTAGAAAAAATAGTAAGGCAAGAAAACATGTATGATCACTGCACTATCCACCCAATGCAGGCAGGAGAAGATGCGGGTGATACTATACAAAACTAGAAGCAGTTTCCATATTAGGGCTCTGGAGCTGGGCCCGTCCGAGATTCCTACTCATTTACCTAAAAAAATATTTAATATATCGATTCATTTTGAGAGTAGCGTTCGTATTTCTAAAAAAATTTTATGTATTTCAGTCTGGACTGTCTGTCCCAGGCTGCTTGCCCCACCTTGCTCTGAAGCAGGAGATGGAAGCCAGACAGTAAATCAACTTTCTACAATGTAGCTCATGACTAAGGTCTTACATTGCTAAAGTCCTCCATTGCCATTGCAGTCTATGGTGGTATCCAGTGCAGGCCCGTCAGCTCTATGGTTTGGGCGTCTGACTCTGCATCCCTATGTGGGGCCAGATGTCCATCATTCACATGCATAGATCCCATCCTTTCTCATTCGTCACATGGCAGGACTGGATGCAAGCATACGTGATTTGGGGCCAGATGTAGCAAAGGTTTTTACCCATTCTGTGTCTATGGGAAAAAGTGTTCGTACATATGGCCCTTGGAGCCTTGTCCTTTGTAATGATAAGTCTTAGAATATTCATTTTTTGGTATGTCTATTGTGCTGAGGCCCCTGGGCCCACTAGCATCTTCCATTTTGACACCACGGGCCCTGGCTAGGTCGCCGGCCCCTTTAGAAGAGGGGCTGCTGTATTTGGTCCTCCACAAAATTGATCCAAAAGACAAGCAGGGTTTTTGTTACCTTGTGAAGTGGATCCAAATATTTGAGTCAAGTGCAAAGTGAGAAATATGTGCTTATAGTAAAAACAGTTACTTGCCGTATGTTAAAACTGTCCCTATCTTTAGGCCCTTACCATTATTGCCAAAAACGTGGATTGAACGAATTATGAATAATAAAAAGCTCTAGGTAATGCATGTCAGTGATTTAGTTCCTCTTTTATTTCACACTTTTTACTTAATCTTGCATTGCCCAAGAAAGTTGCATTTCTGTATGTTTTCCGTTCATCCTATTGCTCTTGTATAGTGCCTACTTTGAGCCGTGCCAAGTGCTTAGTTAGACAATAATCAGGCTACAAGCGCTACCCTTAAACCCATGAGAACCTGGGCATAAAATACAAGACAAGGTATTCTCATGAAATACTAAAAGTGAAATGACTAATGAAACACTATGGGGAGTGATCCAGACATTACACAAACAGAAGAGAGACCCCAACACAACTTTGATATCTGTAGCTGCCACATACTTACTTCGAGCCTACGTTTCTCAACAATACAATCTGTATTTTTCAAAAGGTTATTTCACGGTACTCACACACCTGGACCCAGTCGTGTACTGGAAACATGTATTTGAAAAAATAACAAAAGTAAAATATTGAAGACACAAAACCTATACACAATTTTGATACATGGCACTGCTTGGACTTTCTCTGTAGACAGATAGCACATACACGTAAGACGCTCTAAATTACGTACTGGTTGTGATGCATATGCATGAAAACATTGATATATTCAAAGAAATTGAACAAACATTTATCATACCAAACTAACATTCATTTATCAACATATATCTATCTAACAAAGATAAGTGTCCAACTCAAATTTCGTTGAATAGAGGAGATACATATGTGTCCTCCTTATGTTTAGCATATGTCTGAAAATGACCCTTTAGGGTTGGGGTACAGTGTTCCACCCTTAGATGTTGCTTTAAGTATTTCCAATTGTCATGTTTTCCATCCCCTGGCTTCTAGTGGCCTTTGTATGGGTGTACCCTCAACCGCATTAGCATACGCCAACATGTTTCAACCTTTTGTGGGCCTAACAACTAGGGGTGAAGGTCTTCCTCAGGGCTTTCAAAATGTAAGGACAAACACTACATGAGACAAAAGAGGAAAGCTATATGTCGCTTAGCGTAGGTGAATCTTCATTATGCAAAGACAAATAATAGAATGAAGGAGCCTTAAAGCCCAATAAATGTACATACCCGTCTTGACCCGTCAGGTTGCGCAAGGTGGGCATCATGGTGTGGCAGTTGTTCGGTCTTTAGCCCAGGGATGTGTATTTCAACCTGCAACAATAATCATTTTGTAAGTGTGACAACAGATGGCCGGGCACTAAGTAGGAGTCAAACTTTCTGTTTTTTATAAAGACTCATACCTTTGCTGCTGTGCGTGGGTGAGCTTCCCCTCTGCTGGGTGATGCTCGTCCGGAGGGTGAGTTGCACAGATGCATTTTATCAGCTATGGGGATTTCGCCCTCTTGTAAGCGCTCAGGTGCATTCCTTGAACACAGGAACGAATCCATCCAGTTTTGGTCCAAGGCTGTACACGTATTTGGAGATGCCCCCCCCCCATGTTCTGCCTCTGTCAGGGGGCAGAGAAGAGGGGGAGCCATTAGGCAACCATGAGATGTGCTCGAGCTGGCTTGTGCGGAGTGGTTCGGGCACTTACCTTCCGAGCCGGAATGTGTCCCTAGGACCTGGCAGCGAGTCCAGGCCCAGGGGGCTGCGCCTGTTCGTACACAGCACATACCAGGTTGTAGAGTCTCTTGGTAGTTTATTTAAATACACCAAGAGGAAGAGGGTCAATTTCGTGTTGGGGGCGCAATGGACCTTGGGGAATGTAGTTTGAAGTGTGAAAGGATGCTTAGGTAGACAAAAGTCGAACACTTGAGACAAAAACTGATGCCAATTTAGCCCTGGTTCTGAGTAATGATTTAAAGTATACAGTGATTTAGGGGCATATTTATACTCTGTTTGCACCGAATTAGTGTCATTTTTTTTAACTCTAATTCGGTGCAAAACTAACTCCATATTTATACTTTGGTGCTAGACCCCTCTAGCACCAAATTTATGGAGTTAAAGTCATTTTTTGATAGTGGAGACCTACTTTGCCTTAATGAGATGCAAGGTAGGCGTTCCCGTGCAAAAAATGACTCTATGGCCTTAACGCCATATTTAGGGGCATATTTATACTCTGCGGCATATTTATACTCTGTTTGCACCGAATTAGTGTCATTTTTTTTTTACTCTAATTCGGTGCAAAACTAACTCCATATTTATACTTTGGTGCTAGACTCATCTAGCACCAAGGCCCTGATTTAAACTTTTTTTGCACCGCATTAACGTCATTTTATGATGCAAAAGTGGCGCAAACTTACAAAATATTGGCCCTTATTTATACTTTTTGCTGCAAAGCTGCACTAACTCAGTTTTGCACCAAAAAGTTTAGCACCGGCTTGCACCATTTCTGTGCACCAGCCGGGCACCATATTTATGGAATGGTGCAAGCCGGTGCAAAGGGTAGGCTAGAGTTTTAAAAAATGACTTTAGTCGGGTGGGGCTGGCAGTATAGAAGAAGAGGGTTTAGCACCAAAAAATGGCTTTAGGCAGGTTAGTGTAAAAAAAAAATGACTCAACCAGATTAGCGTCATTTTATGGTGCTAAACCTACCATGCCACATGACTCCTGCCTTAGAAAAGGCAGCAGTCATGCCCACCACCCCTGTGGCCAGCAAAGAGGACAGGGGTCCCCTGGGCATGGCCACTGCACCATGTGCCATGTATGGGGGCCCATTTCAGGGACCCCTATGGCACTTTCAAAAATAAAATGCACTTACCTGTACTTACCTGGGATGGGGTCCCCCATCCTCGCAGTCCCTCTAGTGTGGGTGGGGGTGCCCCTAGGGCCTAGGGAGGGCACCTCTGGGCTTATTCCATGGTTTTCCACCATGGAAATAGGGCCACAGGTCGCCTAACACCTGCCCTGACCCTGGTCTTAAAAAATGGGGCAAAGCAAGCTTTGCCCCATTTTTTGACCCCTCCTCCCTCCCTTGCACCATTTTTACATGGGAGTATAAATATGGTGTTAAGGCCATGGAGTCATTTTTTTGCACGGGAACGCCTACCTTGCATCTCATTAAGGCAAGGTAGTTTTCCACTTCCAAAAAATGACTTTAACTCCATAAATTTGGTGCTAGATGGGTCTAGCACCAAAGTATAAATATGGAGTTAGTTTTGCACTGAATTAGAGTTAAAAAAAATTACGCTAATTCAGTGCAAACAGAGTATAAATGTGCCCCTTAGCGTCAAAAAATGATGCTAATCTAGTCAGAATCATTTATTTTGACTCAAAACTGCCTAACGTCATTTTATTTTAAGCTAGCCTACCCTTTGCACCGGCTTGCACCATTCCATAAATATGGTGCCCAGCTGGTGCTAAAAAATGGTGCAAGCCGGTGCAAAACTTTTTGGGGCAAAACTGCCCTAGTGCAGTTTTGCACCAAAAAGTATAAATAAGGCCCTTAATATCAACTGGTCAGATGCCTAAAGTGATCATAAAAACTGGCCAACAGAAAACTTCTTGCGTGAAATGCAGGGAACTGTTGGGATTGCCCTCGGAGTACGGATGCCGAATGTAAACCCTCTTGTGGACGGCGTTAGCTACAACAGGTGCAGTGACGGTTCAATAAGCCAATTTAAATACCTCTTGTGGCCTCAGAGGGGCCGTGTCTGTCTCACCTAACCGCGCTGCACTCTGGGAGATGTAGTGCGGGGTGTGTGCAGCGCGTGCTTTAGGGGAAGGTGCTTCCAGTGCAAGAAGTTTAAGTCAAGAGTAGCCCAATAACGGTTAGCGCCCAAGTTGCGCAATAAATACATATTTACACACATCGTTACAGTAATAATAAAAAGATTTACATCGGCCTGTCGTGCAAAGAAATTAACCATCTCCGACACTTTATTCAGACCATTTTCTGCTGTAAGCATTCCTGATGTCATTTGTGCCACAAGGCAAAACAGCAGAAGGTATTCATTTGGGATTTTAGCCTGTCTCAACACTCTGACATCTCAAATCTGACATTGCGTGGTTGGTTTTCACATAGTGTTGTACATAGGGGCATGCATTATTTTACATAGAATGTGTGATTTATGCTGAACAATATGTTTCCTCATCTCTTGATTGGTCTTCCCTGTATAGGGTTGCTCGCAGGAAAACATTACACAATACGCTTCCTTTTTAGGTCAAGCACTCAAGCGCTCTGACGTGTTGTAAACTATCTGTGGGCTTTTAACCACACCCACCACACGCCCATCACTATCACTCGTTCATGAGCTGGTCTTTCAAAAATCCTTTGTTATCATTGGTAAATGCTTTACGTTTGTCCCTCCTTGGGGTGGTTGGGGTACTGCCTTGGCCATCGACCCTGTTACATAGATAATTGAATGTTTGCAGAGACTGTGAGTGAACTTCTTTTTCCTTTTGTGTCTCTCCTTCGTTCTCATGCTCATGGCGGCCACAGCGCTTTGAATCGGCTCACTTATGGCAACTGTTTTACTTTTCATTTTCAATATATGTGGCAAGAAATGTCCAGTTAGGAATTTACAACGCTAATAGCTCTAACTCCAGCAAATGTGAGACCCGCTGCATTGCAAATGCTTGTTTTTGTTGCAGTTAGTGAATTCTGTATGTTTCATCTTATGGCCCCTGTAGTCAAATGTATTCCCCTCCATTGTACTAGGACATGTAGAACAGTTCCCACACCTGTGGTGGTCTCTCTCTGGGGGAAGATTAAGGAAGGTGCCTAGAGTGGGTGTCTGAGTTCTTAATGCTGTATTTTATCTCGCTGGGTTGTCCCTTATGTTGCGATTGCATTTCACTTCAAACATGGAGGCCTGCAACAATTTTCCAGTTCTTTCTGATCGAGTTCTTCATTAAGCTGCTCACTCCTGAGTATGTTGCCATGCACAGCACCTGGTTGGCCTGTTGTTTATTTACCTGGTTCTCACAGATGTTCTCTTGGTGTGAACCATGCACGTTCTTTTTAGCAGCTTTTTTAGGATAATCCCGTTGTTGGAGTATTGCGGAGGAAGTGAATTGCCTTCTTACTTTTAAAGAGATTCACTTCCTGGACATTACACTACATCATAAAAACAAGTCTTTACCTCGCTGTACGCCAAGGAAATTGTCCGGAATCCATTTCTACCCTATTCCGGCTTCCATCAGAGAAACATTTGGGACAATCTACCGAACATCCAGTTGCTCCGAATAAGGAAGAATTGTACACAGAAGGCAGACCCCTTTAGTAATGCCAGGACATCTCCTCTTGAAATCCCAACAACGGGGTTGCACGAAAAAACATTTGAAAAGAGGAATGAAATGTGCATGGTTCAGGTCATTGCGTTGCCTTACTCTACCCTTGGAAGGCGTTCCATGGGTGTTGCGATGGTGTTTCCAAGCACTGGTAAACCTGGAAATGTGCCAAAGTGCCATCCCTTACCAAGGGAGGCATAACATGGAAAATTATTCTTATTTTTGCCTCGTTACCTCTTCTTTCTTTGTGCGCTGCATTTTGCAGTTTCCATGATGTCTATACATACTTTTTTTTTCTAAACTGGTGTGGGAGTTTCTTTGTGTTCTATTTTCACTTTATTAATATTTGTGTTATGCATAAATACGTTACACATTGCCTCTAAGTTAAGCCCGACGAATCTTGTTGCAAGCTACCAGAGGGTGAGTAGAGGTTCACTTAGGGTTTAGCACAGGTTAAGTTAGTGACTTTAGTAGTTCACCTTGCTAGGGATTCTGGTTGTGGCTAGAGCAGGGTTAACCCTCAACCAACAGCCTGCTTTCTCACAGTGGGGGCCAAGAGAAAGTGTGATTACCCATGTTTATTTCCTTAGCAAACATTGTTCTCAGGTGCACAAAAAAATAATTGAAAAGATTTGCACCAAATTTGGCAAAAATTAGAAAGTACTAAGGAAGCCTGCATTTTATATATTTTTTAAAATCCATTGGGGAGATTTCATGAAATAAGAGTTTAAAGAGGGACTTGGGTTAAGCACGAAGGGGGTTAGCTCTCAGAATAATTTAGTTGTATCTGGATGGATGGCACCATGAAAGATCTATAAAATGCCCACAGCAAAAAAACAATAAAGAAATAGGCCATTCTGATTGGGCGAGGAAGCTTTTACTCCTGTCAGTCATTTGAGTACTGCGGTACTGGTGCTGGCACTACAAAACCGAATGATCTGATTGGTTGGCTGCAACGCTGAATAAAATGTTACAGCTGCCATTACAGATCTTGGCAGCTCATCCTCAAGTCCTTGAAAATGTTTTAAAGATGACCTAATGCGGTAGGGTGGGCACACAATAACCTGCAGGGCAATGTGGAGCGAAGTCCCAAAGGGACCCTCCATTAAATTACATTAAAAGAAAATGATAAATTCTGCTCATTGGTACTAGAGTACCGGTGCCCAGTGTGGCGGTACCCACCGAGGCCACCCTGTGGAACCATGATACCACTTCCAATACCAATATACAAAGCATATTTAAAAAAAATGTAAAGGGTCTGTTCACAGACTAGACCCTGTGGCCGACCACAGTTGTGCAGACCGCAGGCGTGCGCAGTGGGGTTTGGCTACCTGCAGTTGGGTGGGTGCTGGGCCTACCCACCACTGTACGCTGATGAAGGCCATTAGCAGTGGAGATTGAGGGCCAAATGCGGCAGTTGGGTAGTTGTTGGCCCTCATGGCGGGGTGGGCGGCTGCCGTCGGTTGGGTGCACAGCCAAATGAGGCAGTTGTTGGCCCTCATGGCGGGGTGGGCGGCTGCCGTAGGTTGGGTGCACAGCCAAATGAGGCAGTTGTTGGCCCTCATGGCGGGGTGGGCGGCTGCCGTGGGTTGGGTGCACAGCCAAAAAACGTACACAGTAAGGGTTGGGAGCCAATGGGGTGGTTGGGCACAGGACCTAGTCAGAGACCAGGCCCTGCAGTCAGACCTTCACTGCACATGGCGAAGGGCATTGGTCATAGGTCGCCAGAAGGGGGCGTGCGTATGCTTAACTTTGAATAAGATCAAAAAAATCTATAATTTCACTAAAAAAAAAAAGGTTAAAGTGATGTTTATAGTTAGGTATAATGATACATTCTTAGCTTATGCTAAAAAAAAAAACAGACCTTCACTGAAAAAAGCAAAGGTTGGAGTGACGTTATAATATGGAGTTGGAATAAGACAAGAACTAAAATGAAAAAAAAAAAAAAATGAAAAAAAAACACTGAAATTCACCAGTTATAGTTTAGAGAACTAGGTTGCAACCCCATCATCCATTGCTTATGATATCACATAGTACATAACTCTTGACATATTAAATGCCATCATTGATCTAATTAGCTGCCTACTTTACAGTGTAAAACCCTATCTACTGGATTCACTGTATAATGCAAAATCCCTCGGTACACTATTTGCAAAGGGGTCTGGAACTATTTTGAAGATGCACTAACACAATTTCTTTGCAATCAAATGCCTGTAAAGAAGAACAACACAGGGGGTAGAGCCAAACCTTCTCTCTACTGTATTTAAGTCCGGCATAAACCAAGGAATTTTATGTTTCTAAAAATATAATATAAACACACATCCACAAATAAGATTTTACATGTGTAGATGTATTCTTGTCTAAATATATGATTATGATAGGAAGATCTTTTGCCTACCTTGCTGCTAAGAGCTGAAACAACCTGCCCATGTACCTCAGGCAAAGCCCATCACTCACCATCTTCGAATGATGCCCAGACCCACCACCAGCGCCTTGAGATCCTCACGGGTGAGTAGTTGCGCGTTAAAAAAACTGATTGATTGAATTTATAGAGCGCTAAGGAGAGGCAATCTCAACAGGGAAGTGTGAAGCGGCAGATAAAGAAAGAAATCTATGAGGAAAAAAGCTTTTTAAATGCCGCAAATGGGTCCTCTTCAGAAATGTGAGCTGGCAAGATGTTCCACAGTTTGGCAGCGCCAACCAAAATGGAACACCCACCCCATCTAGCCTTATGGTATCTGGAGTTTGTTAAGGAAAGAGACATTAATGTTAAGGTACAGTGAGTTGCACGAGGTGACAAGAGCAATGATGATTGATTGATGCAGTTCCAAGGGAATGTAGGGGAAGATCTTTCTCAGAATCCTCATAATAAGAAAGCAGGTGCTGGTAGCGTGGCTGGCCAGTGAGTCAAAGCTCAGTGTGTTGCCAAAAAGGACACCAAGGTTTTTGGTTAACTTAACCAGAGTGGGGAGAGACCCACAATCCTCTGGCCACCAGATATTGGACCATATGGAATCCTGAGTGCCGAACAATAGCACCTCAGTTTTGTCAGCATTAAGTTTTAAGGAGTTGTCTCTAATGCTAGACATACATCGGTTGAAATTCTGTGCCACAGATGTCAAGTCGTTGGAAATAGACACAATGGTTTCAGTGTCATCTGCAAACAACGCACCATTTTAGACAAGGGGATACGATACACATTAGAGAGGGTCAGGCTTAAGGACGAATACTGGGGCACCCACAGAGAAGGGTAAAAGCTTCCACCTTGAAACCACCACAGCTGACAATTTGTACTCTGTTACCTACGAAGGAGCAGAGAAGCTTCAGGGAATATTTTGATTTATTTAACATTTTTTACCCGTTTTTTCCTCATGGGGTGTTTTTTGGTGCCTGCTCCATTATTTTCTATTGCAGTTTGATGATTAATAAATATGAAGCAACACAAGGCGGTGCAAGTCACTGCCGTCCAATACCTTGTTCTGGGAAGGCATCCCATGGGTGGAGTTTGGGTCTTCCCATGCATCCACCCGTGGATTTTGGCACATTCCCAGACTTACCAAGACTGGTAAACCTATGAATGTGTCAAATGCTATGCCTTCCCATAGAGATGCACTGAGGAAAATAACTTAATTTTTCCCTTGTTTCCTCTTTCTAATTGTGCTTGAAGGACACTGGCCTGGTGTGTGGT
The DNA here is from genome assembly GCF_031143425.1 of Pleurodeles waltl. NCBI lineage: Eukaryota > Metazoa > Chordata > Amphibia > Caudata > Salamandridae > Pleurodeles > Pleurodeles waltl. The sequence continues at coordinate 17,717,769 of NC_090450.1, read as the reverse complement.
GGGTACCTATGGTACTTACACCTTATACCAGGTCCAGCTATCCCTTATTAGTGTAGTGTAGTCAGTGTCTAGAAGCCAGGCTCTCTAGAGGTAGCTGTGGATGAGCAGCCAAGGCTTATCTAGCAGACATGCAAAGCTCATGCAATACCACTGTAGTCACACAGTACTCACACACATATGAAAGAAAACACTCAGTGTTACAAAAATAAAGGTACTTTATTTTGGTGGCACAAGTACCAAAAATACCATAGAGGCTATACTCTCTTAGAAAGTAAGTAATACACAAATAATATACACTAGTATGCAGAAATAGGCATAGAAACAGTTAGAAAACAGCGCAATTAGTGAAAATCACAATAGAGAGAAACAGGCCTAGGGGGAGCAAAAACCGTATACTAAGAAAGTGGAATGCAAAAGTTGGTCCCCCACCTAGGTAAGTGTAGTGTGTAGAGGGGAGCTGGGAGTACTTAGAAAGCCCAAAGTTAAGTACCACAACCCACCCCTGTGACCAGGAAAGCAGAAGTAAATCACAGTACATTTCCAAGAACACACACTAAGAAGAACAGAAGAATATTGCAAAACCCAGAAGAAACAGCAAGACACCAAAAGTGGATTCCTGGACCACACGACCTGTGGAAAGAGGGGAGCAAGTCCAAGAAGCACAGAAGTCCCACAGGACGGGGATTGGAGAGTCACGGAAGAGGCCAATGTAGCACTACGAGAAACACTCCCACACTGCTGGAGAACCAGTCAGGGAGCTGTGCATCGCAGGAAGAAGTGCTGGGGGCTGGAGCTGCAAGATGCATGAAGATTTTGGAGGAAGGATGCCAACAAGCCTTGGCAGCTGCAAATGACACAGTGCACGGGGGTACTGTCCTGCGTAAGCAGGCAAGGGCTTACCTTCACCCAAGTTGGACAGTTGGAAGAGAGGACCATCAGGGCCACTTCAGTCCACCACCTGAGGATCAATGCAGCTCAGCAGGAGAGGGGATCCACGCAGGCAGTCGCTGTCACAGTTGGTGCCTGCAGAAGCAGGGGAGTGACTCCTTCACCCCAAGGGAGATTCCTTCTTCCTTTGGATGCAGGCTGAAGACGGGCTGTCCTCAGAGGATGCACTACCAAGGAAATGTCGCAGCTGCTGGAAGGAGCCGGAGATACAATGTTGCAGAAGGCGTCTTGCTTCTTTGTAGCAGCTTGTAGGGCCCTGAAGAGTCCAGATGCAGTTTCTTTGGTCAGAAGTCGACGTGGAGGGTGCAGATGATTCCCGCTGGAGTCTTGCAATCTGAATCTGAGGAACTACCCAATGGAGAGACCCTAAATAGCCCTGAAAGGGGGATTGGTCACCTAGCTGGGTGACCACCTATTAGGAGGGGGCGCTGACGTCACCTGCTGGCACAGGCCGCTCAGATGCTCCCAGAGTTCGCTGCCAACCTGGAATCCAAGATGGCAAAACCCAGGGACTGTCTGGAGGAGCTCTGAGCACCACTCCTGGGGTGGTGATGGACAGGGGAGTGGTTACTCCCCTTTTCTTTGCCCAGTTTTGCTCCAGAACAGGGACTCAGGGTCCCTGAACTGGTGTAGACTGGTTTATGCAAGGAGGACACCAAAAGTGCCCTTCAAAGCATTGCCAGTGGCTTGGGGAGGCTACCCCTCCCCAGCCTGTAACACCTATTTCCAAAGGGAGGGGTGTAACACCCCTCTCCTAAAGGAAATCCTTTGTTCTGCCTTCCTGGGCTTCAGCGTCTCAATCAACAGGAGGGCAGAAACCTGTCTGGGAGGTGGCAGTAGCTTGGGCTGCCTGGAAACCCTCAGAAGGCTGAAATGGCAATACTGGGAGGTCCTCTAAGGAGTCCCCCCCAGAGTGCATTGACTCATACAACCAATGCTTGCAAAAGCCTTGGGGTATGATTCCAACATGTTTGATACCAAACTTGCCTATGCTCAGAGTTACCATTATGTAGCTGGACATAGGTAGTGACCTCTGTCCACATGTAAAATGGCGTCCCCACACTCACAAAGTCTAAGAAAATGGGCCTGGAGTTCGTAGAGGCGCCTCTGCTAGTGCAGGGGTGCCCTCACACACAGGTACTTTGCACCCTGCCCTCTGGGCTAGAAGACCTACGTAGTGAAAAATGGCAGTGAGAGGGTGCTTGCACCTTTTCACAAAGGCTGCAATGGCAGTCCTGCAGAAGCCTTTGCTTTGGCTCTCCATGGGTGGCAAAATATATGCTGCAGCCCATAGGGATCCCCTGGAACCCCAATCCCCTGGGTACCTGGGTGCCATATACTAGGGACTTATAATGGGGCACCAGTGTGCCAATTGTGGGTGAAATACTCTGATACCAGTAACCAACAACTAAATTGATGGGAGAGAGCATAGCTGCTGGGGTCCTGGTTAGCAGGATCCCAGTAGACACAGTCAAACACACTGACAAACAGGCCAAACGTGGGGGTAAATCAAGGTAGACAGAGTACCCCGTCCACGGGGAGATAAATCAGACCCTTAATCTTCCCGTGCCCACAAGAAGTAATGCATCCTTCTGTAATGTAACGGGTGCTCACGAAAAGCACTCCAATAGCTTCGGGAAAGGTTTGCGCTAAATAAAACTGCAAATAAAAAACCCTAAAGTAGTTTGAAACAACAGCAGGCAGCACATACAAGAACTTAAAAAGAAGAATACAGATAAGTAAAAAAATGTTCGTTTGTCATTTAAGTTGTCTTTTTAAGTTTTATTAAAAACCGACATTCATGTGAACTTCAAAGCCATCTACCTAGCAGTAACCTAAAAAGTGAACCCACGCACTGTGCACGCTGAGGCTGCTGGGGATATGAACTGGTGATACCAGTTTACAATGGTGGGATTTTTCCACCTTGAACAAACCAGTACAACAGGTACACACTGAAACAGAGGCAGAATAGTTTGTCATTGTTAGACTTAAACATTAGTTCAAAATAGAAGCCACGCTTCTAACAGTAGTCCCTTTGGGACGAGGTTCGGAAACTTTAAACATTGCAACCAGGAAGCACAGTGCTTCTGAGCAGTGTTGCCATGGAGACCAAGGACACAGCCCAAGCATAACACGCCCTCCATAAATGGCTCACCCATCAACCCAACATAAGCACACACACCACTATCTTCAACAATATCTCCCACACTATTGCCAAACACTTCTACCCAACATAATCACCATCTCCTGCTAATAAATACACAGCAGTACTGAATTTAGCAGATATATCAGATATCATTACAAATACCATAATGCATTTTGCCTTGGATGTGGCTATTTATCCGCCAACAGGCCAAATAGTCCTAAAAATGACCCAGTGGCTAGTAAAATGGTACAAAAATTCCACTACATAGCTGGGAGCCACTTTAAACTCTGAAACGTCATTGCTTCTCTGGCTGCAGGATAAACATTAGAGATCTTGTATTATGTGACCAGCATCTAGATAACTAGTTGGAGGGAAGTATTTATTTAACTGGTCATGAAGAAAAAAGGGACTCCAGGCAATGACAGGGTGGTGGTCATCTTGTAATAAGGGTGCTAGTAAGGTTTTGAAGCATTTGAATGTATGTGTATGTACACATGTACAAAACTTTGCACAAAGGTAAGTGAATTAAACAGGGTAGTTTATAGATAAACTGTAAAACTAAATTTGAATAAATACATTTATGACAATATATCAGTTAAAGTGGAAATGTATAAACTAAACGTCTGTTTCAGGAGCTTCAGAGTATGGCACCTGGATATTTTGTGTAGCAGTCGGGAGTATTTTGGCTGTTTGCAAAGGATACTGAATATTTTTTAATGCATGGTTCATACATGTTGTCTTTTCTCGTGAGGATAGAATTGTAATGCTCTCTGTCCTCCTTTATGTGATTTTTAGTGATGGGCTCATTTTGTACTTCTTAAAGAAGGCCTTGCGTTAGTTTTCTGGTTCGCGAAGGGGTATTGTGATTTCTTAGTATTTCAGATTAGGAAATACAACAGCAGTCAACAAGCAACAGTAAACAGGAGTGCAGAGAGACTGGTGGTATCTGGGCCACAGAGGAAGGGACAATTACATGAGACAATTGAGTGTCTATTCACTCAGCTGCCCGCTGAATAAAGACACTTTTTCACACTATTCACTCAGCAGTGCGGGGTTCAGGTAAAGATTCTTATTGGCCCCATGTCATGGGTAGCCCCTTCAACCACACCGACATTTTTTATTCACCAACCTAATGTATCTTGGTAATTGTAGAATTGTTGTTTACATGCTAAGCAATGTTTGAAGTGGAGTGTGTCCTGTCTATATTGGACCCACATTTCAGTCTTTGATAGTGTTGTCTCAGCAAAAGAAATCTAGAATGCAAAAAAAAAACAAATCTGAGTGACAGTCTGCACCCAATTAAACTCGTCATGGAAGGGACCTGGGGAAGGAAGGACTAAGTCCAGTAGGAATGGGAAGGTGACCTGTAGGAGGATAAGAATTAGGAGGAGGGCCACCAGAAGTGCTAGGATGACCAGAGCCATGAGGACAGGGGCAAGAAAACTCAGGGCCTGATAGACCTAATCCACGAGGACCAGTAAGAACACGGCTAGGATGGACCAGAAACAAACAGACCAGAAGGAAGAAGACCAGGAGAAACAGGACTAGTGATCAGGATGAGGGGGATCAGGAGAACCATGTGGGTGGGGAACAGAGAGATAAAGACTCTGTGGACCATAGCCTGAAGGAACAGAAGGACCATGGATAGAAGGAGCAGCATGCCTTGGGGCAGGAAGACAAGGAGGGCTAGGAGGGTGTGAAAGTACTAAGCAGAACAAGGGGGACCAGGAGTAGCAAACCCATTAGGACAGACCAAAGAGGACCAGCAGCAGGAGACCAATAGGAAGCAGGACCAGGGACAGGAGTACCAGCACCACAGAGATGAGATAAATAAAGACCAGGAGGCCAGAAGAAGAAAGATTAGGAAAGTGGAAGAGTGGTAGCAGGACCATGGGGAATAGAAAGGACCAGGAAGTCAAGATAAACTAGGGGAACAGGAACAGGAGGACTGTAAGGCCAGAATAATGGTGAGGAGGATGAAAATGGCCATGGCTAGGGGCCTGTAAAACAGAAGAACCAGGGGTAGAAGTACTTAGGAATAATGACCAGATGATCCAGACGTCCTAAGGCTAACATGAACAGGAAGTCAAAGACCATCAGAAATAAGAAAAGCATTCAAAGGTCAGTGGTGGGCAAGACAAAGTTACTGCAGAGCCATAAGGAACAGGAGCAGGAGGACTTGGAGAAGTTGGGACAGGCAGATCAGGGCCAGATTGAATATGACTGTGAAAATCAGGACCAGGAATACAATGGACAGAAGGACGAGGAGACCAGAAAAAGCAGGACAGGGACTAGGAAGATCAGAATGACTAGATCCCCCGGCACCAGGAGGACAAGATCAAGGAGGACTAAATATACTAAAAGAACCGTGACTGGGGGACTGGAAACATGGGTAAGAGGGCCATAAAGATTAAGATCTAGAGAACCAGGGCCTGGTGTAGAAAGTGGAGCATATTGATCATCCCAGCTAGCAGGACCCAGGTGAGGAGGATCATATGCAACAGGGCCAACCAATTTCAGGAAGACCAAGGGGACTGGACAAGTTTGGCCAGGAGGCCCAGACCAAAATAACTATAGAGAGTCAGGACCAGTGAGCGCAGTACTAGGATGACCAGGTCAACCCTAATCAAGAGGACAACTGAGGACCAAGATGAGAGAAGCCAGATAGGCCAAGGGGAGCAGCAGGACTAGACCTGTGGTACTAGGTCTGGGAGGTACAGCTTGAGGAGAGCCAGGGTATGTGTAACCAGAGCCAAGAGGACCAGAAAGGAACAGGGCCAAGAGGGGTCAAGTCTGCGGAAATCAGGAAGGATCAGAATGGTGAGACAACAAGGTTTATGATGACTAGCAGAAGAGGATAAGAAGGACAAGGAGACCAGAACTAGAATGGCTAGGAGGACCTGGTCCAGGAGAACTAGTCCCAGGAGAACCCAAACTATAATGACTGGGAGGATCAGGTTCACTGGGCACAGAAACATGAGAAGGACAAGGACTTTGAAAACCAAGAATAGGAAGACCAGAACCAGGAGGCCCAGTTTGAGAAATTTTGGGGCATATTTACAAGAAAGTGGCGCATCGGTCCCAATGTGCCACTTTTCTTGCATGACCCTACCGCCACCTAACAACACCATGGCTACGCCACATTTACAATACGGCACACCATGGCGGTCGTTATGACAATAGCGTCAGAAATGTTGACGCTATTGTGGTGCTTTGCAGGATTAGGGTAAAAAATGATGGCGCTAATCCTGCAAAGTAAAGGGAGACCCATTGAAAACAGTTGGAGCGTCATGTTAACGCCTGCTTAGCCAGGCATTAAAATTGATGCTAAAAATGGTGCAGTGAAAGCTTGTAAATTTCACTGTGACATTTGTATGGTCACAGTGAAATTTGTGCTGCAATTTGTTCTGCAGAATCCAGCACAAATTGAAAAAGGAATCAGAGGAGAAATAAATATATTTCTTCTCACTACACCTCTGTTAGGTAAACACACAATTCTGGTGCCAACCCTAGTGTACAAGTATTGTAAAGCTGGGATTTGGTCACAATACATGAGAGGATGCACTGGAACTCACTTCTCCGCCCATGGAACTCCTACCCAACGCAAAGTAAAGCAAGGCAGAGTTGTGTTGTTGCAGGGCCAACTAAACAAGTCAGCAAACCAATTTGTCAAAACAGTCGGCACTCAGAACAGGGTAACACACCCACATACCATGCAGAGGATACTCCTATCTCAACATGGTCTAAATTCTTGTACGGAAAACTCAAGTTAGAAGCCTCTGAAAAGTCTAGTCCAGACACATTGAACCCATTTATGCTACCATCATCTACACCAGCAGTGGGTGACACCTTCTACATGGTGGAGGAGCTGTATGTTCCTTTTGTGTCACTCCAAGAATGGATTAAATGCAAACTATTATCACCTTTGTCTGTTATTGAAATATGTGTATGCTTTTGTTTCTCCCAATTCACATATTTCAATAACACAGGGAGAGTAGTTTGGAATAACGCAGTGATAATAGTTTCTAAATTCAGCATTGTAGCTTAATATTACTAACATTGCATCACGAAGATTCCAATCTGAGAGGGCAGAAGGGCTCCATGAGTCACTCTTCCCCTTCTCAGAGCTCCAAGAGGCACATGTGTTTCTTACGGCCTCGCTCATTTAATTAGGTAGAGTTTGCTGACATCAGCCAAGCATGGCCCAGCCAATCCCAATGCTGCTCTGTGAATACCAGGGTATTACACTTTCATTGGAGTGTATGAGAGAAGCGTTGTGATTAGTTTGAGCAGGGCAACTTGTTCCTGTCCTCCTGGTCCTCCTTGTCCTGGTATGCCAGGTTTTGATTCTCCTTGACCTGTGTGCCTTGGTCTTTCTGGTCCCCGGAGTTGTGATCCCATGGTCCAACCTGTCCTGGACCTCCTAGCTCTTGCCCTTCTGGCTCTGATTGCCTGGGCATCTGCTCTTGAATGGCAGGATTCTGGTCTCCTATTCATCCTCACTCTGGTCCTTGCAGTCCTTAATCTCTTCTTTGTGTTCTGTCTACTGGACTTGTTCCTGGTCCTACTTGGTTTAGTCTTTGTATGGCTAGTCCTCTTGATCCTGGTCCTCCTATCCATCCTGGTCCTTCCAGTCCCTCTGCTCCTAGCCCTTCCTGTTCTTTGTTTCACTTGACCCATGTTCCATTGATCTGGACTTTCTGATCCTTCACACGCTCTTAATCCATTTTCTGGTACCAGAGCTCCTAGTCCACCTAGTTTCTCATGTCACGGTCCTCTTTAGCCTGGTCCTCTTAGACCTTGTTCTCCTGGTTAGATCTGGAATGGTCCTCCTTGGCTTGTGCCATGTCCTTATGGTTTATCTGGCAATGCCCACACGAGTACCATCTCTCTTGCTCCTGGTTGTGTTTATTTAGGTCCTTATGAGTCTGATCATTTTGTTCCTGGCCCTCCAAGTTCAGTTCAATCACCTTAGTCTTCTTGGCTCTGTCTGTCCTAGTCCTCCAGATCTTCCTCACACTGGGACTGGTCTTGATGTGTCACTAGGTACTCTGGGCCTTGGTCCCAAGATCCTGGCCCCCTGGTATCCTAGGCCTGTTCTGGTCCCCTTGATACTGATCCCTTTAGTCTTCCTTTCTCTGGTGCTCCTGATATCCTTGGTACTGCCCCCTTCATCTGTCTTGTGTATTTGTGTTTGCTGATTCAACTGGTTATACTTCTCATCTTCTTGGCTTTCCTAATTCTCACAGATCTGACCCTAAACATCGGGTCCATGGTCCATGTGCTCCTTGCCTTTGTGGTCCTATACCAAATGACCATGGTCCTCCTTGCACTGACACTGCTGGGCTGCTCCTCCCAGCCCTATAGACATTTCCTTCTGGCTGTGGTCATCCCAGTCCTGCTCTCCCCAGCACTGATCTCCTTTACCTTGGTCCTGCTGGTCCTTGTATACCAACCCCTGCATCCTTTTGCCATGCTCTTCCTATTCTCTAGTCCTGACCCCTGGTCCTGTTTCTTGGTCTCCTTAGAGCCTATCCTTTTGGATCTGACTGTTCAGGATCCTGGTCTCACTGTCTACGTATTGGACTTGGCCCTTTCTGCAGGTTCACGACAAAACCTTTTGCCCTCAGCCCTCCTGTTTTCTGAAATGTGTTTTTGTTGGCATTATGACTCTCTGCACTTCACTACTCTAACCAATGCTCACTGGGTGGTGCTCCATCCCTAAAACATGGTAAAACGGGCATACACTTGACTGGAACATTTAATTTACTTATACTTCTCTAGTATGTGGTACCACGTGTACTTAGAACTGGTAAATTAAACATTACTAGTGCCCCTGCAGAATTCATTGTGCCACTCACTAAGGTAGCCCTTTAAAATATATTGCAGGCCTGCTATAGCAGCCCCTAGTGCAGTTTTAAACTACCAACTCGACCTGGAAAAATAAACATTTTGCCAGGTCGACACCTTTCTTTTGAATACATATGACTGACCCCTGCGGTAGGCCCTAAACAGCCCATAGAGCTGGGTGCTTTCTATTTAAAAAGTAGGACACGTGTTCTTAGGTTTTACAAGTCCTGGTACTGAAAAACTCCTACATTTGTTTTTTTACTATTCCAAGACCTATCTTTCCCATTGGATAACATAGGGTTACCTTCTTACATTTAATAAAGGCGAGTGACACAAAGCTCTGCAAAGCCTTGTCGCACAGATGAAAGCTTCATCAGAACCAACACTGAGCAATGCAGAGCCCGACAAATCCTTGCCACGCAGCTACAAGCTTCATCCGATGCCAAGCGCTCAAAGCCCCGTAAAGCCTTGTCTCACAGATGAGAGCTTCATCAGTACACACATTGAGTGACACAAAGTCCAGTAAAACCTCACCAAACAGCCTCATTAGAACCAAAGCAGGATGACACAAATCCTTACAAGGCAACGCCGCTCAGATCTCACAACAACATAAGGTACAATCCTCAGCAGGTCAATATTCCCTGTCTAATTTCCATTGTGGTCAGCCTGAACTTGGGACTTTGTCAATATTTCCAGTTCTACTAATTGGATTTTTGTCATTCAGGTATCATTTATTTTAAGTTTATTTTTTTTTCTAAATTGGTTTGGGATTTTTCTTGTGCTATGTTTTCACTTTAGTGCCATTTGATTGCTGCATGAATACTTCCCACATTACCTCTAAGTTAAGCCTGACTGCTTTTGTGCCAAGCTACTAGAGGGTTAGACATAGGTTAATTTAGTGACTTTTGTGGTTCAGCCTGACAAAGATGGTGGTTGTTGCTTGAGAAGGGTATTCACCCCCTAGGTCAAAACCATAGGGGCTTATTTACAAGCTCCTTGTGCCACCTTGCATCCCATTAGCATCATTTATTTCACTCTAATGTGGCATTAAGGTGGCCTTTTATCACACCATATTGACAAAGTGGTGCAGTGCATGCATTGCACCACTTTGTCATCCCTTGTGCCACATTATGCCTGCGCCAGACTTAATGTATGCAAAGGGGGCGTTCTCCTTGGGGATAATACCTGAGGGTAAAGTATCACTCTAGCAGTGTCCAACAGCAGAGTCTAGGTCAGGTTCAGTTGGAACATGCCAGTTGGAAAGTCAGTTAAAAGGCACTTGTTACGTCCATGTAGCACAACAGAAGGTCAGCCTTACGCCCCTTGGAGTCCAGTTCGTAGTCCTGGGTATTAAAGGGAGAGAAAGTTCAAACTTCAAGGCTTTTCTCAGGTCACAGACAGCAGACCCAGTGCTCTTCTGCTCTTCAACAGGACCTGAAACCATCTGAGGAGGGCACTGTGACTGCCACATTTAAGCCCAGTGCCAGCCTGTGGGTTGGGGAAACACCTGGCCACTCCCAAATCAATAGTAGAAGTTCCTAGAGGTGACCCTACCCACCTTTACAACACTTCCAATGTGCCTTTTTGCCAACAATCCTTCAGTGCCCCTTTATGCCCAAGACCAACTTGTCAGAACGCTTCTTCACCTGTGCAGACCCCCTGTACCCACTCTAGAAGTGTGTCCAATGAAATGAGCAATCACTTCTCTGTGGTCTCTCAAAACTGGTTCTGGGGACAGCTCCTCTCCCACTGGGCCTGCTGCCTGTCTGGCTACAGGAACAGTAGAAGGGGCAGACCCAATGTTAGCTACATCTGCCTGTGAAAGGGAAGCTAATTAAGTTCCTGGGAACAGCCATGAGGCTGTGCCCACTGGGATTTCAGATCCCACCGCAAAGCCCGTATGTGCAACTTTGCGTATTTGAGCAGCAGGATGGCTGGTGAGGTTAAAGGGTACTACAACAAATTGAAAATGCACCTGCACCACTGTCAACCGCAGACAGCACCCATAAGCTTTCAGGTCGAGGATTTGGAATTAAGTCCAACACTACCATCTAGTCTCCATGGTTGGGTGGACAAGACCTGGGCAAGGGTGAGCATCTTGAACTGTTCTTCCGTAGAAAGTCATTGAGAGGGTAAAAATCTAAAAAAAGAGTCTTCTACGTTCTTTGGCACCAGAAAATAGCGGGAGCAACAACCTATGCCTACCTCTGATGCCATCACCCTCTCTATGGCTCTTTGGCCAGAAAGGCCTGCAGCTGCACTGCCTATTGCAAAAGGAACAGATGGTCCTCTATCAGTTGTTCTGAGGATGGTGGAAGGTGTGGCAAAGTGAGAAGAAATGGCAGGGCATAACCCCACCAGACAATTTAGGACTTTTCGTACGAAGATACTGCCTGCAACCCAGTTGGAAACTGTTAGATCCTGCCTCAAATGGGGTGGATACAATCAATTTGTGGCTGCAGAAGCTGGAGACACCAAAGACATTGCTGCAAATTGCCCCTGTTGTCCACATGATCTGAGAGTACTATGACCTCAGCCACAGAAGACCTGGAGGGTTTGTGGGTATGCTGCACTTGAAAATATTGCAGGTCCCGCCCATAGAATGCTAACAGCCAACTGTCCTGAAAGCACTGAAGGGCCAAGTTTCCCATCTCATCAAAAAGACTACAGCCATTGAAGGGCATGTCCATTACTATGGATCAGAAATTGCTGGAAATGTCTGTGGACCTCTTCAAAGCATGCCTCCTGAAGGAGGCTGGCCTGGTTTGTAGTGGGTACCTAAGGTACTTACACCTTATACCAGGTCCAGTTATCCCTTATTAGTAAAATGTAGGCAGTGTTTTAGCAGCAGTCTAGGATGTCTAGGGGTAGCTGTAGCAGAGCAGCTTAGGCTGAACTAGTAGACATGCAAAGCTCCTGCAATACCACTATAGTCACACATTACTTCTACACAATAAAAGACAATACTCAGTATTACCAAAAATAAAGGTACTTTATTTTAGTGACACAAGGTCAAAAATATCTTAGAGGCAATACTCCTTCTGGAAGTAAGTATTATACACAATATATACACTAGTAACTAAAATCAGGTAAGTAAACAGTCATAGAATATTGCAAACAGTGAAAAACACAATAGAATGCAATAGGTTTAGGGACAACACAAACCATATACTAAAATAGTGGAATGCAAATTACGAATTCCCCCCTAGGCAAGTGTAGTGTGTAGAGGGGCGCTGGGAGTGCAAGGAAACACCAAAGGTAAGTAAAGTACCCCACCCCAGAGCCCAGGAAAGCAGGAGTAAAGTACAGCAAGTTTCCTCCGAACACACTACAAGTCGTGCTGAAGGATTATGCAAGAACAAAGCAAGACTGCAAGCAACAAATGATGGATTCCTGGACCTGAAGACCTGTGGACAGAGGAGACCAAGTCCAGAAGTCGAAGAAGTGTCCAAGAAGAAGAGGAGCCCCTGCCAACCTTGATGAAGGTGCAAAAAGTGGATTCTGTGGTCAGAAGAAAAGTACAGAAGTGCACCAAAGAAGACAGCTGCGGGTTCCTGCTTGGTGCAAGATATGTCCCATGTTGAGTTGTTGGAGGGAGGCTGTTTGTGTCACTGGATTCTGCCAACAAGCCTTGGTTCAAGCAAATACGCAGTTTGCGTCAAAATGGCTCCGCCCGGGCCCAGGAGGGACCTGGTGGTCTCAACTCAGACTGAGGAGGCAGCGGGGGCTCTCAGCACTTTAGAGGGCCCCCAGAGTGCCAGGCAGCACCCACGGGAGTCCCAGAACCCAGGGACAAATAAGATGCAATGTGCAGTCGTCGCAGCACTACACTGGAGGGTCCCACGCCACCGGAGAACAACTCAGGGAGCTGTGCATCACAAGTTGGAGCGCTGGGGACCTGGGATACCCTGTGCACAAAGAACTTGTGGAAGAAGTGCACAGAAGCCCGAGAAGTTGCAGATGAAATTTGGACAGTTGGACCTTTGGACAGTCTGGGTCACTTTGGTCCACCACCTGTGTTCCAGGGATCACACTCGTCGACAGGAAAGGAGTCCCAGAGTACCGGTCCGTCACTCCACATGAGATTCCTTCGGTCCTTCTGGTGTGGGGTGAAGAGAGGGAGTCTTCAGAGCAGGCACACCTTGGAAACTGTTGCAGAGTCTGGCTGGAGCTGAAGTTGCAGGTCACAGGAGTCGTCCTGGATACTTTGTTGCAGTTACAGCGGTTCCTGGAGCACTCTGCAGTTGATCCGATGGACAGAAGATGCAGAGGAGTCCTGGAGGGTTCTTGCAAACCGAATCTGAGGAAACACCAAGAGGAGGGACCCTAAATAGCACTGAGAGGAGGATTGACTACCTACCTAGGTATGCACCTATCAGGAGGGATCTCTGACATCACCTGCTGGCACTGGCCACTCAAAGGCCTCCAGAGGGTCCCCACAACTTGGGATTCATGATGGCTAACGCCAGGGCCACTTAGGAAGAACTCTGGGCACCACTCCTGGGGTGGTGATGGACAGGGGAGGGGTCACTCCCCTTTCCTTTGTCCAGTTTCGCACCAGAGCAGGGGCTGGGGGGGTCCCTGAACAGGTGTAGACTGGTTTATGCAAGAAGGGCACAATCTGTGCCCTTCAAAGCTTTTCCAGAGGCTCTGGGAGGCTACCCCTCCCCAGCCTGTAACACCTATTTCCAAAGGGAGAGGGTGTAGCACCCTCCTACCAAAGGAAATGCATTGTTCTGCCTTCCTGGGGCTGAGGTGCTCAGCCCCCAGGAGGTCAGAAACCGGTCTGTGAGGTGGCAGCAGCTGGGGCTGCAGTGGAAACCTCAGAGAGCTGGTTTGGCAGTACTGGGGGTCCATGGTGGAGCCCTTAGGGTGCATGGAATTGGCCCCCAATACCAGATTTGGATTGGGGGTTCAATTTCACAAGAGTAGACACCTCGCATGGCCATATTTGGGGTTACCATTGTGAAGCAACATATATGTATTGACATGTATGTACTGCACGCATATAATGGTGTCCCCGCACTCACGAAGTCTGGGAAATTGGTCCTGGACAACGTGGGGGCACCTTTGCTAGTGCAAGGGTGCCCTCGCACACAGTAACTTTGCACTTAGCCTTCAGTAAATGAAGGTTAGACATATAGGTGACTTATAAGTTACTTGCAGTGAAAAATGGCTGTGAAATAGTGTGGACACTATTTCACTTAGGCTGCAGTGGCAGTCCTGATGAAAGGTTTGTATGAGCTCCTTCTGGGTGGCAAAATAAATGCTGCAGCCCATAAGGATCTTCTGGAACCCCAATGCCCTGGTTACCTAGGTACCATATACTAGGGACATATAAGGGGGGGTCCAGTGTGCCAATCAGAATTGGAATATGGAGTCACTAAACTATAGTCACAAATTTAAATTTAGTAAGTAGAGAGAGCATAAGTACTGGAGTTCTGGTTAGCAGAACTTCAGTGACACAGTCAAACATACTGACAACACACATAGGCCACAAACTATGAGCACTGGGGCCCTGGCTAGCAATATCCCAGTGAGAGAGGCAAAACACACTGACAAATAGGTTTTAAACTATGAGCACTGGGGTCCTGGCTAGCAGGATCCCAGTGAGACAGTAAAAACACACTGACAAACACCCACAAACAGGCCAAAAATGGGGGTAACCATGCTAGAAAGAGGCTACTCTCTCACACCTCCTGAGAGCCACACTGGTGCCAATTGGTCCACCTAGGTAAATTATGTAGTCTAAGCCACAGTGGGTGGTATACTTTGCAGCATCTCAACCTTCCATAATGGCTTGCAAAAGGGTGGGATGCAAGTCATCAAGATACCAGGAAAGACTTGTAAGCACTTAAGCTGCCCTCCACTTAACAATGGCGAAGGATGCTCCTTCTTCTGTTCAGGGCTCAGGGGCAGGACTAGCCCAGTATCTTCCAAAGTGTCCAGGCCACTAGCAACCTGAAGGTCCTCATGCCAACTGTGGTCAGTATGTGGTTGAGCAAATTCATCCCCAGCATCATGTGCGGCATTATCAAAGTTCATTCCAAAGAGAGAGAGGAGGGTTTGGGCCCTGCCTTGAGCCAAGGGTTTAGTAATTAGATGGGTTGCCCAAAGGCTATGGCCCCAGTGGATCAGGATGTGACCTCATTTAAGGTTTAAGGGGTGATGACTGGAAGAGCTAGATAGGTTGTGCTTCGTCATTTGATGTCGGTGGTCTCTACATCAACTTCTATGTTCCAGTGTTTCGCGTGGGTCATGGTGCCAGTACCCGAGTTGGCATCGAAGTGAGACTGGATACCATTGTGAGAGTCCAGCTTGCACCCAGGGTGACCCCTACCAGAGGGGTTCCAGGCGGAGGACCTTGTGGTTCCTTGGGGCCCAAATGCTTGCCGGAAGGAACTAGTAGCATGCCAAAGAGACCCGGCATGGCTTTAGAAACTCTTCAATTTGCTGCAAAGGGACAGACTAACCTGGAAATTCAGGTTGCTTTGGGGCGAGGATCAAAATCGAATGGGAAGGAAACTGGGTTGGAGACAGATCTGGAGGCATGTTGATGCCCTTGAACCATCTCTGGAATTTGGTGGTGATGAAAAAAGGTTAAGTTCTGCTTTGAATTTTTATGTTTTTTCATTGACTTACCCAAAGACATCAACCACACTGACGATCTACCATAGGAACGACTTCAGGAGTGGGACCTTCCGTTTGACTGCTTGTCCTTTGGTGCTGGGTGACATAGAATTTCCCCTCACGATGCTGGATGGCCTTGTGATTCAGAAAGACACAGTTTCTTCACTGCTTGGAGTCATGTTATGCCCCCCCACCACAGGCAGACGTGATGGGAATCTGTCACATATTCTTGCCTGGGACAGTCCCTACAAGGTTTAAACCCTGTAGTCTTGGGAGGTGACATTTTCTCTTGCACACTGGATTTATGAAGCTATCTTTTTTTAAGGTAAATGCCTCCAAGAGACAAGGGGTAGCCCTGGATCCACATCTGGTGGCAAGAAAAGAAAGGAACTGACACCCGTTTGCACAAGCAGAGCTGCACTTCGCTTCCAGAGAGGGGTGACGTCAGCGTGGAGTTGCACAGTTCCACGGGTAAGCATGAGTGCTGCTTTAAAATTTCCAGACTCTGTCTGCCACCTGGGAAATATTCAAAAGGTGAGTAATCTGTGATAGGAAGTATTTCAGTAAAAGAGCACTCATTCAATTACTCATCTTTTTTTATGGTAATGTGGTGTTAGAAAGGCTTTTTTGCCACACCATAGTTATAAAATGCTCGCATTGTGCCACTTTGCACCCCCTGGCACCACATTATACCTGCACCAGGCATAATGTATGCAAGGGGGCGTACCTGTGCTAGGAAGCCCGCACAAATGACGTTTTGGCATAATTTTTAACGCCTCCTCAAACCAGGCATTAAAATGAAGCTCCTATAGAAACCTATCAATCAATCAATCAGGGATTTGTAAGGTGCACTACTCACCCTTGAGGGTCTCAAGGCGGATCCTATGGGCCTCCTTGCACTTTGCTGCACTATTTTGACGCTAGTGCAGCAAAGCGCCACAATAGCGTCAAAAACTTTGATGATATTGTCTTAACGACCTGCATGGTGCGCCATATTGTAAATACGTTGCACCCTTGGTGTGGTTAGTTGGGGCAGGTGCGACGCAAGAAAACTGGTGCATCAGCACTGATGCACCAGCTTCTTGTAAATATGCCCCTATGTTCTTAACAGGAAAACAAAGAAATTATAAACTGTGTATCACAGACCTATAAAATACAATAGTAAGCTTTTTGTGAATAAAAACTTCAAGAATGACACCTCCTTTCTTTATTTTCACTTTATTATATGTCTCAGACGTGATCTGACAGGTTTGCTTGTTATGATGCGTATAGGTTTTAGATTACACAAAATACGTCTCCTTCCTTTCAAGAGCGTGTTTGTATGTGCCCATATTAAGGGCATGATGCCCTTAAGCACAGGGCTTTCAATTCTTGCATTATTACCTGCACCTTGACCATCTGTCTTGTGCATTAGTTACAGCACACCTCATATGCCTCGTAACTTTGCAGTTTAGGCCTCTCTCTGTGCAAATGTTGCACGTTGCATTTGTTCCACTCTCACCTCACACCTGACTCAAATGCTGCTGTCTAGAACATGCATTCTGTCTCATGATGTCTGACATATTTTAGGGTCTGATATGTATTTGGGAGAGACTGCTTTCCAAACCTTGAGGCTTCTCGTCTTTTAGTTGATTTTCCCCGTCCTGCAAAGCATTCAGACATGAATGTAGATTTATAATTATTTTTCTTGCACTCTCAGCATTTTTTCAGGATCTCAGGTTAGTTTCAGGCTCCACACTCTCCTATTAGTGAAATCATTAAAAACACTTTATTTAGTTTTTCCATCTGTGCATTCTGATGGAAAAAGATTATTCTTGAATAATAATTCTCATCAAATATAATGTTTGACATGACTTGAATGAACGAAACGGTATTGTCCAGTTATTTAAAACTTACAATTAAAAACATGAAAAGTAAAACACCTCATTTGTAAAGGCCACAATAAAAAAAAATCAAGTGTTATTCAAGCACAGTTGAAGAGGGTTAAGCAATGCACTTGAAGGCTAACTGTATTAAAGTGCTTAGTGCATTAAAAAAATGACAGTGCTGGGCTGAAGTGAACAAGGTGCCCTCGAGGTACTTAGTCGATACAAACTGTGGCCACTAAGTTGAGATGCTTAGGGGGAGATTACGCCAAAAATAGCACAGTGACATCTTGTAGATTTCACTGCACCATTTGTACCAGCCTCCTAACACCAGAACGCCCCTCCTTGCATACATTTTGCCTGACACAGCCACAAAGTGGCGCAAGGGGTCGCAAAGTGGTGCATTGCATGCATTGCGCCGCTTTGTAAATATGGCACTGTGAAAGTTGCCTCCATGAGCCCCATTAGCATTAAAAAAAAAAAAAAAAAAAAAACTAGTGTGGTGCAGTGAGGAGCTAGAGCCTTGTAAACATGGCCCTTCGTGCATTAGCAGGTTACAGTGCAATGGAAGTGCATAGTCGAGAACGATTGCATCCCTAGTCCAAGAGCCACATAAAGTGTGAGCGCTGAGTGCAGATACAGCTTACAAGGCGCTAGGTTAAAATTGACATAATTTCAAAAACTTTCCACAGAGCACGAGGTGCTTTCCTTGGAGACAGGTTATAACTGCCTGTCAGCACGTGCAAATTCCTTACATTACAAAAGTGGGATTTCAGCATTCTTTTTCTCTCTGTCATCAACACGGGGCATGTACAAATGATGTGGCTGATAGCAGCCTGTGCGTAATGGCGCAACGGGTTGGAGGCCACAGTGGTTTGTCTTAACCAGGCTGGGAGTTTACTTAAAAACTACCCAGTCGGTAGCTCAGCAACAAGCGTGTGATCTGTTGGTCAGCGTGGCTCTGTCAGTGAGGGAAGAGAGCTTCTTGGCTGCTGAATTAAAAGCCAGCTGAGTGAGGGTTGAGGCCCAAAGTTGCTCGGCTTGCAAGGTTTTATAGCCAAATTAAAATATCCATGTGCCCAGGCGTCACCTGGATCGGATATGGCTCCACAAGACATGGCTTGGCACGCCTTCTGGCGCTTTTATTTGTTTGTAGCAGGTTTTTAAGTAGACACCAAACTGGGGTGACCAGATTTTGAGGAGCAAAAACCGGGACAGGTCAGACATAAAAGAAGGACTACAAACTTTACTCTCACTTTTATATCTGGCCTGTCCCGTTTTTTTGCGTAGCTTTGTGAATGTGTGCCCTTACATATGTGTGTGTGTGTGTATATATATATATACACACACACACACACTCACAAGACTACATACATAAAATTAGCTATGGCTTGACCTCCCACGCTGAACCCCCAACCCGCCCACCCACCAGTCTCTCTCTGCTCCCCACTCCCTCTCTCTGCTGGGAGCTGATGGGGGACTGTGTTGCTTGACAGCAACAAATAAATCACTTTAATTATTTCATACTTGTAGGCGTCTTTAACTTATGCTTCCCTAGATGATCTGGCTTTTGTCCCAAAAACCGGGACATTTATTTAATAATCTGACCTTCATCTCAAAAACCACGACATTTATTCAAAATTAAGAGAGGCTTTGGGACACCGGGATAGTCTTCTAAAAACTGAGACTGTCCTGGGAAATCAGGGACGTCTGGTCACCCTACACCAAACCTGGAAAGGTTGTGCCACTTTAGCCCAAATTCTGGTCTTATTTGGGCTGGAGAGTTATGTTGTGGTGGGCTGAACACCTGCTGTTACGTGCCAATGGTGTATTCCACTTAAAATAAAATTCAGTACAGCATAAATGACATCACTGCTTCCCAAGTGGTGTAAGTAATCATGGGATCGAATCTCAGACACTATTAACACAGGGCAAAGAAACTGCCTCCTTTGGGTAACATACAGAGTGCAAAATAGAATAAAGTGCTTAGGGCAGATGTAGGAAGAAAGCAAATTGCGACTTGCAATTTGCGAGTCCGTGCGACTCGCAAATTGCAAGTCGCAATTTGCTATGCAGAAAGGTGTCTCAGACACCGACTGCAACTCGCAATGGGGTCGCAAGGACCCACCTCATAAATATTTATGAGGTGGGTCGCAGTTTGCGACCCCATTGCGAGTAGGGGCACTCACGGGGATGGTGGCCTGCTGGAGACAGCAGACCACCATGTCCGTGACTGCTTTTTAATAAAGCAGTTTTTTTTTTTTCTATCTGCAGCCCGTTTTCCTTAAAGGAAAACGAGCTGCACTTGGAAAAAAAAACCGAAAGCTTTTGTTTCGGTATTTTTCAGAGCAGGCAGTGGTCCATAGGACCACTACCTGCTCTGAAAAATTGTTTTTGTGATCATTCACAAAGGGGAAGGGGTCCCATGGGGACCCCTTCCCATTTGCGAATGGGTTACCATCCACTTCAAGTGGATGGTAACAGCGATTTCATTTGCGACCGCTTTCGCGGGCGCAAATGAAATTGCATAGCATTGCGAGTCGCAAATAGGAAGGGAACACCCCTTCCTATTTGCGAGTCGGAAATGCATTTTGCGAGTCGGATCCGACTCGCAAAATGCATTTCTGCATAGCAGAGAGGCTTTTGCGCCTCGCAAACGGCGTTTTTTGCCGTTTGCGAGGCGCAAACCCTTTGCTACATCTGGCCCTTAGTGCTTTAAAGTGCAGAGCCCTTGTAGGGGCAAGGACAAGAGAACAAGGGGCCAGATGTATGACATTTTTTTGCACTCGCAAACGGTGCGAATCGCAAAATTCGGCTGTTTGCGAGTGCAAAAAAGTGGTCTGCGATGCATGAAGGGCATTCGCAGACCACAAATAAGAAATCGCAAAAACTGCGATTTCTTGCGTTGCGACCTGGTTTTGCGAGTCACAATTTGCGAGTCGCAAAATCCAAGTCGCAAGGAGATGCTGCAAAAAAAATCGCAAATTGCTATTTTTCACAGAATGGCATTTTGCACATGCAAAATACCATGAAATGAAACCAGGTGGTAACCTGGTGCAAAATTTAAAAATGCATTTAAAATGCATTTTTAAATTGAACGTGTAAATCACACATGTCCTTTTGGCATGTGTGCACCTTACATTTCACCAAAGACATTTTTAGGGTGCAGCAAGCACCCTGGGCTTTTGCATTTCCAAAATTGCGATTTTTGGTTCAGAAATCGCATTATGGAAATGAAAAAACAATTTGCAGCTATGGGCCAACAGGCCCATAGCTGTGAATGGGGCCGGTATTGCAATTTGCGATTCGGTAATAGCATTTGCGATTTTTAAGAAATCGCTATTACCGAATCGCAAATGTGATACATGGCGCTTTGCGAGTCGGAAATAGCGATTTCTTAAAAGTCGCTATTTCCGACTTGCAAAGGGTCGTGATGATACATCTGGCCCCAAGTTCCTTGAACAGGAAAAGCCACCAAGAAATACACTAAGTTAAGACCAAACCTAGCGAACAGAAACTTATGCCTTTCATTTATAATGATCTGTAGATAAAGTGCGATGTGAACATGTGTCATGTGAACTAGCATGTGAAGCTCTCCCTCCCCAGCGCGCTTATTCACCATGCGTATAGACTGGACTTGTTTAAAGAAAACTTCTTTCATTCCACGTGGTGAGTAGCTGACAAGTTTGCCTGGTTAGAAAAAAATTCTGGAATGCCCAGCGTTCTAAATGTATCTTTTACTTAATGAAGCCATGGAATATCTGGGGCATTTTCCAGAACCAAACAGTCAGCCAAAACTGCTCTGCAAAAAATGGGTCTCTGGGTTCCACCAGACTCTCAGCCAAAGTTGCAAAGGCTGTAGTTTACTATAGGCTTCTATGAACCCAAGCCTTCCATCTTCATGACAAAAAGATGTAGGGATGGACTGCGACACTGCCAGCAGCCTTCTCAAGAATGTGTTTTCAGCTATCTGACGTGGTTATTGTTGGCAAGACCCCACACACTATCACTTACTTCTAAAAACACAGAGTAGTTCTTTCACAGGTTTGTGCCCCAAACATTTAGAAAATCTAAACACAGAATCAACAGACCTTTGAAATTGTAAGACTCTTGTATTCAATACAAATTACCAGTTAAAATTAACACCAATAGCCACACCTAAATAATTAAAATAAGGAGGTTTAATAATCTCAGAACCGCCAAGTGTAAATTTTCTGATTTTAGCTAGATTTCGGCCGCATTTCATTCTAGATGATTTTGTTCGATTTGTCCTAAGGTCCAGATTGTTCATAAAACTATTGAAAGCATCTAGTAAAATTTGGAGACCATTGGCTGTTCTTGATATGAGGAGTGCATCGCCTGTGTATAGTAGCACAGGAACATGAAGTGAATTGATTTTTTGAATATCTTTCCCTGCGCTACAAAATAGCCTTCAAGGCCATTAATATATAATAGAAAAGGAAAGGTGCTAAGACATAGCCTTGCCATACCCCGGCTACAAAGACAAACTCTTCTGAACGATCCCCTTCCCTGCTGTACCGAATTGTGGCTGTGGTATGGGCATGGAGTCTAGAAGCAATGCTATAATTGTGTTGTCAATCCCTAATTGAGCCATAATTGACCAAAGTCTAGACCAATCCACTGTACCAAAGGGACATGTTAAGTCCATGAAGGTCAGATGGATACATTTTTTTTGGCCTTCCAATATTTCTGTACAATACGATATAAATTAAAAGTCTGCTTGATGGTTCCCATGCCAGGGCGGAACCCAAACTGTACACCTGAAAGTCCCGGGGACTCCGCAGCCTAGTTTTCCAATTTTGCCAGAACTACCCTGGCTAGGATCTTCGGCGTACTGTGTAGCAGGGAGATCGAGTGATAGTGACGATAGCGTTATCAATTACTTTGTCTGCATTCCCCCTGAGAACTTCCACTTGGCACACTACTGAGGGAGGAAATTTTGCAGCCATAACTTGTTGTGATGGTTGGAGAGACAAACCTTTTAGTGTGTTCCTTAAGGAGCAGAAGGCAGATGTTAGAGAATTACTTTTTTTTTTAGTACTGAATGACTGTGGGTTTTGAAGGAGCCTCCTAAATCTATGATTACCACCATATATCCTTTCACTGATTCTGGGGTGCAGCCTTCCAGGTGTAATATTGGTGATGGGCTTCTTCTTGTGCTGACTAGCATTGTTTTAGTTTTCTTAAGATTGACTTGGAGACCATGTTCTGCCGCATAGGCTGCAATGGCGTTTATTACCCTCCGCAGACCAGCTTTCATGTAACTGATCAGGATTACTTCTTTGGCATACAACATGAGGGAAGCATTACAATCAGACAGTGTTGGGGCGTTCAAATTTACTTCATAAAGAACTGATAAGAGGTCTACTAAATACAAATTAAACAGGAATCAGGCAAGGAGACATCCCGTTTCCAGGCCACTACTCGTGTATTTTCCTTGAAACAGTTGTACCAGAGTCCTGTCATATCTGTGTCCAAGTGTTGGTGTGTAATACTTGGATAGCTTTGGGGAGCATTGTAGAGATACCCCGAAGTTTGCACCAGTGAGAGTTGTGCTGTACTGTGTCAAAGGCAGAGTGAAAGTCTACGACACAGAGGTGGAGGTTCTGAGAGTGGCATCTTGTTTTATCAATTAATAACATGAGAGTTAAGATGTTTGTAACTGTTCCTGTGTTTTTAATAAACCCTGTTTGATTCACAAAAACTAGTGAATTTTCCGTTGCCCATTTGGTCAGGTTTGCCAGCAAACTTTTGGCAACTTATGTTGCATCCCCATTTAATAGAGCGATCAGCCTGTAGTTTGATGGTAGTGTCTTTTTCCAGCATTTTGGATCAGGGCTATGATAGACCCCGCCAGCTGTCGGTACTGCCTGATGGGGAAGGATGTGGTTATTAAGGTGACACAGTTGTTCAGCCCAGTGTTGGGAATTTCCTTTAAAGATTGCCTGAGGAGGGCCATTGAGGCCAGGGGCTCAGTTTGCGTCGCCCTGAAGAAATTACTTTTTTTCCATTGTCTAGAGAGATGACTTTATGTGAATGAGATCTTGATCGTTGTTGTGGAAGCTCAATCGTTTTTAGAATGGTCAATGGAGCATAACATCTGGCTAACAATGGAGTATGTGTCTGGCACCAATAAGCAATAGGCAGACACTTTGAGCAGGATGTCAAAGAGCTCGCACAAAAAAGGAGATAAACCAATAAATTGGGACTGAAATCTCCAGTCTTTGGGGCAAACCAAAGTTAGATCTGTTGGTGACCACCCAGAATCAGAAATTACAATTTTACTCCGGTTGTCCTCAACAACCAGGGTCTTGTGGGAATGTGTTTTGAATAGTATGGTCAGGAATCTTTGTGTGCTCTTTCCTCCAGTATCCGTAGTTTCAAAAGTACATAACAATATAATGAGGAAACTATGCAATGTAACATTAGTAGCTTCCACGTGACCCAAACAATGTTGGTTCACCAATCTACTTTTATTGGAGCAGTGTCATATTCAACAAAAAACAAGTCATGATTTGTTGACCCTACTTAAGGGCCAAATACATCATCCAGACCTGAAATTGTTAAACTTATCTGTTTGAACCCTGAGCACAATGAGTTCACAGACATCAATCAATCAATCATAGCAGTTGTATAGCGCACTACTCACCTGTGAGGCTCTCAAGGTGCTGAGATAAGCAAAAAACATCTTTGCTAAAGCCAGAGTGGAAACAACAAACAGAACTTACAAGTATAAATGGAACTAATTCAATGTATTGTGTCTGGATAATAATATTCATCATATATCATCTCCACCTGGGCGGTTTTGCCCAATCTATTATATCTGGAATGAGCAGGTCTATGTCATCTATCAGTTAAAGAGCATTTAGTAGCTCTATCATATTTTAAGAAAATCTCCAATATAACATCCTTATAGTCAATTTTTAAGAGTGCTCTTAAGAGGACTGTGTGGAGTTTAACACCTGTTGGAGCATCCTCCAACTCCGTGGCAATTAAATATAGCTCTTTGACAACTGCAATAATGATCATGCTTATATTGTTTAACTGCTTACTAATATGATAAACAAATGTGAATCTATGAAAGATCCAATGCTGAAGAAGAAAAAAAGTTACTGACCTTTAGCCTTAGTTCTCTGGTATTGGTTTCTTTTAAAGATTCACATGAAACTCACATATGTGATAACATTAATATCTTCACACTCGTACTAGAAAATCTGAGGTGAGACATGGCAGCCTCTAAGGGGAGTGGATATCACAGTGCTGCATTCTGTTGCAACATACAATTAGGTATTTTGAGCAAACAAAACTATGGAAACCGAGAAATGGTTAAAACTGAAAAAGACTGATATTGTTAAAAATTATATTCAATGTATGTTATGAAGAATAAATATTTTGAAGCTTAACTGTCTTCGACTTAAAGGAGATACTGCAAAGTCAACCCAGATATCACCTCAAATAACAAAGTGAACCAACCTCAAGTACAAACCAGAGTAAACAGAAACATACCAATGATTACAACAATCACTACATGGACCTATTCATGACATACAATCAACAGTAGCAGTATTTCAACTGTAACACCTGCTTTAGCAGGCATACCTGAATTAGGCAATGCTTAAATGATAGTCCACGGAGGTCTGTAAGAAGACCCAAGTCATGGAAAAGTTTCTAACCTGTTCTCTCCCAGGGGAATTCTCACTTTAATCACAAACACAGCATAGTCCCTCCAACATGTGGTTCCTGTAACACTGCAATTTGCATATGCACACACACACACACACAGACACATTTAGTTTACGTACTGGTGGTCACCAGTGGTAGTTATATTAAGCGTTTTTTGACTTGGCTATATCTTTAGCACTGTTTAACGAATCCTCATGATTTTTTTTAAAAAAGTTGTCAACTTGGGTCTTGTGCATGGAAAGCTTTTGGGGTGATCTGTCAAGTGGGGGCTGAGAAAAAGAGGGGTGTCAAAAAAATGTTTTCCATGTTAATACCCATAAAGATTTTAGATACAACCACAGCCCAAGCCACTGGATGGAATTACACCAAATGTGGCAGAAAGGTAGCTCTTGGTTTGTAAAACACCCTTTTTGTTTTGTGGTGTAAATCCATTCAGTACCTTTTGAAATGTTAAAGGGGAACAAAATATAGATATCCAGGGCCAAGGGTCCCTGAGATCTCCTGCTGAGATCTGATTGGCTGCCGGTATGGATTGGCAGTCATTTTGGGACTCAGATTCAGCAGACTCAAAAAAAAAAAAAAAAAAAGCCCTAAAAAAAAAAAAAAGCCCCCCCCCAAAAAAAAAGAAAGAAGAAAAGGGGGCATGGTTCGAATACCCTAATCCCCTTGCTTGTCTTGGTGTTGACCGGGGACCCTGCTAGGGCAAAAAAGCATTTAAACATTTTTTGGGGGAGCGAACGCTGTGGTTGATCCGCAGATTTTGCCAATTTTTTTTTTTTTTAAAGTCTCCCACGCTTGTTATTATTTTTGCCCTTCGGTGGGCAATGGCCTAGGGCAGTGGTTCCCAAACTTTTTTGACCTGTGGCTCCTTTGACCTATTGGCAGTTGGCTGCGGCTCCCCACTGTGTTATTTATTTCTGGTGGGGGGGGCTTGCAAGCCCGCCCTCTGGAGTTCTTCCATTTTATTCCCTCAAAATTACATGGTATGAACTATGAAGATATTATAATCATAGATGTAGCAAAATAAAAAAAAAATAGAACAATTGTTTAATAAAAAACAAAAAAAACTTTCATTGGTTAAGACAGAAACAATGCTCTTCAGCACTGTGGTCTACATATGGATTTTCTTCACAACTGTGTTTTGTACCTTAAAAATTGCCTCCAGCACAGGGAGCTCTCCTTCAGGTCATTCTAGTTGTCTAGTTGCATGTGCCGTTTTTATGCGTAGTTTGTGAATGTGTGCCTATACATGTGTGTGTTTATATATATATATATATATATTTATATACACATATACACACACACACATTTCCAAGACTACACATATAAAATTATCTATGACTTGACCTCCCACCCTGCACCCCTTAACCCACCCCCACCCACCTCTCTCTGCTCCCCACTTGTCTCTCTGCTGGGGACTGTGTTGCCTGACAGTAACAGATAAATTTAACTATTTCATACTTTATAGGCGTCTGTTAAAGAAGAGAATACCTTTAACTTATGCTTCCCTCGATAATCTGAACTTTGTCCCAAAAACTGGGACATTTGTTTAAAATAAAGAGAAGCGTTGGGACACCGGGACAGTCCTCTAAAAAACGGGACTGTCTGGGGAAATCTGGGACGTCTGGTCACCCTATAGCACACACTTAGAGTGCATTCCATGATTTACAGCATGCACTTGGAGCACCGCCTGGGACTCACAGCATGCACTTGGAGCGCATTCCAAGTTTCATAACTCGCACTTGGAGCGCATTCCAGGATTTACAGCACATGCTTGAGGTGCATTCCAGGATTCATAACTCGTGCTTAGAGCGCATTCCAGTATTCATAGCACATGCTTGGAGCTTCTTCCAGGATTTACAGTATGCGCTTGCTACGCATTCCAGGATTTACAGCATATGCTTGGAGCGCCTTCCAGGATTTACAGCACGCGCTTGAAGCGCATTCCATGATTCATAGCACGCGCTTGGAGCGCATTCCATGATTCATAGCACACACTTGGAGCACCTTCCAGGATTTACAGCATATGCTTGGAGCACCTTCCAGGATTTACAGCACGCACTTGGAGCGCATTCCATGATTCATAGCACACACTTGGAGCACCTTCCAGGATTTAAGCATATGCTTGGAGCACCTTCCAGGATTTACAGCAGGCGCTTAGAGCACGTAAAAGGGTGATCCTTGTTACATCGTATAGATCATTCGACTTTGGCATATGCTCACATGCTAATGGAGCGTGTACTTTTGTTTTTTTTCCTCCTGGCAGGATGCGCCAGTACCTTCCTATAGTGTGTTGCATGCTCATTCCACAAAGCACACGAGATGGCTACAAACTTCTATGGTTTCTGAACCAGTTCCTCTATATTTCAAGGTGGAAGCACGTGTTTTTGCAAGGGAAAACACTTACCACACTTCCAGGACCTTCTCCCCCATGTCCCAGCCTTCGCATCTTGAACAATTTTGGTTTTGGTGTACTCTATATGAAATGATGTTAAATTTCAAGCAACTCAAACAAGGGATAATGTTCATAATCAAAAAAAGCTTTTATTGCATTTTACACTAAAGGGAAATGCAGGCAGCAATATGTATTGAGTAAGCTAATCAATTTTAGATAACTATTTATCATAGAAGTGTGATATATTACTACATATAGGTTACACATGATGACACTTTAAATCAAAACATATCATACATGAACATTCTTCAATTGTACATAGATAAAAAAATAAGATGATTCTAAATAATTACGTACAGACTGATATAAAAATATATATTCTTTCTCATTTACTATATTGTGCAAGATTTAGGCACATTCATGGCTATCCCAATATAAGTAACACTGCAATACCCCCAGGGCACAGTAAGGAATGCCTTCCCCACACCTGTGTCACCTTTTCCCTGTAGCAATGAGTGAGTTTGGCACAATGACATAGGCACTAGCCTGGCAGCACAACGGGCATTTAATAATGTGATTTGACATCAGCGAAAAGTCCCCAAATGAATTGGGCGGTACAGTTGAGAGCCATGGGATTGACTCTGGCACCGTAAAGCGCCACCATCAACATGGAAATTGAACAGAACTTTTATGGCGCTACCGAGCCCTTTTATGGCGCTACCGAGCCCTCCAGTCGATGATGTCATTGAATCCTGTGCAGTATTATATCTAATCCATACAGAGAAAATGTCACCTTAATAAAGGAGCAGCTGGCACACTGTCTTTAGTGCCAAAAGCCACTCTCAGGATTCTTCTGCAGGAGGTGGGTCTGGAGTATTCCATTTTTAGTCCTGCATCAGCTCAATACTCTGGATTTCCACTTCGCAAATCCTTCATTATCAAGAGTTGCATGCCACATTGTTCAGACAGTATTTTACCTGAGTGCAAAACCTCCCGTTGGGTGGACTCTGGTCTGGGCACAACCCATGCCCAAAATCTCAGCCATGACCATTGCTACACATTTGTTAAAAATTCATAATTTAAGCAATACGATCTTTGGTATAATGTAACAAAGAAAAGAAATATAGGCATTAAGAATAATCTAAAAATATTGGAACATGGTGATTTTAAGTACAATATGCTGTTTGTATGATGGGTAATTAGTTGAAAGTTTGTTTCACTGTGACTTCTTCGCCATTGACACTGATCTGTCCAATGCAGATGGCATGCTTGCTGATACTTTTTAAAAGATTGGTCTGGTGGCTAGTTTGTATGTGAGGTTATATCAGCTCGTAGAGAGATTTTCCTTGAATTTTGCAGAACGTGTTTGCTTCTCAGCTTTCAGGACCAGCTAAAAGATCATAGAAGATGCGTCTGGCAGGCTCTTTCACTTGCCTGAGTTCCCCGAGTCAGTAGATAAGCTTTCAGACAGCAGCTGTGGCCTGGCTATTTTTGTCTGTGAAAAAATAAAAAACATAACAAACAGTATTAGAGACAGGCTGATCTTCATAGTGAAGACTAAAATCATACAACACTTTATCCATTATCCAGCAAGGTGACTGAATTCATTTCTCGATGTTCACATCTGCTGTGACCTGAAGGTGCCAAGATTTAATCTTAGCAGTACTAACATTTCCTTTCTTCTATCCAAACCTGTTAAACAGAGTACACTGGATAGTAGCAGGTTTTTATTATTATTTAAAATGTAAATATATGTACTGAGATAGGCACGATCAGCAACAGGAGCCTTTGCCTCCAGTCCAGCAGCTCAGTTTATTTTGTCATATAATAGAAATAGGATTGAAAGGTATCACAAGAGTGCATCACAAACAGGAACTGGCAAAGTCAAGATGTCGCCCACCAGCCTTTCTGCAACTCTGGTTTTGTCAAGGCTTTTGCAAAACTTTGTTTGAAAAGCTACCAGGCACTTGTCAATCTGAAAAATATTGCTTAAAGGCCCCAAAAAAAATTTGTATTAAAAAAAAAAAAAAAAAAATAGTATCCTGGTACTCCCTGGCACTGAAGTGGACTACTTATAAGTAACTAAGTCAGGTGCATCATTTTAGTAAAGTCAAACAGTTTTGGCTAGCACAGACCTAAAAAAGCCAGTTGTTGTGTTACTGGCTGCCAGCCTCTAAAAAAAAGAGGAACGAAAGAGGGAAAGGATGCAGAAAATAAGTAAAGAATGAAAAATAAATGAAGGAAAGGAAGCAGAGAAGGAAAGAAAGAAGGAAGGAAAGAAATGCAAGAAAGAAAGAAGGCAATAAATAAGGAAGACAAGAAAAATGGAAAGAAAGAAGCAAAAAAAAATCAAGAAAGAGAGAGAAGGAAAGAATGAAAGTAAGAAAGAAGGAAAGAAAGAAGAGAAGTAAGAAAGGAAAGGAAAAAACTATAAAGAAGGAAAGAAAAGACAGAAAAAATAACAAAAGTTAGAAATACAGATAGAAAGAAGGAAAGAAAGAAAGAATAGCAAGACAGCAAGCAAAAAAGAAGGAAAGAAGGAATGAAAGTAAGCAAGAAAGAAAGAATAAAATAAAAGCAGTGAATTAAAAATAGAAAGATACAAAGGAAGAAAAGAGAAGGAAGGCAGAAAAGAAGGAAGATAAGAGAAAGAAGAAAAGAAGAAATGAAAGCGAGAAAGAAGGAATTAAATCAAAAAAGATGAAATGAAAGCACGAAAGACAGAAAGACTGAAAGAAAGAAAGAAGAAAGGAAAAAATAAATGAAAGCAGGAAAGAAGGCAATAAAGAAGGCCAGAGAAAGAAAGCATGAAAAGTGCAAAGACAAAAGAAAAACAAAGAAGGAAAAAGTAATGAAAGAAATAGAAAAGAAATAGGGAATGAAAGAATGAATGAAAAAGGAAAGCAAGAAAAATTGAAAAAATAAATAAAAGAAAGGAAGAAAAAAGAAAAGAAGGAATAAAAGAAAAAAGGGATGGAATGAAGGAAAAATGAAAGAAAGAAAGAAGCAAAGAAAGAAGAAAAGAAGTTACTTACATGCAACTGTAGTTCTCCAGTATTGGAATCTTTCATAGATTCACATGCTTGAATCATTCCCCGTCGTCGAGATGGGAGTACCCGGTACCATATAATAGCAATGCAAAGTTAAATATATATAACATGAAGGCCCTAGGTCCTTCAATTTTGCAACCTATCATAGTCTATTTAAAAAAAGAGACCAAACCTATTTGTCAGCCAGTCCCTCTGCCCTAACCCTCTAGAACACTCCTGAGAGAAGCCCAAGTCGCTCAGATTTACCATAGCACAAATGTAGGAGAACCATAAATAGAAGGGAAAAGGTGAGCTTCTCAGGGAAAGATGGAGGGTTGCATGTGAATCTATGAAATATTCCAATACTGGGGAACTGCAGTTTCAGGTAATTTATTTTCTTAATCCAGTAGTGGAACTTTCATAGATTCACATGCTTGAATCAGAGTAGAAAGCAGCAATAACAGCACATTGCAATATAATAAGATAAGAATACAAACCTTTCTAAATATCACAGCAGAAAAATGCATACTCAAACATAGTATTATTTATGACCTAACTCTGTACTCAAGTCATAGGATGTGGTTAAACATATGAAAAACAGTTCCATATGAAGTTACTAAAAAAAAGAAACACATTATAACTTATGCAATGTGCAGCACCAGAAAAAAAGGATGGTGGGAAGAAGGCGGTAGCTCACCTTTTACCGGAAAAGATGCATTGGAACTGCTTTACCTACAGGAGTGTCCCTTTTAGGGGATGAGTCCAGCCAGTAGAGTTGCGTAAAGGTGTGGGTATTCTTCCAGGGAGCTGCTCTGCAAATGTCTTGGAGTGGCACACCAACAAACAGTGCAGTTGAAGTTTGTATAGATCTTGTGGAATGAGCATGCACCAACGTCTGTAATGGCGTTCCTGCTGCCTGGTGACAAAAGTGAATCGTAGCAGCTATCCATGCTCAGTTTGGAAAGGAGTTGCTATTTCCATGGTACACTGTAAGCCACAAATAGCTGATTAGACTTATGGGAAGTCTTGGTCCTGTCTATGTAGAATTGTACGCACCTCTTGATGTCCAAAAATTAAGAGCCTTTTCAGCCAGAGTTCAATGGTTTGGAAACAAGGTCTTTCAGATCAAAGGCTCATTGAGATGAAAGTCTGAAGGCACTTTAGGTATAAACTTTGGATTTTTTAGAAGGATAACCCTTTCTTCTCTAAATTGTAGGATGGGTTCCTGAATAGTGAGAGCTTGGATTTCACTGATACACCTGGCCGAAGTCAGGGCCACAAGGAGAGCAACCTTCCAAGATAAGTACTTAAAATCTGCTTTGTGAATAGGCTCAAATAGGTATTTCGTGAGCTGTGATAGCACCGTGTTTAGATGCCAAGATGGAGGAGTTCTGACTGGAGGGAAAACTCCAAAAAAGCCTTTGAGGAACTGTTTGATTAGTCTGGAAGACCATAATGAGGGGGATCTGGGTGACTGTCTGAACCGAGATATGGCAGCCAAGTGAACTCTGATGGAGGCATGAGCCAATCCTTAGCATGCCAAATGTAACAGGTATGGCAATATCTGTTCCAGTGATGAGGACAGGGGATGTGTCCACACCTGTTGACACCATAAGAAAAATTGTTTCCATTTGTGAGAATAAGATTTGCTTGTACTGTGAGATGTTTAGATGGGCAAATTAATTGTGATACAGAGCCAGCCTGATAAATGGAGAGGCTGGGGATCTGGGTGCAGAACCTGATCTTTGCTCATTGTCAGTAATAAGGTTACACTCTCAGTGGGATGTGAGGTTTCTCTGAGAAGGAGAAGCTCTGTAAACCAGTGTTGGCGAGGCTACCTTGGGGCTACTAGTAGTATTCTGCAAGACTCATTTTTCATTTTCGTGAGTACTTTTGGAATCCGGGGAATGGGCGGGAAGGTGTAAGCAAAGATTCCGGACCATGCCATTAAAAACACATTCCCCCACCATCCTGGGTGGTGATGCCAGCTTGCAAAGAATCTGCATTCAATGTTCTGGGGCTTTGCAAAGAGGTCTAGATTTGGTTTGTCCCACTGTGAGAAGATCTTGTTGATTGTTCCCTGATTTAATTCCCACTCAGGCCAAGAGGACCTTAGCCTGCTGAGAGTGTACGCCATCTTGTTTTGTTTCCCTGGCACATGTTCCACTCTTAGATGCACTCCATTTCAGATGGACCAATTCCAGATGTCTTGAGACTCTCAAGAGAGGGAAAGTAATCTCGTACCTCCTTGTTTGTTTATGTAGTGCATCGTCATCGCATTGTCTGTTCGTATGAGACCCGTTGAGTTTTTTTATCCTGGGAACGAAAGCCTGCAGAGCTAGATGTACTGCCTTGAGCTCTAGCAGCTTGATGTGCTAACCCTTCTGCAATTTGCCACTGACCTCTAAGTCTTGAAGGTATGCTCATACACTGCTCATATACTGGTTTGGGTGATGGAGATGATGGTGTAGGGATGAGGTCGACAAAGAAATAGCCATCGAAGATGGATTCGTCCTCAGTGTCGTTGACGGTCTAGTCCTGGATGCCATTGATGTGGACATCGTCGATGAGAAGGAAGAGGTGGTGGACAACGTTGTAGCCACAGCTGAGGAAGGTTTCTTAAAAGAATGACTGACCTTTGATGGAGGCGAATGACTTGGAATCCTTTTTTTTTTTTTTTTTTAAGAAGAGGATGAGTTGCCTTACTGAGGAGACGCTAAAGGACTGCGGCCCTTGTAAGACCAATGAGTGGTCTATTTTGAGGCCTTTTTGGGATGCACAGAGGAGGATCTTGAATGGGGTGATATTTCCCTTTTATGAGATCTTTCAAGAGGACCAAGAGGAATCCTCACTATCCATGTCAGAAACTGGCTCTTTCCTCATCTTGACTTTTTGGAGACAGATTAGCAGCCTTCACTCTCTATCCTGCAATATTTTTCTTGAAACGGTTCAACATACCTTACGGTCCTTGGCAGAATGAACAGGATAGAGGCAATAAATGCAGTCCTTGTGAGGGTCTTCTGAATGAAGCCTCCTTTTTCCACAGATACTGCATGCCCTGAAGAGGCTTTTCTTCTCTTTGTCTTACATGATGAAAGAAGGTCAGTACAAATAAAGCTCTATGTGTAGAACATTAAGGGAATCAAAATAATACTTCTCCAGCAGAAATATCAGCTGAACGTTTCCAAGAGGAAATAACTGAGCAGACTCCCCAGCATAACGTGCAGTAGAAAATCTGAGTGACTGATGCTTCTCTCACGAGTGTTCTAGATTGCAGAGCAGCCTGGTTGGCTGACAGACAGGTTTGGTCTCTTTTCTCAAAAAGACTATGATAGGTTACAAAATTGAAGGGCCTTCATGCTATATATATTTAACTTTGCATTGCTATTATACGGTACCGGGGACTCCCATCTCTACGACGGGGAATGATTCAAGCATGTGAATCTATAAAGGTTCCAATACTGGAGTAAAGAAGGAAAAAAATAAAGAAAGTAAAGAAGGAAGGAATTAAATAATGAAAGAAAAAGGGAAAGTGGGAAAGAGAAAAAAAATAGAAGAAAGGAAAGAAGACAATTTAAAAAATGGGTTACAAGTGCTACAAATTATACACATATACATGATAAATTCTGGTTTTCTTCTTGGGCAAAGTTTATTAAAGGACAATTGCAGAAACTGTGCCCAGAATAAACATGTTCTGAAGAATTGTCTGCTTATGAATTCACATGTGTAATATTGAAGCTTTTGACAATTTAATACAGAGCAGTTTCACATGGACGCAATCGCTTAAGCTGTGAAATACCAGCAGTAAGATAAATGACACTCCTAAAAGGAATTTATAACAGCACTGAGCAGAGAACAGGTACTCATAAAATTTGGAATGTGGTCTGTGCCATCACGTGGCTCCCTAGTATAAAGGGAGTTAGCTTGGGTACGGATGAGCTCCTTGTGAAAGAGCAAAATGCAGTCACCCAAAATGATGTTATCCAGTGGCTGAAGTGGGCTGACCTCTTAACTCATGCTGTATGCTGTAGTGGAGGGTAGCAAAATGTTAATGGCACACAGAGACCAATGCATGAAGAAAGCTGGCTGAAAGCCCCTTTAAAGTATTGTGCATACATTTAAAATATATATATATATATCTTGGCTAACACTAGATCTACAAACAGCACATGCAACTGTTTTATGCACAGAATGTGAGTGTATGCCTCACTTCAGCACACAGAGTAGGCCTGCTGTCACCAAAGAGAAGAGCGGCCAATAAACATGAAGAGTCCAGGCATAGGTCTCACTTCTTTACATAAATCGTGGCTACTGGTATCACAGTCAAAAAACACTAACTCAAATAGCACTGTTGTTGGGACTTCAGCAAATTCACACAGTAAAATACCATCCAAATCCTTTCAGATGTACCTTAATAGATGTGTCAACATTTTCAAGGTGGGGTTTCCAGTTAACCAGTGTAGGGGCGTCTTTAGCATTAGATGCACTTGGTACCCCTGTCTCTTGCAACTTTCTGAAGCCTAAAATAAAAAATAAAACAATGAGCTTGGTCCAGCTGTGTTTGTTTACTGCACCCTCCAGCCAAAATAATTAATGTATTCATTCATCCATCCTTAGGGCCTTTTGATTTATACTGTAACCATGCCAGAATAGTTTTGTTTGTATTTTTTTTTTAAATCACAGATCTTGGACTTGAAGCACAATAAAAAAGTTACTTACCTTCCGTAATGCTCTTTTATGGTGGATATTCTACCTAAGCAGAAAATTCCTCACCTTGTGAATACTCCCAGGTTCCATAATAGATCTGGAAATTTTTCTTTGAATTTTCCTTGTTCGTCAGTAGTCGGTGTCCAGTTGCTCTACGTTGGAGCTGTCCTGCCCTGGAGATGATGTCAGGGCACCATCATAGTCGCCACCTCTGTGCACTGACTTACCATTTTTAAAATATCTGTTCCAGTCATTGGACCAAGACTGGTACACTGCGAGCCAGCACACTGATAGTAGACTTTGCTCTGGTAGAATGAGTGCCCAGGCCATCCGGAGGATCTTTTTTGGTCAATCCATAGCAGATTTCGCTACACAATATGACTGAGAAAAGATGTAGCTATGGTTCCCTTCTGCAGAACCTTTCCCTTCTTCAGCCCAGATAACCTCACAAAAGGCTGATTTCCACCCAATGGTCCTTGGTACAAGTAACATAAAAACTTTAGAGTTCTCTTTGGTTTTAGGTGATAAAGTCTCTCTTCCTCTTCAGATTGATCAGGCAGGGTGGAGAAATCTAACAGTGTGATTGACTGCTCTAAAAGGAAAAGCATGAACATTTTGGGGAGGAATGCGCAGTGACCATTGAAATCTGAACGTGGTCAGTGAGGTTTCCTTGATATTAGGCCGGCTGAGACTTCACATCGTACTGCAGAGCCTGCGTATGCCACTTAGCATTCTCGACTGAAAGGATGGAGGAGGTTATCAGTCCCAGCAGCCTCAGAGTCAACGTCACTGAAAACCAGGACCAAAGCAGAAAGATGGGGATTATAGACAGAGCGACCTGAACACTCTTTCCCATTGGAAAAGCACAAAATTGACATACGTCCAGAATTGCTAAGATGAAAGGTAGCGACTGAGAAGGGGACTGGTGTGATTTTGGCACACTGATAAGTGAATCCCAAAGATGGCAGGAGGTTTGCTGTAGTCTAGAGGTGGTGCCTGCCTTCACAGCATACCATCCTGGTAGAGGAAGGTTGGCACCCCTGACCTCCCAAGGTGTGCTGCCGCCACCGTCATCAATTTTGTGAGTACCCGAGAGGCACTGGTGAGACCAATTCGGATTACAGCGAACTGAAAATGCTCCTGTCCCACCAGGCACTGCAGGTAGAGCACAACGGATGTCAGCACTTGGAAGTGGCCTACATAGGCTGTGGACCTCATTTCCAGAGCAGAACAGCATCAATGCCGGAGCTGCATGGTACCACTAGGCCTGGGCGGAGTTCGCAGAGTTCTGCTGCATGGAACTCCTCAAAGTGCCAAAAAAATCCACACCGCTCCGCGGAGCTCCGCAAGTGGCAGAGTTTGGGTAAGTCGCGCTGTTTGCACTGATTTTCAGCACTAGAGTTTCTCCTGCACTGCAACATCAGTTCAAAAGGCATCACACGGAGTGCCAGAGAGCGCCAACTTCTTTCTTCCACTCAAGTAGATTTTCTACTCGATTGGCAGCTTCCTCAACCCGAGCGGCAGCTTTCTGATCGCATGAGGTCACGGCCTACTGCAACTGATTTCTTGCGCTCACCAACTTAACGTTGGCGGGCGAGAGAAAAAGCTCTGCTCTGCATCATTTTGTGGAGTTTTTCAGAACTCTGCACCCTTCAGGGAGCGCGGATTGAGAAAAACTCTACGAACTCAGCCAGCAGAGCAGAATTCTTTGTCCACCCCTAGGCATCACCTTCTGACACTCACAAGCACTGTCAATCTGATGTCGGTGGAATATTCAAAAGGAAAGGAATCTGTGGTTAGAAGCTTTTAAAACAAAAGGTTGGATATTTCAGGAGAAACACCATACAACAAATTAATTTAGTCAAAGGATGCCTACTGCCGGGATGACATTCACTACTACAAAGGGAGATCAAAAACTTTTAACTGTTGCCGTTCAGTTTCCAGGCATGGAGTCGTAGGTTGTGCAGGCTCTGATGAGGATCCCTGCCATGTTGCTGCAACAGTAGGACTTCTGGAACAGGCAGCTGGATCAGAGGACAAATGCTCATGGCCATAAGTTCTGGTTTAGTCTGGGGCCACTAGAATGATCTGGGCTTGGTTGTACCTGATCTTTTTCAGGACTCTGGGCATGAAAGGCAGAAGCAGTAAAGCATATAAGAATCCTGAACTTCAATCCAAACGAAAGGTGCCTCTGAGCAAAAGCAGCCTTGGAAACTACTAAGTACAAAAGCTGGGACACTGCACATTCCCTGGGGTTCCCCCTATCCCTTGAAGATGTCCTATGCCACCTCAGACTGCAGTCACTATTAGTACACTATTAGTCACATCTTGTGCCGCTGACGATGCCACGCAGAACCGAACGGAGCCACCTGACAGTGCATGCAGGGGTTTTGCTCAAGCAAAAGTTTCTGGATCCAATCTGACGCCTGGGGAAATTCAAAGATAAGGAATCTGCAGCTAAATATAGTCTCTACAAGATAAGGTGTTACAGAAGGTAGGTAACTTGTTTCTCCAGTCCATCAAGAGCAAATGGAAGCAGGTACTCATAGATAACTCCACTACCATGTGGTAAAGCACCACTGCCGTATGGTAAAACAAAATACAAACAGGGTAGGCAGGTGCCCTGGGTCTTGTGCCAAGAGGCTCTTCACCTTTGGAACAGGCTGAACTGTCTAGGCAACTCAGCTGGGATTACCTAGCAGATCACAAATAGTGACTGCATCCCTCACCACCGCAAGCTCTAGATGGGGAGGGGAAAATGGCCTACTGCACATCAGGTTAATTTCTTTCATCCCCCATTGGAGATTATGGGGTGTCTCATCTTAAATTTGGATACTGTGTCAGAGCCAATCCCAGCACTATACCCAATTGTACTGCCATTTGTTAAATTTTGTTTTGACCAATGACTTTGTGTTTCACCACTGCGCATATTAGTTGCTCAATGTTCACCAGTAGCACATGGTATGTTTTGTTCAGTTTAGCCGCCTATGGGCTTTGACATTGCATTAGTCATTACATTCTGTATTCTGCCTATTGGCTTTGACATGGCATTAGCCATTACTTTCTGTATTCAGTTGAGCCGCCTATTGGCTTTGACATTGCATTCCTATTGGCTTTGACATTGCATTCCTATTGGCTTTGACATGCTGTATCCAGTCTAGCCGCCTATTGGCTTTGACATTGCATTCCTATTGGCTTTGACATGATGTATTCAGTTTAGCTGCCTATTGACTTTGACATGCTATTAGATATTCTGCCTATTGGCTTTGACATGATATCATATATTACATTTTGTATTCAGCTCCGCTGCCTATTGGCTTTGACATGATATCATATATTACATTTTGTATTCAGCTTAACTGCCTATTGGCTTTGACATGATATCATACATTGCATTTTATATTCAGCTCAGCTGCCTATGGGCTTTGACATGATATTATACATTGCATTTTGTATTCAGCTCAGCTGCCTATGGGCTTTGACATGATATAAGACATTGCATTTTGTATTCAGCTTAGATGCTTATTGGCTTTGACATGACACTAGACATTGCATTTGATATTTAGGTTAGCTGCCTATTGCCTTTAACGTGGAGTTAGATCTTGCAGTTGAGAATCCAAGCTGTATTTTTCCAAGCTGTGTTTTTGCACCAGAGAACCAAGATGTTTTTCTCACAGTAGACTAGACATGATAAGAGAGAGTACATGGGTGTTGTTCTCTCTGCTTGAGCTTGGGAACAGGAGTAGTCTTGGAGACCTGGCCAGTCTCCAAAAGGCTTGCTCAGTTTCCCAGGTCTGAGAGGAGGGGGCACACCTTTGTAACGAATGTAACAGGCTGCAGAGGGTCAGATTCGAATCTGCCGGACCTCGTGCTGGAGCTTGGCGCAGGCTGCCAGCAATCCTGTGTGGGTAGATGAATCTCTCTTTCTCGCGGCTGACCGGGGTCATCAGCTTGCAGACCTTAGAAAGATGAAGCTGTAGATAGTTCCCACACGGTGAAGTATTTGTTTTGCTTTGCATTCAATATCTTATAAATATAACCTGCTGTGTATATTGCAAACTGATATATTTTGTTTGATTAACGCGGACTTGAAAGCTACTAATTCGTCATTCATAAATATTGTGGTTGGGGAAGAATTAACAACAATAAAAGTCTTCTTTGACCTCACAAGTGCATTTCTGTTGTGTTATGTTAGTGCTTAAAAACGAGATAAGAGGAAAGCACTACACCAATGAAGGTGATCGTTGAGCTGCATCCCTCCTATGTGTCTACAGGCATAGGACACAAACAAGATGCACAAGGCCAGGAGGCAAAGTCAACTCAAAACTGTCATACAGGACTGAGTGCAAAACATCAGGGTAATATCCTGAAAGTCTTGGACTCACTGCAGGGACTAAAAGGCTTTGAAGTCATCATGTCAAGAGGGACCCCTGTAAAGGGATTTTTTTTTATTGACTGAGGGTGGAACTTCTTGACAGACAACCTTAGAGAGGTCATCCATGCGTCTGTCATCTGTTTGTGGTCTGTGATGGGCTGTAGCAGGCCTGCCTTCAATAGCTAGTCATCACGGTATGAGAATACATGTATTTTCAACCTGTGAAGGTGGGCTGAGATCAGTGCCATCACCTTTATTAATACCTGAGAGGGTTGAGTCGAGGCAAAAGTGGAAGACAGCAAACTGATAGTGTTCTAGCCCCACCATGAAGCAAAAGGAATACATCAGACTGCAGGACATGCATATTAAAATATACATTCTACAAACCCAAGGACACCATCTAATTCCACGCTCTAGACCAGAAAGCACATGGGCCTGGGATAGCATTTTTAATGTGTCCTTCAAGAGGAAGGTGTTAGCAACAAAAAAACGAGTATGGGCATAGGCTGCCCTATGTATTAGGTACGAAGAAGTAGGAGTAGAGGTACCTCATGGTCCTACTATGCCTCTGGGACTCTATCTTTATTGCCACTTTGGCCACCAGAGTCTGCACTTCCTTGGAGTGGTTGGCGGCATGATCATCTTAAGTCCAGGCAAAAATAGTAGGAAGATTAGCAAAGGTAACTAGAAAGGGGAGCTTGTAACCATCTTGAATAACCTTCAAGGCCCAAGGGTCTGTGGTGACTGCACACCAGCCGGACAGGCTAAAATGAAATATGTCCCCTATCATCCGGAGATGACCATTGGAGAAGGAGTCAGAGCGTCTTGGTGACAGTTGCAATAGGTGACGAAGAGGAGGAAGAATGCT
This sequence comes from Pleurodeles waltl, assembly GCF_031143425.1. Taxonomy (NCBI): domain Eukaryota; kingdom Metazoa; phylum Chordata; class Amphibia; order Caudata; family Salamandridae; genus Pleurodeles; species Pleurodeles waltl. The sequence continues at coordinate 17,677,252 of NC_090450.1, read as the reverse complement.
CTTCTTGCTGATGACCAAGACCTCGGCCAACATCTCTTCCCCTAAAGCTGTGAAAGGGCTGCACTTGCTGATGTAAAAGTAGGAAAGATTGCCCCCGATGTTAGGAGAGGCTCCAAGAGTACCTTCAAAATTTTCATACTGACAGTGAAAGTAGCAGGACAGAGACAATACTTCTAATGAGTAAGTCATAGTGCAGCTCTCTCTAAAATACTCTAAGGCCCAGCCTGCTTTTATAAAGGACCTGAAGCCATGATATGACATATCCATCTGAGAGACCTACATGTCTCAAAAACCTGTGGTGTGCAATCAAGCATGGCACACAACAGTCACACTGGTGCCAACAGCCATGGAGGCCAAAAACAGCTCACAGAATATTGTTGGCAGCATCCTGTCCACCATGAAATATGTCAGCGAATGAGTTCTGAAACTCTTCGAGTAGAGCAGGCAAAATATCACTCATCATCTCCATGACACCATGTTTGTAATAGCTCAAAAAACAAACACCATTAAGAGATCTCAAGCAAGGCTTACTTAAGGGAAGACTGTATTTTACAGAGCCTTTATGCACTTTGATTTCCTTTCCAGTGGAGCATGTTACTCGCAGAACCTTGTACAACTAGACTTTGTGAAGTTGAATGTTGTATCAGGAAAGTGGATCTCTCAGGTCAGACCAATAGCACAACCAGTAAGTTGGCTAAATATTGGTGCTGAGCAAGCTGAGGCCATGTCACGATTAAAGCTTTTGTCAGAGCCCCATTAAAAGCCATCAATGGTTTGAAAGTTGAAGAACTCAGCTGTAAAGTTTCTCTGAACATATTTCAATTTATTTCCACAGTAGGCAGTTCTACACCTCTGCAGCTCTATGAACCACCGCCACAAAGGAAGTGCTGTCCATGGAAGGGGGGCGGGGACATAGCAGCGGGTCCTAGTCTGTCTCAGAAAAGATGCAAGAGCACTAGCACTTTGTAGGTCAAAATATAAACCAGCATCAGTGCAGTTTATGGAGAGCAAATAGTCCACCTTCTTATTATCATCTGTTATGGAGAACATACTGAGTGTCCTGTATAATATCAGAATCAGTACTTAATATCGCCTCCACCCATCTGCAATAATGGTGTTGAGCCAAAGGCCATCATAGGGGAGTCTTCCCAGACTACGGCCTGAGCTTTTCAGTCTTGTAGCATAATACCTGCCAATATTTAGCTAAACTATGGATCCTACACTGGTATCGAAGTTGGACCAAGAATAGATGCCTCTGAAACAGAGGACTGCAACAAACCAGCCAGAACCAACCTCGTCTGCAGCAAAGGTGTGGAGGCACTCAGTGGTACCAGCAAGAAGATGTGAACTTGGCAGATTCTTGGGATCAAAAGGAGTTCAGCAGATTCATCCCACAAAACTGAAGTTTTGTCGAAGTCATTAGCCTCTGTTGAGGTGATGATTGGCCGGGGGCCTTCAGCCTCAACTGTGGAATGTGATCAAAGTGATGATAGTGGCATAGGAACACTAACTGAATGACCTCTCACTGAAGCGGACATGGTGGAGTCACATTTAGATATTTTGTGCTTGTGCAGAGAGACTTCTTTCAACTTAATCTTGGACTGACCCAAGGATGGTGACCTGGACAGGCCCCGAGACTGAGATTTGGATTTGGGCAGGCCCAGGACTTTGAGGATTACCAACTTTGTTTCCTGTATCCAGTGAAGTACTGCTTTGCTTCTTGTACTCTGACTGCCTTTGGGTGCATCTGGGAGAACCTGTTGCAGGTCTTTGAGCCATGATGGAAGCCTAAGCACCAGAAGCAGACAATATGTGGCTCTATGAGCGACATCAGCTTTCTGTACACCAAAGAAATGTGCAGGGGCACTGTTCTGGATCCACCAAAGAACTGTGCAGGGGCACTGCTCCTGATCCACTTCAAAGGGCCCAAAAAAGAAACTGAAATTGGCATACAAGTGTGACACCTATATAAGGCTCTGTAGTGTATTAAATGTGGTCAGATGGGTACTCCATCACAGATGTGAAGGACATCCCTTCTGCCTTTTTACAAATAGAATAGATCCTGATGCATTTGTAATTTGGCAGACAGGATATCTCTCACCTGTGGGATGTAGTACTTGCCCACCAAGCACTACATCAGGACCACATCTCTGTCAAAAAGTGGTGGATATTTCTTCCGCAGTGTTACAAGTGCCTAGTCTATCAGGAACTTTTGGCACAGTGGATGGAAATCCGCCACATTTGTGATGAAGTTTCCCACCCGCCAAGCTCTAAACAAGGCAACAAGTGTACTTCTGGACTTAGAGAAAAGCCTTAGAACGTGCATATTTAAAATAACATTTTAATTAAACAAGGCTACTTTTTTCATACAATTATAACAGAGTGCTCTTATTTTTTTTTATTTTGTCAATTACATTTAGGTTTTTTCCAAATCAAACTCCAGGAGAGTGCACAAGTATTTTCTTTCCTTTGATAGACTAATGCATTGGATATTAAATTGTTTCTACCTTATGTGTGATTTTAAAAAGTACTGGTTCATAAACGTTTAATAAATTACAGTGAAACACTAACAAGTATAATCTGTCATAGGTATAAAACTTATATTCAGTACATACTTCAAGCCTTACCCTCCACCCCAAACATACATCTCTCTCTCTCTCGCTCTCTCTCATATCTGTGGTTAGCAAACTTATTTAGAAACATTGTATGGTTATTCATTGAAACCATTATGCTATTAAAAACATCGAAGCAAAGTAAAACAGAACAAAAACATGCAGCGTTTGTCTCTTTTTGCTAATTGAGTTACCCATTTCTGGAAGCATCTTGAACCTTACTCACCTAAAAGTATTTTATTGTAGTGTCTATTGTAGAAATCAGTCTGAACGAAACTACAGGGAAGAGAAATAAAGACTTAAATGAAACTGTGCAACAAAGACAGGCCGAGAGTGCAGAGAGTGCCACATATGGTTACAATTGGTCTAACAATTTTTTCAGGCCTTTTCTTAATTCCCTTCTTTGTAAATAGACTTTCCTGTTTCTTTTGATTTTTTGCCACATTCTTTCTTTGCCTCTCCTGGATGCTCAGCTTTATGTATTGTGCTCTCTTCCTTTTCCGCTCCCTGTTTCCAGCACTCTGTCTCTTTGGCTCATTCTTTTATCCTACTTTGTCACTCTCCTTCTAATTATTGTCTGCTGTCTTAACATCTTAATTTACCCGTCACCTCCCTGTGCCACTGTTACTATGTCCATCTCTCACCTTGTTTCCCTCTCCATTTACCTGAACTCTAATGCCATTGTCTGTACTGTTTTCAACCCTCATTTCTTTAACCTTTAACTTCTTTTTTTAGTTTGTACTGATTCATCTGACCACAGATTTCAGATCACCCTGAGATTCCTTTAAAAGAGTACATCTATAAAATATCACAGTAGCAAATGTACAATAAAAATACTAATAAAATAATTGTATTTTAAGTCAATCTGTAGTTTTAATGTAATTATACATTAATTTTTTACTATTTTTGGCCAAATACTGTCATTGTGTGTGCATGTCGTGGACCAGAAACGTGGATTGTAGTGTAAAACGTTTACCTAAATCTCAAAAACAAGCAGTTTGATAGGTAAAATTGTTGTTTTTTAACATTCTTTCAAATGTTGCTTGTGTTTAAGAACTTCAACTAGAGCACATAAGAAGCAACCAGCAAAGGTGGAAGACCAAATGAAATGCTGTGGTGTGAGGCGAAGATAGAGACATTGGCAAAACGGTGATAACAAAGAAAATGTCCTCATTGTAGAATCAATAGGGTAAAGTAGGACAAGAGGAAATTCAAGTAAATTGACATATACATATATATAATCTACCTATCCATCTACATAGATACCTGGTTTTCTTTTACTTTACTAATTACTAATTCATAAATTATTAATATCATTGTGTTCTTTACATTATTATTAAATGAATACCTCTGTAGTACTCTGTCTTTACAGATATAGCTTTACTCAAAACTGAAAATATAAATGCCGTGAAATTAAATGTGGATTAAATTTGAACAAATTTGTGCTTTGCAAAGTGGAAATTTTTGTAAACTTTGCAGACAGATATTTTTGCAGAACTGTTAAACAAAAGCTTTTTTTCACAACACAATTGTTCCACTTAAAAATGCATTTGTACAGAAATTGGGTATACAAATAAAACGTTTGCAGATTTATTTATTTTTTTACAATTGCAATCATTAGAAAAGTTGAATATCTGCTCATGTGGTGTACTGATTAGAGGTCATTCAAAATTGGGTTTGCTCGCCTTGTTCACAACCTCGCCACACCATTCTGGTTTGGACCCAGCCATATGCAAATCAGCCTTGACCCGGTTCCCCATGGGAACAGTCCAGCCCGAACTGCCAGGCCAGGTCCTCCCTGCACCGGAAAACAAGCATCCAGGGACCGGTTTTGGGGTACCTCCCCTCATCATCCAGGCGAACTTGAGACTGGTGGCGTAGCAAGCACAGGACCCACATCTGGGCATACCCTCGCCAGTTACGGAGAAAACGCAACACAAAAAGATGATGAACCGAATGGCTAAACCTCACCCCAGTCACAGATCTGCATTTAATCCATCAAGGCATGTAAAGCCTCATTCTCGTGGCTGGCATCAAAGGAATGCATTTTTAAAATAAGTTTCTCAGTTCTGAAAGTTTGCATTTTGTAGGAGTTTGGAGGCCAGTTGTGCTCTCTCAGGCACGTTTCTGCACTTGCATAGATCTTTCATTAGGGTTTCACTACATGAAAACATTTCAATTAGTGTTGTGTATTTATGTATTTTGCTTCATGCCCAGGTGGTGACAGGAGATCCCCTTGCTATCTGACTCAATGAACTGCTGAAACCTTTTCTTTCTATTAAGAACATTTTCTGAATTTCAATCAGGGTGAGTGCAGATTTTGTCTGCAGTCAATGGCTTTGTTGGTTAACCAAGTTTGGGTACAAAGGGCCAGACCAGGCTCCACATGAGAACCCCCAAGTAAGAGGGGGATGCTCTGAAAAAGAGACGAATGGTGGTGGGGGGGAACGGGGGTTGATGCAGGCCAGCATTTGGTCAAAACAGACCTAGCTCACTTTTTAAATTTATAACATGTAAAGTCTGTTTGGCCCTTTTCTTTTGCTCAGGAGGGCAGTGAGTCCTTGTAGGAATAGGAAGTTAAATGTGTCAGTGGCCAGAAGACTTTAGAGAAGAAGCAGGAAGGGGGAAAGTAGTGCCTAGAAGCCCAGCACAGACCCTAGAGAATGAATGTTCGAGTGAACGAGGACTGCTGAGCCAGCCACACCAGAGCCTGTCTGAGACTCATCAGGCGATGTCTAGAGAATTTCAAAATGATGCTGGTTAGCAGCCAGGCATGTCCTCCATGAAAACAGGTGGGAAAGAGCTGATAGCGCCACCCTCAGCCTTTTACTCTTCTACCCATGGGATGTATCACTAGGATGGCAAGGGCATAAGTTAGGCTTAGAAAACAGTGGGTCGAATTCACTAATGAGGATGAATGAGGATGTCAAGAAAGTGTGATCCGGAACACTGAAATAACCTCAGAAAAACCTCAAAGTACCCAAAAGAAAGCAGAAGCTGACCAATGGCCAGTCTTCCTAATTTGGTACCAGGAGGCCAACAAATGCCATTAAGAGTATGACATGTGAGAAATTCGAGAGACTCAAACACCAAACACCAATTTGAGGAACAGGGCTTAGGCTACCATGTCTAAAGCTCTGCTACCTCTCTGTGAGTTCCCCAAATGACATCTGAAAAGTCAGAGCCAGTAGAACACAGGGAGGAGAAACAGAGGTCTTGAGTTTCCCCATGCTGGCAGGTGATGCCGGGGGTGCAATCTCAGTGCCTTTATGTGGTCTCATTCTCAAGGGGCCAGCTAACATGGTGTTGAATCCTTCAATGGTTTACAGAGTCACTGCCTGTCTCCTATTATGCATTTTTGAAACATATGGACATCCTTTCTTCAGGAGGAACTATTCTAATTCAATTTGTAGATGATTTGTTGGTTTCATCTGACATTTAGGAGCACTGGCTACGAAACTGCAATAGGCTTGAAGAGAAGAGTTATAATTCTGATTTCCCCATGTTTGCTATCTAGGTCACGACATCTCTGCACAAGATAGGCACAGTTCTGCAGACCACATGGAAGCTATCTGTAAGCTACCCAGAGCAGTCATTGTCTCGCTGGCTGGCATATGTTTGGGAATAGCAAGTGCTCCATCCAAACTTGTGATTTAAAATGCACCACGCATCAGTCCTCCCAAGATGAAGTCTGAAGGTGATGATGATCTAACTGCCAAAAAGACAGCTTTGACCCCAAGTTCTGAAGTCACTTTGTGTGTTTCTCAGACTGTAGAGTCCTTTAAGCCAACTCTACAGGATCTGACTGAATTACAGGAAAGTGCCTCTATGGTGAAGAAACAGGCGCGATGAAACAGAACTGTACAAGGGATCCCGACAGAGTGTGACGGGATAGCACCTGGAGGGCGGATGCCCCGAAATACCTCTTCCACTGCCTTGCTTGACTATACGATGGTCCCATATCAGCAGAGATAGCATGATGCATGCATTTCAGTTCCCTAGTCCAAGCTGCTTTATCTGTCTGTCTAACTGAAGCCTGTCACAATCTGCAACTAGGCCACTTGGTCCACAAGTGACTCCATCAGTAGGAATCTAACAACAAGTGTGGCCTATTCCAAGCCCTGCTCACCATAGACACCAGCCTATGTACATGCTAGCCACTGGAAGCGAGCCATCAAACCCAAAGGCTCCAGTCCTGCAGTTGACTCTGCGTCTAGGAGCTAAGCCACTCATGCCCATCCTGCTCCTGTGGATAACCACAGATCATGGGCTAGGGAAGGCGTTTGTGCTGCCAACTTCCCTCAACCCTGCCCCGGCCAAGATGAATCCCTCCTCCCTCCTCCTTCCCACAGACCCACACTTCAGCCTAAGTTGTTAGAAGCCTTGAAGCCACTCGATTCCTTGATGAGCCTGGCCGGCCCTCTTTGCTACAAGCCTTGTTGATTGTCTCACCAAAGATAAACACCCAATACCAGTCTGAAGTACACACTGGAAATAACAATTTATCCCAAAATGTACTACACATTATTATCTGGTGTTTTTCTTTTCCTGTACTGCTCTGCCTACACAATATTTTAAAGTTCTGTAATTTTTACATGATATACAGATTGTGTATTTTTTGTCAAATTGTGTCTCCTTCTTACAGACTACATATATGTACATACTACACAGAACGCTTCAAGGTGGAACCATTATATATTGTGTATATTGTGTTTCTCTTCTCCTGGGTTTTCCTTGCCCTTTAGTACAGAACTCCCCAAAAGGCATGCTGACAGTTTCTGATGGATGCCTGTGGCGTTTTCTAAGTGGTTAGGGTATGCAATCATGAGCCCACCAAAGACTTCATCCTCCACCTACAATCTGACAACAGAGTGACACATTCTGAGCTCAGGTGCTCCTGAGAGGACATCGAAAAAGTGATTCTACCAGATGGCCATGTTGGCTTTATTGATTTTATTAAAGACAACAGGAACTGTGAGCAAAGGGGAGTCACAGGAGCCTATATGCAATGGGACTTCTTTTTCAGGTGAGGGTTGCCACACACCTTTCCCACAGGCGTCCCTTTCACCCCCACATGACACAAACATTTGCCCTTGTCCTGCATCTGAGCAGGAAGTGTAACTCTGTCATAAAAACTCTGTAAGAAACTGGTACAAACATCATTTCAAAGGAGCAATTTTTGAGCCTAATTTTGTACCAAAGTAAAGATTCCCACCATTACCAGCACCCACCATAAACAGTTTTTACCTTTCATCGTCGACTTCCGTCTGCCTGTTACGACAGCAGTAAACTGTGAGGACAATGGAGATCACCAGCAGCAAAAGGAATGCAAGAGCTCCAAAGAGGATGCCGAAGAAGGCGTTGAGGTTCATGGCGATGATGTCACAGGTGGGACCGGAAGTGGTGTATATGGAGAAGGGAACACAACTGCATAGAAAAAAATTGATTTAGCATTCCTTTTCCATTAAATCAGGCTATTTAGCTTCCCCACTTAGAAGTTGTTTTTGTTATTTATAGGAACCAGTTATGTCCTCTGCAGAACTCAAAAACAGAGTAAATAAAATTGATGAGCAAGTTAGTTGCCCTGTGTAGCAGACTTACTGGCAGAGATTCTATCTAACTGCAGATTCCTCACCTTTAGCTTATTCCTCACCTTCTGAGTTTTCCTCAGGTGTCAGGCTGAATCCAGAAACTTTTCAGCAGTATGTCTGTGCCCAGATAAGGGGCATTGTGCGGCTTCACACGGATACTGTTCCGCTCCGGAAATGACATCCGCAGTCTATATACGCTCCACTTGCAACAGTTGCTTTCCAGAGTGTCCGCGCCCCTAGATGCAGAGCCCTAAAGGCAAATTGATGTGACGCGTGCAGATTCCTAGACTTATGATCCTGCTAATGGATAGAGTTCAAACATGGAACAGGGAGGATCAATGGCTCGGTGAGGCATCTGGGACAAGATAGTCTCTCCCAGAAGGAGTGTTATAGAAGATAGGTAACTTGTTCTGATAGAGAATTTTAGCTGCAGATTCCTCACCTTTTGAATGGATAGCAAAGAAGAACCTATTTGGAGGTGCGTCGGTGGATGTACTTAAACTAGAAAGCCCTGCACGACCGAGCAGGCAGAATGCCCCTCCCAGTGAACCTGGCAGTGGAGACAATAGTGCGATGTGAACAGATGGAGAGACTTAAATGTACCCGCTTGCAAAATGTCCAGTACAGGAACTCCACATACCAATTAGTGCTAGCAGCATTGACATTGATAGAATTAGTGCACAGTCCTGTCAGGGGATGCTATTCAGCCCGTGTGTAGCAGATCTTAATGAACATCATGATCCAGCAGGAGCTAGCTCTCTTCTGCACAGCCTTGCCTTTTTTTTGCTCCACGGAACCCCAAAAGGGCTGATCATTGATTTATTGTTCTTTACTACAATCTTCGTTTAAGGTCAGCACTCTCTTGGGGTCTAAACGATAGAGTCCCTCCTCCACCTTAAAAGGGTTAGGTGGGGCATTGAAGCCGGCAAGGTGATGTTCTGACTGATGTAAAATGGCATCACAATTTTAGGCAAGAAAAATGTCCATGTATGCAAGACCAGCTAGTCTGGGAAGAAGGTGGTGTATAGTGGATTGACAGAGTATGAAGCTCACTTATAGCCCACACCGAAGCACTGTCTTAAGGGTGGGAAGCCACAAAAAGCAGCTGTAAAGTGGCTTAAGGGGACTGCACATCGGAAATATTAAGGGCCAAGACAAATGGAGAGAGAGGAAATAAATGTAAACCTTTCAAAAAGTGCATAAAACTGGAGACTTTAAACAATGAGGGCTGATCAGGCAACAACAACAAAAAATAAGGAGCCAAAGGGTACCCTTTAACAGCGCCCAGAGCAAACCTTTGCAGGATCAGAGACAAAACAAATAATAAACATCTGGAGGGGGTCTTATTGCCGAGTACCACACCTAGCCCAAATATGTCCCAACAACAGGCAATACAGTTTGTCGAAGGATGCCTGGCTACCAAGATGGCATCAACCATCTCTGGAGGAGAGTGAAAGTTGGTCTGCTATTGCCCCTCAATATCCAAGCATGAAGGTGGGGATTGTGAAGGCCCAGGAGCGGAACCTTGACCTGCTGCTGCAACAGCAGATCGTCTCGGAGAAGCAGCCTGATTGGAGAGCAGATACTCAAGCTTAGGAGTGCTGGATTCCATACTATTCGTGTCCAATCTGGGGACACTAGCCAGTTGGTCATTGTTCTTCTTGAGAACTCAGGGCAGGAGTGGTATTGGCAGAAAGGCATGCAGCAGTCCTGAGATGCACTTGAGACGGCACACATCACAAAGCAGTGGTGTTGTCTGTGAGCACTTTAACAGCCTCCCCTTGATGGGTGGAAGAAAGAATTTCAATGCCATGTGCATGATGCTCAGCTCCAGAATGTGGATATGGAGCCAGAACTCAGATAGACTAGAGGCCTCTGATATCCACCTCTCCAAGTTGGCCATCACAACAGAGAAGCAATTCACTGATCACCACTGTCAGCTCCCGTTGGGGGAAGGGAGAAGGGTCTACTGCTGACCCATTGGTGGTGCAGTAACCACCACTGCAGAACTTTTGCAGATGCCTCTAAAATCTGAACATAGTCAGATAGGTGCTTTTAAATATGGGTCCACTGAGACTTTAGATCCCATAGCAAAGCCCACATATGCCGCCTGGTATGGTCGACCAGCTGGATGCAGGAGGCCATAAGTCTCAGCAGCCTCAGAGCTGACCTCAGTGAAACCAGGACCCAGACAAAAAGATCAGGATCATAACCTGAATGTCCTGGACTCTCTTTCCCAGGGAAAAGGTAAGCAACTGAAGCGTCTGAGAAGGAGTCAGGAGTGACTTTGGCACATTGATAATGAACCCCTGAGAGTGCAGGAGGTCCCCTGTAGTCTGGAGATGGGAGAGAATTGCCTTGGTCGAGCCCGGCTTCAACAACCAGTCATCGAGATAGGGAAAAACTGGCACCCCTAATCTCCGCAGATGAGCTTTAACCTCCACTATCACCTTGGTGAATACCATAGGGGCGCTAGTAAGAGCAAAGGGGAGCATAACAAACTGAAAGTGGTTGTGTCCTACTGTGAACCACAGGGAACACCTGTGGTCAAGCAGGATGTGAATGTGGAAGTATGCATCCTGCAAGTCCAACACTATCATCCAGTCTCCCAGGTCCAGGGCAGACAGGACTTCAGTGAGCGTCAGCATTCAGAATTTCTCTTCCTTGAGGAAGAAATCGTAAAGCCACTGTCTTTTTTGAGTGCCAGAAAGTAGCAGGAATAACAAACACAACCTACTTCTGGCTTTGCCACCCTCTCTATGGTTTCCTTGGCCAAGAGAGCTGTCACTTCCAGGGCAAGTAAGGAAAGATGGTCCTCCATCAGCTTGTCGCAAGTTGGGGGCATGGGTGGAGGGTTAGTCATGAAGAGGACAGAGTAGCCCCTTCGAACAATCTGGAGAACTCAGTAGGAGAGATTGTTGCATCTCTCTCATTTGCTATAGCTTGGGAGTGAATGGCCTGGGCCTCCTCTAGGTCCATGAGCAGCATTTGTGCAATCAAATCCCAAAGTGCATGCGAGTAATGGCCCAAAAGGCATATGCTGTTCACGGACCACTGAGCCAGGAAGAAAACATTTTTGTGCCCGAGGTGTTCAGCTTCTTGGATTTCAGCTTCTTGGATTTCCTATCAGGTGGGGTGGTATGGAATGCACCAGGGTTTACACAGGACGTGGAGGCTTCGACCACGAAGCTCTCTGGAGTAGGGTGTTGCATCAGGAAATTGGGGTCACTTGGGGTGTGGCGATGGTGATAAGTCATTGTCCTGTTCACAGGAACCCTGTGCTAGGCTTGGACCTGGTCACAAGAAGGACATCTGTAAGGGCTTCATTAAATGGGAGAAGTGGTACTAAGGGGGTCACACCCGGCTGAAGCATTTCAGTCAAGACGTTAGTCTTCACTTCCACTGATGGCAGGCTAACGTCCAAGACTTTGACCGCCCTTCTCACCACCTTAGAAAAAGGGGCTCCCTCCTCTGTAGCCATCGTAGAAGGAGAAGAGACCATGACAGTATGTAGGGCATTGTCCAGTCCACTGGCATCTGAAAAGTACTCACACCAGTCCATGTTAGGGTCTAGGAACTGCTATTCTGCAGGGTCCAGTGTCTCCTTAAAATCTTCCCCTATCTTTGGCCCTTAGGACTAGGGCTCAGACTCTTGTCTTGAGGGTATGGCTGTAGTCGGCTTCAGATTCAGTGTTGAATTACGCTCCTCCAGCTTTGTGTCAGAGTCAGCGATGAGAATGGGGATGGTGGAGCTGAGAGGGTCAACATTGGGAAAGTTCAAGGTGGTGCAACCAGAGATGGTTTGGTTCTATCCGTGAATCCAAGTAGCCTAACTGGTGCTTGGGACGGAGAACCAGTAGGGACGCCTCCTGAACCCGTGGAACCCAAAAGGTGAGACAACAAGGACAGGCCACCCAAATATGAGTTGTGTGGCCTCATAAAACTCAAAATGTTAGGCGTGGGTAATTCCGACTCCTGGTAGCTCAGGGAGGTGCAGGGCCGGCCCAGGCGCAGGCTCTACAGAGGAGGCATGCCTTGAATTATCATGCTCCCTCGTCTCATTGGAAGATTTCGACGGATGGGGCAAAGTCGAAGACCTCTTCTATTTCTTGCTCTTCTTTTGGTGCGATGTACCGGAAGACCACTGAGTGTGATGAGGATCTAGGGCCTGCGACTGGTCCCGGGATCGTTGAAACATTGCACGTTGAGCAGCATGGAGCTTGAGGGACTGCTCCCTCAAGGCCTTGGCGTGCATGGGCGTGACAGTCGACGCAGGTCTTTGCATCATGGATGCGCTGGAGGCACCAGAGACAAACAAAATGCGGCTCCGTCACAGATATCTGTCATGGACATGCGCCGCAAGGCTTGAAACCAGCTTTCCTGGTGGACATACCTGCTACACCTAGAGAAAAGATCTCAAAGAGACTTTAACAAAAAGTCAAAAAAGAGTCAGGCAAAAAATGACTGGGGGTAGCTCTCTCCAGATCTGCACTGACAGATATGGAAACAAAAGAACGGACATCAGTGCACTGGGATGGTGCCTTCATAGGCACCCTGGATGTCACTTCCGGCATGGACGCCGCCTTGCAGAGCTGGGTGACACCATCTACTGACTCGTGGGGTACTGCTCACAAAACAATTCTGGATCCAGCTTGACGTCGGGGGATAATTCTAAGGTAAGGGATCTGCGGATATTACTCTCTATCAGAGGGACCATTCTGCCAACATCCAGTCCCCCAAAGAGTGGCAGTTTGAGAGGAGTACACAAAGCCAACAGCCAACTTCACATAGTCATATAACCCAGGAGTCAGGCTGCAGCTACCAAATGGTTAGGATAAGAAAATGTCCATTTTCTAAAAGTGCTATTTTCAGAACTGGGACTTAAAATCTAACTTTACCATTAAAGAGAATTTTAACGTACAATTCATTAGACACCAAACATGAGATTTCTACCTGCTCCTAAACAAAGGTTATCACTTATTAGAGATAATAAGAAAACCCAATGTTATCCTATGGGAGACTTAGGTCTCACAGTAGTCAAAAGTGAATTTATGAGCTTTTCACATCAACTTAAAAGTACATGCCCAGCATTTTAAATACAATGAACCGTGCCCTATCGGCTGTTTAGGCCCTACCCTAGGCGTGGCTCATATGTTTTAAAAAGGGAGTTTTAAGCTTGGCAAATGTTTTATTTTGCCATGTCGAATTGCAAGTTTATAACTACACCCAGGCTGCAATGCACATCTAAGAAACATTTTAAGGTGCTACCTAATTGGGTGGCACAATAAGTGATGCTAGTCCACTAGTAGGATGTAATTTACCAACCGTGTGCATATGGTATCCCACTTTACTAGGTAATTATAAGTATATTAAATGTACTAATCGGGTGCAAGCCAATTTTACCATGCTTAGGGAGTGAGCACAAGCACATTAGCACTGGTTAATCGGCTAGATGTCCTCTTGTGTTTGCTTTAATAATGCTAAATATCTTAGCATTACCAGGTAAAGATGTAGGCAATGGATCATAATTCTCCTATGTGCACTCTGCAGTGAAGATCTATTCACTGAACCCTCTGTAATTGCAGACAGCAGACTCTCAGGGCTGGGACCTTGGGCCAGGGAGTAGCTGCACTGCAGGAGAGCTCAGGACAAGGTCCTTGGGACAGGAAGTAGCTGCACTGTAGGAGAGCTCAGGACAGGGTCCTTGGGACAGGAAGTAGCTGCGCTGCAGGAGAGCTCAGGACAGGGTCCTTAGGACAGGGAGTAGCTGCACTGCAGGAGAGCTCAGGACAAGGTCCTTGGGACAGGAAGTAGCTGCGCTGCAGGAGAGCTCAGGACAGGGTCCTTGGGACAGGAAGTAGCTGCGCTTCAGGAGAGCTCAGGACAGGGTCCTTAGGACAGGGAGTAGCTGCGCTGCAGGAGAGCTTGGGACAGGAAGTAGCTGCGCTGCAGGAGAGCTCAGGACAGGGTCCTTGGGACAGGAAGTAGCTGCACTGCAGGAGAGCTCAGGACAGGGAGTAGCTGCGCTGCAGGAGAGCTTGGGACAGGAAGTAGCTGCGCTGCAGGAGAGCTCAGGACAGGGTCCTTGGGACAGGAAGTAGATGCGCTGCAGGAGAGCTCAGGACAGGGTCCTTAGGACAGGGAGTAGCTGCGCTGCAGGAGAGGTCAGGACAGGGTCCTTGAGACAGGAAGTAGATGCGCTGCAGGAGAGCTCAGGACAGGGTCCTTGGGACAGGGAGTAGATGCGCTGCAGGAGAGCTCAGGACAGGGTCCTTGGGACAGGAAGTAGCTGCACTGCAGGAGAGCTTGGGACAGGAAGTAGCTGCGCTGCAGGAGGGCTCAGGACAGGGTCCTTGGGACAGAAAGTAGCTGCGCTGCAGGAGCGCTCAGGACAGGGTCCTTGGGACAGGGAGTAGCTGCACTGCAGGAGAGTTCAGGACAGGGTCCTTGGGACAGGGAGTAGCTGCGCTGCAGGAGGGCTCAGGACAGGGAGTAGCTGCGCTGCAGGAGAGCTTGGGACAGGAAGTAGCTGCGCTGCAGGAGCGCTCAGGACAGGGTCCTTGGGACAGGAAGTAGCTGCGCTGCAGGAGAGCTCAGGACAGTGTCCTTGGGACAGGAAGTAGATGCGCTGCAGGAGAGCTCAGGACAGGGTCCTTGGGACAGGGAGTAGCTGCGCTGCAGGAGAGCTCAGGACAGGGTCCTTGGGACAGGAAGTAGCTGCGCTGCAGGAGAGCTCAGGACAGGGTCCTTGGGACAGGAAGTAGCTGCGCTGCAGGAGAGTTCAGGACGGGGTCCTTGGGACAGGAAGTAGCTGCGCTGCAGGAGAGTTCAGGACAGGGTCCTTGGGACAGGAAGTAGCTGCGCTGCAGGAGAGCTCAGGACAGGGTCCTTGGGACAGGAAGTAGATGCGCTGCAGGAGAGCTCAGGACGGGGTATTTGGGACAGGAAGTAGATGCGCTGCAGGAGAGTTCAGGACAGGGTCCTTGGGACAGGAAGTAGCTGCGCTGCAGGAGAGCTCAGGACAGGGTCCTTGGGACAGGAAGTAGATGCGCTGCAGGAGAGCTCAGGACGGGGTATTTGGGACAGGAAGTAGCTGCACTGCAGGAGAGCTTGGGACAGGAAGTAGCTGCGCTGCAGGAGAGCTCAGGACGGGGTATTTGGGACAGGAAGTAGCTGCACTGCAGGAGAGCTCAGGACAGGGTCCTTAGGATAGGGAGTAGCTGCACTGCAGGAGAGCTTGGGACAGGAAGTAGCTGCGCTGCAGGAGAGCTCAGGACAGGGTCCTTGGGACAGGAAGTAGCTGCGCTGCAGGAGAGCTCAGGAGAGGGTGCTTGGGACAGGGAGTAGATGCACTGCAGGAGAGCTCGGGACAAGGTCCTTGGGACAGGAAGTAGCTGCGCTGCAGGAGAGTTCAGGACAGGGTCCTTGGGACAGGAAGTAGATGGGCTGCAGGAGAGCTCGGGACAAGGTCCTTGGGACAGGAAGTAGCTGCGCTGCAGGAGAGCTCAGGACAGGGTCCTTGGGACAGGAAGTAGCTGCGCTGCAGGAGAGCTCAGGACAGGGTCCTTGGGACAGGGAGTAGATGCACTGCAGGAGAGCTCAGGACAGGGTCCTTGGGACAGCAAGTAGCTGCACTGCAGGAGAGCTTGGGACGGGGTATTTGGGACAGGGAGTAGCTGCGCTGCAGGAGAGCTCAGGACAGGGTCCTTGGGACAGGAAGTAGCTGCACTGCAGGAGAGCTCAGGACAGGGTCCTTGGGACCGGAAGTAGCTGCGCTGCAGGAGAGCTACAAGAGGCCAACAAGTTTACGGATGGAGTGTCAGTCCCCGACCTCTGCTCAAGGCAGCCATGTTTGCTTCTCTGTGTAAAAGGTCTATTGGGCCACTGGCTTGGGAGATCGGGACGGAGGGGTTTGGTCTGCCCAGAGAAGTATCACCACATTCT
The DNA here is from genome assembly GCF_031143425.1 of Pleurodeles waltl. Classification (NCBI taxonomy): domain Eukaryota; kingdom Metazoa; phylum Chordata; class Amphibia; order Caudata; family Salamandridae; genus Pleurodeles; species Pleurodeles waltl. The sequence continues at coordinate 17,661,105 of NC_090450.1, read as the reverse complement.
ACTGTCTGTTTGGTGTATTATTCCATCTTCTATAGAATGTTTGCATTGCAATGAACTAGTGGCTAATTTACACCCCAAAAGTGCTCTAAATCACCACACATTACATTTTTTATCCCACAGAGTCAATGTATACACAACACAATCATTTGTTTTGTTTTTACACAGTAGGAGGCTTAGTCAGTGTTTTACTCTGTGCTAAAAATGTAAGCCAGACCTACGGGATTTGAGTATCGTGTCTATTTGCTTTCAAGATGACCTCGGACATGTGGTTACATCTGATGGGAGATGGATCATGTATGTCTCACCTGTCAGTGGCGGAGCTCGCAGAACTTTTTAGTGTTCCTGCCTGCCAGGACAATAACCTCAGAGAGTGTGTACTTCATAAGTGCGTTTACTCACGTGCAGAAAGGACCCTCCTGAGTCAGGTTGCAGGCGGCGTTGTTCCTACAATAACCTTTGCACTTGGACTCACACATAAATGTGCTCGGATTCAGTGTGTACACACTGTTTGTAAACCCAGAACATCCAAAGTATGTCAGCAGCACGTCCTTGTTCGCTGTGAAATGTAAAGATATGGAGGAGATTAATTTTCAACACGCAGAAGGGTTAATTTACAACTTCATGCAAATACTGTATTGGGTAAACTTCATCAAATTATTTGGTTGCAGAAAGAGACGAGATGCAGACATTCCTATAGATAAACAGCCTGGAATCTCTCAGGAATGAGAAACCTCAGAGATCCGAGACCTTTTTAGCAGCACCACAGCGTGAGGTATATTTAAGGGCATAATTTAAAGTTTGGCAGTATTGTACAGTTCTCTAATTTCAGGTAAACCTGGCAATGCCCTTCCTGAACCCCCTCGTCTGTAGAAAGAGGATGGGGGAGGAGGTCTATCCGGTGGACTCTAGAACTGTAAAATTGATCAACAACGCCAATCTCCAAGTCCCCCCAGCAGTGTGAAATGCAGCAAGAAATGTTGGAAAATATCTGTGATTACCAAATAGGCAAAGTAGGCACGGCCTATGGGCTCTCTTCATTTAGGGGCCCCGTACAACGGATCAAAATAATATTGATTTGATCTTGAAAGAAAATTACAAGCAAGCTTTCCTAAATTGTTTCCAAAAGTTAAAAAAAATAATCAACTGAAAGAAACAAAAACTTGACATTAAAGACTCCATATAGAAAATACTGTATGAATGTAATGCACCCACTAACAATTTAATGTAGATAAACTGTAGACATCAGATTCATAACAGTTTGTCTTAAAAGCTCATCTTCTAGCAGGTGTTAGTTTGTAAAAAAAACAAATCGGTGCAAACTATGTACGTGTAATGTTCAGTTTTGTCTAATAAAAATAGGTTTATTAAAATTGATGGTTGGTAAAATTAAAAACGTATTAGCAGATAATTTGCGAAGGAGGTCCCGAAATTTCGACTTCCTATGGGATTCCACGGGGTCTAATCTGGCACTGTCCACAGTCTACTGTAAATTTCAGTGTCCACATTTAAGCAGGCAGTGACAAAGCCAATAGTTTTGTCTTAATGAAGTGAAAGGTGTTCTCAACAGAACACACGGGAGACATGCAGCAAGGACAGCAGATGAGCAAACTTCTCTCACACATACAGGCACAGCACTCAAATTTGCGGTACATCCGGACAGACAGCAGCTGCGCATACTGTCTTCGAACAGGTAACTTGTACAGGGCAGGCACAAGCAAGGCAAGCTTTTCTCCCACTAAAAATACCTCTTTTGTGTGTCAGATTAGAATATAATAAAATATTGTTTTATATACTGTGCCCCAATTATGCTTTATAAAAATTTTATATCACCCCACCGGGTGTACATTTTCTTTAATCAGCTCCTATGGTGCGATCTTTTTGTCGAGGACATTTACGGCACGGTCTTTGTGTCAGATGAAATTCTGACTGGTACGAGACCAGTACTACCAACGTGGTGTGGGCAGTGCTTAACTTAAGCCGGTGGTTACTGGTGCGGGGCACCGGCACTTATTATTTAAGGGCCGTCACTTAGTTTTCTGCATCAGGCATTTGCTGCGAGCAAAAGACACATATGGGAAAGTTGGAAGAAGAGAAAAATGAAGCCACAAAGAAAGAAAAAAAGGCAGAAAGCTGCAAGAGTAAACTGAAGGGGCAGGAAGTGGCTGTAAATGGATTAAAGAAACCCGAGATGGCTTTAGGATTCTGCTGCCTCAGTGTTCTGTGCTCGCTCATTTAATTGCTGCAGCCGCGTGTTGTAGAGGAGGGCTTTGGGCACCGGCACCTTGGGACTTGGTGAAAGCATGGAAATCCCCATTGTAGGCTGGGGATCCGGCTGTTTTCAGGGCTGGGTGCGGTGAGGGAACGCAGCTGTGAAGGAGAGAGGGCCTGTTTTGTGATAAGCACACACATTTTTCTACCATAGCGGGATAATGCCCTGCGTAGAGCGTCAACCCCTGAATTATTGAAATTATGTAAAAATTCCTCGGCAGAGCACTGTGTGAAGCATGAAGGTATTATTAAACATAAAAATTACGCTCTAAAATTAATTGCTTGACCCTAGTTCAAAAAGATTGAATTCTCCCTCAAACCCTCGGCAAGGCTGTAGTTGTGAACGATGTTTGCTCATTACAGATGGCTGAGGTTTTCTGGGCCTTCCATTTACCCCGAGCCTGTCTCTGGGTGTAGTTTAGGAAGTGGCAGTTCAAGCTACCTCCGCACACGACAGCGGAAGATGCATAGTCTGCGTAACAGCAGCACAGGCTTCCTTCCAGACACGGAACAGGTACGGTAAGGACAGAAGCAGCGCAGGCTTCCTATGCATAAGCAGAATATGTACAGCAGATGCAGAACAGGTACAGTAAGGACAGAAGCAGCGCATGCTTTCTATGCATAAGCAAAATATGTACAGCAGATGCAGAACAGGTACAGTAAGGACAGAAGCAGCGCAGGCGTCCTATGCATAAGCAGAATATGTACAGCAGACGCAGAACAGGTACAGTAAGGAGAGAAGCAGTGCAGGCTTCCTATGCATAAGCAGAATATGTACTGCAGACAGAGAACAGGTACAGTAAGGACAGAAGCAGCGCAGGCTTCCTCATGCATAAGCAGTAGATGCACTGCAGGCAGGGAACAGGTACAGTAAGGATAGAAGCAGCGCATGCTTCCTATGCATAAGCAGAATATGTACAGCAGATGCAGAACAGGTACAGTAAGGAGAGAAGCAGTGCAGGCTTCCTATGCATAAGCAGAATATGTACAGCAGATGCAGAACAGGTACAGTAAGGACAGAACCAGTGCACGTTTCCTCATGCATAAGCAGAAGATGTACAGCAGACGCAGAACAGGTACAGTAAGGATAGAAGCAGCGCAGGCTTCCTATGCATAAGCAGAAGATGTACTGCAGACATAGAACAGGTACAGTAAGGACAGAAGCAGCACAGGCTTCCTCATGCATAAGCAAAATATGTACAGCAGACGCAGAACAGGTACAGTAAGGACAGAAGCAGCGAACACTTCCTCATGCATAAGCAGAATATGTACTGCAGACAGAGAACAGGTACAGTAAGGACAGGAGCAGCGCAGGCTTCCTCATGCATAAGCAGAATATGTACTGCAGACAGAGAACAGGTACAGTAAGGATAGAAGCAGTGCATGCTTCCTCTGCATAAGCAAAATATGTACAGCAGATGCAGAATAGGTACAGTAAGGACAGAAGCAGCGCACGTTTCCTCATGCATAAGCAGAAGATGTACAGCAGACATAGAACAGGTACAGTAAGGAAAGAAGCAGCGCAGGCTTCCTCATGCATAAGCAGAAGTTGTGATGCAGACATAAAACAGGTACAGTAACAATAGAAGCAGCGCATGCTTCCTCATGCATAAGCAGAATATGGACATAGAACAGGTACAGTAACAATAGAAGCAGCACACGCTTCCTCATGCATAAGCAGAATATGTGATGCAGACATAGAACAGGTACAGTAACAATAGAAGCAGCGCACACTTCCTCATGCATAAGCAGAAGATGTGATGCAGACATAGAACAGGTACAGTAAGGAAAGAAGCAGCGCAGGCTTCCTCATGCATAAGCAGAAGATGTACAGCAGGCAGAGAACAGGTACAGTAAGGATAGAAGCAGCGCACACTTCCTCATGCATAAGCAGAATATGTACGGCAGATGCAGAACAGGTACAGTAAGGACAGGAGCAGCGCACGTTTCCTCATGCACAAGCAGAATATGTACTGCAGACAGAGAACAGGTACAGTAAGGACAGAAGCAGCGCAGGCTTCCTATGTATAAACAGAATATGTACAGCAGAGGCAGAACAGGTACAGTAAGGACAGAAGCAGTGCAGGCTTCCTATGCATAAGCAGAATATGTACAGCAGACGCAGAACAGGTACAGTAAGGACAGAAGCAGTGCACGTTTCCTCAAGCATTAGCAGAAGATGTAGAGCAGGCGCAGAACAGGTACAGTAAGGACAGAAGCAGCACACGCTTCCTCAAGCATAAGCAGAAGATGTGATGCAGACATAGAACAGGTGCACTAAGGATAGAAGCATCACCCGCTTCTTCATGCATAAGCAGAATATCTAATGCAGACATAGGACAGGTAGAGTAAGGACAGAAGCATTGCAGGCTTCCTATGCATAAGCAGAATATCTACTACAGACAAGGAATAGGTACAGTAAGGACAGAAGCAGCGCAGGCGTCCTATGCATAAGCAGAAAATGTGCAGCAGACACAGAACATGTACAGTAAGGATAGAAGCAGCGCATGCTTCAGGTACAGTAAGGTTAGAAGCAGCACACGCTTCCTCATGCATAAGCAGAAGATGTGATGCAGACATAGAACAGGTACAGTAAGGATAGAAGCATTGCACGCTTCCTCATGCATAAGCAGGATATCTACTGTAGACACAGAACAAGTACAGTAAGGACAGAAGCAGCGCATGCTTTCTCATGCATAGGCAGAAGATGTGCAGCGGACACAGAACAGGAACAGTAACAATGGAGCAGCGCACGCTTCCTCAAGCACAATAAAAGACGGACAGCACAGGCAGGTGCATACACAGCTCATGTTAGGAAACACAAAACAGCGAACAACAGAGCAGTATCCCCAGCCGTTGAGGTTTATGTATCGGAGGCCTTTGGCAGAGCATTATATGGAGCAGAAATCTGGGGCTCTGGGGATACTTCGACGCTCAACATGACTGAAACAAATTTATATGCACACTCATGAATGTTCCAGGTACCACTCCTTAATTCAGCTGAGGTTGGACTTGAACTTAAAAAGGATAGATCACATAGCCTGCCTCAAAATGCTGACCTACTGGGCCAGAATCTGGCCAGCCCGGGATCTGGTCCCTCATAAAGTCGCACTTCAGGAGGTCATTCGCGTTGAGAAGTCCTGTATTACACCATGGCTGAGAGCAGTGAAGTTGTTGTGCAATTAGATTAGTTTAGTGGACATGTGGGAAGATCCTAGCAAGATGGTCAGAAAGTCAGACACTAGGATTAAGGAAATACACAGGAAACAGGTTCTTTAGTTGACATGGCGAGGAACGAGGTTGTAGGGTTGGTGGACCAATTCCTGCACATAAATGTTCCCTGCAATTCAAGCCCTCTCTTGACAGAACTATCCCGCTGGCGTTAAGATCTTGTGTATCCGATTCCGGATTGGTACTTTGCCACTCAGTTGCTTTACGTGGAAGTGGGAACTAGATGGTGCAGAATCAGAGGGATGTCCATTCTGCCCCAACATGCCTGAAACTTAGGTACACTTTTTATTGCTATGTCGAAAATAAACACTCCCGAGATCAAGGTGGATCCTACTGCTTTGTCCTAACTTAGTTGTGGCGGCCCTGCGCCTATTAAAAAATGATACATTGAAATGAACCATATTCGCTCTCTCAAGATACTTAGGGCAAGATGTATCAAAGGTTTTTACCCATTCTGTGTCTATGGCAAAATGTGGTCATACATATGGTCCTTAGTCCCTTCGAGTACCTGCATTAAAGACCAGGGCTTGGGACTACACAGTCCCCCACTTGATCTGGTGCCCACTGAACATGAAGTTTTCCTGTCTAGTAACACAGGTGTTTACATCAAATAAGGCCAGACAAGGTACCTTATGCTATCTGATAAGGGAGAGTTCTACTTTGTTTGGGGAAAGTGTGCAACTCCAAAATGCTTGTGGAAACGTATTTTATGATTGTTCTTCTTTGTCCATAACAATACTAACCAGACCTTAGTGTCTGCCCCAATTTAATATGTAGTTGGGAACATTGGTTGCACTGTGTTAGCTATCTTTGTACAGAGATAGGAGTTATGACTTGTGTTCACTCAAAATGGGGATTTGACATGAGTAATTCTTGTTGCCCGCTTAACGACCTAAGAAATGAGGTGCCCTCTTTCCCTAGGTGACACCTGTTTTATAACATCATTATGTGAGTGGCCAGACTTTAAAATCATACCCTGGCATTCAGGTTTTATTATTTTATCATTAGCACAGGTTTTTTATTATCCAGCTTTTGTTCTTTTATGTATCTTTGGACGTTGGTCAACTTATACTCAATTGATATTGCATTGTTTATTACTGACTTTTTAAATGTTATATTTTTTGTGTAATTTTATGGTCTGATTGACTGAAATAAAATGTTTTGTCTTTTTTCTAGGCCTTTTGCCCCAACAAATTTGGGTATATTTTATCTGCCGGAATTTAGCAGTGGGATACTGTAAGGGTGTGATAGTTATCACGAACCTTTAATTCAGATCCCCGAGTAAACAATTGTTTGCAGAGGGATTGGAATTCAGCCCTTGACTCGTACTGAGAGTCTAGTTGGCAAATGTGAGAGGGAACAGGAAAGCAGCAGGAAAAAGGGCATACTTATTACTGAAGCGCTTAGGGAGGGGTAAGAAGGGTTTATCGAGGGCTTCAGAGGAGTTTAGCAAGGGACATGCACCTGCCCACAAAAGAGTGTGCCCATTGCTATTCACAAACTGCACTTCAGAAGTTACTACAACCAAGAAGGGACCCAAAACAGTAATAAATTACTCTAGCTCAGGGCTGGAGTAAGTCAAGCACAATAGCCAACCACTTGTTCTACAACACCATCCTATAGATAATAATGGTGGCCGGGGCTTAAAATAAACCCCCATAGGAAATAATGTTAAAGTAAATTACGTTATCTAAAATAGTTATAAAAATGCAAATGAGTATAACTTCATGGGAAAATATCAAACATAAAATATATTATTTAATTATAAAATATTTTAAATTTACATTACTTGTAAATATTTCTAAACATCACATTTAATACTTATCAGCGCTTAATAAAAAATAATTTATTTCCTTTAGATGAGAAATTGTTTTCAAATTTAAACCAGATTATTTTTCATTTTTATATATTTAAATTTAATAAAAATTAATTCAAAGTTACGTAAATAGAGCTGTAGCTACATTAATATACTTTACCAAAGAAGCTCTATTTAATATAATACAGATTATTATTCTGAAGTGTAAATTAAAACAGAACATCTTTGATCTGAAGTACATTTACTACCTTTTTGGCTGCTTTTTGGTTATAATAACTTTAGAAGTGCAGTTTGTGAATAGCAGTGGGCTTAGTGTTTTGTGAGTGGGTGCACGTCTCTTCCTAAACCCATCCTTAACCTCCCCCCCCTTATTCCTCCCATCATCCCTACCACTTATCTGACAGTATTCCCCATTTTACAGACACTCTCCTCTCTAAGACCGGCATGTGCTATAAAACTGTATAAATAAAAATGTGCAGGGACTCTGCAGTCGGGTGGAGATTTCTGCATAGAAAATGATAAGAGAGGCCGAGAAGAAACCTCGGCACAAAGGTATGTGAATAGCATTTTGTAATATATTAGTAATCGTATTGTAATAGTAGTAAAAGAACTACAAAATGTACTTTGTGAATAGGTCCACGAATGTCTAGTTAATGCAGTTGTGATGAAATTGTGTGACTTTGGTCTATCATGGGAGGTAGCAAAGGATAAAGTAGTGAGTGGTGGAAGGAAGGCACAACAAGGAGAGGACAGAGTAGGGAAGATAGTTGGGGAAGAGCAAGAAACACATGCACTCCTACCAGGTGCTGAAACTAAAAGATAAAAGGAGTACTCAGAAAGTTAGCAGTGGGAGGATACAAGAGACTATGATCAAGGGGAGGGACAAACACAAGATGGACAAAGCAAGGTATCAAATAAAAAGCAAGCAAATGAGAGTGACAATAAAACCAATCAATGTTAAGCAATGAGTGGAGTTTAAATCTACTCTAAGATGTTGGGAAGCTGACAACAGGCCCATTGCAATGAGGCAGCATGTGCGGTCTGGTAGGCTCGAACTAAAAATACAGAGAGGCCTACAGGATGGATCATCTCTGGTGCATGACTGCACCAGTTTTTATAGTCCACAATCTCCCTGATTATTGTGTGTTTCTCTATAAATTTATTTCAGATATTTATTACAGCATGGCAGACCATGATGTGGATTTTCTGGTGTACTAATCATGAAACCTCTTGCATACTATGTGGAGCGCAGATGGCCCCTGACGATGATAGACCCATCCAGATCAAAATCTAGGTCGTCCCAGGTGTTGGAGCAATATGGGAGATCTGGAGGAGTGGTAGGACACGCATTCTAATGGGGCTCACTCTAGCTGAACAATAATTGGAGTGCCTTGTCACACTGAGTTAGCGACTGAGAACATTTCAAAAGAAGAAGATTTTGTTATATTGTTTCTAATTTAGCAGTGACTGAGCTGGATCGTAAACTTGCAGGTGCAGGATGGCAGGGTTGTGTGATTCTTCTGGCACTCAAGTCCAAATAATTAACCAATGCACATGCAGGACAAAAGCTTGCACGACAAGCAAAATAGTGAAAATGGATTAACCCCAATTTTTGTCCCAAGTTCTCAACGTGCTGTATTGGGACAGATCACATGGAATACATCAGTTACAACCTCTGAGAATTATAAAACCAACTTACTAAAATTGCCGCTGACGACATAAGTCAAGAAAATGTTTGGCGTTACTGATCTTGTCCGCACCTCCATTCCTACCAACTCAGGAACTAGCTGTTGGTTCAGGAAATCGATTTCACGCAGTACTCCAGTGTAATTAAATTCAGACGTCAAATTCATCTGGTTGTTGGAACTTGGACTACAAAAATGCATTTGAAAAAATGTAGAACATAAAAAAGAGTCATGTATATACTATATATTCTATTGCACATGTGAATTTGTACGTAAACTTAAATTTTGATTGATCACTAATACAAATTAATCTAAGAATCAATAAAAGCATTACATTTTGTTCAGAGATATTCAAAAAATTTGTTTTGGGCATTGGTTGTGCCAAGTTGGCAAGTACCAGCTTGGTATGGGACCTACCTGTCACTGTTTGTGTGAGAAAAATGCTTATGGCAATGCACATTTCTTTAAACCAGACAGGTGGTGGAGGGATGCAAACTTGACTTACTTACTTGCTTCTTAAGAAACATTTTTAAAATATCACAATTACTTTCCATCTCACCAACAAAGAGCTATTCTTCCAGACTAATGTCCTTTGTGTGGTTTAGGTAGTAGTTGACTGCCAGCGTAGGATTCAAACTGTGCCACTGTTTCTCCTCCTCAGTGCAGGGGATAAAAGGTTTGAAGGGTGATGGGCTGTTCTAGGTTGAGGGAAGTCACCGCTTTTGGTAGGAAAACAACCCTGGTTTGCTTCACTAACTTGTCCGGAAAATAAAGTAGTGAAAATAGGACAAAAACTCAGGGCTTGCAGCTCACTCGCTTTTCTCGCAGAAGGGACAGCCACCAAAACAAAGTTCACATCCATAAAGGACTACTATGAAGGGGTTCTAAAGGGTTGCCCAGGAGAAAAATAAGAACTAAATTAATGTCCCACTGGGGCACAACAAAGGGAGTTAGAGAATACACATTAGTCAACCCCGATGAAAAAAAGATGCACAAAAAAGTGGATGGCTTCAGCCAGACAGACAAACGTAGGCGATGCTGCTAAATCACCCTCGACAGTACATACAACACAACTCCTTTGTGCAAGGGACAGTGCAAATTGAAGAACCTGAGAGAGTCTGGCCTGCAAGGGATCAACAGGTTTGTCTGTGCACCACACATCAATGTTGTTCTATCTGCCAGAGTAAACAGACTTGGTGGAATGGCGGCGTGCTGAGAGGATGACATCCACCACTTCCTGTGTCAGCTGAAAAGGGTTCTGATGTCCCTGCTCAATCTGCAGGCATGTAGGTGGAGACTTTGGGATTGTGGTGCAGTACTTTCCCCTCTGAATGGAAGAGATAGTCTGGTCTGGCAGCCTCAGCAGGGGACACAGGGAGAAGCACCAAAAATCTGCATACCACACCCTTCTTGGCCAATCCGGGGCAATGATAATGTCCTGGGCCGGGTCTTGGCAAATCTTCCTCAGAAACCAAGGAATCAAGGGTATGGGGGGGGGGGAAGCATAATGCCCTCATCAATGTATAACAGATTGCAAAGAACTGCTGGCACTGAGCATTCTCCAACAAAGCAAACAAATCCACCTGAGGAGTGCTCCATGGGCTAAGATGTCCTGGGCTATCTCTGGTAGGAGGCACCACTCGTGATCAGCAAGATGATGCAGATTCAGGCTCTCGGCCCTAACATTAAGAGACCCAGATGTCTAATTGGCTGTCAGCCAGATTCCTTGGCAGTGAGCCCAAGACCACAGTCTCAATGTTTCCAGGCAAAGGGGGAGATACCCTACTCTCCTTCACTTCCTGACATTTGACATCACTGTTGTGTTGTCTGCCAAGATCTGGATGGACTGACCTTGGATCAAGGGGAAGAAGCCCTTGAGAGCCAGCCAGACCTGTTTGTCCGGAGACCAGAGGCCTGTGATTTTGTGATCCTCCAAATGGGCTCCCCACCCTAGGGAGAAGGCATCCATCACTACAGTAGCCATGGCTGTAGAGGTGGCAGGGAAGAGGTTAAAGCTATCCACTTGTCAGGTTCTCCTCATTCTTCCACCAACCCACTCCTGCCACAGCATTGGGGGAGGTCACAATAGAGTCCAACAGGTCTCAACCATACCGAAGCCACTGCCGGCGGAGGCACCACTGCAGGGCCCTCAAGTGCCAATATGTGTGCATAACTAGGAGAATACAGGAAGCTAGCAGATCTAGAAATTGTAGGACCCTCGGGACTGGGACTCGCACACCTTGCTGGAAGGATGGGACTATGTCCTGATTGTTGTTCATCCTCTGAGGAGGAGCAAAGGCGCAGAGAAGAGTGGTGTCCAGTACTTACCATTTGAATTGGAGTTGCTGGGGGCTTCAGGTGAGATTTGGACTTATTGATGGAAAATCCCAAATCGAACAGCGGAGACGCTGTTGACTACAGATGGCGAGAAAGCACCTTGGGTGAACCAGCTTTGACTAGCCAGTTGTTTGGGTGATGTACCACCTACTGAGATAGTACATCCTCATCATCTTAGTGAAGGCTCAAGATGCTAATGTTAAACCGAAGGAGAGTACTGCAAACTTGTAATGTGCAGATCCCATTACAAAGGGCAAATACTTCCAGTGGGACCACAGGATTGGAATGTGGAAGTACTCATCCTGCAGATCCAGTGGAACCATTCAGTCTCCTGCTTCCAATGCCAGTAACATCTGGGCTAGGGTAAGCATCTTGAAATTTTCCTTTTTGAGGAAGACGTTCAACTCTCCGAGGTCCAAGATTGGGCGCAGACCGCCAACCTTCTTCGGCAAAAGAAAACAGCAGAAGTAGCATCCTTGGCATCTTTCCTGTACCAGCAATAGCTCCACTCCAATCTTGAGGAGTGCAGCCACCTCCTGCTGTAGGACAGCGATGTGATCTGGAGTAGGACAGGAAGGCTGAGGGTCGGGGAGGAGCCTGAACGAAGTGAAAGGTGCAACCTCCTTCTAATATTTGAAGGGCCCACCGGTCGGAAGTAATGGCATTCCAGACCAGCAGAAAGGAGGAGAGCCACCCCACTACTCCCCCAGGCTCCAACTGTGTTTGTGACAAGGAACTAAGATTCCTTTCCTGGGGGTGCAGGGGAACAGCAGAAGGAGGAGGAGGGTTGCTGGGAGGACTGATGGCTCTTTCCTCCAGCTATTGAAGGACCAGCAGGTCCTGGGGCTGCTAAGTCTGTGGCTGATAGGTTTGCCTCTGCCCAAAAGAGAAACCTCAGTCGAAGTCTCAAAAGTTACAAAATTATGCTGAGGCTAGTGTTGCTGGAGACGCAATGAGCGAGCTGTAAGTTTGCTGGTTCTAAATATTTCTAAAGCTGCATCCCCCTTTTCTCAAAACAATTTTGCACTGTCAAATGGCAGGTCAATCAGGTTAGACTGTACTCCAGTGAAAAATTGTTTTGAGCCAAGTGTGGCTCGGGCCACAGAATTTGAAATGCCAAGACCGAACTTAATGATATGCCCAGATACTCTCCTTCAGAAAGAACCTTTCGAAATGGCGCCTTCAAATCTTCAGGCACATGTGGCCCTATGTGGCACTACCAATTGGGCCACACGCAGCAGGGCATGATTATAAGGAGCCAGCAGGCAGTTTGCATTCAAAGATTTCAGTGCCTTGCTGCCTGCTGGGAAGAGCTTCTTTCCCCAAACTTCAAGTCGCTTGGACTCCCTATGTGAAGTGGCTCTGGGGATGGGCCCTGCAGGGCCCTGCAACTGCGCCGAATAAGCTTGTACAACCAAACTCTCTGGTGAAGGGTGGGCAGAAAGAAAAGATGGGTTTCCAGGAGCGGGGAGGTATCACCTATCCACAAGGTGGTTGATCGCTGGAGTGCATGATGGTTTCTCCCATGTTGCTAAGACAGAGTCCAGTCCCATTGTTGAAGAATAATAAGGGCTCCGAGGCTGGCTGAGCCTCAGTGAGAACATCTGTTCTCACCCCAACTGAAGGGAGCTGTAAACTGAGAACCTTTGCTGCTTTCCTGTTTGCAGAATACTCGCCCAGTGGGAAACTCCATTTCTATCTCCCATAAGGTACCCAATCTGCCGGCAAAGGACAACCCAGAGATTTGGTAAGGATTGTTAGACTCATCCTCTCCACCAGGGTAATAGTCCGGACACCCTGATTCAGAGCCAAACTTGTCATGGATCCTGTGTTTGACACTTTTCCTTAATCAACCTTTGAGCTTCAATTCTGGATCTATGCTGAGGAGGAGGCTCAGAAGGTTTATCTGATGTCAGAGTGTGGCTCAATGGTGAGGGTGAAAGTGGCATCAGTGGTATCTGAGGTGGCATCTGCAGAGGTGTCAATGGCAGGATCAAGTAGTTGGTCACTTGTGTATAAGCTAGAATAGGTGACTGGGACACTGATTCTATGCTGCTTGGCGCCATATGCATGAACACAAGGAGAACCAAATGGGGTGGCGCACCTGAAGAATTTGAGGCCCTGGCAAAAATGCTGAGCATTGTGTTAAGGAATGCTACTGGATCCATGCTGGGCAACTGGAATTCTGAAAAGGATAGGCAAGGTGCTGTAAAATTCCGATATCTGCGGAGCAGGCATAAAAGGATCCTGCTGGAATGCCACCAGCACCAGTGGAGTTGGGAAGACAGGTGCTAACATTTGTGTAACAGGCTCAAAGGTTGGAAACGGCTGAGGTACATGCGCAGAACAACCTGAAGCAGGGTCCGTAGGCCCTATTTAGACCAACTCAAGCTCAGAGGCGGAAGATCCTGAGGTAGACCAGGGTAGTTTGGCGGACTTACCTCTTCCCATTCGCTTTTGTGTTTCTTCTTCCTGGTCTCCAGAGAAGAAGTGGACCTGGATCAAGGTCTTGATCAAAGATGACTAATCCTCTTCTCATGGCAGCCCAGGCCATAAAGAGTTTTTCCTCACTTTGCTTAATGGCCCTTGGGTTAATGCTGAGGCAAAAGCCAAATTGGTGGAATCATGGTGGGAGCCCAAGCACCACAGACAGATGGAATGGGGGGTGTCAGTCATGGACATCTGTCCCTAGCAGTCTCTGCAGGACTTAAAGCCAGATCGCCTGGGTGGAGACATAACACTACACTTTTTCTGAAGACATTTTTACGAAGAATGATTTACAGCTCTTGTAAGAGATCAAACTCCAGATCCACATCAAAGGCACGGAAACAATGGAAAGGAGGTTGCTGAGTAAGGTGGATGCTATATGGCTCTGGTGACGTCACCTGACACCACTTCAATTGTTGTTTCCAAGCATGCACCCACATCCCACCTTCAACGTGAGAGCTTTGCAGCTTCCAGATTCAGTCTGATGTCTGGGATTCTTCTACAGTGAACACCTGGAAGCAGAGGGATCCATCAGAAGCTAGCATTGGAGCAGAAGAGACCGACATGATCTCAGACAGCAGACCTGTAAGCGTCAAAGTCTAACCAATGTTGACAAGACCAGAAAGGTCCATTGATACCAGGAAAGGAGCCACAGGCGTATGACAGGAAAACAGACCCTGAGGCAGCTTGGGGCTTGGAGGCAGACAATTGAGGGCCAGTTGAAGGAGAAGCATTCCCATCACAGCCTGAATGAATGCTGCCACCTGAGCAGGCACAGCATCAGGTGCTGCACAAGCTGTGAAAGCCTGGGCATAGAGCTGTAAAGCACCAAGATACCAGTGCCTGGACTCTAGCTAGCTGGGCCCGAGACAAATCTCAGGACAACACCAAGGCCAAAGATAGGGAACAGGGGTGTCAACAAGGAGACCTTCCCAACAAATGGGAGGTGTACCAGGTAACAAAGCAATCCTCAAGTGTATGGAGATGAATCGGTCACCAGGGAATCCCACAACTGCAGAACCATCTCAGTACTACTTTGAGAGTCAGATTTGGAGAAGGACTTGGTGAGACAATGCCCTCACTGACCTCAATGGTCCTTTGCAGCCCTGTGAACGTTCACTGGAAGAAGGCGAAGGGAGGGCAAGGGCAGGCAGAATGACAAGACTAGGTGTAAACCTGGTGACTCCAATCACTACCACCACAAGTACAAGAAAACCGAAGAACAGAACTTTGGATCCAAGCTAAAAATTAGGAAAATAAGGAAGGAACAGTTTCTTACCTGTAACTCCAGCTCTCTCGTTGGTGGAATCCCTATTGAAGTCATAAGCACTGAATAGTCTCGCCCACAAGCCACAAGCGGGGACCCCGGAGCACTTTTCCACAGTACATCTTCTCAGGTGTGTAGATGTTCACCTTTCTTTGGTAAAGCCAAAGATAGAAAAATTCTGAGATAGAAAAATATCATGCATCCTACAGGACTAGGCTACAATGGTCTCTATTTTTGACTCACATACTGAGCCCCAATGGGGCTACAGTGTCCTGCTTTACTTCATCTCTTAAAAAAGGGTTGTGAAAGTCATTTATGCTGTTTTTAACCAAATTCATTAAAATTATACACATACATAATTCTCCTGGCCCCTTTTTTAAGTGCAATGGGAAGAATTGAGCCATTGTAGCCTACTCCGAGAGCCTGCATAGTATTTTTTTTAATTTTAAGCGACTCTGAAGACCTTACCGAAGAAAGGCGAACATCCTATTAAGATATACTATGGAAAATTGCTCTGTGTTCCCTGCACGTGGGCAGGACTATTCAGTGCCTATGACTATCAATGGAGATCCCCTACAAGAGAACTAACAGCAGTGCACTGGGTGGTGGCTTATTTCGCTTCATGATGTGATGCCAGAGGGTGAAGCCGGACATAAGACAGAGCCATGGCGCCACCAGATGGAACGTGAGAGCATTTTCCAGCTCCATTCTGGCACCTGAGAGAATTCATGAGGAGAGGAAACTGGAGGTAGAAGTATCCATCAGAACTAAGGAATATTATCCTAGATTATTGAATAAGTAATGTCGGAATTGGTCATTGTGTTTCAATGCAATCCAGAAGAAGCAGAGGAACAGCTGACTTTAAAGCATCTGTTGAGAATTAAGTTATGCTGTTTAGTGTTTCAGCTTTATTGGATTTGCATCAAATGACAGCTCATTCAACAATGCACAGGGACTATGTTGATAAACAATGCCCATGTTTAGGAAAGCATATTTTAATCTCCAGGTGGTGTCTGAAGCTGAAAACCTAATTAAAGCTTTATGAGTTACCAAAACTAAGAAGCAGATTTACTAATATTCATTCAGTGCAGTAACCAGAGATTTTCAACTGCATTTGTTAAACGAAGAGATCAGGGCAGCGCCACATCTTCCAAGATATGGCGGTGGTGCCCTCTTACCAGGTGCTGATGCTCAGTTAGGCTGGCTAGTGCAATGCCTGCTTCAAAGAAGCATGTTTTTTGGTGAAAAGCCATCTCTACAAAGCTTTGTAGAGAGAACTCAGAATAGAAGTCAGAATCAAAAGCCATTGGTAGTGGGACAGGAATACCTGTGGACAAAACATGAGACACCCCTTGACATAAAGTAGTGCAAAATAGGACATAGCTCTATTTTGAGTTAAATTTAAGCAACTGTCCTGAACAAATAATGTTTTGCACTAAAAAGTAAATAACAAATCAATACTTTGCAAAGGTTTGCGTCACTTTTGGTGACTTTCCACCAGCACAAAGTGCTGACAAATCGGGTCCTAAGTGTCTGGACTCAGTCACAACTGACAATGCACTGAGGCCTGTTGATGTGTTCAGGTCTGCAGTGCGCGCCATATCCTAGAGATGCATGTGGTCCAGGACGGTCTTTACCCACCTCTTGCGGCTGTAGTTACTGTTCTTGTTGAATGTTATTTTCATTGTCAGGTTTGCAACAAGGTCACGAACCTGTGAATTACAAAAGAAAAGATATATCAATTTGTGACCAAAATCCTTTTCTAAAAGATGAGATCTATTTAGTACAGCTCGTTATCGAGATTCTTACTTGCATACTCTATTCTGGATCACATTTTGTTCCTGGGGTTCTCATACTTTGGGCAGAGGTTATGATAGATCACGTGTATAACATGCACCAGGATGTAAAGGCACACACAAAAACAAGCAATCTATTTCATCCGACCCAGGCTCGTCCTACGGCCACAAAGAAAACCATTACATAATATTAGGTGTTTATATGTCCACCTCGGCATTCAGTTAAACTTCCAGAAACAAAAAACTATAGTGGACACCACCATTTTCCCATCACATCATATCAGGGCACATTTTAGGTTTTGCAGGTGAATCTTTCATCTATTGTTGCAGGGGTTTTGTCTACAACACCAAGATGCTATTTTTAGTGTCCACCTTTGGGTGATGGAGGTTTCTGCACAGAGCAGCTGTATGTGTCATGGAAGGGGTCACATTAGGGTGCAAATCTCTGGTGGAAGTTCCACCAAATTCTAGGTTGGAAGGTGAAATTCTCATCACCAAATGTAGGCACTGAAAAAATAGGCCTAAAGTGTGGTAACATTGCAGATGTCCATTTATGTATTCTCTCTAATAGGCTTATATTTTATGAACACTATGTTTTCCTGAACTGACGAACAAGTTACTTACCTTTGGTAACACCTTATATGGTAGAGACTGTATCTAGCTGCATATTTCTTACCTTAGAATTTTTTCCAGATATCAGACTGGATCCGGACGATATTTCATGAAGAGTACCGCTGCACCAGTATGTTGCGTCATTCGACTCCATATGTGTCACTGGCTTTGTCCTCAAATGACATAAATGGCACTTATATAGCATCACCCAGGTACAATGATGTCAGTTTCTTTTTAGGTCTTTCCACACCAGAAGTGCCAAGCCATGAAGAATACTGACCACTGGTGTGGAAAACAAGGGCCCTGAAATAGAAGCAACCCTGTCCCTAGAAATCAGTTCGTAGAGCAGGGAGGATGGGTGGGTCGGGAAAGACCCTGCAGCTGGATATAGTCTCTATCAGATGAGGCGGTACCAAAGGTAAGAAACTTGTTCATATGACAGACTTCTAGCTGCAGATTCCTTACCTTAGAAAAGATAGACAAGTAGTACCATGCACGAAGGTGTGTCTGCAGACCAATTTCAAACAAGGAAGTCCTGAAGGACCGTGCAGGCAAAGTGCTTATTCCTAAGGACCTGACTGTCAAGGCAGTAATGCTTTGTGAACGTGTGCAAAGAGGCCCACGTTGCTGCCTGACAGATATCCAGGACTAGAACTCAGCATGCTGATGCAGTGGTCCCAGCTGTAGCTCTGATGGAATGAGCAAACACGCCCTCTGAGGGTTGCTTTTTGGCTAGTGCCTAGCAGATGTTAATGCAGAGTATGACCCATCTGGAGATGGTCTGCTTCTGCACAGCTCTTCCTTTCTTAACTCAACAAACTCCACAAAGAGTTGGTTGTCCACACGGAACTCTTTTGTTCAATCAAGGTAGAATGACAATGCTCTTTTTGGGTCCAGAAGATGAAGTCAGTTCTCTTCTTTAGAGAAATATGGAGGAGCATAAAAAGTAGGCAGAGTAATGGATTGGAGTACATGAAATGGAGTGGTCGCATCTTGCAGAAAGGCAGCTTTTGTACAAAGCACCAGTTTTTTCAGGATATACAGTGAGGTAACGAGGCTTAGATGACAAGGCCTGAAGCTCCCTTAGTATTTGGGCAGGTGTAACAATAGCACAAGATTAAGGTACCATGAGGCAAGGTAAATGAGGAAGTGGAAAAGAGAGGTACAAGACCCTCTAGAAACCTATTTACATTAGGGGTCTTGAAGGGGGTGGCTGGTCAGGCAACTGCAGAAAGGAAGAGAGAGCGGAAAGGTAGCCCCTGCGAGTGCCCATGGCAGAGTCCTGCTGGGCAAGAGAAAGTATGAAAAGGAGAACCTGAGAAAGAGGGGCAGAAAGGGGACCAACTTGTTTTTCAGCACACCATGCCGCAAATTGTTTCCTTCAGCAGGCGTATACTATCTTAGTAGAGGGATGCCAGGATGACATCAAAGACTTCGGGAAGAAGGTCAAAAGCTGCCAACTGTTGCCACTCAATATCCACGCAAAAAGGCTGCGGCTTGATAGGTTCTGGTGAAGGGCCATACCGTGCTGCTGCAACAGAAGATGCTCCCGAAGCTGCAGCCTGATTGGAGGATCAATGGCCATGCACAATAGTTCGGGATACCAGACTTTCTGGGCCCAGCTCGGAGCCACAAGGATGTCTTGGGACGAGTTGTTCCTGATCTTCTTCAGAACTCTGGGTAGAAGTGATATGATTGGAAAGGCATGCAGGCGGCCTGAGCTCCACTCAAGATGAAAAGCTTCTCTAAGTGGGAACCGCCTTGGAATCTCCAGGATGCAAAACTGCTGACATTGCGCATTATCCGCTGCGGCGAACAGATCTAATCAAGGCTCTCCCCACTGCTAAAAGAGACCTTGCACCACTTCCAGATGGAAATGCCATTTGTGATCTGCTAGGCATCTTCGGCTGAGTTTGTCTGCTCTGACATTCAGAGAACCTGGCAGATGTTCCAGCCATGTCCAGAGACACAGAGCCCTTTGACAAAGGGTCCATGGCCCCACCCCGCCCTGTTAGTTACAGTATCACATGGCGGAGGCGTTGTCCCTGAACACCTGCACTAGCCTTCTCTTGATGGAGGGTAGAAAGCCTTCCAATGGCAGTCGTATTGCAGTGAGTTCCGTAATGTTGATATGGAGTCTGGGTTGTGCTTGACACCAGAGTCCTCTGATTTCCACCTCTCCCCATCCCAGGAGTGACTCATCTGTCACTACTGTGAGATCTGGTTGAAGAAGGGAGAGGGGTCTTCCTTTGACCCAATTGCAGTTTGTTAGCTACCGCTGCAGGTACTTCGCAGGTTCCAACAGGATCTGGACTACGTTGGAGCGATTACCCTGATGCTGGGCTCACTGAAACTTAAGGTCCCACTGCAAAGACCGCATATGTCATCATGCATGTGTTACCAGCAGGAATCAGGAGATCATGAATCCTAACAGCCTCAGAGTCATTCTCACCTAAATCCAGGATGGAGGCTGAATCATCCGTATCATAGCCTAAATATCCTGGACTCACTATTCGGAGGATAAGCCCAAAACTGCATTTGGTCCAGAACAGCTCTGATGAAAGGGAGGGTCTGAGAGGAAGTCCCCTGTCACTTCGGCACATTTAAAGTGAACCCCAGTGAATGCAGGAGGTCTGCCGTAGTCTGGAGGTGGGAGACGAGAGCCTAGGGTGAGCCCACCTTCAACAACCAGTCATCGAGATAGGAGAGGACTGACACCCATTATCTTCGCAGAAGAGCTGCAACCAACCCATCAACTTGGTGAACATCTGAGGTGTGCTGGTAAGGCCAAAAGTGAGCAAGGCTTGTGGCCCACCGTGAACAGCAGGTAAAACCTGCGAGCAGGCAGGATGCGGATGTGGATGTGGAAATATGCGTCCTGCAAGTCCAACGCTACCATCCAGATTCCTGGGTCCAGGGCAGACAGGACCCGAGTTAACATGAGCATTCTGAACTTCGCCTTCTTGAGGACGCAGTTGAGAGGCCTGAGGTCTAGCAAAGGATGAAAATCCTTTTTCAAAACCACAAAGTAGCAGGAATACCATCCACAATCCACTTCTGGCATTGGCACCCTCTCAAGGGCTCCCTTGGCCAAGAGTGCCGTGACTTCCTGGCGGAGAAGAAATGGATTATCCCCTGTCAGCCAGTGGTAACATGGTGGTATGGGAGGAGAGGTGGTCATGAAGGGGAGGAAGTGGCCCCTTTGAAAGATCGGCAAAACCCACTTGTCAGATGTTACAGGCTACCAGCAGGGCAGGTGATGGTTAATCCTGCCACCAACTGGATGCCCATGATGTTATAAGGGCATATTAGGAAGGTTTGGAGGCTGTAGCTGCTGGAGAGCTGGTGGATCCGCTATTGTGGCTGCCCGACCCACAAGGTCTGTGTGTACCGTGCCCCCGGCCATGCAGAGGCTGCAAAGCATGCATGCCATGGTGGCTGAGAGGGTATTGGCGCTGCTGAAAGCCCCTTCTGGAGCCATGAAAGAAGTGAAAGGCAGATTGTGGGTGACATGGGGCCATAGAGAGGCCCAAAGACCTGGCCGTAGCCCAACTGTCCTTAAAGCACTTCAGCACCTAATCCACCTTGTCTCCAAAGAGACAGAAGCCATCAAAGGCATGTCAATTAGGGATGATTGGACATCACCTGAAAAGCCAGTAGTCCTCAGCTAAGTGTGACGCCTCAAGGCCATGGTCAACGAAACCGCTCTGCCCAGTGAGTCGGTCGTGTCAAGTCCACAACAGATGGTGAACTTTACTGCATCTCTCCCATCTGCAACAGCCTGAGAGAGCACGGCCAGTGCCTCCTCCAGGACTGTTGACAGCACCTGCACAACGATGTCCCACAGACGGTGGAAATTGCAGCCGAAAAGGCTGTCAGAAGACAATATCTTTTTCCCCCAAGTGTCCATTCTTTTGGATTCCTTGTCCAAGAGTGTGGTAGGGAATGAGTCCGGATTTATGAGGGATGTAGAGGGTTTGACCAACAAACTCTCTTGGGTGGGCAAGTTTGGGTCTCCGCGTCTGAGGCAGTGGTGATAGGAAATTATCCTATTCACATCAGCCCATGTCTGGTTTGGACCTGGACCCCGGAAGGCCATCAGGGAAGGCTTTGTTCTGCAAAGAAACTTCTTATTACAGCACCTCCGTCTCCAACGTTAGCCTTGACTGACACCAAAGGCAACTGAAGATCCAGGACCTCAGCTGCCCCTGTACCACCATTGCGAATGTGTTCCTTCCTCCATAGCCATGGTAGGGGAAGAAAGCATTCCAGTATCTGGAGAAGTATCTAGTTCACTGGCTTCACCCAGTACCTCACACCAGTCCATATTTGGATTGTCAGAGGGCTGGTATTCTACAGGGCCCAGTTAGCCCTCCCATTCTTCCCTGAACCCTAGCCCATAGGAATGGGGCTCAGAATCCGCAGGAAACGGTATTGATAGACGCTGCCCCAGCTCAGTTTAGACTTGGGGATCAGAATAGGGGTGGCGCCGCAAGGAGCATAGGAATCGGGACCGGCGCTGGAGAAGATTGAGATGGTACGACTAGTGCCAGTACGGATCCAGGAAAAGATCCTTGAGGCTCAGTTGCAGCCAGGGCAGGAGCTGCCAGTGAGGAACCAGAATGGGCCCCTGCTGACTCTTTGGTGCCCGAAAGCACACTAGAGGAGTCAGCCCACCCAAAAATGAGGAGCATGCCCTTATCGAACTCTTTATGTTGGATAGGGTTTGCTCCGGCTCCCAGAAATCCAGGGAGGCACAGAGTCGGTCCAGGCGCAGGCTCTACTGGAGTCAGGCCTCAAATGCTGATGCTCCTGCATCTCCTTGGCGGATAGTCGCAGAGAAGTCGAAGACCTCTTTGACTTCTTCTTATGGCAAGACTTACTTCAGTGTCCTTACACCTTGAAGTGCGATGAGGATCTCAGACCCTGTGACTGCTCGAGGGGACTTCCTCTTGACTAGGACATCGAATGTTGCGTCTTGCATGCCAAGCCACCAGGAGCCTGAGGAATTGCTTCCTTAAGGCCTTCAGGTTCATGGCACAGCAGTCAGAACACAAATTTGGATTGTGGTGGCGTTTGAGGCACCACAGGCAAACAAGACGCGGCTCTGTCACTGATATTGGTCAGTGAATGGTGCCGCGGGGCTTGAAGCCAGCCTTCTTGGAGGACATCCCTCCCACACCAGGAGGAAAAAGCTTCAAAAGAGTCAACAAAACATCAAAAAGTTTCAGTCAGAAAGTGACTGATGGGGTAGCTCTTCTCTGGATCAGCGCTGGCTGGCACTGAAAGAAAAAAAACTGAGCACGCCTTGGTGGGGCCTATATTGATGCTTTGGACGTAATTTCTGACGTGGGCAATGCAGACCAAGCATGCGGAGCCAAACAATGACACCTACTGGTGAGCGGGGGTACTACTCACAAAACATTTTCTGGAACAGGTTGACACCTGGAGAATTTCTAAGGTAAGGAATCTGCAGCTAGAAGTCTCTATCAGATACTATTTTCAGAGTGGAGTATCATGCTGAAGTACCATGGAGGTACCTCAATCAGAACAACTGGCAGACTACCCATGTCAGATCAGCAGGTTGATCTGCCACCATAAATGGGCATTTTGTTTTTGATCCGCTGGAGGACTGCAAAGCAGCACTAGTGTGAAAAACCACAATAGGATTCTTGCGGTCTCGTCTAACTAAAAGTAGGGTAGTTTGGCGTAGGAAAGGGGAATAGTGGTTCCACCACTTTTTTTTATAGATCAACCAGTAATGCACCTATCTGGTCCTCATTTGGTATACAGATCTCTCTAAAGAATAACTGGTGCGGACACATTTTTTCTAGGCCCTCTGGAAAACTCATTGCAAGAAATCTAGCTGGCCAGATCCCCTTTCTCAGATAATCCAAAATAAGTTGAATAATTTGGTGCAACAGTAAACAGGAGGCAAGCTCCTTTTGTTACAGACTCCTGGCCCATTGATGATTGCATTTCCGAACTCAATGATTTAAGAGGTAATTTAAATATTGGCAGCTAGTCCGCTATCCCACCAGGCCAGAGGAGTCTACAGTTCCCTCTATTCTGGTGAAGGACATCCTCTTCTACATGAGACACCCACCTGCCTTGGAGGATCTCACTGCCTAGAATGCATCCAACTGCATTGTTGCCTCACCATAAATAGAGCATTGTGATGCCACGATGACTGGGACACCCAGTGGTTGATGGGGTGTCAGACGAAGGATTACTAAGGGCAAAGCCACCTGAGTTGTTAACATCAGAAATTCTGCTGTTGGCAACACAGCCTAAGACTTTTCACATTAACAGTTAATTACTGTTGTAACCTTCAGACCTCTATTTCCCCTAAATTATTTCGTCTTTAATTTATTTAGCCTTACAGCTCTATCTCCTTTTAGCTTTCTATCTTTTTCTCTCTAAGAAGTTGTTTGCATCATTCAAGATAATACCATTAACTGATATTTTATTGACCTAAAAAGTATTGAAACATTCTAATTTATTTAAACATTATGACTTAAGAGTGGAAATGGGTGGATAGCCTGGTATGCCATTGCTGTTACTCAAGTAAATCAAGTGGGTTTAGTGTTAGAGACTAAGAGTTTATTTTTCACTAGTGTCTGAGAGTGAACACTAATGGCTGGTGGGTTATGCTGAAAGTGAGTTACAAGGTACACTGTTATACTGATACGGGAAGAATCATGAATTTCCCTCATCAGCAAAGACCACAGAATGGAGGTTCAGTTCTTCTCCGGGTAGACCGCACACCCCAGTGCTGACAGTGCCCGTCCTTATGTTGGGAGACTGGTAATGAGGTGCAAGAGGTCTCACTGATGTGTTTTCTAAGTTGGTAATTTGTATTTAATATAGTTTAATGTACATATATAGGTTTGCTCTTTTAAATAAGCTTGTGTATATTTCACCAGTGACGTGTTGCTGTTCTGTTACCCTGGTTTCTGCTGCTCCTTGGTTGACATTCTAATTGGGTTGCTCAACTGGTCAGCAGCATTCATCTGGGGCTCCTGCCTGCTCTTCATGGGCTTTACACTTGGATTTTTTTGTCTTGTGGAAACAAACATTCATCAGTCCTTATCAGCGGGTTCCTGCTCGTATTTCCTCATGGTCACCACACACTTCCATGCAGTATGGCATACAAAGGAGATGGGCAAATGCTCTAGTTCTGTGGCCAGTAATGGATGCAAATACCATTTGCACAGTCCCAGCTGAATCCAGGACGGGCGAGGGCTCATGCCCAAAAGCTGATGAAAGGAAGGGAGCTTTATAGGATCAAATGAAGGCTTTATTGGATATACAATCCATTACACCATACCTCTACTCTCAGGAAGGCTCACAATGGATCTCAAATGTGTGTGTAGTGTATAAGGAGAATATGATTTTAAACGGAACCTCAACAGGATTCACCTGTCTGGGCACCTAATTTGGCTGAAGACTGAGAATCTTGCCACTGTTTATGTAATTGATCTGCCTGAAGCACATCAGCACCCACCAGTGTCTGCATCAAGAAAAGCTGCTTGGGCTTCCCATTGGCTAACAGATAGTAGTGGGACCTTGGTATTCCACCTTTATAGTGACTCTAGAATACTGTGCTACCAGGATATTGTAGACACAATATCAAGGATGAACTTGTTGTGGGGGTAAGTATATCTAAGTACATATAGGTTTAGTTTACTGAACTCCACAGGTACGTACCTTGGTCAAATTTATATTGTCAAGGTACGTGGATGTAGAGGTAAAATTGATAAATCTAAATTAGATATGTGCACTTACCTTCTCGACATTTTAGTCCTCAATATTTTGATAGCACAATCTTTCTATAGTTAATACTTCAACATACAACCACGTCCTTTGGTGGGACTGCCGCCCATTAAAGTTTCACCAAGATAATGCATGAGTGGACCTGAATAATCCTGGTTATTACCTACACCATTCCCAAAATTACTGTTCCTGGGGGTCAGGGTAATTGCAGGGGGGGGGGGCATTTTGGGAACAACAAATGGGAATTGGATAGGTTTTAGCATGCCAGTTCCCACATGTTTTTCTTGGTGATTCACAGAGCTGAGGTCTTTCTACAAAATCTAACATTTTGATGGGGCAAGTAAAACCCACCCTATTGCACTTATTGGGACCACCCGTAAAGGAGGGGCGATGTCCTGTTACACATGGTCAAAACCCAATTCCCAAAACTCCAGCCTATGCCCAGTTCAGGGGATTTTATTCCACTATTTTGAGGCCATAATTGCCATTTTTAACCACAGACGTTTGAAAAAATTGAGAAAAATTACTTAAGGCAATTCACAGCTTTGCTCTTCTTTCTGAGTAATTCGAGTGAATTATCTCAGAACAACCTTTCTAGACACTCAGTAGCAGGATCTACTAGCAAGGTAATGTATTGTCCCTTCTGAGTCTCATTGGGTGTTTTTGTTCGAATTTTGGAAGATATTATGTGCAAACTAAATGCAGATGTGACCTTTTTAACCCACAATCGCTCTCCTTTGAGACACTTCAGATATTCCAATTTGACAAAAACCAGAACCAATGGCAAAACTGATATTTCTAAATATACTGAACTACTGCATGTTGTGTAAGAATGGAAAAGTTACCCCTGTGGCAGAGCTTAATTTGTAAATAAAAACGTGCTGGTGCCCGAAGCGTTCCTCTGAAATTCGTGGCTTCTGCAATTAAATGTGCGAACACAGAATACTGAGGCAGAGTAATCCTGAAGCCATCTCCGGCCTCTTTAATCCATTTACAGCCACTCCCTGCCCATTCAGCTCACTATTTCAGCTTTTTGTCGCATTTTCGTTTTCCTCTTTCTCCGCCTTTCCTATACGTGTCTTTTGCTCGCAGTAAATGCCTGATGCCTGCACTCAAAAATAAGTGTCGGTGCCCTGCACCGGAACCCACCGCCTCAAATTAAACACTGCCCTGTGGTAAACGCTCCGGACTTCGAGATGGGAGTAAGTGCAGAAAACCCAGTTTTAGAGTAATTACCACCTCCATGGAGGAAACGCTGGAATGGCGCATTCATTTCGCTACCTGGAATCTCAAGTCCCTGGGGTATTGGTAAACTATGAGCTTGTGGGAGAGATGAGGTTTCTGGTTGAGACATAGATGGCGCTCGAGCCCTAAAGGCCTATCACCTAACACGATCTGCCCACGCGCCACTAATTGCATCAGTCACATTACCTGGGGAACCTCAACACTTTAACCATAAGGATGAAAACTGCAAACCTTGGCATCTGCGTCCGAGCTGTTGAAAGACGAAGGTGATTCCAGTCCGAGATGGACGGTTCTCTTTGGCAGATCTGAGGATGAAGAAAACAAGAGGATGAGACGCCCATGAAACCTTCTAGAGCAAGAGACAAGATGTCAGAAAAATAAATTGTACTTACCTCGTATGGCCACAGGCACAAAACTCTCACTTGCTGAATCGCATGTTGGTCCCTGGTACCCGGGGGCACACGTGCATGTCTGGCCACAATCCGAGGGGGACACCGTGCAAGTGCCCCCATTCCTGCAGTAATATGGCAGACACAGGGAAGGGCAGCAGGACTTTCCGTCTCCTGAAAAAAACACATGACACGTAGCGCTGAAATTTCGAGTTTGAATTATATCTCTGATTAAAATACAATCATTTGCCAATGAGTATGTAAACATCAATGAACCACTGAGCGGCACAAAAGAACAAGTTACTCACCTTTGGTATATCTAGCTGCAGATTCCTTACCTTTGATTTTCCCAGGTATCAGACTGGATTGCACAACATTTGTGTGAGCAGTACCCTTGTGCGCCATTGGGTGGCTTCATTCAGTTCCATGCATGGTCGTGGTTTGGGTGGAAGTGATGTTGCGGTCACCTATATAGACGCCACCCAGGCACATGGATGTCAGTTACTGTTCACGACTTTCCAAGCCAGGAGGGCAGAGCCATGAAGTGAACTGACGAATGTGTGTCCAAACTAGGGCCTCGAAAGGGACTAACCCTAACCGTAGAAATTTGTCAGCGGAGCAGGGAGCCACGGTTGGGTGTAAGGAATCTGCAGCTGGATATTGTGCCTACCAGATACTGCGTTACTGACGATCAGTAACTTGTTCATCTGACAGAGACTACTAGCTGCAGATCCTTTACGTTTGAATAGATACCAAAGCCATATCCTCCTAGGAGTGGGCTGCCAGCAAATTTTCTAAACAAGAAACCTGCAGGACCGAACGGGCAAAATGCCTGTCTCTGCGGACCTGACTGCCCAGGCAGTAGTGTTTGGCAAACGTGTGCAGGGATGCCCATGTTGCTGCTTGGCAGATGTCCAGAAATGGGGCTCCATGAGCTAACGGCATGGTAGCAGCCTTTCCTTAGTAGAATGGGCCCTTAAGCCCTCAGAAGGCTGCTTCTTAGCCAGGGCGTGGCAGATCTTAATAGAGAGAACCACCCAGCGCGGCATTGCTAGTTTCTGTACTGCCCAAACTTTTTTAGCTCTTACATAGCTCACGAAAAGTTGGTACTTCACCCCGAACTCTTTTGTACGGTCAAGGTAGAATGACAACACTCTTTTTGGGTCCAGACGGTGGAGATGCTCCTCTTCTTTAGAGGGATGTGGAGAAGCGTAAAAGGTGGGCAGGATGACAGACTGTCCCAAAATGGAATGGGGTCACCACTTTCAGGAGGAAAGAGGCCCTGGTGCGAAGCACCACTTTGTCATGGAACACAGTAAGATAAGGAGGCTTGGATGATAAAGTCTGCAGCTCGCTCACCCTCTGGGCAGATGTTACTGCCACTAGAAAGGCTGTCTTGATGGTAAGCAGTCAGAGGGGACAATTGTGCAGCAGATCGAAGGGAGCACACATGAGGTATGTGAGAACTAAATTAAGGTCCCACTGAAGCATGATAAAGGGTGAAACATACGTACAAGCCCTTTGAGAAACCTATTTACAATAGGGGACTTAAATAAAGAGGGTTGGTCAAGAAGCCACAGGAAGGCAGACACAGCAGAGAGATAACTCTTAAGAGTACCCAGAGCAGAGCGCTGCCGGGCAAGGATAAGATAAAAGGCAGAAAGAGGATCAATGGACTTTTCTGTACAATATTTTACAAATTTCTGCAATCAGCAGGTATATACCATATTAATGAAGGATCGCCTGGCTGCCAAGATTCCAGACTGCGGAAAGAAGGTCAAAAGCTATTAACTGCCAAGCTCGATCTCCATGTTAGGAGATGGAGAGTTGACCGGTTCGGGTAGAGAACCCTCCCCTGCTGCTGCAACAGAAGATCCTACCAAAGGGGCAGCCGATCGAAGGATCGATGCTCATTTTCAGAAGCTCAGGATACAAGACCCTTTGCCCAGTGTGGTGCCACAAGAATGACTTTGGCCCGGTCCCTCCTGATCTTCTTGAAAACTCTGGGCAGAAGAGGTATGGGTGGAAAGGCAAACAGGAGGTCTGAACTCCACTCGAAACAAAAAGCGTCTCTGAGCAATAGCCACCTTGAAAATGTCTCTTCGGAGGCAAACAGATCTACCCAAAGCTCTCCTCTCTGCTGAAAGAGACCTTGCGCCACCTCCAAATGGAGATGCCAGTCACAATCCGTTTGTCCACCCTGGCATTCAGAAAACCAGACCGGTATTAAACCAGCAGGGCCATGCCCTGCTATTCCAGGCATGTCCAGACACGCAAGGCCTCGTAACAAAGTGTCCATGACCCCACCCCACCCTGCTTGTTGCAATACCATGGGGTAGTGTAGTCCATGAACACCTACACCAACTTCTCCTTGACAGAGGAGAGAAATGCTTTCAATCGTGCAGAGCTCCAACAGGTTGTTGTGGAGCCTGGACTCCACCGGAGACCACAGTCTTCCAATCTCCACCTTCCCCAGATGGCTGCCCCATCCAAGGAGTGACGCACCAGTCACTACAGTCAGGTCTTGTCAGGAAAGAGAGAGGAGTCTTCCTTTGACTCAGTCCTGGTTCATCAGCCACCATCAGCCACAATCAGCCACCACTGTAAGTCTTTCGCAGTTTCCTCCAAGATGTGGACCATGTTGGAGAAATTCCCCTGATGCTGCGCCCACCGGAAATTCAGGTCCCACTGCAAAGCCCATATATGCCATCTGGCATGATTGACCAGCAGAATGCAGGAGACCATGAGGCCCAGCAGCCTCAGAGTAATTTTCACTGAAACTAGTGTGTCGACTGTAGGGGCCTGTGATTGCCCTCAGGGTCACAGGTTCAAATCCTGGCATGTCAACTCAGCCTTTCATCCTTTGGGGTGGATAAAATGAGTACCATTGAGTTGGGTAACCATAAACATCTGTTATTGAGTGCCAAGATACCCTTCTGGGTGAACATGCACTTTACAAATACTTATGTTCTATGCACATTTTTAAGAGCAAATTGAACTTTCCGTGTGTGACTACAAGACCCAGCTCATCATTGTAAATTAACCTACAATCCCAGTAAAACTGGTGTGTGTTCATTTCTTAAAATTTAGGTGGTGCTCCTAATTTATTTTACAGTGTAAGTTCATGTTTGAACATGATAAGGCTCTGCTTAATCACAAACTCAGAAGTAGAGATCCCAGAAGTGTGATTCCCTTATTTGATCAGATATATAGAAGCTGATAATGCACTTCAGTGTACAAATGTTGATGGACACACAAAGAAACGAGGGATAATCAAGATTACCTTGGAATCCAGCGTTACATGTGCACATGTAACTTCCAATGGTGTTAGTGCAGGTTGCATCTTGATGGCATCGGTTGTTCAGGCACTCATCAACATCAGCGCAGTATGTTCCGTTACCTATAAAAACACACAAAGACATTGAGCTTACTTCATTTTCATCAGACAAAGCATATAATCTGTGGTGTAACATAGCGATGATAAGTGGGTAGCTTGGAACTGGCAAATCTTGGAGTTTTGTATCTGGGGACACTTGCAACTATCACATAGAATGATCAGACAGACAGAAAGTTCCCTTGCACTAAAAATGATCAGACAGACAGAAAGTTCCCTTGCACTAACATAACTTGATGTGCGCTCAAGAGCAGGCTCTCAGCCGCACCATAATTTACTACATCAGCAGAACATGGTTCACAGTAGTAAAATATTCAACAGTGAGGTATGTCAATCTCCCTCACATGAAGGCCAACCATCTCTTCTCTCTCTACTGGTCTCTACCAAAAAGAGGTGCTTTGTAACTAAACATGAGCATCCTACATCATGTGTGCACATGCAGCAGTGTGTGACCAAATGGTTTCACCCAAAGTATATTAGTGGTAAATGTGGTACACCTGCGTTTGCAACCTATACTCATAGTATATAATGTATGTAAACAGAACATCCAGAGTTGCAAATGGATGCTGCTTGCAGGCCGGCTTCTAACCTTGGAAACACATCTGTTACTTAACTGCAGTGGGTTTTTAGCTTGGGGGGGCTGTAGTGGCCAGTAAGAGGTCCAGATGAGGTACCTCTGTGTTGTGTGTCATCACAACCAGGAAAACGTTAAATATTAAGATATCTGCTTCATTTACAGAGGAGATGAGGACACTCCTTCATTAGAATCGTTATGGCAGATGCCTTATTCCTCACAGTAATCTTTATAAACATAACAGTGGCGAACTTCTTTAGACATCAGTTCCTCACAGTGATCAGTGTGATTCCCCTCCTGTCGTGCAATGTGCCACCTCCATTACCACTCAAACTGCTTTAGGATGCCCATAGAGAGATTCAGAAGCCTTACATGGCACCTTGTATTTTTGACAAATCCAGGGGTCTCTTGGCTACCCGCATTTGCAAACATTTTGGATGTTCTATCTTTCTATTGATGTTATCTCCTCTGTTGTTTACGTGGCTCAAACTGTGGCTGAGGTATGTCTGATGGCGGAGGGAAAAAAGTTACTTACCTTGGATAACAATTTTTCTAGTGGCTACTCTATCTACCTGCAGATCCCTCACCTGTAAAACAACCTAGGCATCAGATTGAATTCAGAAATTTTAAAGCTTACAGGTCACTTATAGGGGCGCTGGTTTGTGATGTCAGAAGATGACCCCAAAAGCCATAGAATGCCTGCCCCTGTGCAATGCTGGTTTCTCAACCATTTTTCTCAAGCCTTCAAGGTGACCAGATGGACTGACACTGATAAAGTAGTGTAGTACAAAAAGATAAATTGGGATCTTATTAACTTTCCCTATAATGCATCCATTAAACAAGGATGTGGATGGGTCTGTGAGGAATTTGCCAGTAGTTTCAGTATCCACCAAAAAGATCTTTCCCGTAGGTAAGCAACTTTTTCTTCTGATGTATACTTGTACCTACAGATTCCAGAGCAATACTCCATCCCTGGAGGAGCTTTGATGGATGGTTAGACAATTAAATCTTACAGAGCTGACCTGGCAAAGTGCCCATTCCTACCCACCTCAGAACACAGGCAGTAATGCTTAGTAAAACTGTGCATGGACACTCATGTCGCCACCTTGAAGATCTCTGCAATGGGGACACCTATTTCAAAACCGGAAATTGTAAACTTTGCTCTGGAGGAATCAGCTTTGATGCCTTCTGGAGTGTCATTCTTGACCAAAGCATAGCAGGTTTTGATGCAAAGGATGAGTCTTCTCAAGAGAGTCCTTTTCTTCGCGTTTTTCCTTAGCACCACAGTATCTGACTAAGAGTTGGTCACTCAGTTGTATGTTCTGGGTGCAGTCTAGATTGAAGTTGACCGCCCGCCTAGGAACCAACTGATGAAATCCCTCCTTTGAGGGATGGTGCATGGGGAGGGGTAAGAGGTTAGAAGGGTGACAGACTGACCTAGGTAGAACGGACCCATGACATTTGGCAGGAAAAGTAGCCCTGGGTCGCAACACTAATTTGTTGGGATGGAAACAGGTAAAAGGAGGATGGGAACTGAGAGAGCATGCAACCTGCTCACCCATTTGGCGGAGGTGATAGCCACTACAAATTAAGTTCTGAGAGCCAAAATCTTTAAGAGATAACTATGTAGGGGCTTAAACAGAGTCCCCATAAGACAACATCTAAGCTAAAGTAAGATCCCAGTGGAGAACAATGGGATTGGAGGCTGCATATTGGTCAGCCTCTTCAGAACATGTATGATGATGGGGGACTTGAAAAGCGATGGCTGGTCCGGTAGACAGAGGAATGCAGACAAGGCTGCTAACCTCCCCTTGACAGCGCCTAATGCCTAAAAACCTTTTGATGACAGAAAGCTCAGATTGTAGGGCCTGAGACAGTTTGGCCTGCAAGGGGTCCACATATTTGTCTGCACACCATGAAACAAAGTTGTTCCATCGTCCTGAGAAAGCAGATTTGGTGGAGGGGTGGCACACTGACCAGATGACACCTACCACCTCCGGTGGCACTGGAAAAGGCAAGCTAAGCCTTTCAATCTCCAAACATGTAGGTGGATGACATAAATTGGGGGGTACAGGAGAACCATTCCTCTCAAGGCTATCAAAACTGGGACTCACACACTTTGCTGAAAACATGGGACCATTTACTGGATGCTAGTGATCCTCTGTGGTTGAGAAAAAGCACAGAGAAGTGTGGTGTTGAGTACGGACCCTATGAACTGAAGGCATTGGGAGGGCCAGAGGTGAGATTTAGGCTTGTACATGGAAAAGCCCAGGTTGAAAAGCAGGGATGCAGTCAACTGCAGATGGCAGGACACTACCTCTGCAAAAGTGACTTTGATTAGCCAGGTATGGAAAGATGGGAATGCCCAACATTCTGAGATGGGCCATTACCTTTGTGTAGACTTAAGGTGCTGATGTTAAGCCAAAGGGAAGTATAGCAAAATTGGTAGTGCATAGAATCCACCACAAATCGCAAGTACTTCTGGTGATACCAGGACAGGGATGTGCAAGTACGCATTTTGCAGGTTGAGTGACACCATTCAGTTTCCAAGTTTCAACACCAGTAGTATTTGAGCTGGTGTCATCATCTTTAACTTTTCTTTTTTAAAGAAGAAGTTCATTTCCCTGAGGTCCAGGATTGGATCCACCCTTCTGTCTTTCTTGGGCACCAGAAGGAAACATGTAACATCCTTAGCCCTTTTTCTGTTAAAGCGCTAGCGAATATGTTACTTACCTTCGGTATCTGGTACAGGCTATACCTAGCTGCAGATTCCCTACCATTGAATTTCCCAGGCGTTAGACCGGATCCAGAAACTTTTGCTTGAACAACACCCTTGTACACACAGTCAAATGGCTCCGCTCAGTTCCGTGTTGTGTCTTCAGTGTCATTGGCGCCGGATGTGACGTCGATGTCACCTATATAGGCACCACCCAGTCGCGCAGATGTCAGTTCTTTTCTTTCTGCGCCAGTTAGTGCTGTGACCTCCTATTGGAGGATGACCAAACGGTCTGGAGGAGGGGCAGAAAGAGGGGGGCTTGGGTGGGGGTGGAGTTTGAGCTTGAAGGAAGGGGTGTAACCTCTTTCCACAATCTGAGGGAACGGGTGGTCTGAAGTAATGGCTGTCCAGGCCAGCAGAAAGGATACTCTCCCACTCACAGGTTCTGGGTGTGTGTGGGAGGAAAACTAAGACTAATTCCCAGCGGATCAAGGGAGTTAGAGTAGGCAGGGGGTGATGGCGTAGAGATCTACAGCCTCTACCTTTGTCTCTGTATTGACTGACCAAGTTGTTTTAAGGTGGTTGTTCTTACAGCTGATAGAACATCTGCTGCTGAAAGGCACGCCCTTTGGCAAAGCCAAACAAACTGGGGAATTGACGGCAATCTCATTAAGGCTATACTTTGTTGGCAGCCTAATGAAAGCACCATGGCTTTACTGGCCTTAACATTTTTGAGTGCTGCGTCTGCTTGCTCACAGACAATCTTCATGCCCTTAAAAAAAGATTTATCAAGTTTGCCTGCACGTCCAATGAGAAGCCTCAGGTCCTGAGTCAGGCGTATCATCTGATGGAAACTGAAGTGCTTATTGAATGGACTACAGCATCTGTTGTATCGTGGCCTGAATTGATGACATGTCAAGCCACATTCTGGCCATATGTAAGGACTTCCTGGTAGTGGCCTCAGAGAGTCTCTGAAACATAAGGAACAACCACCTGTGCCATTTCTAACAAGGCATGGACATAACATTGCAACAACAGTTGGCATTCAGTCATTTCAACCTACCGGCGATGAACCCTTCTTTGCCCAGGCTTGCAACCATTCAGAGTTCCTATCTGGAAAGTGGGGAACATTGCTGGAGACTGGCCAAGGAACATGACACCTGAATGACAAGTCTCTTGGGTGGCAGGTGAGCAGAGAGAAAAGTTGGATCACCCAGAACAGACTGATAGCACCTGGCCACCAGTCGATCGCCTACTAGTGAAGAAGATGGCTTCTCCCAAGCAGCCAGAGTGGGGTAAAGCAGGACCTCATTAAAAGACAATATTTGTTCATACACTGGTTGAACATGGAGAAAACCCTACGTTAGCACATTTATTTTGACATCAAAAGATAGAACTGAAGATAGTGATCTTCTGCTGCTTTGCTGATGACTGAAAGAAGAGAGAGAACTTTGGAGTAGAGGCACCCACAGGGAACTCTATTTCCACTTCTGGTGATGTGTCGAGGCAAATCCCAGAGGTTAATCCAGCAATGTCAAAGAGGTTCTCAGTCGTTTCTTCCTCATATAAATGTGAGGGATCAGAACCAAACCAAATAATTGATGTATGTTCTCCCTGTATCTCTCTTCCTCAAGCAACCTTTGAGCTTCCCTTCTGCATCTGTATTGCTATGGTTCTGCAAGTGGAGGAGGAGGTGGTGGTGGTCAGAACCCAAGCACTGAAGGCAAATAGTGTGGGGGTCAGTGATGTACATCAGTCCCTCACTGTCCCTACATGGTTTGCAGCCTGAATGCGTGGGTGGAGACATTGTACTGTAAAGAAAAAAAAATTTTGTTTGAGGAAAAACTCACAACTCTCAGGAGAGAGCAATCTCCAGATCAGTGGTGGAAGTATGGAAAAAATGGAATTGAGGCTGTTACTCCGGAGTGGACGCTATGTGGCTTCGTCGTCTGACGTCACTTCCTGCATTGATCAAAGCCAGTGCCCCCTACTGGTTATATACAAGCTTTGAAGTTTTGGGATCCAGTCCGATCCACTGGGTTACTTTACAGGTGAGGAATCTGCAGGTAGAAGCACTAGACATAATAATAACCTGAGGAGCCATCAAGGGACACTTTAAAAGCTTGGAAGATGGCTCTGCAAGCAAACAAGCATAATAATCTGTCATCATGTGTTGGAGATTTGTAAGTAGATAGAATGGCGCGCATATTATTGGTGAGTCATGGAATTCTTCATAGCCTCAATGTAAATGCTACTGTGGCAGTCATAAGGGACCTAATTAGGCCATTTATCTTCTGTGGGTCATTTGGGTGATGAGGCTTTAGAGGTGGGTTCGACCTGAACTGCGGTTAACAACCCATTTTTTCTCATGCATCTGCAGTTTTATTTTTGAGTTGGCCTAAACTGTATGCAGCCCAAAGAATCATATTCCTCCTTCTCAGTTTCTACCAGCTTAGCTGAGGGTATTTTGTTTTGGGAAGTGTGTTCCGGTAATAATGTGGATGGAATTGACCTTTTTCCTGCTTTACAGGGCGGCTGTCAATGAAACAGCCAACAATGGTATTGCTTTTACTTGACACTCATGTACAGGGGTGTCATTCAAGTAGTTGTAGGCACTGGTATGCTTGTGGAGAGATGTTGCTTCTTCATCACTGCCATTGTCATCGATAATGGAATATTGATGGGAGAAGACAATGCTGTCAGGGTCACATCCTTCTTCAATGGCCAGAATGTCAAGGCAGGGAGATCATCACCTGGAAAATTGTTGATGATTTTTTTTACCTTAGGATTGAAGTGTTTATAGTGGAGGCATACTTGAAGGTGAATGTTAGGCTGTTATTTTTCCCTTTTTTTTTTTTACTTTGCACTCTGGTGAAGGAGAGGCAGGTCTGTGCAATCCCGTGAGCGTCTTCTAATGGATTTTTGCCCCGGGATTGCTCTTAAGAGGTGGAGGCTAATTTATCTATAGAAGACAACTTTTTGTTGGTGTTTCAGAAGTCTCCAAATGGTGTTTTTGCTGTTTTTTTCTCTTGTGTAAGAAGAGCCCTATGGACAAACTCATCTCCAGATAATGGTATATCAACTGTCTGAGGTGTTTGAAGCCACCTTAACAATCTGCCTTCAAGACTATTAAGTTGGGGCAAAATATTTTCTACATATCTTGCAGTCTTTTGGTTTGTGAAATGTCTAAAGGCAATATATGTTGGACTTTGGGGCTATTCTAGTGAGGTGATAGTTCTACTAACGGGACACTAGTGTAAGTCCTTCTAATGGAAGATCCAATGATGGATAATAGGGAAACAATCATGCAGAGAGTGTGTGCTTTATGTCGTTACAGGTCAAGAGCATCTTTGGGATTCTCTTTATAATCCACCCAAACTAGAGTTGAAGAAAGTGAATTCCAGACCCTCCCGCAGTCCATGGGAGGAGGAACTATTGCCCTCAGCATGAAGGGAGCATCATGTCATTTCTGTATGGCCCATTTTAAACAAAAGCCCTCCCCGACAACAGCATCAGAGCCTTGTGATACCCAGGCACCAGCCAAGGAATTTAGGAGGTAGGAGAGCAGGAGAAAAAGGCAGCCAACTTCACTAATTGGTACTGAGCGTGAGCTAGGGTGAGGGAGGCAGAAAAGCCACGTTTTTCCCTAGAGCCCACACATGGCCTAGGTACACACTGGCATGAGTGACCAGGAGGGCATGTGCACCCGTAGAGAGGCCCTGGGAGGCCGGCAAGCACATCAAACATTTAAAATAAAGAAGGAAAAAGGAACTCTTCAACAACCATGAAAAAAGGACTCTGTGGTGCTGAATGTCTGTTTTTTTTAATGTAAACTAAGATTCTATTACCATACCCATCACAACACTTTAACTCTTGATTTTTTTCCAGTTTAATTCTGTTTTTTTTGTATCATATTCTATTCTGCACCGGACAGGTCCTGCACTCAACCTCACCATGGGTGGCCAAGTACACGATTCGCACAACCTTCAGCTGAGCCTGTGCCCAAAACTGCAGCGTCCAGGCAACTCCATGCATCCTACGGCCATACACAGAGGCAGGATGGCTGTGCTCTGGCAAGGCCCTGCACCCAATCCCTTCTAAGTTAAGAGCGTAAAGGGAACCCACTATGATACAGTGGTTCCGATTGCTCAATTTGGTGAAGACATACCTCTCTTTCTCATTTGT
This sequence comes from Pleurodeles waltl, assembly GCF_031143425.1. NCBI lineage: Eukaryota > Metazoa > Chordata > Amphibia > Caudata > Salamandridae > Pleurodeles > Pleurodeles waltl. Next base: position 17,623,327 of record NC_090450.1, on the reverse strand, counting down.
CCAAGTCTTCAAAACAAGTATTTGGAATCGTTTATGAATGAGCATAGCCACTCCTCTTCTCTTGTAGGAGATATGTCAGTGGCTGGATGGAATCTGAGGTTGGATGGCAAGAACCTGCAGAAAGGATAAGCTTACCCACTCAGTTACGCTTAGCTTTATAATGTGAAGTAGATGATGTTGTGTTACTGTCTGTGACCCCTGCTATTGTGGAAATTCAAGGTCACAGCTTCAGTGGGAAACTGAACTTATCCCTCAGTTCAGGTTTCTTCATTATGTGTGCTATACGTGTCCCTAAAACATAGTGATGGTGGTTGAGGGGTGTCTGGATGGATTGCAGGTGCTCCGGATCATGGAATTCTGTGGTCATTCATCATGCATCACAGTCATAACGGCTGGTTCCAGCATCAGTACCGGGCATTCAGTTGTTTCAACTGTGGGCACATTGCTAACACATGTTTCCTGATGACATTTAATCAAAAGAGTAGTCTGCATAGAGAAAGATTATATTGTTTTGATATTGGTAAGGGCCTTGGTCATTTTACATGATGACAAGTAGATGCACGTACTGTTGACGGAGGAAGAACATGATAATGGTCAGGGGCGAGCTATTAGGAGCAAGTGTCTCGCATCAATGTAGCGTGCCCTCTCCAAATGGAGATTAGAAGTCAGACCTGTTGTGGTGGGTAGAAAGATCTACTAGATGAGGTGCTAGGCCTGTCCACTTATCAAATTCCTGTAGATTCTGAATTGCGGATGATTTCCCGAAACATCGGCAACAGGATTATTTAGAAATGATGAAGAAGGGTTCACTAGTGGCAAATCAAACAATTTCCGTGCCAGAAATGACAGCTGCATCATCGACAGGTTGTGTAGCCCACCTCTGTCAACTCAAAGCAAAGGCCTTTGATCCCCCAAAAAGCATACATATCAGATCAATCTGCTAGAACCGAAAGCAGTACATCTAGCCCTGAAATCTGTCCTTGCGTCCCTTGACTCATTTGATGCGCTAATACAGACAACACCACAACCCAACCATGCATTACTTAAACAAACAAGGATGGAGCTCAAGACAGCTGTCCTCTCAAGCGCAAACAATGTGGCACTGGCCATTAGCCACAGGACTCAATCTGGCTGCAATACACATTCCAAGGAAATTGAACCAAGAAGCAGATTTGCTCAGCAGGTACCACGAGGAAAATCACAAATGGGTCTTAAACAATGTAGTTCTTTCCACTATATTTAAAGAATGGAAACTCACAAAATTAGACATATTTGCCACAGAAAGCAAAATGCCATGACTTCACAATCAGGGCACCAGAACACAACTCGCTGAACAATGCTCTTTTGATCAATTGGTCAACTCCATTTGTTTATGCTTTTCCACTATTCCCACTGATTTCAAGAGTGATTTTGAAACTTTGCAAATCGAGAACCAAAATGATTTGAATAGCCCCAGACTGGCTGAGACACTGGTAGTATCCAGACCTTCCACACCTCTCAACTGTGAAACACAAGAAAATACTTTGCAGCCCAGACTTACTAACCAGACTACAGGGCCAAATTCTTCACCCGAACCTTCAATCCTTGAATTTGGCTCCATAAGTCAGACAATATGGACATTTAAATCTTCCTCAGGACACAACAGCATTTGGGAGAAATGGCTGGGACAGATGGAAGAACCTCCCGCCTCTTCACACTTGATGTCCATGTATCCTCTCTGGGTATTTGCCCCATAATATTTCACACGTTTGTACTGTGGTTTACCAGGTATGTATTATAATGAACTGTCTGTGTGCTTCCTTCTTGTGCAAAAACAAATAAAAATTGTTGATCATAAAAGCATCTTTCCCAGGTGTGTATGGCCATTTTAAAGGAAGAAAAAAAACATCAACATGCTGTGCATTAAAATGGAAAGGATTCTGCATACCATGTCATTCCAAAGGTGTCAGCTTTATTACATCTCAAGAAGAAGTACTTCTCACATATTTGTTACATTCAGAAAAATACAAAGTTCAGTTCTCTTCTATAAAAGTACACTCAACAGCCATAACAGATCACAGAAAATCTCCCCATCAAATTACTTTTATTTAAATTCCAGTGAATAAAAACTTCCTGGAAGGACTCAGTTTGTCCACCTAACAGAAACCCATCACCATCATGGGAGCCAAATTTGGTCCTCACTAAACTAATGAACTTTCCTTTTGAACCCATTTATAGGGCCACATTACATAATATTTCAGGGGAAACTGCCTTTTTATTTGAAATCCTACCATCAAGGAGAGTAAGTAAAATTCAGGCTCTGCCCTCCATATAATTTTTCATGCTAATCAGATGTTTTATGAACACATCTCTCTTTCTTACCTAAAGCAGCACTGGACTTCCACATAAATCAAACTATCAGATTACCTGTGATTATTCCTAATCCTTCCACATCTGCTGAAAGGTCTCTACATTTTCTTGATATTAAAATAGTTTTACATTTTCACTAAGATAAAACAAAAGACATTAGACAGATAAATCAACTTTGTATCACTTATGTTCACATAAGATTTGGATTAGCTACTTCAAAGCAGCCCATTGCTAGATGGATAGTAATCTGTAATTCACTATGTTACAAACTTTATCAGGCAGGCCTGAGGCATATTCCATAAGAGGGAAAGCTGCCACTACTGCATGGTTTGGAAATGTCCCTATTCCAGACATCTGTAAAGCAGCAAAATGGAAATCAATTCACATGTTCATGAAACATTGAGTCAACACTGATACCCAAGCTAGGGTGGGGCAGATATTATTATATTCATATATTTTTGTTAGCAGCCGATTTGAATTGTATTTCTTAAGTTTGCTACTCTAGTTAAGCATTTATGACTATCAATGAAGATACTACTATGCTGAAGAAAAGTTTACATACCTGTAGTCCTAGTTCTGCAATGTAAGAATCTTTATTGAAGTCATAAATGACTAACCCTTTTACCCAGCTGCTGCATTATATCCTCATGTTGAGTCAAAAAGATAAAATATACATAATACACATTACCTATACACTTTCCTCCTAAAAAAAAAAAGAACTGAGTAAGAGAGACAACTGCCAGTACAAGGCATTCTGGGTAGAGGTGCTTTCCAAGTCCTTAAAGGGATAGTCTCTTTTTCATTTCTGTCTCTGGGAAATGAAAGCCGACAAGAAGCTAGATTTTTAGCACTCATGTTCAATGAGTAAAACATTTATATAGCCTACGTTTTTCTATTAAAAGATGTTGCAGTATGCAAGTGGCAAGTTAGTAGTTGTAAAACATCCAGAAAAAAATTGCACCTTTTTGGGATTCCATTCAACAGATGTATTAATATTTTCATGCTATCTGCATGTGATTCAGCTAAATACTAGTCAGTGCTTAATTTGTAAATAAAAACTTGCCGGTGCCCAACACGCAGCTGCTGCAAGGAAATGTGGGAGCACCGAATACTGAGGCAGCTTAATCCTGAAGCCACCTCGGGCCTCTTTAATCCATTTAAAGCCACTCCCTGCCCCTTCAGCTCACTCTTGCAGCTTTCTGCTTTCTCCCTTAGTGACGTTTTTCGTTTTTCTCTTCCGCTGTCTTTCCCGTACGTGTCTTTTGCTTGCAGTAAATGCTTGAGGCAGAAAAATAAGTGACAGTGCTCCGCACTGGAAACAACAAGCACAAATTAAGCACTGGTGCTAATGTTCCAGGGTCTGCGAAACCAGAGGGGAATTATTCAGGCATTTATGACTTCATTGAAAATTCCTATGATTCAGAACCAGGAGTACAGATAGGTAGCCTTTTCTTATTTCTCCTATTCCTGTGTTTGATATTTGTCACCTTTTTAATGTTCCATATTTTGTGATCTCAGTCTAACACTGCTAGGAGCCACTCCTTCAATTCGCCAATCCATGTTTCTGAGGACTGCAAATGTGTTCTGAATCCTGCCCGCTAACTAAGTATCTATTTTAGATCCTTATTGATGGATGCAGTGGTTGTTTTCACTGTTTGTATGGAGGAGTTTGTGACCTTCAGGATGGATGTGCCAGAATGTTATTCTGTGTATCTGGGATAACATACATCCATACCTAGCAGATAAGGCTGAGGTCTTTGCTTAGGCTTACAACAGTGGATGAGGAACCGCAGTGTACACATGTAGACAAGATATCAGACAACCAAAGGATGAATTTAGGATTACCTGAGAACCCAGCATTACAGGCGCACATGTAACTTCCAGCGGTGTTAGTGCAGGTGGCGCTTGGATGGCATGGCTTTTTACTGCACTCATCAATATCGGCACAGAATGTTCCATTACCTAACATGGAACAAGAAACTATTCAGCAAATTGAATCACAATATACATCAGTGATTAGCCAAAAAAAGATCCAATAAATTATGGACAGTGTACCAGTGCTGATGTGGCAAGGGCTTCACTCTACACACAGGTAATAGAATTAATCAACAAACATGCATTTCACATAGGATCAGCAAAAAAGCACAGCACAAAATATATGCATTCTATAAGGAGTCTAAAGGCCATGGAATTCACCATTATCTAATGTCAGTGGGATATGGAACACAGCATGGAAGTAATCACGTCTTAGGTACAGGAACTTCCATTTGATGCAGACAGACCATCTATACTTGTCTCTATCGATATGTGGTCTTCAGTGAATAAGTCTGCCCACCACACAGTGCAACCACCCGAAAGACAGCAAGTGAGGAGATGCTTATGTGATTGCAACCCAAACAAACAAGTTATTTATCTTCAGTAAAGCCTTATCTGGTAGAAACTCCATCTAACCCTAGATTCCTTAACTTAGAATTATCCCTAGGCGTAAGGCTGGATCCGGACATTTTTCTCAGCAGTTCCTTTGCACACTGGTAGGTGGCATTGTTCAGCTCCACGTGGCATTGTAGGCGTTGTATGTGCCAGAAGTGATATGTGCGGTGCTTATATAGACACCATCCCAGAGCCTGATCTCAGTTTCATTACTATTTTTTCTGTGCCAGAAGCACAAAGCCATACTCAGGTTGTATGAACCAGTGTGCCAGATTGAGGTCCTTAAGGACCTCTTTAGGTGGGTTTGGAAGACCGGGGAACTTGGGAGGGTGGTAAGGAATCTACAGCTATATTGAGTCTCTACCAGATAAGGTGTTACTGTATATAAGTACCTCATCATCTGACAGAGAGTTCTTACTGCAGATTCCTTATCTTAGAATAAATATCAAAGCAATATCGCCAGGAGATGGATCAGTGGACTGTTTATACTAAGAAGTCCTGGAGGATCGAATGGGCAAAGTGCCCATCAGGACCGACCTGACTGTCCAGGCAGTAGTGCTTGTGAATGTGTTCAGCGATATCCACATAGGTGCCTGACTGATGTCTAGGACAGGGACTCCGCAAGCTATTGCAGTGGTAGCAACCTTGGCTTTGGGGGAATAAGCCCGCAAGCCCTCAGAAAGTTGCTTCTTGGACAGTACATAGCAGTTCTTTATGCAGAGGACAATCTACCTGAAGATGGATTTCTTTTGCACTGCTTTTTCTTTCTTCATTCTAGCAAAGCCCACAAAGAGTTTATTGTCTACCTGAATGTTTTTGGTACACCCAATGTAGAATGATAACACTCTTTTTGTATCCAGACAGTGGGGTATCTCTTCTTGCTTGGTAGGGTAAGTTGGAGAAAAGCAAGTCAGCAGCATAATGTTCTGCCCCACTTGAATTAGTGTTACCATCTTGGGTACGAAGGAAGCAAAGGTTCTGAGGACCAATTTGTCCAGGAAGAAGGTAGTATACAGAGGGTGGGCTGAGAGCCCCTGCAACTCACTAATAGTTCTTGCAGATGTAATTGCCACCAGAAAGACTGTTTTGAAGGTATGTAGCCTAAAAGGACAGCTGAGTAGTCAAGAAAGTAAGAACTACCATAAGGTCCCATTAGCAAAATGAAGAAGGGGGCATGTGTTGTGGACCTTTCAGGAACTGTGTCACAGCAGGTGACTTGAGCATGGAGGGTTGATCCAGCAACCACAAGAATGCAAAGATGGCTCAAAAGTGCACTTTAACTGTGCCCAAGGCAAGGCCGTGACTGGCGAGGGATCAGGCGGCCAGGAGATCATCAGATAAGGGTGCAGACAGGGGATCAATGGATTTGGCAGCACACCAAGCCACAAATTTGTCCCCTCTGGAGGGGTAGACAGTTTTAGCAGAGGGACGCCTGGCTGCAAAGATGACATTACTCACTTCAGGAGGGAGAAGAACATTCACAACTTTTTCCTCTGAAGCTTCACAGTGAGTTGAACAATGTGCAAGCTTCAGTGCATAACCCTTCCCAGCTGCTGTGACGGGAGATCCTCTCGAAGACCAGCCTGATTGGAGGACTTTTGATCATACTCAGGAGTTCTGAATACCATACTCTCCATGCCCTATCTGAAGCTACAAGAATATCTTGAGTCTGGTTGTTCCTGATTTTCTTAAGAACTTTGAGCAGAAGTGCTATTGGTGTAAAAGCTTACAAGAGGCTTGACCTCCACTTGAGACAAAAAGTATCTGAGCAAGAGCAGCCTTGGAAGCTCTAGCGTGGAAAAGTGCTGACATTGCACATTCTCTGCGGATAGATCTAGCTAATGTTCTCCCACGTAGCGGGACAGACCTTCCACCACTTCGGAGAACTTGGGAGGACCACCTCTGGAAGGAGATTCCATTCATGATTCACAAGGCATCACTCGCTGAGTTTGTCTGCACTGATGTTTAATGAACCCGCCAGGTGCTGCATGACCAGGAAGATGTCCTGACCTTCCAGCCATGTCTAGAGGTAGAGAGACCTCTCAACACAGGGTGCAAGACCCTACCCCGTTGTGTTTGTTCCAGTACCATATGACGGTGGTGTAGACTGAACACCTGAGCCAGCCTCCCTTTGATGGATCAAAGGAAGGCTTTCAATGCTAAGCTTATCGCTATCAGCTCCAATAAGTTGATGTGGAGCTGAGACTCTGACGGACACCAGTACTCTGATGACCACTTCTGATAGGAGCACCCAAAGCATTCATAACAGTACTAAGGACTTTAAATTGAGTACGTTTCTCAGTAAACAGCCGGTGGACCTTATGAAGGAGCCCAGAAGAGGGACAAAACTTAGGTAGTTAAAGCAGTAATCTGGCCACAGAGTATTGGACCAACTGCAGCATTTTTAATATTGTTTTCTTGCCACCTAGATAAAGGATGTTCCAGTAGTCCAGGCGGGACAGGATAAGTGATTGATTGATCAACTGTGAGGTTGGTAGAAACCGATAATGGGTTTAAGCCCTCTGAAAGGCCAAAACAGCTGCCAGCAAGAGTACTTACTTGGGTCTCAAAGCTGAGGGAATAGTTCAACCAAATCCCCAGGTTTTTAATCAATGGTTTAGGTGATGGAGGAGGCCCCAGGCTTTCCAGCCACCAATGATCTCCTCAGGATTGGGTGAGCTTTACAGACAGCAAGATCTCAGTCTTACTGGAGTTACGTTTTAGGCAATTATGTTCCATCCAGCTGGCCACCGTCAGAATAAAGCTGTTAAAGTTAACTATGACTTTGGAGGCATCAGCAGAGAAAGAGACGATAAGTTGGGTATCATCTGCAATACGAGATGATGGAGAGCCCAAAGGGATTCACAATCTCAGCCAGCGGTCGGACACATATGTTAAAGAGAGTACGGCTCAAGGAGGAGCCCTGAGGGACACCATTCTCAAAGGGTCTGGTAGAGGATAAGAGGGGAGGAGAGATAACCTGAAATGATAGGTGGCTGATGAAGGATGCAAACCAAGACACAGCCTTACTGTGGATGCCAGTATCGCAAAGGCACTGTAAAAGCACCTTATGCAAGACAGCATCAAAGGCAGCTCTATAGTTCACTTTGCCCATAATAGCTCTGATGAAAGGGAGCATCTGAGAGGCACTCAGGTGTGATTTTGGAACTTTGATAATGAAGGACAGCAAATGCATGAGGTGCGCCGGAGTCTTCACTTGGCTGATGACTGCTGGGGTGAGCCCACCTTCAGCATCTAATCATTGAGATAGGGGCAGGCTGGTGTCCATGACCTCCTTAGGTGGCCAGGGACCACCGGCTTTACTTACGTGAACACCCAAGGGGCACTGGTAAGGCCAAATGGGAGCACAGCAAACTGAAAGTGCTTGTGGCCTACCATGAACCGCAGGTAATGCCTGTGGGCTGGCAGGAATGGGATATGTAAGTATGCATCCTGCAGTTCCAGTACAACCATCGAGGATCCAGGGCTAACAGAATCAGAGCCAATATGAGCATCTTTAATTTATCTATTTTCAGGTAGGCATTGAGAGAGCAAAGATCTAGTATAGGGTGGTGGCCTCTGTTCATTTTGGGTAACAGAAAGTAGCTGGAATAGCAACCATAACCTACTTCTAATGATTCCGAAGGAGGTCACAAATTCACGGCCAGGGCCGATCTGGATCCACCAATGGATCGACTGGCACTGAGGGTGAACCCACTGGTAGGAATTTTGTTGGTGCCCTTCTCAAACCCGTTACCCAAAGGCACTCCTCAGGTGTCTAGTGCTCCAACAAAAAGAAGAATGGCCTCAAGGAACTCAGAGTTGGGCGTGGGTCACTCTGGCTCTGGGAAACTCAGGGAAGCAGGGAGCAGACCCAGACTGAGGCTCCACGGGGACGACGTGGGAGAAGGTCATAGATTTGTGGCCTCATTCCTGTGCCTCAGCTGATGACTTGGACTGGAATGGAGAACTTGAAGAGCACTTCAACTTCTTGGACTTCTTCTTGTTTGACTGTCCTGAAGATGTCCTGTCTTGAGATGATGGCCTGCGGGAGCGATTCTGGGAATGGTCCCGGGATCTCCCTCACGAGCAGGACCTGGAGCAGTGCAGAGTCGGGTATCAAGCGCCAGGAGCTTCATGGCTTGCTCGCAGCTGGTCTTCAGATTCATAGTCTTACAATGCAGGCAGACTTTGCAGTCATAGTCCAGCTCCATGAACAAAAGACACATCAAGTGGGTATCTGTCACAGACATCTGCCTGTGACCGGCACCAAAAAAGTTTAAAACCACTAGTTTTTTTTAGGGGACATAGTCAAAAAAAGGTGTAAAGGTTCGACAAAACACTGAAAAGAAAGTCAGTCAAAAAGTGACTGAGGGCAGATTGAAATGGATCCGTGCTGATGGTGTGGAAAGAAAGAACTGGGGTCAGCAAGTCACTTCTGACACAGACAATGCCACGCAGAGCCAAACATGAAAGTGCCCCTTGTGGTCTGCTAAGCATCAATGGCTGAGCTCGCCTACCTTGGCATCCAATAATCCTTCCAGGTGGTTCATCGCCAGAAAATCCCTTGATGGTCCACCCATTTCCAGAGGCACAGTGCTTCCTGGCGGAGGGCCCATGACTCTACTCTGCTCTGCTTGTGCAATACCACATGGAGGTGGTGTTGTTCGTAATACAGGTGGTGTTGTTCGTAAGCACCTAGGTAGGCCTTCCCTTGATGGATGAAAAGAAGGCTATCAACACCAAGCAGATGGTAATCAATCAATCAATCAGCATTTATAAAGCACAACTTATCACCCGGGGGTCTCAAGGTGCTGGCTGGGGGAGGCGGGTCAGTCGAACAGCCAGGTCTTGAGGTCCTTCCTGAACTGATCAGGTGAGAGGGACTGCCTGAGGTGGAGCAGCATGGTGTTCCAGGTCTGCACGGCAAGGTAGGAGAAAGATCTTCCTCCAGCCGTGTTCTTCTGGATCCTGGGGATGGTGGCGAGGGCTAGTTGAGCAGAGCAGAGTTGCCTAGAGGGTGTGTAAAAGGAGAGGCAGTGGATGAGGTAGGCAGGGCAATGTTGTGGAGGGCCTTGAACGAGTGTGTCAGGAGCTTGAAAGTGATGTGGTTTGTTGATGGGGAGCCAGTGTGGGTCTCTCAGGTGGGTGGAGATGTGGCTGTGGCGAGGGATGCCCAGGATCAGTCTGGCCGCAGGGTTCTGTATTCTCTGGAGTCTAGTTTGGATTTTCTTGTTGATTTTGGAATAGAGTGCGTTGCCGTAGTCGAGTTTTCTGCTGCGAGTGCCTGGGTGACTGTCCTTCTTCCGTCAACAGGTATCCACTTGAAGATCTTCCGGAGCAGGTGGAGTGGTAATTTGGCGGGCCATGACAATGACGGGTTGAGAATGATGTTGAGGTTACCTGTGAGGTCCGTAGGCAAATGGGGAAGTTCTGAGAGCACTGGGCCACCAGGAGGCATCCCAGGCAGTACTGGTGGGGCCCAGGATGAGGATCTCCATCTTGTCTGAGTTGAGCTTGAGCCAGCTGTCTCTCATCCAATCAGCGACTGCCTTCATTAGGTAGTGAAAGTTATTTTTGGCTGTAATGTTTTTTCTGTGAGGGAGAGAAGGAGCTGTTTGTCGTTGGCGTATGAGATGATGTTGAGGCCATGGTATCCGACAATCTCGGTGAGCAGGGTCATGTAGACGTTTTTGAAGGTTGGGTTCAGGGAGAAGCCCTGGGGAACTCCGAATTCATCGGCTTTTAGGTGAAAGGTTGGAACCGGACTCTCTTGGTTTGGCCAGTGAGAAAGGAGCAGATTCACTGCAGGTCTTTGCCCTGGATGCCGGCGTCGTGTAGTCTGGTGAACAAGGTGGTGTGAGAGACGGTGTTGAAGGTGCCAGAGAGGTCGAGGAGGATGAGGGCTGCTGTGTCGCCGCAATCCAGTGGAGTGCGGATGTCAGCTGTGGCTGCTGGGAGTGCAGGTTCAGTGCTGTGGTTGCTCCTGAATCCAGATTGGGAGGGGTCGAGGTTGTGTTTGGTCTCTAAGTCAGTGAGCTGACTGCTTTTTTAATTACCGTGCCTGGAAAAGGGAGCAGCAAGATCGGTCTGCAGTTTTTTAGTTCCGTTGGGTCTGCGGAGGGCTTCTTCAGTAGGGGTTTATCTTCATATGTCTCCAGGCGTCCCGGAAGGTGGTGGCCTCTAGGGAGCGGTTGATGGTACAGCATAGTTCGGGTGTGATGGTGGCGCAAGCTTAATTGAAAATGTGGTGGGGGCATGTGTCCGAGGGTGACCCAGAGTGGATGGTATTCATGAGCTTCAGGGTGTCTTCCGGGGTGAGGAGGGTCCAGTGGTTCATGATCGGTTGGTGGTTGGGGTCTGTGTCAGAACAGCTATATAGAAATAAGCATCCTGTAGATCCAATGTCACCGTCCAGATTCCAGAGTCGAGAGTCGAGGGCAGTCAGGACCTGGACCAGGATGAGCGTCTTGAATTATTCCTTCTGTGGAAAGGCAACTGAGAGGGGGCAGGACTAAAATAGGATGAAGATCTCCATTCTTTTTTGGCACAGGAAGTAGCAGGAGTCACAACCACAAACCATTTCTGATGCCAGAATAGTCTTGCTAGTCATTTTGTCAGAAAGGCCTTGAACTTCCTGCTGTAAAATGGTCAGTCGCTCCGGGGATGGTGGAAGATGCAGCAGAGCGGTCAGGAAGCTTAGGGCATACCTCTTCTGTACAATTTGTGAGAACCACCTGTCTGACGTTCAAGCCTGCCAACCTGGTAAGATACGTTGGATCCTGTCTCCAACCGGGTGTCTGGGCTCTACTAAGGGCATTATAAAGAGGCTTGGCAGGGAGGCTGCAGGAAGGACAGTGGGCAGACTGGTGAAGTGCCCCTGACCACTGGCCCAGTAGGTGTTGTAGCCTCAGCCATGATAGTCTGGGTACCTTGCGGAGGCTGAAAATGCTCTCTGTATGGGTACCTCTGCCAAAGATGTGACATGAACAAAAAGATTGATGTGGTTGACGTGGTGAATCAGATAGGTTCAAGTAGTGCGCCGTGGCCCTGCTCTCTTTGAAACACTCAAGAACAGAGTCTGCCTTGTCCTCAAAAAGATGGGTTTGATCAAAGAATATTCCATAGGAAAGCGGTAGAAGAAATCTTGCAGCACCAATATCGATGAGGCAAGATGTCTATGACTTCTTGCAACCTTCCTTATTGCAAAGTACTGGATTCATAGGCCCAACAAATGCTGTGCAAACAAAATGGTATGTTAAACCAATTTTTTTGATGTTTTATTTTAATTTGCAACTTCATCAAAGCTACGACCCGCAGGGTGTGAGCTTGAGGAGTAAAAACATATCCATCAAAATGTAGATTTTGCAAGAAAAATTGCAAGCCCAACATTGGGGAAGAATTCCAACCCATCAGTAATATTTTGGGGGCAGGATATTTTACCAGCCACTGAGTTTTACCAAAAGGGATACATTTCACAACTTTTCTTGAAAGGATGCCGTGGTCCAACATTTTTAATTAATGGACAAGACACAGGTTTGGAATTGTTGAAAATTGATTAGCACTTTGGCGGGTATGACATACAAGGCATTGTGGTAGATCAGCAGGGACATGATAACTAAGTAACACTGTAAACCAAAAGGAAGGTGGGGTAATATGAGTAAACATGTTCTTTTGGACCAAGACACTGATGACAATTACAATCAAGAACTGTCTATAAATAATCAAAGCCTCTATCCAGGTTATCTTCCATGTGTCTTTCTCATGAATACTCTCTCTGCCCTTGACCCCCCCTTCCAACCCTAGTCCCTTGTTTAGTCAAACAAGTCAGAGTGGCATGCTCACCGGCAAATCCGGGTTTGCAGGTGCAACTGTAGCTTCCAACTGTGTTGATGCAGTTGGCATTTAAAGCACATGAATCCACCTTTGAACACTCATCAGCATCTGTGAATGAAACACATTAGTAGGTAGGTTACTATCAAATAGTGTCATAATCTGTGGCAGTGTTTAGGCTCATAAATAGAAACAGATAAAAAGTACAGTCTAAATATATATTGCAACATATAATTATATTGTGAGAAATGTCTAGCTGTTGGAATGAGTGTGGCAATTGCAGCTTGCTCTCCATCAAGCTCTTCAACTGCGTTTTGCCAAGCCAAAATCATAAAGTCACTGCTCCCAAACTGCCAAAAAGAGCTTCATTCCATTTACAACTCCTTAACACCAGTGTGGTTTTCTATGCAGTTAGAAAGTAGAAGTTGCGATACCACTTCCAATAAACACTTCCCTCAATCCACAAGATCGCAACCCCTTTGAACACAACTCTTCATCGCCTTTTTTGGGCAAACTGTTGGGAAAAGTGTCCTTTACCCAGTTACAGCAACACAATAAAGCACATTGTCTTCTCATCATGTGCCAGGCAGGTTTTCATCTTGGGTTTCTGTACAGAACAGGCCATTGTATCTGCCTATGGTGACCTAAGATAGCTAGTGGGCAGCACTGGTTTTGGAAGCAAGGTCCCCCTGAACCTATCTGCGGTCTTAAACATCTTGAACCCTGTTAGAAATGGGGTCTTTGGTTGACAGTCAGGTTACCCCCTGTTCAAGCAAGGACCCTCACTCTAGTTAGGATAAAAGAGAATCACCCTCAGCTAACCCCTGCTTACCCCCTTGGTAGCTTGGCAGAGCAGTAGGCTTAACCTCAGAGTGCTGGGCGTAAAGTATTTGTACCAACACACACAGTAACTTAATGAAAACACTACAAAATGACACAACACCAGTTTAGAAAAATAGGAAATATTTATCTAGACAAAACAAGACCAAAACGACAAAAATCCAACATACACAAGTCAAGTTATGATTTTTAAAAGGTTTAAAATAAAAAGAGTCTTTAGGTAGTTGTAACAACACACTAGCGCTGCTAGCGTGAAAATGTACCTGGTTTGCGGCAAAAATAACCCCGCACGGGCGGTGTGCGTCGAAAATAACCCGGCACGGGTATATGCGTCGAAAACAGCTCGGCTCGGCGAGGCGCGTCGAAAAAGCCAGCCACGCGACGGTCCGAAGTCCCGCGGCGCTGGTTGCGATCTCTCAGCCTTCGTCAGCGATGCTGCGCGTCGTTTCTCCTGCTCCGGGCGTCGATTCTCCGGTCGCGTCTCCAGCGGTGTCGTTTCTCAGCTGCGGAGCCGGCGTTGCGTCGTTTTCTCAGCCGCGATCGGATTCGCGTCGATCTTTTCTCCGCACGGTGCGCGGTGCGTGTATTTTCGTCCTTAGGCTGCCAGCCTCTCCTTTCAGGGTCCCAGGAACTGGAAGGGCACCACAGAGCAGAGTAGGGGTCTCTCCAGAGACTCCAGGTGCTGGCAGGAAGAAGTCTTTGCTATCCCTGAGACTTCAACAACAGGAGGCAAGCTCTACATCAAGCCCTTGGAGATTTCTTCTTCAAGATGGAAGGCACACAAAGTCCAGTCTTTGCCCTCTTACTCAGGCAGAAGCAGCACTGCAGGAAAGCTCCACAAAGCACAGTCACAGGCAGGGCAGCACTTGTTCCTCAGCGATCAGCTCTTCTCCAGGCAGAGGTTCCTCTTGATTCCAGAAGTGTTTCTAAAGTTTGTAAGTTTGGGTGCCCCTCTTATACCCATTTTAGTCTTTGAAGTCACCTTCCTTCAAAGGGGACTCACACCTCCTTGTGAAATCCTGCCTTGCCCAGGCAAGGCCTCAGACACACACCAGGGGGCTGGAGACAGCATTGTCAGAGGCAGGCACAGTCCTTTCAGATGAGAGTGACCACTCCACCCCTCCCTCCTAGCAGAGATGGCTAATCAGGAAATGCAGATCACACCCCAGCTCCCTTTGTGTCACTGTCTGGTGTGAGGTGAAAAACAACCCAACTGTCAAACTGACCCAGACAGGGAATCCACAAACAAGGCAGAGTCACAGAATGGTTTAAGCAAGAAAATGCTCACTTTCTAAAAGTGGCATTTTCAAACGCACAATCTCAAAATCAACTTTACTAAAAGATGCATTTTTAAATTGTGAGTTCAGGGATCCCAAACTCCACCTGTCCATCTCTTCTCTAGGGGAATCTACACTTTAATCATATTTAAAGGTAGCCCCCATATTATCCTATGAGAGAGACAGACCTTGCAACAGTGAAAACGAAATTGGCAGTATTTCACTGTCAGGACATATAAACCACATTACTATATGTCCTACCTTATCCATACACCGCACCCTGCCCTTGGGGCTACCTAGGGCCTACCTTAGGGGTGCCTTACATGTAAGGAAAGGGAAGGTTTAGGCCTGGCAAGTGGGTACACTTGCCAAGTCGAATTTACAGTGTAAAAATACACATACAGACACTGCAGTGGCAGGTCTGAGACATGATTACAGAGCTACTTATGAGGGTGGCACAACCAGTGCTGCAGGCCCACTAGTAGCATTTGATTTACAGGCCCTGGCACCTCTAGTGCACCTTACTAGGGACTTACTAGTAATTCAAATATGCCAATCATGGATGAACCACTTACATATAATTTAAACAGGAGCACTTGCACTTTAGCACTGGTTAGCAGTGGTAAAGTGCCCAGAGTAACAAAAACAGCAAAATCAGAGTCCAGCACACATCAACAACCTGGGGAACAGAGGCAAAAAGTTAAGGGAGACCACGCCAAGGATGAAAAGTCTAACACGTGTCCCCCCCAGCTAAAAGTGGGGAGCAACTACCCAACCTCATGGGAGTTCTCATCACTAAGGCGGAAGAACCTGGACAGACCATCAGCATTGGCGTGTTCTGTACCGGGTCGATGTTCCACCGTAAAGTCCATCCCCTGTAGGGAAATGGACCACCTCAACAGTTTTGGGTTCTCACCCCTCATCTGCATTAACCATCTGAGGGGTCTGTGGTCGGTCTGAACTCGGAAGTGAGTCCCAAACAAGTAGGGTCTTAGCTTCTTCAGTGCCCAGACCACAGCAAACGCTTCACGTTCTATGGCACTCCACCTACGTTCCCTGGGTAGTAACCTCCTGCTAATGAAGGCTACGGGTTGATCTAGGCCCTCTTCATTTAGCTGTGAGAGTACTGCTCCAATACCATGCTCTGAGGCGTCTGTCTGTACAACAAACTCCGTGGAGTAGTCAGGTGCCTTCAGCACAGGTGCTGTGCACATGGCAGCCTTCAGGGCATCAAAAGCGTTCTGGCAAGCCTCTGTCCAGATCACTTTCTTGGGTTGCTTCTTAGAAGTCAACTCAGTTAAGGGGGTAACAATGGTACCATATCCCTTGACGAACCTCCTATAGTATCCTGTGAGACCTAAAAAGGCTCTCACTTCAGTCTGGGTCTTGGGAGGCTCCCACGCCAGAATCGTGTCAATCTTAGGCTGTAGGGGTGCCACCTGGCCACTCCCCACCTGGTGTCCTAAGTACACAACAGAACCCTGCCCTATTTGGCACTTGCTCGCCTTAATAGTGAGGCCTGCCTTCTGCAGGGCCTCTAACACTCTCCAGAGGTGTTGCAGGTGTTCCTCCCATGTGGAACTAAGCACAGCAATGTCATCCAGGTAGGCGGCACTGAACTCATCCAGTCCTGCCAACACCTGGTTGACCAACCTCTGAAAGGTGGCAGGGGCATTCTTCATCCCAAAGGGCATCACATTGAAGTGGAAGTGCCCATCGGGGGTAGAGAATGCTGACCTCTCCTTTGCCCCTTCAGTTAAGGCAATCTGCCAGTACCCAGATGTTAAATCAAACGTACTGAGGTACTTGGCAGCTCCTAACCGATCAATGAGCTCATCAGCTCGGGGGATGGGGTGTGCGTCAGTCTTGCTGACCGCATTGAGACTCCGGTAGTCCACACAGAACCTAAGTTCTGGAGTGGCACCAGGAGCAGTAGCCTTTGGGACCAAGACCACTGGGCTGGCCCAAGGACTGCTGGAGTGCTCAATAACCCTTAGGGCTAACATCTTGGAGACTTCCTCCTTAATGCAAGCCCTCACCCTGTCAGTCACCCTGTAAACCTTATGTTTAACAGGTGTACTGTCCCCAGTGTCCACATCATGTGTGCACAGGTGTGTGACTCCTGGGATCAGGGAAAACAGTGAGGCGAACTGTCCCAGCACGTGGCGACAGTCCCTCTGCTGTTCCTCAGTCAGGGAGGGGGAGAGGATCACTCCCTCCACAGACCCATCTTTCTCTCCTGCAGACAGGAGGTCAGGAAGAGGCTCACTCTCTTCCTCCACCCCGTCATCTGTCGCTAGGAGCATGGATAGCTCAGTTCGCTCAAAGTGGGGTTTGAGGCGGTTGACATGTAGGACCCTCAAGGGGTTCCTGGGGGATTGCAAGTCTACCAGATAGGTGACCTCGCTCTTTCTTTCCACCACCTCAAAAGGCCCAGTCCACTTATCTTGGAGAGCCCTAGGCTCTACTGGTGCCATGACCCACACTTTTTGTCCAGGCTGAAACTCAACCAGAGTGGCATTCTGGTCGTACCACCGTTTCATGTCCTCCTGGCTTGCTTCCAGGTTCTCCTGAGCGAGACGCCTGAAGCGGGCAGTCTGGTTTCTTAGTGCCAGCATGTAGCTAAATACATCCTGGGGTGGTTTACTAGGAGCTTTCTCCAAAGCCTCCTTCACCAGACTGAGCGGTCCCCTCACAGGGTGGCCATAGATGAGCTCAAAGGGGCTAAAGCCAAGTCCCTTTTGAGGCACCTCCCTGTAAGCGAACAGAAGGCATGGCAAGAGGACGTCCCACTTACGCCTCAAGGGCTCTGACAGGCCCTGAATCATGCCTTTCAAGGTGCGGTTGAATCTCTCAACCAGACCATTACTTTGGGGGTGGTAAGGGGTGGTGAACTTGTAGGTTACCCCACACACCTTCCACAGAGACTTCATATAAGTGGATATGAAGTTTGTACCCCTATCAGATACTACCTCCTTGGGGAACCCCATGCGGGTAAAAACCCCCATCAAGGCACGTCCCACCACGGGGGCGGTGACCGTCCTTAGAGGAATAGCCTCTGGGTACCGTGTGGCATGGTCCACCAAGACCAGGATGAACCTGTTGCCCAGGGCTGTCTTGGGATCCAGAGGCCCCACAATGTCAATTCCTACCCTTTCAAAGGGAGTACTGACTACCGGTAAAGGTTGGAGGGGAGCTTTGCATTTCCCCCCACTCTTGCCACTTGCCTGACAAGTCTGACAAGATCTACAATAAGCAGCTGACTGCTTGTTCATCAAGGGCCAGTAAAAGTGGGAGCCAAGCCTCTTATAGGTCTTGTCCTGCCCTAGATGTCCTGCCAAAGGCACATCATGAGCCAAACCCAGTAGGAAGGTCCTGAAGCCCTGGGGTACCACCAGCATACGAGCTGACCCCGGCTCAGGAACCTTAGGCTCACTATACAGGAGGCCATCCTCCCAATAAATCAGGTGAGTACCTGGCGCCCCGCCAGCCGCCTGGGCTGCAGCCTGCTGCCGCAGTCCCTCAAGAGTAGGGCATTCCTTCTGCGCTGTGCAGAATACTTCCCTGGTGGGTCCCCCTTCCTGCTGCCACTGCGACAGCTCAGGGACCTCCCCCAGTTCAGCCACCTGTTCCCCTGTAGGTTCCGGGGCATCACCCTCAGGCTCTGCCTCCTCCCGGACCGTGGGAACTTCTGGGGCGGGTTTCCCGCGCCTCCTGCCTCTCCTCTTCTTGGCGGTCCCCTGGGCCACTGTTTCAGGCTCCAGGGGCTCTTGACTACCCTGATTGGCTGCCATAGACCGGGTGGATACGCATACCCACCCAGGCAGACCCAACATCTCCAAGTGAGACCTGTGTTCCACCTCCTTCCAAGGGGAATCCTCCAGGTCGTTGCCTAGCAAACAATCAACAGGCATGGTTGGACTCACAGCTACTTTCCAGGAACCTGAGACCCCCCCCCATTCAAAGGGAACCTGCGCCACTCTGCAGAGGCGCTCAGAGTTGTCTACTGCAACTACTTGGTGAAGTACCCGGGGATCAATCTGCTCTTCAGACACCAGGTGACTCCTCACTGTAGTCACACTGGCTCCTGTGTCTCTCAGAGCCTCCACCCTCTGTCCATTGATGGTCACCCATTGCCTGTACTTCTTAGTGTTATCAGGCACTAGGTTTCTCTGGACCATCTCACTGTCCCCTAGTGAGACAAGGGTCATTTCTGCTGGTTCCCACCCACCTGAAACCAACTCCTCCCCAAGCGCTACACTGGCCAAACCCTGGGACGGTGCACCAGTGGGTGCCGGTGTACTTTTGGGGCATTTGGGGTCCCCCCTCACATGACCCACCTGGTCACATGAATAGCACTTACGTAGGGGACCACCTGCCATTGGCTTCCCTTTGGAGAACCATGGCCTCTTTTCACTGGGGGGTTGGGAATCCTTACCCTGGGAATCAGTTTGGGGCCCTTTAGAGAACTCATCCTGTTTGCCCTTACCCCCCCCTTTCTTCTGAGAGGGACCCTGCCCACCCTTGGCGTGGTCTCCCCCATACCTCTTTTGGACCCTGGTGCTCTCCCAGCGGTCCGCTTCCTGTGCAAGCTTCCTGGGGTCAGTCAGCTTGCTGTCAATGAGGTGCTGGCGCAGCTCTGGAAAACATAAACTGTACAAGTGCTCCCAAGCAATTAAATTGTAAAGCCCCTCATACGTGTTTACCTTACTGCCCTTCACCCAACCATCCAGTGACCTGCAACAAGAATCAACACATTCCAACCATGTTTGGGATTCCTTTCTCTTGTAGGATCTAAACTTCTCTTTGTACTGCTCAGGGGTGAGACCATACCTGGTAAGTAAGGCCTCCTTCATGGCAGGGTAGGTGAGACTCTGAGCATCCCCTAAGGCCGTCAGTGTGTCCCTCCCCTCTGCCTCAAAATGCTTCCACAAGGCTGCCCCCCAATGAGCTTCAGGGACCAGGTTCATGTGGAGAGCTGACTCATAACCCTTGAACCACAAGTAGATATCATCCTCCCTCTTATAATCCCTCACAAGGTCTTTTGGGATGTGTACCCTTCTCTCAGGCTGCACTGTAGAATTGCTGCCACCATCCCTACTGGACTGACTCCTCTGATCAATCTCTTTTAAACTGAGCTCATGAGCCATGTTTATCTTCCTTTCCTCAAGGGCCAGCTTTCTCTGTTCCACCTCAAGGGTCAGCTTTCTCTGTTCCCCCTCAAGGGTCAGTTTTCTCTGTTCCACCTCTAGACTGAGCCTTTTCAACTCCAACTGGTACTCCCTCTCTGCCTGTCTGTCCTGTAATTCTCCAGGTGTCAGACTCTTGGAGGACACACTGCTACCTGCCCTGGAGATTCTCCCCTGAGACATAGCAGGCCCACCCACTACATCAGTGTGAGTGACTTGCAACTCCTCTTCCCCCTCTGGCTCCTCATCTGTGTGCCCCTCAGCTGCTTTGGCTGCCACCCAGGCCCTCAGCGCCTTTTGCAGCTCAACCTTCTTGGATGAGCTCTCAATGGGACAGCCAACATTCCTACAAAACTGCTTCAACTGAGCCACCTTGTAGCTCTCCAATTTCTCCAAATCAAAAGCAGTTTCAGCTAGGGCATCTCCAGACTGAGACATGATGAGAGGTTAAAAAGAAATATGCACAGTTCCAAAAACAGAAAAGCAAGTTCTCAAATGAAGTTTCAGCAAAGTCAATCCCGGGATCAGTGAAAAAAAAGAAACTGAATGCAGAGAAAAACAGTCCAAGTAAAAAAACAAAAATCACAAGACTAGTAGTATGTGGTCATGTAGTGGTCTGAGATCAAAACAGTAGTGTACACTTAATTACTGTATGTCAAGTACAAATACAAGTCCAAATCCCGACCGCTGGTCACCAATGTTAGAAATGGGGTCTTTGGTTGACAGTCAGGTTACCCCCTGTTCAAGCAAGGACCCTCACTCTAGTTAGGATAAAAGAGAATCACCCTCAGCTAACCCCTGCTTACCCCCTTGGTAGCTTGGCAGAGCAGTAGGCTTAACCTCAGAGTGCTGGGCGTAAAGTATTTGTACCAACACACACAGTAACTTAATGAAAACACTACAAAATGACACAACACCAGTTTAGAAAAATAGGAAATATTTATCTAGACAAAACAAGACCAAAACGACAAAAATCCAACATACACAAGTCAAGTTATGATTTTTAAAAGGTTTAAAATAAAAAGAGTCTTTAGGTAGTTGTAACAACACACTAGCGCTGCTAGCGTGAAAATGTACCTGGTTTGCGGCAAAAATAACCCCGCACGGGCGGTGTGCGTCGAAAATAACCCGGCACGGGTATATGCGTCGAAAACAGCTCGGCGAGGCGCGTCGAAAAAGCCAGCCACGCGACGGTCCGAAGTCCCGCGGCGCTGGTTGCGATCTCTCAGCCTTCGTCAGCGATGCTGCGCGTCGTTTCTCCTGCTCCGGGCGTCGATTCTCCGGTCGCGTCTCCAGCGGCGTCGTTTCTCAGCTGCGGAGCCGGCGTCGCGTCGTTTTCTCAGCCGCGATCGGATTCGCGTCGATCTTTTCTCCGCACGGTGCGCGGTGCGTGTATTTTCGTCCTTAGGCTGCCAGCCTCTCCTTTCAGGGTCCCAGGAACTGGAAGGGCACCACAGAGCAGAGTAGGGGTCTCTCCAGAGACTCCAGGTGCTGGCAGGAAGAAGTCTTTGCTATCCCTGAGACTTCAACAACAGGAGGCAAGCTCTACATCAAGCCCTTGGAGATTTCTTCTTCAAGATGGAAGGCACACAAAGTCCAGTCTTTGCCCTCTTACTCAGGCAGAAGCAGCACTGCAGGAAAGCTCCACAAAGCACAGTCACAGGCAGGGCAGCACTTGTTCCTCAGCGATCAGCTCTTCTCCAGGCAGAGGTTCCTCTTGATTCCAGAAGTGTTTCTAAAGTTTGTAAGTTTGGGTGCCCCTCTTATACCCATTTTAGTCTTTGAAGTCACCTTCCTTCAAAGGGGACTCACACCTCCTTGTGAAATCCTGCCTTGCCCAGGCAAGGCCTCAGACACACACCAGGGGGCTGGAGACAGCATTGTCAGAGGCAGGCACAGTCCTTTCAGATGAGAGTGACCACTCCACCCCTCCCTCCTAGCAGAGATGGCTAATCAGGAAATGCAGATCACACCCCAGCTCCCTTTGTGTCACTGTCTGGTGTGAGGTGAAAAACAACCCAACTGTCAAACTGACCCAGACAGGGAATCCACAAACAAGGCAGAGTCACAGAATGGTTTAAGCAAGAAAATGCTCACTTTCTAAAAGTGGCATTTTCAAACGCACAATCTCAAAATCAACTTTACTAAAAGATGCATTTTTAAATTGTGAGTTCAGGGATCCCAAACTCCACCTGTCCATCTCTTCTCTAGGGGAATCTACACTTTAATCATATTTAAAGGTAGCCCCCATATTATCCTATGAGAGAGACAGACCTTGCAACAGTGAAAACGAAATTGGCAGTATTTCACTGTCAGGACATATAAACCACATTACTATATGTCCTACCTTATCCATACACCGCACCCTGCCCTTGGGGCTACCTAGGGCCTACCTTAGGGGTGCCTTACATGTAAGGAAAGGGAAGGTTTAGGCCTGGCAAGTGGGTACACTTGCCAAGTCGAATTTACAGTGTAAAAATACACATACAGACACTGCAGTGGCAGGTCTGAGACATGATTACAGAGCTACTTATGAGGGTGGCACAACCAGTGCTGCAGGCCCACTAGTAGCATTTGATTTACAGGCCCTGGCACCTCTAGTGCACCTTACTAGGGACTTACTAGTAATTCAAATATGCCAATCATGGATGAACCACTTACATATAATTTAAACAGGAGCACTTGCACTTTAGCACTGGTTAGCAGTGGTAAAGTGCCCAGAGTAACAAAAACAGCAAAATCAGAGTCCAGCACACATCAACAACCTGGGGAACAGAGGCAAAAAGTTAAGGGAGACCACGCCAAGGATGAAAAGTCTAACAAACCCCAACATAGTTTCCCAAACTCTCAAAGGCTTTGGTTTGCTGAAACAGATCTTATCCTTCATGTCAGACAGGACCCAGAAGTCAGCCATGCTAATATTCCTCTTGAAAGCTTGAAATTGGAACTATGGTATACCACATGCTCCGTTCTCCACCAGGCAGGAGCATATTTGTTTGATTATGCTGACAACAGGCAGCTAATTTTCGGTTTTCTTGAGCACTCGCTTAAAGATTCTTTTCACCATGGCCCTGAAAAGATGCAGAAGTGTCTCTCAACTGTACACGGATGGAAGGCTTCCAATTTCCTTAAAGTTAATCCTGGAAACCAGAACATTTCTACATTTCCTTGCTCCCCTCCAATGAGGCCAAATCAGAGCCAGCCACAGTAATCCACAACCTTGTCATCCTATTCAATTCTAAGCTTAACTTGGCACTACAGAACTTTAAAAGTTGCCTCATCCTGTTTTCATGAACTACAAATGTTCAGGATAAATCGTCTCTGTAATGATTTCAGTCTACATGCCCCTGTTATCAATAGCTTCATTCAATATAGGCTAGTTATGCCAGTTCTACCCACTTGGCCTTACCCAACGCACATCTTTGACAAATACAACTGACAGAGAAGGCTGCTGTGTGATATATCATCAAGACTTGGCCCACATAACCCTGGCTTTGAGGATGCTCTGCTTGCAGTCTATTCATGCCAGAGGTATGGGTAAAGTACTGGCAAATGTTCATGAGGCAATCAACAGCAACTGCACTGCTAGATATGCCAGCCTTAGGGAGGTCTTCTACTCAAATATTTTGCCTTCAACCTCATATTTTGCTGAATTTATTTTTGTTGGCTTCAGTACTCTGCACTTTACTACTCCTAACCAGTGCTAAAGTGAGTGTGCTCACTCCATGAAACACGGTATAACTGGATTACATCCGATTGCATATTTAATTCACTTATAAGCCCCTAGTAAAGTGTTGTCCCATGTACCCACGATCTCGAAGTTAAATGCTGCTAGTGGGCCTGCAGCACGGATTGTGCCACCTATTTAAGTAGCCCCTTAAAAAATGTCCAGGCGTGCCATTGCAGTCTGAATGCAGTTTTAAACCCCCAATTCGATTTGACAATATAACCCTCTTGCCAAGCCTTAAACTCCCCTTTTATTGCATATATGTTGCCCCTAAAGTAGGCCCTAGGTAGCCCATAGGGCAGGGTGCAGTGTAATTAAAAGGTTGGACATGTACTTTTAAGTTTTACGTTTCCTGTTAGTGAAAAACTCCTAATTGAGTTTTTCACTACTGTGAGGACTACGTCTCCCATAGCATAACATTGGGTTACCTTATTACACTTAATAAATGCTAACATTTGATTGGGACCAGGTAAACATTTCATGTTTGGTTCCTGAAAATTGCAATTTAAAACTCCCTCTAATGGTAAAGTCTGATTTTAAGTTACAATTTTGAAAATGCCACTTTTAGAAAGTTTTAATACAACAATCTGTTCCTTCAGTAGTCTACGTACAATTCAGCTGCTATAACAATCCAATTATTATAGATTTAAACAGAGCCAAATATTAATCAGGCATACCAACAGAAATTCACAAAGGACTTTAGTGAAAAAAATTATTTTGATCATTTGTTTTCAGAATAGTCACAAATTACAAAAGATTCTTTCAATATATTTCTTTTATATACAATCAGGATTCATGATCCAATGTTATCAAAAATAACATCAGCTCACACTGAACACACAAACAAATCAATTTCCGTGTTTGAAATCATCAAAGGGGAATGGTGTATCCACCTAATAGATCAAACAAATTATTTTATACAAAGACGATTCCTAATAAGTAGAAAGTGGAGGTAGACTAATTGATGTTAGAGAGGATAAGATGTTTTGGTCTCCAAATGCACAACGGTCCACATGACCATCATCAGGACTCCAAAGAGTAATCTAAGCCAAACTGGACAGTACCCAGAGTGATGTGATATATATATATATATATATATATATATATATATATATATATATATAGAGAGAAAGAATGCCTAAGAAAATCATAAGTCCAAGCTGTAAATACAATACCACAAACTCCACCAAAGGTGTGTCATGCACTCAAGAAGTGAAACCTAAAAGTGTGTGCCTAAAAACAAAAACAGTTCCTCTGTGCACCAAATAAGACTGAAAACGCTTACCAACAACTTGTCACCAAATGATATCTGAATAGAAATAAGGTCAATCAATCCAAGTCCTCAGTTTCGCCTAGTATATAATCCTTATATAGGGGGTGATTCTAACTTCGGCGGGCGGCGGAGGCCGCCCGCCAAAGTTCCCCCACCAAAATACCGCTCCGCGGTCGAAAGACCGCTGAGGGTATTTTGGGATTTGCCCTGGGCTGGCGGGCGGCCGCCAAAAGGCCGCCCGCCAGCCCAGGGCAAATCAACCTTCCCACGAGGACGCCGGCTCAGAATTGAGCCGGCGTAGTGGGAAGGTGCGACGGGTGCAGTGGCACCCGTCGCGTATTTCAGTGTCTGCATAGCAGACACTGAAATACTTTGTGGGGCCCTCTTACGGGGGCCCCTGCAGTGCCCATGCCATTGGCATGGGCACTGCAGGGGCCCCGCGGCACCCCCTACTGCCATCCTGTTCCTGGCGGGTCTCAGATGGCGGTAGGGGGTGTCAGAATCCCCATGGTGGCGGAGCGCGCTCCGCCGCCATGGAGGATTCTGCAGGGCAGCGGGAAACCGGCGGGAGACCGCCGGTTTCCCGCATCTGACCGCGGCCGAACCGCCGCGGTCAGAATGCCCTGCGGGGCACCGCCGGTCTGTCGGCGGTGCTCCCGCCGACCCTGGCCCCGGCGGTCTCGGACCGCCGGGGTCAGAATGACCCCCATAGTCTAACAATGCTTACCCTAATGTATGACAAGTAATATAATATAACAAATTATCCTGAATTAATCCGAATCCATAAAAAATAAATAAGAAAATAAGTTATCCAGTTATCCAGTCATGGTATCTTTCATACATTCACATGCTGCAATCATTCCCCATCATCAAAGTGGGAGTGCCATGGTACCTTAGGAATGCAGTATGCAAGAAACACTATAGGTTATAATGGCAGTAGGCCATCAGTATAACAGCCTGTGTCTATTTTTGTAAAAGGGGACCAAACGGCAATGACCAATCAGGGGCTAGCATCCTATAGAATACTCCCAAAAGAGGCTCTTTCCCTCAGGTTTTAATGCACAAAAGTGAAGGATATTCTCAAATATAAGGGGAGCCTCTAATGGGAGGAAGGTGGGTTGCATGTGAATCTCCGAAATATATCAATACTGGATACTGGAGTTACAAGTAATTAACTTATTTTCTTATCCTGTATTGGATCTTTCATAGATTCACATGCTTGAATCAGAATAGCAAGCAGTATTAGAAGCAATAGCAACGACCCTTAGTGGATAGTGGACAAAGGGAAAACATTTCATAATAGTAAATATACCAAATACGTTTTGTATGCGTAAGCATGATATAAAATACTACCATCAACATGATTGCAAATATTTTCTACATTCATACTTGAATATTTGGACAAACAAACATAATTTAAACAAGAAATAACATGAATAAAAATTTCCATTAAGAAAGAGGCTCACCTTAATGAAATAGATGCCTGATTCAAGTCAATAGTGCTGCGTAAAGGAATGAGTGTTCTTCCATGTTGCAGTCGGGCATATTTTTTCCAGAGGGATGCCTGCAAAGAGAGCAGCTGAAGTCGACACTGCCCTTGTGGAGGGCGGCAGAGCCATTCTGGTCAGTGGTCTGACAGCTTTAGAGTGGCAAAACAGAATGGTTGCTGAAATCCACAGTGGTACTGTGGCCTTTGTCACTGCTGCCCCTTGACGCTCTTGACTATAAAAAAAACTAGCAGTTGATCCATTCTGCGAGTCCATTTAGTGCAGTGGAGACAGAACTTTAGACAGCGTTTGACGTCCAATGTGTGAAGAGTTCTTCCAGCTGGTTTAGAAGGATTTGGAAAAATTGTTCGTAGTAGGACAGGTTGGAACTATGAAGAAACCTTTGGAATGAACCTCAGATTTGTTCTGAGAAGGACAAATTTGTCCATGAAGTGCAGGAAGGGCCCCCGAATTGTAAAGGCTTGTATGTCGCTGACTTTTCTGGTGGATGTGAGCGCGAGTAAAATTGCAACCATCCATGTAAGAAACTTCATTTAAGCCTTATGAAATGGTTCGGAGAGGGATTTAATCAATTGAGAGAGGAAGGCGTTGAAATGCCACTCTGGGGGAGGTGGTTGCACAGGAGGAGAAGTTCTGAATAACCCTTTCATAAACTGCTTGATAGGTCTTGTGGAGCAAAGTGATGCAGTTTGCAAGGAACGCCTGTATCTTGAGATTGCAACAAGTTGAACTTTAATTGAGGCATGAACAAGTCTAGGCTTGGCCAGCTGAGAAGATAAGGTATGATCTGTTCAGGAAAGACTTCAAATGGAAGCATGTTGTTTTGCTGGCTCCAAGCACAGAACTTTTTCCAATTCAGCCTGTAAGATTTATTTGTACTTGTGGCCCATGCTCTGGATAGTATATCTTTGCATACCTGATTGATGGTCATGTTGCGAAACTCATAGAATTCAGGAGCCATTCATGCAACTTGAGAGAGGCTGGCTCCGGGTGTAAGATTTGGCCTTGGTTCCTCATCAGGAGGGTTTATTTCCTCAGAAGACAGATGGGATCGGTCACAGATAATAGAATCAGCATGTAAACCACTGTTGTCTGGACCATCTTTCTGAGAATCCTGGGAAGCGACGGGAAGGAGGGAAAAGTGTAAGCAAAGATCTTGGACCATCCCATCGGAATGACTTTCCCCACGACCCTGAGGGCGGGTATCAACTGGTGTAGAACTGGTATTTGGCATTCTTTTTCATTGCGAAGAGATCTAAAGCTGGCTTGCCCCAGCGCAAGATCATGTCCACTTCTTGCTGATCTAGTTTCCATTCGTGGCAACTGTCCTCTGTTTTGCTGAGTGTGTCTGCCAGAGTATTGTTCACACCAGACACATGCTCTGCAATCAGGGACATTTTGTGTATCTTGAGCTAATTCCAAAGAGCCTGCGCTTCTTGAGAAAGATGCAGGGATCGTGTTCCTCCCTGTTTGTTGTAATACATGCTGGTTGTGTTGTCTGTACGGATCAGCACAGAGGAGCCCTATATCTGTGGCAAAATAGCCAGTAGCATGAGGAATATTGCTTTTAATTCCAAGAGATTGATGTGCATCAGTTTCTGATGGTTTAACCATTTGCCTTGGATCCACATACCCTGCAAATGACTGCCCCAGCCCTCCAGGGATGCATTGGTTGTGATGACAAAGTCAGGAACTGAGGGCAGGAACAAGAACCCTTTAGAGACGTGATTTATGCGAGTCCACCACTGTAATGCTTCTACCATCCTTGGGGTAATAGATCAAGTCCTCGAAGGATCATTGAGACTGAATCCATTGCTTCTGGAGCTCCTCCTATAATGGTTCATCCTCAGTCATGCTAGAGGTATTAGGTGTATTGTTGAAGAAATCTTCCCTACGAGCAACTTGAGGAGTCTCACAGGAGTGGACTTTCTTTTGAAGAATTTGAAAGCCAGACTGGATAATTTTTGTTGTCTGTCTTCTGAAAGAGAAGCCTTGTTCTCATTTGTGTTGAGATTTGCACCCAGAAAGGTCTCTGATTTGTGGTGATTTACCGCGAGACCTAGACTGCGAAATAGTGTAAGACAAGCTGTGGTGGCTTGGGAAGCTTGTTGTGGTGATAACACTTCCAGAAGCCAATCATCTAAGTAGGGAAATGCTTGAAAACCTTGTCTGTGAAGTGCAGCTGTAACTGGTGCAAGACATTATGTGAAGATTTGAGGGTCTGACTTCAGTCTGAAAGGAAAAATTCTGAATTGATAGTGGGTACTGGCTACAGCAAAGCAGAGGTATTAGCGATGCCAGGGATGAATGGGGATGTGGAAGTAGGCATCCTGCAAATACAATGATGTCATATAGTCTCCTCTATTTAGAAGGTGAAGGATGTCTGATAGGGTTATCATATGGAAAGATTGTTTGCACAGATTTTTATTTTTATTTTCTGAGGTCCTGTATTGGTCCCCATTTCACTGTTTTCTTTCTCACCAGGAAACAACAGGAGTAGAAGCCTAATCCTCTTTGATGAGGGAGAACCTTCTCCATTGCACCACTGGAAAGCATTGTGTATTACTTTGTTTCCTAGTAAGTGAAGATGGGGTGGGTGTGGTCCTTTCAGAGGATGGTTTGCAGGTCCCTGCACAAACTCCAAGGTATGACTGTAACTTACTATATCCAACACCCATTTGTTTGATGTTATCTCCCTCCATTGGTATAGGTAATTCAAGATGTTCGTGCCCAGCTGGGTGGGATGGGAGGAAGTGTAGCTGGTACCTTGTTCAGGTCATTGTTTGTGGCTTGCACCCCAACCCCTTGGGAGGCTGTTTCCATCATCCACTTTGCTTGCTATAGGCTGAAGGGGATAACTAGCGATAGGCCTGATGGTACAGGGCCCTGTATTGAGATTGCGATTGATGTGGACGCTGGTAACCACCTCCATATGAAGAGAACCCTCTCCCTCTGCCCCGTCGAAAGGGCAGTTTTTTAAACTGCAAAGTGCCAAGCCAGCTGTTAGTGTCAGTGTCTGTCCTTATTGCTAATAATGCGTCCTCTTATGTGTTTGCTAAAAAAAGGCCCCACTTCCCTTACCAATATATGTAAGTCTCCCCTAAGGAAGGCCTACGGAACCCTGAGGCAGGGACCTATACATTATTAAGTAGGACAGATGGTGTTAATCTGTCCTGACAGCAACACTTACAAGTTGTCATTTTGCTGTTGAAAAGTTAGTAGTCCCATTGGCTAACATTGAGCTACTGGCTGACCCCTCAGCGTGGCGGTCTTCTGAATGGGACTACTAAGTGGGTACTGCAGGATATCAAATTAATTGTGGCATTAAACCTGGCTTGATGCTCAAGTCAAATTTATTGTCACTTTTAAGGGAAAGCAACATTTCGAATGTTGGCACTCTGGACTAATCTGAACTGACTGCAAGACTTCCAAATGGTGACTTTGCTGTGAAAAACATAGTAGTAACCCCATTGGCTAACAAAGAGTTACTGGCTGACCCCTCAGCCTGGCTAACTTTGAATGCAACTACTAAAAATGGTGCTTTGAGGTTTCAGATTAGTCATGACATTAATCCCGACTTGATGTCCAAGTCAAATATAATGTCACTTTTAAGGGAAATCAATTTTTAGAATGTTGCCACTCTGTATACCCATTTGTCCAGTGGCCTTGCACAGATGCTTGCCACCAGAAATCTTTTTGCCCTCCTGGAGGGAAGACCAGTGCCCATACCAGTTTCCCCGTGGGTGTGGAGAACACAGGTAGCCATGCCTCTAGGGTGGCCTAACGAGCACCTAACATCCAAGGAAGAGTTCAGACTTCTTTTTAGTTGGCAGAATAGTGCAGCCTCGGATTGCTAGATGCCACACATAGCCAGAAGTCATTACAGGGCAGGAGGGATCCTAGTAGCCCATTGGCTAGTGACTGTGTCCTCCTCCAGTGGCACTTTCAGGGCATAAATATGGCAATCTGAACCTAAGCTCATGACAGAACTGGAGAAGGACAGAAGAAGGACTGCCCTGCTGACCCCTGGACCAAGCTAAGTCTGTTGGACTACACCTGACACACCTTGGGCTAGCAAAGAGAGGACTGTGCCTGTGGTTCCTGGCTTGAGGAAAAGTTGCTTTCAAGCCCTAGACCAAACAAGTGACTCCAAGGGTCAGTCAGCTGACCTCCTGGAAATAGCAAAAGGGCCATCTAAGCTGGAGTAGCTCAACTTGGCAAGTCCGTAGCCACTTCTAGAGAATTGCCTTTGACTGCTGCTGGGTGCCCCGAGAGACCGATCCTCAATTGCCAAATTTGCCAAAAGTTGCACTGGAGTCTTGCAAGCAGAGGAGTGGTAGCAGTGGTACACCCAATGTCACACTTCCCTTAAGTAGACAATGTAAGTTGGAGATTTCTCAACAGGTGAAAGCACTATGCCACCAACTTAGTGCCATAAGTAGTCAGCGATAATCCCACATAAACAATAACAAAGCAACACCCAGAGCAGAGCAATACTGATCATAAGTCATGGAACAAGAATCCAGTAAATCTAGTCCACACGAGAAATCATTAGAGAAATACGATGTTTAATCCATAATGAACAGGCATCCGACATAAGGCGTAGTAACTGTATGAAGTGTACCGAGATGGGCAGTAGTAACAAGAAGTCCAACAAATAGAGTGGGGCCAAGGTGCGGGCCCCTACTCGTTCATCAAATCTGGTAAAGGATTTGGGTATGCCAGAACCAAGTTAATAGGAAGCGTCATTCAGAGAAACCGTGATAAGTTCCTCTATCAGTATTGGATCTTTCATTGGTTCACATGCTTGAATCATTACCCGTCATTGAAGTGTGAGTCCCACAGTACCTCAGGAAAGCTTTATGCAAGAACCATAATAGGCTATATTGGCAGTAGGCCATCAGTTTAACAGCCTATCTGTGTACTTGACCTATGACCAATCAGGTGCTAGCACCCTCTAGAATACTCCCAAGAGAGGTTCTTTCCCTCAGATTTTCTACCATACATTGTGTGAAGGGAGTCTCCCTGAGCTCTGCTCAGTTTTTTCCTGTGAAAACCAGTTTTTCTACAGCTACAATGTCTGACTCATTCAAAAAAGGTCTCTTTCATTCCTGCAAATCCTGTGGGGAATAAAGGCTGCATGTGGATGACCCACAAAGAGACTGCCTATATTACCTGTACTGTCAACATCAGGTGAAGGAGTGTAAGATCTGCCAAACCTTCTCCTTAAAAACTGTGAGGGACAGAGAAGGAAGACTACTTCTATGGCAACAGAGGTCCAGAGCTACAAAATCCAGTTCTTTAGGTGAGGACAGTGATACTACCTCTAAACCCCATAAAATGTCAAGATTCGTTGACCACTGGCATTTTGAGCAGAGCAGAAAGACTTTTAAAACTCACAAAGACCCTTCAAAGGAGAAAACTCATCTAGTCTCTGCAGAGTCAGCCTCCTCACAGCCTTCCACTCCACCCCCGAAGAAAAAGGAGACTCGTCATCATTCTCCTTCTTCTGAACCATCGACTTTGAGAACAAAAACATCACTGAAAACCCCATTGACGACGATGGCACCATCGATGATAGTGTCAACGCCATCTGCAGCATTGACTATCGCCACCATCTTGTCAACGAGGCTATCGTCGTCAGCAACATCGTTGACTACGGCCATTCATACACCCATTCCATACGCTAAGGTATTTGCCACTAGACCCTCAGAGAAGGTGGACTTAACATTACCACTATTCAAAAAGAAGATTCAGTCGATGAAGCAATCATCACTAAAAGGACCGTCGATGAGGTCTACTCCATCCTCTGCAGACCCACTGTCTACGGTCCCATCATCTACATACCCACCATAGAAGACACCACCGTCTGCGTCGCCACCGTCGTCGACACCATCGATGGGAGCGATATTACTGCCACAATATACCATTGCCACCTCTGCTTTAGTGTCAACTGATCCTGCAACTACTATCCAGATTAGCAAGGTCACAAAAACTACTCTGTGTCCTGAAGAAACTTCTCCAAGCAAAGTTTCATCCCTGCTTCCTAGCCTCCTATTGCACTGGGAGTAATCTGAAGATGAGGGACCATTGGAGGATGCATACTGTCCCTCAGAACTTCATGTTAAATATCAGGATGATGACGACAACAAGTATGGCCAACAGGACTATGAGTCATACTATACCCCACATGGCAAACATTATGAGCATTACGAGTCCCCAGGCAAGACGTGATACCGAGCAGATGCCTATGTCCCTTATTCAAGATTTGCAGACCTTGCTCCAAGACTACAGGTGCAGATTTCTGGACTCCACCAGGATCAGCAACAGCAGCCTCCGCAACCCCAACCTATTTCTCGGGCCGCACCGAGAAACATTCCCCCTCCTCCAACAACACCTCGGCTGACACCAGCCTCAAGAGTACCTGAACCACCCTGGGAGGATGGTACCTCCTCGGAGGAAGAGAGGGAAAAAGGGAGAGATCATTGTTCCCCAACACCCTCATGATGAGTGGTATGACTATTTAGCCCCTACTCCATCCCCTCCACAACCCTCAGACTCTACCCCTGAGGTCATTGGGGGTCACCACAACTTGATGGACAGGGCTGCAATGCGTTTTCACCTGCCAATTTCTGTTTCTCAGTTGGACTGTTTACTTCCTGATTATAAGGATCAGGCCAGAAAATCAGTAAGAGCTATCCCCAATATTGACTACATTTGGAGTGAGGGGATTAGGATTATGAAGAATCCAGCTCCATAATCTGGATTCAAACAAGCAGTTTATAACTGCTCTTCCAGGATGCAGTGGCAGGCTGGAAGCGATTTTGTACTTTTTTCCCCACACAGGATGGGGCACCCATATATATCACATGTACACATAAAGGCCATTACTATTAGCCACATGTGTATGTAAATATACCTCAGTGGCGTAACAAAGGCCCCCATGGTTTGGGGGGGGGGGCCTCTGAGACAAAGTGGGACCCCTCACCCCAGCACCTGGCCTGAGTGAGTCTGGAGGTAGCCCCTCCATGTTCTTTGCAGCGGGCCCCCTTTAGTTTTGTTACCAAACTGATATATATATATATATATATATATATATTCACTTAAAAACCTAAAGGTTACAGGGACGTTACAGTTAGGTTCTGACTTTACTTCCACAAAACCAGAGAAGTTCAGCAGTTATAGTTACAGTTATTTCAAGTAACTATAACTCTCCCCATCCCTGTAACCTTTGTTTTTTAGTGAATTTCTAAGTTTTTTTTTGTTTTTTTTAATTTTATTGACTGACTATAACATCCCTGTAACCTTTGGTTGATTCAGCGAATTTCTATGTTTTTTTTTTCACTGTACATTAATCCAACCACCATGGCTGATGGCCTTCGGCCATGTGTGTTGGGGGTTGGCCGCAGGACCTGTCCTCCCTCCAGTCCCTGCAGCCAAACCCCCTAACCACCTAACCCCATGCTGCTCACAGCATTTGGCTGTGTTGTGGCGGGAGTTGTCTGCAGCGCCTGTCTCTCTAGGTGTGAGAGGGTGTCTCTGGGTGGGACAATGGCTGGAGATGGTCTGTCTGGGTGTGAGAGTGGATACAAGAGGGTCTATGTGGATGTGAGAGTGGGCATAAGAGAGTGAACCTTCTACTTGTTAGTTAGTAAGTGCTACCTCGTTGGGTTAATGGCCAGTGTTAGGGTGGTGGGCCCACGTGGTCACCCTCTCCTAGATGATCTCAGCCCCAAGGACCCCATCCCATGGGGCCTGGCCTTCATTCAATGGAGGATTCAATGTGCGTACCCCCCTCTCCAGGTCAATCTTGGACCCGGGGACCAACACCCTCGGGGGTCGGCCTTAATATTTTATTTTTTTATAAGAGTGGCCATGTGGTTCCTTTTTCCCGGCCAATCTCGGACCCGGGGACCCTATCCCCAAGAGCCCGGCCTTAACATTTTATTTTTTGGGGAGAGGGACCATGCAGCCCCCCTTCTTGGGCCAATCTTGAGCCAACAGATCTCCTGCTGAGATTTGCCTGGCTGCCACAACATCAACTGAAGTGATGGCAGCAATCTTAGGTCCCGAGTCCTAAACAAACTGCAAAAAAAGACATTGGGGCAGTTACAGATACTCTAATCACCCCTAGACCTTGGTGGTGGGACGGGGTAGATATTACCCTTCTAATAAAATACGGTCACAGAGGATGGGGTGCCTGGGGCCTTATAAGGCTTGGGAAGGGGTGCGCGTGGCACCCTCCCCTTTATTGGCTTTGTCCCGGGGCGATGGGTCCCTGGGATCTGATAAGGTTTGGGAAGGCTGCAAGGTCCAAAGGCCAACCCTACATCTCGTGGCCTAAGGCTGTGCGTGGCATGGCATGGGGTTGACACCCTGCTCTCTGTGTCCTCAGTGATGTCAATGACCATCTCATGAGTGATGTAATATGTGAAGTCGTTAGCAGTGCATTGCAGGGGCTTTAGTTATAAATTTCTATGGTTTTGTGCGTCTAAAATATGAACCGAACTATAATGGCCCTGTAACTTTTGTTTTTTTCAGTGAATATTGTATATCTTGCATCCAAACGAAAGTCAGCACTCCAAAGCAGTTGATTAACTGTTCTTTATTCACTGTTAACATGGATACCGGGCCCTATACATGTATAATATAAGACAGTGCAATGCAATAATATATTAGGAAATAGAAGAACTGTCACTGTCCAGGGGCAGATAGGAGGTGTTTTCCTCCAATATGGCCCACAGACATTAGGAGTTCTTTCAGTGCCATACAAAAAAGGAGTAGGAGGATGTTTACCCACAAGTTTGGAAAAAGATCTCTGCAAAAATACGACTTATTATGGAGTTCACTTCACTTCACCCCATCTCCCCATCAAAGAAGATAACACCAGATCTTTCCAGCAAATAGCTGAAGACCCTCCACTTCCTTCAAGCATTCACCACTCAATTATTGCCTCCCTAGGCTCTTGCCAAGATGATCTTTGCATTATTTGGTAGCAAGGACACTTTATAAAACCTGCAAAGTTGAATTAAATAGATTGAAATTTATTTTATGGATATATCCTGAGACCTGGGTGTCTCTTACCTGCACAATTTACCCCATCGCCAGTCAGGCCTGTAGGGCACAGGCTGCAGCCAGTGCTGGTGGTGCAGGTCACTCCAGTGAAGCATCCTTGTAAGCAGGGGTCAGGAGGAACATCACAGTAAGCTCCCGAGTAATTATTTTTACAGATACAAGCTGAAACCTGTTGGAAAGGAGAATTTTGCATGAGTGGGTCTAAGAAATATGATCTTCTTTAGAAACTCAATACCTAGAATGAAAAGTTACTCAGGTTTATTCGGACTACTGGAAAAGATGGTTAATGAACAATTATAGGATTTAATGTGATCTCAATTCAGTCGAATTAGGACTGTCACTTCTCTGGGAACACTGCATCTTGGAGTTCCACTAATGTGCACCACGAACAAGCTAGTAAAATCTGTGTAGCAGAAAGGAGAAAAGAAACATGGGAATCATTTTACAAACACTGATTCTCAAGGTAAATTTTCATCCCTGAGAGAAAATCTCAGACTGGCTGGTAATGTTGTGCCTCGGAATAAGTGTACCCTGTGGTACCAGTAGTTCTGGTTGCAGGTTTCTGTAATGGTGATTCTGTACTTGTTGTGTTACAGGCTAAACAAGAAGGTATTATTGAGTGGTAACATTATTACTTCTGCATGGTATTAAATCCTGCAGGGTTTCACCTCCAGATTTTTTCACACAAGTGTAAATGTTTCTTACAGAGACGTCCTTTATCACATTTCTGATGCATACTCTCTGACATGTACTTGACTGCCCAAGGTCTTTGTCATCAATTAAAATCTTAAGAGAAATTTATTTTTTCAATAATATTTGATCCCCGCAAAACAGTGAATGCTCATGCTGTGAGCAATCAAAAAGTATATTTAAATGTCTCCATGACTTTCATGACCTCTCCAGTGAGAGAAGGGTATGCACACTTGAGTTGAAAGACCGGTGGACCTATACTCACATAAAGAGAAGAGCCATTGA
The DNA here is from genome assembly GCF_031143425.1 of Pleurodeles waltl. Classification (NCBI taxonomy): domain Eukaryota; kingdom Metazoa; phylum Chordata; class Amphibia; order Caudata; family Salamandridae; genus Pleurodeles; species Pleurodeles waltl. Next base: position 17,586,851 of record NC_090450.1, on the reverse strand, counting down.
CCTGCTCTGTGACATTGTTGTCACACTGGTCTTTGAGTGCACAACCACAGAGAACGAAGAATGGCTCGAGAAGGGTAGAAAGGTTGCTGGGGCTTGAGGCAACTATCTGGAGTGTAACAGGAGCCATGCTGCTTGGAATCCAGATCAAGGTACCATTTTCTGAAAAACAGAGAAAAGCAATGATTGAGATTGAAGAATGTTGTGGTTCCTCAAATTTCAACAAGAATAGCTTTCAGAATTCTGAATTTACACCAACAAAAACAACATGCCATCTAGCAAGCTATCTGTGGGGGAAAATAGCTTTGCAAGATCACTCGTGGCATGTCCTCGTAGTACGCCCCTGGTCCCAGTGTTTATGGACCTAGGGTTCCCTCGCATCTCTGATGTAATAGCTTTAAGGCCTTTAATTTTTTGGGTTCGTATCTGGACTACCCCTCAATTAGTCACCTACAAGGAATCTTTGCAAAACTTACTGGACATGCCAAACGTATTTTTTATCCCTTGGTTTAAGCACATCTCAGAATGGTTCCATACCTTGGGACTTAGTCATTTTTGGAGCCAGCCCAATAGTTTAAGGAGGGCCCATAAGGACCATCTGAAATCTGTCTACTGGTCCCATGTTAGGGAGAAACATCTGTCTTGCACCTCACATGGTAGGCTGATGTCTCTTTATCTTGATTATAAGTGGTTTCCCCACTTTGAACCCTTCCTGGACCTAATTACCGATCAATTAAGCAAAAGTTTGTATGTTCGTTTTAGGTATGGAAGCCTCCCTTTGAAGTCCTTTTCTAGTTCATGGAGCTCCACCCTGCCATCTGATAAATGTCCTTGCTGTAATGGTTCTGTGGAAACTGTAGTGCACTTTATGTTTATTTGTCCTGCCTATGGCATGGCTCGGCGGAAATGGCTTCGTCCCGCCTGTAGGAACATGGGGATAAGAACGTGTAGAGATGCCCTTAGGTTGATGCTGAGAGATTGTTCCACTCCCCTTACTTGTGCGGTCAGCAAGTTCCTTACGTCCGCTTGGTACACACGCGCATTTTTTTGAAAAGAAAAAGGTTTATAGTGATTTGATATTAACTGATCCTTGATTTTACCTTATTTAACTTAAAATTGCTTTATTTACTGATTTTTTTTTATTTTTTTTATATATAAATTATTGATGAGGAAGTTTAAAGCAGCCAGCCAACACATGTAGGTTTTATTGTAATTCTTCTTGCAGACTCCTCATTTTATAGTCTTTTATCTTATTTTTTATTATCTATCTTTTAGTCTTGCTGTTACATATTTATTATGCAAAGATCATGATTTTTACTGTTGTAAGTTATTGCTTTGATGGTTATTTAGACCGAATAAAGCTTGTATGACAACATGCCATACACTTGCATTTAGAGCTGAAAATGCTGCCTTTTGTGGCTTACAGGAATTCACTAAAAGATCCTGCACAGGCATAAATGGTTTGACTACTGCAAATTTCTCCAACAAGAGTTTCAAGACAAGAGCAGTCGTAAACCCCATCTGAGCGGAGGAAGAGTTGCAAGCCCTTGTAATCTTAGGTCCTCAATTGGACCCACACTTCTCCCGAACTCAGGATCACCATTCAAATACTTTTTCTTCCACACCTGTGCTATAAAATGTGAAGATTGGTCACTTCTGGGAGAGTGGTGTTCATTGTACTTCCATCTGATTGGTTGAAATTTGAGTCTTCTGAAATCATGTGAATGGGTTACTAATGTGACCGTACTTAAGGCCACCCAATATCTCACCTGAAATAGATTTTGTACAATACAAAAACAGCAATTCTAACCATTGATGCCAAATTAGAAACCAGACTAGCAAACTCAAACCTAGCCTTACTATGGTACAATCGGAAAACGAAACCAGAAGGTTCCCCCTGTCACTGGCCCACTTGGTCCTCACTAGGGATATTTTTTGTAAAACACTTAGGTAATAAGAAACACCCTCTTACATTCGCCAGCCTTCAAGAATCATACATATTACACAATCTCGAATTCTAGAACTTCTTAAAATTGAAATTCTGTTTGAATAAGTTAAAAGCACAGGGCGAAGATCCTTCACTCGTTCAGAATATATTCAATCTGTACAAAACAGGACATTTATGGCCTGGTTTAGAAGGCAGACGGGTTACTCCGTCACAACAGTGGCGGCTATCCAGTCGGCTGAAATCTAAAACCCTTCATATTCTAGGTGATTTAGATTTCGGTGGATGGGATATCCGTCACCGTTGTGATGGAGTAACCTGTCCGTCGAGTTCTAAACCGTGTCCTTAGTATCTAAAATAAATAAATCTCTTAAAGCTAATACTTTTAGACTTTTACGCCATCTCCAAACCAAGTAGGAAGAAGAGTGTCCACAAAAACATCACTTTAACGGTTGGAAGAATACCTGGTCTGCACCTTCAACACCAAATCACTCCCAAACTTGCGCAATCCAAATTCATGATGCTTCACAGATCCCTTTGAACTTTCAAACGATTACATAAAAAGATTCTCAGAGATAGTCCCACCTGCTGGAATTGTAACTCTCTCCCTGGAGATACCCCCCACATGTTTTTGTCTTGAGTATGCACTTTTTATCGAATCAGTACTGCGGATAAATATATTGAAAGATTTCTCAACCAGAATTTTTGTCCCAATCATCTCAAATATAGGAAATGAGGAGGGCAAATATCACTTAAATCTGATACTGACATTAGGATGTGAAATCATCCTTACTAACTGGAAGGATTGCACTAAGGTCTCCTATTCACTATGGCTAGGATGCTTTCTTTTCTTAGGAGGTGCAGATAATATTTCACTATCAGACTCAATATGGAAAACATCAAACAAATCTATTTGGCCCCTAATGGGTCACTTGGAACTGACCATAAGCTAAGAAGATTCACAGCAATAGCATGCCCTACTGTATCATTCATACAATGACAATACCTTCTTTCTAAAATTGACCTTGTGATGTCTACAGTCTCTCAGCTGCACATTTACGGATTCCAGAATTCATGCCTTCTTGTCCCTTTTTCATTTTAGTTGGAGTATGTTTAGAAAGGAAACCACATAATTCATCTGCATCAACAAGGTTACTGCTTGCTTCAAGAAGTATATGATTATTGGCATCCTATTAGTATCCTATCTTCAGTCTGTTACATATACACCTTAGAGGTAAGTGTCTTATTTTTTTCTGCAATAACAAATAAAGACATAAAGAGCAAAAAAATACTTCCAAGTTGTCTTTAATACTGCACTGCTCTATATGTCTAATGCAGGACTCCCAGCTCGAAGAAGGGGATGAATCCAACACGTGAATCTATGAAAGATCCAATGCTGCAAAAGTAGCAATTCACAGAAATACAAAACAATTCTTTGTTAGGCTGATTATGAAAATTCAAAGCGGTTTTATGTCAATACTTCAAGGTGTCACTACTTCAAAACCACTATCTTGACAACAACAAAATCAACAATGTGTTTTTTAATATAGTTTACCTACTAACCTGACCAAACTACATCAACCCTACCTCTGTATCATGACTAGTGAGTATCTGAAATTAGATGCAATGATGAACAAGTTACTTACCTTCAGTAACACCTTATCTGGTAGAGACTCCACTTGGCTGCAGATTCCTTACCTTAGAACATTCCCCAGGAGTCAGAGTGGATCCAGAAATCTTTAAGCGAAACCCTTGTGCGCCGGTAGAGGGCATCATTCAGCTCCATGTAGCATTGTCTGTGCCGGGAGTAATGTGTGCGTTGCCTATACAGGTGCCACCCCAGTCCTCTGCCTTCGGTTATGGACAGTTTTACCGCACCAGAAGCATGGAGCCAAGCTGAGGAGGAATGAATAGTGTGCCAAAATTGAGGTCCTAAAGAATCACATAATTTAAAGAAGTCAGTCCGCAGAACAAGGCGAACCGGAGTGTCGGTAAGGAATATGCTGCTAGATAGAGTCTCTACCAGATAAAGAGTTACCGAAGTAAAGTAATTTGTTCATATGATAGAGACTTTTATCTGCAGATTCCTTTCCTTAGAATAGATACCAAAGCACTAATGTTTTAGACTAAGAAGTCCGAATTAAGGAATGCCCACCTAACTGGACCGGTCTGTCAAGGCAGGAGTGTTTGGAAATGTGTGCAGTGATCCCCACGTCACAGATGACAGATGTCAGGAATGGGACCCCTCTAGCGAACACAGTGATCACAGCTGTAGCTGGCAGATGTGCTCTTAATCCCTCGGGTGCTGTGACCTGGCCATTGTGTAACAGATCTTAAAGCAGATGATGATCCACTGAGAGATGGTTCTCTTCTGAATCGTCTTACCTTTCTTTACACCAATGAAGCCAACAAAGAGTTGATATTCCACCCAGGGGCTGGGCTCTCTCCTCTTACTTAGTAGGATGAGAGGGTGGAAAACAGGGAGGCGGAGGTGTTATTCTGCCTGACATGGAAAAGTGTGACAACCTTTGGCAAAAAAGGATGCTTAAGTCGTAAGAACCAGCTAGTCTGGGAAGAATAAAGTGTAGCAAAGATTACCTGAAAGCACCTGCAGCTCACTAACTCTCCTGGAAGAAGTTTTCAGCACAAGGAAGACAGTTTTGAGAACAAGGAACTTCAGAGCCTCTTGGCATACGGTCCATGACCCCACCCTGCTTGTTGCAAAACCACATGGCAACGGTGTTGCCCGTGTTGGGAGGAAGAAAGCCTTTCAATGCCAGTCGGATCACTCTCCGTTTCAGCAGGTTGATGTGGAGCTGAAATTCTGCCGGAGGCCAGAGGCCTCTGATCTCCACCTCTCCCAAGTTGCCACCCCAATTCAGAAGCAATGCATCTGCCACCACTGGGTGGGGAGGAGAGAGACATCTGGTGTCGACCCAATCGTGGTCCATGAGCCACCACTGCAAGCCTTTGCAGTTCCTTCTGAAATGTGGACCAGGTCAGGGAGATTTCCCTGATGCTGTGCTCACTGGGTTTTCATGTCCCACTACAGAGACTACATATGCCAATGGGCATGTTTTACCAAAAGGATGCAGGAGATTGTGCAGCAGTCTCCCTGAAATCCAGGAGCGAGGCAGAAACATATATATGATAGCCCGAATGTCCTTGACTCGTTGTTCCGGAGGATAAGCCCAAAACTGCACCGTAACCAAAACAGCTCAGATGAAAGGGAGCATCTGAGAGGGAGTCCGGTGAGACTTGGGCACGTTCGATTGTGAACCCCAGTGAAGTGGAGGTGATTTGCAGTAGTCTGGAGGTGGATGACTACTGCCTGGAGCAAGCCCGCTTTCAACAGCCAATCATCGAGGTAGGTGAAGACTAGAACCCCTGACCTCCCCAGATGAGCTACAACCACTGCCATCACTTTGGTGAACACTCAAAGGGGAACTGGTAAGGACAAAGCGGAGCAAAGCAAACTGATAATGCTCCTGGCCCACCAAGAAAGCATCTGTGGGCAGGCAGGATAGGGATAGGGATATGGAAATAGGCAACCTACAAATCCAATGCTTTCATCCAGTCTCCACGGTGGAGGGCAGATAAGACCTGAGCCAGGGTGACCATCCAGAATTCTTCATTTTTCAAGAAGTAACCGAGAGGGCCCCACCCTTTTTGGCATCAGAAAGTAGTAGGAATAGCAACTATGATTTACTTTTGATGTTGACACCCTCTTAATGTCCTCTTTGGCCAGAAGGGCCTGTACTTCCTGCTGCAAGAGTGCAAGGTGGTCCTCTGCAAGCTGATCTGGGGACAAAGGAAGTGGTCCAGGACTACAGTAAGAGCTTCAATGAAGGGTAATAAGGGTTCTGATTGAGACACCCCAGATGAAGCACCTCTGTCAGGACGTTTGTGGCTGTGTTCTGATTGAGATACACCTGGCTGAAACACCTCTGTCAATATATTGGTGGCTGTGTTAGGTCCAGGACTTCAGACGCCCTCTGGAGCACCATCCCGAAAGAACTCCCTTCCTCAGTAGCCACTGGGAGAGAAGAGAGAGGAGTTGAGTGTCTGGTGAGTTATCCAGACCACTGGATTCATCCATGTCCTCATACCATTTTCCTTTGGTCATGGACCTTGCTAAGGGCTCAGTGAAGGTATAGGACTCCTCACATCCCTTCCATTCATGTTCCTTATTAGGCCCTTTCAGGCATATAGGGCTTCATCTCCAATTCAGGATGTGTGGGCCTGACTGGCACTGGAGTCTGGAATCACGATGGGTTGGGCACCACCAATGGGAGCTGGTTAAGCTGGGAACAGCACCACTGGAAAGTTCCCCAGAGGAGGTCACAAAGCCACAGCCAAGACCACTCTAGATCCACCAATGGATCCAGTGGGTTCAACTGACGCTGTGGGCAGACCCACTGTTGGAGCAGCAGTTAAAGACTCTTCTGAACCCATTGGGCCCAATTGAGTTCTCCAGGGTTTTGGCTACCCGAAAATGAGGCTCATGGCCTCATAAAACTCTTGGAGTTTTGCGGGGGTCAGTCGGGCTCCACGGAGTTTAGAGAAGCGTGGCACCGACTCAGTTTCTGATGCCAGCTGCACAGGAACCATTAGCGAACAAGGTGAGGGTTTGTGGAATTGTTCCCTCGTATGGTCCGTGAAATCGAAGCGACACAGAGACGTCAAAGAGCACTTTGACTTCCTGGACTTCTTCTTATGGGACTTACCTGAAGAAGTCCGGGAGCGTGACTAGGACCAATGTGAGCCACTCCAGGAGCGGTTCAAGACCTCCAATGTGATCAGGACCTGGAGCAGCATGTAGTTGCTATGTGAGCGGCCAAGAACTTCATGGCCAGCTCGCGGATGGTCCTGGGGTTCATGGTTCTGCACTCTGCACATGATGCAAAGTCGTGGTCCCTCTCCAGGCACCAACGACACACCAAGTGAAGGTCTGTCATCGACCTCTACCCATTACAGGCTCCACAAGGCTTGAACTTGGTGGGTTTATTCAGGGAAATCCTTGAAAAAATAGAAAAATGCACAATAGTTGTCAACAAAATGTTGAAAGAATTCAATCAAAAAGTGACAGAGGTGAGCTTGATTCGGATCCGCGCTGATGACGTGGAAAAGAAGGAAATGAGGTCAGTGTGCTGGCTTGGCACCTACATAACCACCATGTACATCACTTCCAGCGTGGGCAACGACAATAACGCCACACAGACCCAAACAACCTCATCTACGTGCACGCAAGGGGATTGTTCAAAAATTTCTGGATCCATTCTGCCACCTGGGTAATATTATAAGGTAAGGAATCAGCGACTTTAAGCATCTATCAGATAGTTACATGGGCGAACAAAGCAATAGTAGCCACCACCCCTCTAACGGAATGAGGCCTTAAATGTCTTGTTAGTTCAACTGAATATTTTGTTCAGCTGTGTGCTAATGCTGTTTAGGCATCGGAACTGCAGTATTCAAAGATGTATTCGGAGTTTTCTGGTAACCTACTGCACTTCATCCTGTGTTGCCTTCTTGTTGCCTTGTTATTCCTTAACCATTACTGAATGTTGGGGCTGAGAAGGTTGACAAGTTGGTATATGTGGAGGTTAGAGCATGGCAAATGTAAAAATCATATGTTGTGGAATTACATACAACAAGACTGACTCTGGATATATGAATGAAATAACACTTCAGATCATGGATGTGGTAACAATTCAATCTTAACCTGACCCAGGCTTACAGTACTTTGGTCATCTTCCTCTTAGCTAAGATTGCTTCAACTTGCTCTTCTTCAGCATCTGGTATATCAACAGTTTCCTGTAATATCAAATCTGGTAATTGAAGGAACACATGCAGTGGTGAAGTAACCACTGACAACCCGACATGAAAGGTAAATCCATCAAAAGACAAAATGTAGGACGAACAACTGACAAACATGCTCCTGTCAGTTCAGAAACAGTCTGTCACTGAAGCAACTTTGCTCTTACCTGAGAGCAGGCATATACAGCTTCTTCCTCAGTGACCCCACTCCAACTCCCACATTACATAACTCTTGTGGTTTAGCTGGTTGCCTGAAAGCAAGCAACCTAGATAGCAAAGTTGCCATTCCAGATTAGGAATGTCAGGAAAACTTTACCACATCTTTGTAAGTAATCACTAGTGCCACTCAAATCTATTCCAACCAGGTAAATCGTTGAGAATTTACTAATACCAGTGGCAGAAGGAGAAAATCATTATCCAAATGGTGAAGTGTGAAACCAATAGCGAAATAGGGATGGGGGTTTCTCTGTGAAGGGAAAAATGAAAAGAAAATGGAAAACATGCAACTACACATATACCAAGTGATTCTAGTATGTACAGTTCCATCCTGCGAATAATGGTGCTTGGGTTATGCCATTTGCATGAACTTGAGAAGAGATTCATAAATGTCTTCTTAAAATTCAAAATTATGCACCCATGTGAGTCTGTAAACATGCAGACATTGACCTCAATTTTCTTTTTAGAATCTGGCCCACAATTTTTAATGCACAAAAAGGACTCAATTGAAACAGCACAGAGCACTACCTTTAAACAATGTTGGTAAAAACCCAAGACATAGCATTCTCAGCAACATCTCATATGTGGTAGACTGTGCATTATACACAAGGAATATTAATGAGAGCACACAAATAGTTGTTGGCCAATGATGAGATTAACAGAGCCCCAGGGAATATTGGATATGAAAGGCAGACATGATAATGTACCTTGTGGAACAAGGTGGGCCAAGGACATTCAAAAAGGGTCTTCCAATAGTCTGCCATCCTCCCTCCATGGCAGAGGTCTAAAAACTATGATAGGGTATATCCTAAATTTGACATGTTGAGTATCAGTTGTAACCTCACTTGTAGACTTCCGAATGATGGCTAGACCCAGGTATATTTATTTTCACGTAACCAATATTCTAGAGAGCATCTACTAGGTGCCACCACTCACACTGCAATGAAATCCACTTTTACCTGCCTGGGGTGCAGACAGGAGGACAGTGATGGTTTCTTACCAGTGAAGTTGAGGTCTGGGGATGTGTAGGGAGTAAATTTGACCCCTGCACCACTGGCTCTGTACATCACTTGTACCCGCTCTCCTTTGTAGGTCGTGACTGAAGCGGTCCCCGTTATAACCGGTGGATAAGTATCTGAAACACAGAGCATTGTTTCTCACATATCTCACATATACTTTACTACAATCTATCCATCTATATGCCAAGAACTCCATAAGTGTTGCGACTACTGCTCTGGGTACATTTTGAGAAAACATGGATATGGCATAAGCCTATTAGAAATCATCAATAATGCTTTCTGTATGGGCATTCTTTCTCATCAATAATTGTTTGTTGGAAGCACCTACAATAAGCATTATATCTTTCAGCTCTTTGGAGAGAAATTTTGAAAACAAATATGTCATCAATATGGCACATATGTGTCATTATAAATCCTTCTTTTTGCTCTTAAATGTTAATGTATTTTGTGACGAACCAAGCACAGTTTTATTGCAAGGGCCTTTGGACAACCTGGCAGATACCATTTCTGCTAAACATGTTTTCTGTAAACTTACTGAGTGTTGAATTTGCTTCTCCAAATGTAGTAGCAAGTCGTTGTGTTTCAGCACCTATTGCAGAATTTCCTGTGCTCAGGGTGTCATAGATACATTCGATATTGCCACCACAAACTGAAGACGCCGCTCCGTACCCAGAGGCATTCGCTTTCTTCAGATCCCCAAGGAACAGAGGAGTGAAAGTGCTCTTGCTCTGCACAGTGGTTGGCACAGCGAAAGAAAATAGGCTGGTTCCACTGACTTGCCCTGTGGAAGCAAGAACAGACGGACAAGGTCACACGTCTGGCCATCCAAAGACCAGTGTCAGAATGTGGACATCATTAGTTTGATTCGATCTCTGGAATTGCAGACAGTACAATAATATAAGGGCAAATTGTTGGTGTTTAACCTTAAGACCAATATCTGCAACCTAACCATAAAGGAACTAAAAAATACTAGTGGGTTCATGTTATTAAACCAGTTAAAGGGATATGGACCAGGAGCAACAACAAGGTGATGGATTGAATGCTTGAATTAATCTCAACCAAGACCATTTTCAACCTGATTAGGGCTCTTCTGTTGGGTGTAGCTGGGTTCTAATGGTCCAGTGAGCATGAGACCCGCATCTGGTTATACCCACACACTTAGGGTGGCAACTGCAACAACAACAAGGTGATGAACAGAATGCTTGAATGAAGCTTAACCACTGGCAATCACTCTGCACCACACTCCAGTCCACTGTTTTCTCCCACCGTGCCACCTCAGTTTCAACCCAGCCATATGCAAATCAGCCTTGGCCCTGCTCCGTTAGGAACAGTCCAACCTGAACTGCAAGGCCATGTCCTCCTTGAACCAGAACACAAGCAACCCAAAACCAGTTTTGACCTGTTTGGGGCTCTTCAGTCGGGTGTAGCTTGGTTTAAGTAGCACAGATATGGACCAGGAAAAGCCAATTCAAATGAAAATCTTTAGGTGTTTTACTAAAGGATGTAAGTCTCTTGCTCTCCTGGTGTTCTTCAGCAAAGTTGATCAAAGGGCTTCCTAGGTTTCTAGGTAGACATGATACAGGTTTCTGGCCAAATTAAAAAGTGCATAGATTTTCCACAGTGTCCAGCATTTAGGCAACTGTAAGATGTCTAGTCTTGTCAAAATGATAATAACTATGGACACACTTTTCTACCATATTAGAAAATGGCAACTAGAACTTTTTTCTACCTCACCACCTTGGAAAGAAGGCCAATGGAATGCCTTCCTACCACAATGCCAAAGAACAATTACAAATAGAACTACTTTCTAATGCCACACCATGGATGGACAACCAATGGAACTCCTTGCTACCACAACAAAATGGAAAGAATGATTTTGCAATCCTGTGGTTCACCTGAGGACTGCAATACAATGCATAGCTAAAGAAAATACAAAGGCCATTAAAACACAGCTCAAGGAAGAGGACAATTAGGCCTCCTTCACAATGTATTATTTTTTCGAAGAAAGTGTTCATCGTTCGTTAAGGCTGAGTTTACTAGCTGTACATACTAGTTAAGTACATCCGGATTCTAGCTGCAGATTCCTTACCTTGGAATACTCCACAGGCATCAGACTGAACCCAGACGTTTTCGAGCAGTACCTCAGTACACCAGTAGGTGACGTAGTTTGGCTCCGCGCCAGCGCCCTCCACACTGGAAGTGACATATGAGGTGCCTATAAAGGTGCCATCGCAGTGCATTGACATCAGTTTCTTTTCGCAACTTTCGATGCCAGAAGCACAGAGCCATCACGAGCACTAACAAATTGGTATGCATTTCTAAGGCTTTTAGAAGGGTGACCCTCACACCACTGCAGCTAGATAGAGTCTCTACCAGATAAGATATTACCAAAAGTAGGTAACTTGTTCATCTGAAACAGACTTCTAGCCACAGATTCTTTGTCTTGGAATAGACAACCAAGCAATACCTCTCCGGAGCTGTGTCTCTTAAACAGATTAGACCAAAAGATCCTGCAGGACCGAGCAGGCAAATTTCCATCACAATGGACCTGACTGTCCAAGTAAGTGCTTGATATACATGTGCAGAGATGCCCACGAAATTGCCTGACAGATCTCCAGGACAGGCATGCCGCAAGCTAAGGCAGTGGTTGCAGCCTTGGCTCTGGTGGAATAAGCATGCAAGCCCTCCAGGTGATGCTTTTTGGCTAATGTGTAGTAGATTTGTATTCAGAGCACTTTCCATTGTGACATAATGTATTTCTACACAGCCTTCCCCTTCTTTGCTCCAACATACCCTATGAAGAATTGATCTTCGACCCAAAACTCTTTGGTACAATCAAGGTAGAATGGCAACGCTCTTCCAGTGTCCAGGGGGTGGATTCTTTCCTCTTCTTTAGAAGGTCGATGCAGAGCAAAGAAGGAAGGCAAGGAGATATTTTGGCCTACATGAAAAGCTGTCACTACCTTTGGAAGGAAGGAGGCATGAGTTTGAAGGAACAGCTTGTCTGGGTAAAAGGTGTGACAGTGGTAAAAGGAGGGTATGCAGAGAGTGCAGTAGTTCGCTGGTTCTCTTGGACAATGTTATGGCCACTAGGGCAGCCGTCTTAATGGTTAGCAGACACGTTTGACAGTTATGCAGTTTCTCAAAGGGGCACACATTAAAAAAGGTCAAGACCAGGTTTAAATCCTAATGGAGCATGATAAATGGTCTGGGGGACACATGTGCTGGAGCCCATTGAGGAACTTGGTCACAAACAAAGAAGATTGGTCTGTCCAGAGCAGAGTCCTCCTGGGTCAAAGGCAGAACAAATAGCAAGGAAAGAGATGGGCTAATGAGAGAGGGTTGATGTTTCTGGCTGCACACCACACCCCATTCTTGTCCCAGCTGCAAGAAAATACCATCTCGGTGGAGGGATGCCTGGCTGCAAACTAACATACCAGACTTTGGAGGAAGTTTGAAAGCAGTCAACTGTGCCACTCAATTTCCACTCATGAAGTTGGAGGGTGTGCAGTTTCAGGTGCAGTGCCCTCTCCTGCTGCTGCAACAGAAGATCATCCCAAAGAGGCAGCTTAACCTGAGGATCGATGGTCATGATCAATAGCTCAGGTTACCAGACACTCCATGCCCAATCCGAAGCCACAAAACTGACTTGGACCTGGTAGTTCTTGATCTTTTTTTCTTTTTTTTAACACTCTGGGCAGGGGTTATATTGATGGGAAGGTTTACAGGAAGCCAGCACTCCACGTGCGATCTAAAGCATATCCAAACAAGAGCAGCCTTGGAAGCTCTAGCGCTTTCTCTATGGTGGTGAACAGATTGATCCAAGCTTCTCCCCACTCTTGAAAGAGACTCTGCACCACTTCTGGATGGAGACTCTGTGGAGTTTGTCCTCATAGGCTGTCAGAGAACCTGCCAGGTGTTGAACCACCAGTGAAATGCCCTGATGTTCCAGCCATGTCCACGACTCCACCCTGCCCAGTTTGTTGCAATACCACATGGCGGTGGTGTTGTCCAAGAACACCTGCACCAGCTTTTCCCTGATGAATGAAATAAGGTCTTCACTGCCAATAGGATCACCTGAAGCTCCAACAGGTTGATGTGGAGCCTGGTCTCTGCCAGAGACCAGAGTCATCTCATCTCCACCCCTCCCAGATGGCCGCCCCAGCCCAGGAGGGAAGCATCTGTCAACAGCGTCTGGGGAGGGGATAGGGGTCTGCCACCAATCACGGTTCATTAGCCGCCACTACAGATCTTTAATAGTTCCCTCCAAGATTTGGATCACGTTGTAGAAATTTCCATGTTGCTTTGCCCATTGGGACTGCAAGTCCGACTGCAGAGCATGCATATGCCAATGGGCATGTGAACTAGAAGGATGCAGAAGGCCATGAGGCCCAACAGCCTCAGTCAGTTTCAATAAAATCCAGGATAAAGGCTAAAACATCTGAATCAAGCCTAATTATCCAGGAATCTCCATGTGGGGGATAGGCACAAAACTTCACAATATCCAGAACAGCTCTTATGAAAGAAAATCTGAACAGGAGTCAGGTGTGACTTCGGCATGTTTAAAGTGAACCCCAGTAAATGTAGGTGGTCTGCCGTAATATGGAGATGCAAGATGACTGCCTGGGGCGACCCCACCTTCAACAGCCAACCGTTCAAGGTACAGGAAAACTAGAACCCCTGACCTCCCCAGATTTGTTGCAATCATCGCCATCTCATTTGTGAAAAATAGTGGGGTGCTGGTTAGGCCAAAAGGGAGCACCCCAAACTCTCAAACTACAAGTGCTCTTGGTCCACTGTGAACCGCAGGGAGCGTCTGTGGGTAGGCAGTATAGGAATGAGGGAGAATGCGTCCAGCAAGACCAATCCTACCATCCAGTCCCCAAGGTCAGCCTGGGAGTGAGAACTTGAGTTAATATGAGCATTCTGAACTTCTCCTTTTTCAGGAAGAAGCTGAGAAGGCACAGGTCTAGGATAGGATGAAGCCCCCGTAATTGTTGGGCACCTGACAGTAGAGGGGACACCAACTACACCTACTTCTGAAGCCGGCATCCTCTCTAAGGATCCTTAGGCCTAGTCTCAACACTTTTTGATTGAGCAAGGAGAGATGGTTCTCCGTCAGCAGATCATAAGAGGGTGGCATGGGTGGAGAAGGTGTTCTGAAAGGGGATGCACAATCTGTAAAAGTCACTTAACAGATGTTATTGACTACCAGTGGTGCAGGTGATGCCCTTTACCACCCTCTATTAAATGCCCATGCTTGTATTAGGATATACTAAAGAGGTTTGTAGGCTGCAGCTAACGGTTGGGTGGTGGACAGGGCTGACTTCTGGCTAGTGGCCCCACGTGGTCTGAGGGAGTTGTGACCTCAGCTGCGAAAAGGCTAGAAAGCCTGTTGCCCTTGGTGGCCAGGTGGAAATGAACATGGCTGTGAGCTCCTTCTGCAGCCACAAATGGGGCAGAAAGGGGACTGCAGTTGACAAGGGGCCATGGCTAGGCCAAAGGACCTGGCTGTAGCTCAACTATCTTTGAAGTGCTCGAGTGCTGAGTCCGTCTTCTTATCAAAAAGGAAAGAGCCATCAAAGGGAAGGTCCAAGATAGAAACTTGAACATCCCTCAGAAAGCCAGTGGTTATCAGGCAGGTGTGGTGCTGAAGGGTCACTGACGATCAAACTGTTCAGTCCAGCCAGGCAGTTGAATCCAACCCACATCTGATTGTGAACTTCGCTGCATCTCGGTCTTCTGCAATTGCCTGTGACCGTTCGGCTTGGGCCTCCTCCAAGGCCATTGGAAGGTTGCCCAACTGAATCCCAGATCGTATGAGTGCATCAGCCCAGCAGGCAAGTGGTGTTTACCAACCGCAGTGCTAGGTCGGCAGGAGAGAGCATCCTCTTACAAAAAGGAATCCATCCTCTTCGAATCCCTTTCCGGAGGAAAGGAAGGAAAAGTTTCAAGGTTGATTCAGGAAGTGAAGGCTTGGACCACTCAGTTCTTCTGTGTGGGGTGCTGTGTGAGTAACTAGGATCCCTAGGAGCAGGATAATGGCAGTGGGCAATTGTCCTGCACAGAGTTTTTCCTATGCAGGGCTTGGACCAGGCCCCGAGAAGGACATCAGTAAGGGGCTCATTAAATGGGAGCAAAGGTTCGAAAGGGCAACTCTTGGTTGAAGCACTTCTGTCAAAACATTTATCTTAACTGCCACTGAGGGCAACTCCACCGCCCTTCAACCACCATTGCAAATGAGACACACTCCTCCATAACCACAGCAGGGGAAGAGACCAAGCCAGTGTTTGGTGAAGTGTCTAACCCACTAGCATCCATCAATTTCTCATACCCATTGTCCACTATGTCATCTAGCGGATGCTGGTATCCTTAAGGGTCATCAGACCCCTCCCATAATTCCCCCTAAAGGCACTGGCTCCAACTCAGAGGGCATGGCCCTGGTCAGAGCAAGAGCTGGCGTCGGAGTTGGCAATGATGATAGGGATGGTGCCACCATGGGGTGTTAGCGTTAGCCCTGGAGTGGGCACCAAGGAAAGTCATTGTGTCATGGGAGGCGCCACCATAGATTCAGCATTGGATTCAAGAAACCCAACTGACCCTGAGGGCGAACACGCTGGCAGGAATTCATTGGGGGCCCCCTTGATACCATGGGACTCAAAGGCCCTCTGGAAGGGTTGAGTTGCCCAAGTATGAGGACTGTGGCCTCACTGAACTATTTTAGTTTGTCAGGGGTAACTCTGGCTTGGGAAAGTCAGAGAGGTGCAGAGCAGATCCTGGCAGAGACAAACAGTTCCTGCACCTTGTCCGAGGATTTAGACAGGCATGACTTCTTCTTTCAATTGGACTTACTCAGCAACTTGGATTGAGATAACAACCATCCGATGTAGCTCCACAAGTGGTCCTTGGACCTTCTACGCAACTGGGATAGTGAACGTTGCAGGGTCGTCGACTGTCAGATGGTGAGGAGATTGAGGGAACGTTCCCTCAGTGCCTTCGAATGCATGGCATGGAGGCCCTCACAGGTCTTCGAGTCATGGTTCCTCTCCAAGCACCGCAGACAAACCAGGTGTGGGTCTGTCACAGACATCTGCTTGTGGCAGGCCCCACTTGACTTGAGACCCATAGGTTTCTTAGGGAATTACTATCACACCAGAAGAAGGAATTCTCAAAAAACGTTTTTCAAAAAGACAAGAAAAAAAGCAGGCAAACATTGACTGACAGATAGACCTTTATGGACCATAGCTGACTGGCATGGAAAGAAAATAACTGACATCAGTGTGCTGGTGTAGTGACTATATAGGCACTGGGCAAGTCACTTCTCCACAAATGATACCGACGTGGAGCTGAACAATGCAATCATCTACCGGGGAGCATGGGTACTGCTTGAAAATGTCCAAATCCAGTTTTGATGCCTGGGGAATATTCTAAGGTAAGGAATTTGCGATTAATAGTCTCTATCAGATACACAAGCTAATAGTGGCGATACACATATTTCAGAATTTGTAGAGCTCACACCATAGGTCCAGCTGTGGTTGTTGGGCATATACGATCAGCAGAAGGACACACAGTTTGTGTATATGTATTTTGGGAGAATAGGTCATGCACTTTATCTTCAGAATCAGATGTGGGTTCAGGATAAATATGGGCAAGGTGCTCTCATGCAACATTATTTCATAACCTAAGTGATGCACCATAACAATCTATGTAGATTTAAGTGATAGAGAGAAGTATTCCTACATATGGCCATTTATTACTTTCAGACCACAGCCAGCATTCTTTGTAAAATTTCACAGTAAAGAGGTGTGGACTTACACGTCATTCCATAGTTGTAGATGTCCAAGTCACTGCTGTTAATCGCAATGGTGGTCCCGTTTGGCATTAAGAAATCATCTGCAGTGTTGGAGTTCCAAACTCCTATAAGAGAAAGTGAACATATTAGCACCTGGGGAATCAGCAATAAAAGACCAACAGAGTTCTATGTGTAGTTTATGCCTCACATTCACAAAGAGTACAGATACTTAAACAAATATATAATGGAACATATATATAAAAGTTAACTGATCTTCCAATACACTCTTTACTTTCCAAAATACAGACACTGCTGTGTCTCTAATGTAGTTCCCTACATTTGCTCTCCCTTTGCAACCCTCAAATTAACTGTGCATTGTATCTGTTTGCATGTATCACCTATGCAAGTTATCAGGCTGTCCAACCGCTTGTCTCCTTCTTCAGAAGGGCTCTGAACTAGTCTGACTGAAGCAGCAGTCAGGATGATTTGCATGTTGCTGGTTGCCTTGTGGAAGGGTATTGATAAGTAACAGGTGATTATATGCAGTGTGCCTAGAGTAATCACCAGCAGTTCAAACTAAGGGCCTGATTTAGAGTTTGGCGGACAGTTTATTCCATCACGATGGTGGAGGCCATCCCAAGAGACATTGGGAGACCAAATGTAGAGTTGTCTGCTGGCCTTCCTGACACCTCTCTACATTGACAGGACCACAGCCAAGGCAGATACTGCCAGTTCAGGGAATATTTGTTTGATGGTACAATCAACCATTGTGTCTAGCCTTCAAATGTTTCAAAAGTTATTTTTTGTTTTTTAAAGGCCAATTCCAATAGCTGGAGTTGAAAACCAAAACATTAAGGGCCCCACACTCTGAGTGTTTTCCAAGGATGTGATGGTCATTAATGTATTTTTCCTGTCCTTTATCTCTTGATTTTTCCTGTCAATGACAGAAAAAAATAAAATAAAAACTTTACAATTCCCACTCTCAATAGGGCAGACAATGTAAATTCTACTCTGTCAGGCCATTGTCAGAAGTATTCTGTTGACAGAGCCAGCGGGTGCTTTGTTGACAGCACCCTTACAGTTGGTCTTAGTCTAAATGGGGTGGTCGGTATAAGGGTTTGTTGGACAGGGCACTATGTCATGTTTGAGACAAAGGACCCTGTCCGCCAAACTCTGAATCAGGCCTTGATTAAAGCATTTCAACCCAATTTATTGTTGCAGTTCAAGTCTAATACGTCATCCATAATAATAGTTGTTTTTCAGCCATGCCAGGAGGCAGTTTATGGTATTTACGTACGTTTTGCAGATGAAAACCTGCCGCCCTGCTACTCTGACTGTATATCAAATTCTAAAGTTTACCCCCTCTGTTCTATCCCTTTAAGAAACCTCAAGCCTAGGATACAGAGATGCGATCTTCTACAATTAGAACCATCTTTATGTTAGTACAATGTCAGCAAGAGTCCATTTCAGTCCTTACCCAGCAGACCGCTGGTCCTGTTGATGTATTGGGTGGGAAGGCTCGAGACTGCACTCAGGATTCCAAGAGACTGCGAAACGGATACAACCAACAGTCCGTCGAATGTTGCTGTGATTGAGTTGCTCCCTTTGACCAAGAAGATCCCTGTATCATTGTAAATGTTGGCTTCCATGTCTGAAGAGTAAAAGAATAAAATGTAGTTTTATAACCAAAAATTGACCTTTGTCCCTGTATTACACTGTAATTAGTAGATTAACTACAACTGAGATGTATCCTTCACAAAATATTCAAGGTGACCTTTGATAGTACAAATGCTCACAAGATAAGAAGTTACACAGAAAAGCACAGTAGTGTCACACTGTTGCTGGCAAGGTAGTGCACTAGCTTTCCCAAATTAAAGTGGCAACAAGACCTGAGACTGGAAGAGGCATATGAGAATAGCATTGTAAATGTTCTAACCAAGCTGTGTTAAGAATCTTGTGCTGTATTTTGGGATAAATGTGTGGAAAAGGGCATCGGAATATTAATGCAATGTCACAAAACCACACTGAATGTCCATTGACTTGAGCTTATAAATGGATATTCTGGGTTATTTTGATTTCAGAACACAAGGTTCTGAGCCAATTTGATGATGCTAGGAACGTATGGAAATGGCGTCAGCAAATATAGGGCTAGAAGTACAAACACCAGTCGCAAAATACTGGTTGCAAATTGCAACTAGAATTTTTGTGAACACAGTGGAATTTTGCGAAACCGGCCTTTGTACTAATAAGTTGGTTGACAAAATAGTGATACATAGCAGGTCCAAAACCAACCAAACTCATCAATATTCATGTGCTAGGTCGTAAATCGTGACTCGCTACAATTGGCGGTGGTCACAGGGATGGTGGCCTGTTGTGTTCAGCAGAAGTTCATGCCAGTAAAGGCATTTCAATTATATTTCTATTTGTTAATGCAGACTGTTTTCCATAAAGGAAATGGGGATGCACTTAA
This sequence comes from Pleurodeles waltl, assembly GCF_031143425.1. NCBI lineage: Eukaryota > Metazoa > Chordata > Amphibia > Caudata > Salamandridae > Pleurodeles > Pleurodeles waltl. The sequence continues at coordinate 17,567,595 of NC_090450.1, read as the reverse complement.
ACTTTTAAGAAGTTTACAACTTTTTTTTAGAGTGTAGCTGGTGGTCCCCTGGACTGTACCTAAACCTTAGCAAACTTTTCTTTTGTCCCCATTCACAAAGTAGAAGTGGTCCTTAACACACGCTTTACCTTTAGTGACCGGCTTATCAAACCCTGAAGGGAGGGGTCAAATTTATTTTTCACGATTCTGGTCACAAAACACTATACATACCACAACAAAGTTCTGTTTGTAACAGATGCCCTAAACAACAGCCTTCCAAATAGCAATTAATTATCCACTTTTAAATCTATTTTATGATTCAGTTACGCATTACCAAGTCGTATGATGGGTTTAAGTAAATTTCAAAAACAATATCTGCATCGCAAAAGCCAACATGTACCGTTTGCAACCACAAAAAGCTATGCCCATCTGGCCCTTAGTCTACTAAAAATGACTATATAGAAGCTTCAGCCACCATTAATGCTGAAAGGACACAGGTTAAATAATTGCCATGTAAAAGGGCCTTTGCTGGTGAGAATAACTCCATTAAGGATACCACTTCCTCCTGGCACAGCCCTTAAAGTTTCCACCATTTAGATCAGATCCTTGAGAGGAGTGTAGTACCTTTGGGACCCAATGTTTTATGAGAGATGTTACTAGACCCCCAATTCACGGATTTTCCAATCATGGTGCTTTGGGGTAATAGGACAATTTTAGTGCGTGTAGCCTACGGATAAGACTGGCCAAGGGTTCACCGCGGGTTTATGTCTGGGTCACCATTCAAAAGTTGTTTTAATTCTGAAAAATGATAAAAAGTTGAACAGGCAGGGGAATTGCCTCTTCTTTTGATCACATAAACTATGTAACTTTGCCTTGCTACAAGGGATCTTCACCAAGCAACTAGCAGTAGGTAGGTCTCACTCTTAGAGGAACCAACATTTCTGGCACACCTGTGGTGAAAATGTAAAGGCAATTCCTAAAGAAAGCTGTAAAAAACATTTGACATGAGAAAGTTCTTGAAATGTAAACAGTATGGCTCAGTTTTGGCATCTTTCCCAACACAAGGTTATTTAACTCTACTCATCTCAAAAATGATCAAGGAAGATTTTTACTGTACCTTCAGAATATAAAAAGTTCACAATTTTCTTGTTCAATGCAACTTGGAGTGTGTCATTTTGAAGGAACCACTCCACCTGTAAGGCAATAGATCATGTAAAAAAATTGTTTCCCCACAAATATGTTACTCCTGAGACAACATGACCACTTGGCTATGTACTGCATCTATTGCACCAACATTTTATACTAACTGCATAATTTCCTGAACCCAGCCTACACTGTTCTTTAGGGTGAGGGACCATGTTTGTGGGAATACTCACCAATGTACTTTTTGTTAAGCTTCTGAATGCTGCTTCATAATAAGAGTCTACACAATCAACACACATCTTCTTGGACAGCAAAGAGTGTCTCCACTCCAACATATTCTCAATGTGACTCACTAATGAATAAAGCTCTGACAGTTTAATTCTTTGCCTTATGCAACACCGTGAAAGCAGAGATATTTTTTTTAGCATGCCAGATCTCCATTGAGGTGGAATCTTCGCTTTAAAGACCACCCTTCATCAGCTGGACTATCAAAACACTTTTCAAAGTAAACGCTGACTTTCTCCTACCTCATGGCAAACATTATAGCAATTTAAACCTCTACTCCCTGCCACTTTGAAATGCCTAACGCTGAAGTGTACAGTGGTAGATGTCCATTTCACACCTAGGCATAGGGTTTCCATATATAATTTCATTGCCAACATTTTGCAGAATCTGGTTTTCACTGAAACTCGAATAATTGAGCACTCAAACCTGCTCCGTAGTGCTCTATCATCACCAAAGTATTGAATTTTTACTTTTTCAGGTGCACAAGCATGGGAGGTGGATCTGCCTTATATTTCAAAGTTTCATCCCGTTTCCTTACACTGTGCTAGATATCATTCCTTTGTTATGATGATGTAGTGATAATGATTCTGCTGTTGGTATTCAACACGAACCTGTATTTTCTTGCTCCCAGAGCTGTACTGAGAAGCAAAGGCGTTAAAGTTGGTAGCCAAAGCCGTGCCAGTTTGCGTGGTACGCCCTTGTAACATGAAAGACGAGTCAGTATCCGTTGCGTTCAAGAGAGTAAAGTCCCCTAGGCCGTTGAAGGTGTACCCATGTGCATCCAGAGTGGTAATGTGGGGGTCTCCAAACATCCAGGCTGGAATAGAAAGATTTAATGAGTTATCGTGGTGTAAATTTGTGGTCCACGAGCACCATCACTGATGTGTAGAAAGAAGGCCAGAGGATTTTCTGTAAACAGGTGCATTACTCATGACTAAACTTTAATAAAATGTTTAAAATTTTCTGATGTAGGGACGAATTGTTGATGTCATTCAAGTGTAGATACATCAAAGAAGACATTGCAAAACCTAGAAGAGAAACCTTTGCATAATGTCTTCCAAAATTAGTCGAAAATCCAAGAATAACTGATTTTGAAGGGGCCCATTTTGGCATCTTTTAGACTCACCAGGGAATAATGGCACATAGCCGGTGCATCCAATCCTTGGCCGCTTCTCCATGTACCTGTTGCAGAAGCTTGGGTTTCCCAGTTTGTTGCAGCACCAGTCAAAAGGCTGAAGCTCTGCATCTGTAGATAAAGTTTGTTTTTCAAAAACACATTTTTACTGAAAAAGTTAAACACCTTTTGTGTGGTCATGAAGTACGAAATGTCAAAGAGAAGCATTGATAATTGTTATTTAAATCAGGCTACTGACTGGTTCAGTCTGCATTACTGTAATTTTGGATATGCGAATTGCAGGAGAAGGAAGAGGGTAGTTATGCTTGGGCATCCTAACAGCCTCAGACAGGAACAACATGATCATACAAAGCCATCATTCAAACCAACAAGTCTCATCTGCATCCTACAAAGGGAAGGATAACTGACAATTCCTGGAGAATGATTTGACAGGATTGAACGTAATCAGGCCACCTTTCAAGGTCTCCCACATAGAGTGGAGTTTATCTCTGGAGGACGAAGTAGTAAATGTTTGAATTCAAACCAGTGCAAGAGAAAGGAACAGACTCATCTGCCACTTACACTAACCATTTTTAAGCCTATCAAAATCTGTTAGGACTTCCTGACAAGTGAATTCTCTTGTAAACCCAGTACTGGGTTAGGCACCACCTCTGCTAAGCAACAGCGTACAAGAAGTAGCGTTTTTGAAAACCGGATTACTCAATGGGCAAGATAATGTTTACCCACCATGCACTCCCACTTTGTGCTTGTGATGCAAGTTGCAAAACTATACGAGCTGGTCTGTTCATGGAACACATCTATGATCTTGCATGTCCTTAAGCACACAGGATACAGAACCTAAGTGTAAACTGGAATTTAAGGATGCACCTATCTCTAAAGAATAAGATATAGGGCCTGCTTTACATCCTGGCATGGGGAGTTAATCGGATCTAGGGGATATAATGGGATCGTAATACGGCAGACAGGATAGCCGTCACAATCGTGATGGAGTAAGCCCCTCTGCCAGCATCTAAATGAGGCCCATACTCTGAAAACGCAGAGGCTCCCAGGACATTATGTGAAGTACTCAGTCAAAGAAATGCAATACATTTGCTACATTTCTCAATTTCAGTAATTTCTGGCATGTTTGTATTAGAACAAGAGTCTGTGAATGTTGGTGGTGAATACAACTGTTTCAGTAGTGAACACCCTACAGATGCGTAACAGCCTTTTTATAGAACAGATATTAACCCCAAAAATACAGCATGTTTACCATCAGCAGATGAATAACGGGAGAACATCCAAACTTGTTCCTGATACCCAGCTGTCAGTAGACCTCTTTGTGTGTATGAACAGCGCACACCGGATCCGTAGTGGTTGGGCAACGTGCTACGAAGCATCTCTACGGTGGTGGATAGACCTGGAAAAATGATTGTTTTAATGATGCACATAACATGGAAGCCAAGTTTGATTTAGCAGTTGGGTTTGTGCAGCGCAATGCCCACCCCCCTGAATGATTGCCATTCTGTGATGTGCTGAGTGAAGTGAAGTGATGGAGGTGGACTACCGTGATGATGTGCATGTGTATCCTGCAATACTCTGTCATCGAAGTCAAATACAGAATATTCCCATGCATTTTCTGGGTTCCTGCAACACTATCTTCAAACCTTGAGAAAAATCATTTTTAGTACGAGGAATTAACTCAGTTCTCAACTTGCAGAGTTACCTCCAAAAGAAATGACAGGACTGCTTTTTTTCACTGATATTGTATGTCTTAAAAATTATTTAAACAATGTAAAAAGACCCCATTGCAGCACCTGACTACAAGGCAATTTAAACAGAAACAGTTCTTTGGGGTACCTGCAGAGAAAGAATATGAAGCAAAAAAGAAACCTGTCAAGCAGTGGCAGCTGCCACTCAGTGGGTGTGGCGGGGCAGGACAGGGAGTGGGAATATATTTTTTAAAATAAGTAAAAAAGCTTACCTTCGGGGAGCCGCGTTAGTCTCCCCTCTGTCCTGGCTCACACAGGCCTCCATCCAATCACAACACTGCTGTCACCAGCATGACAGCAGCATCGTGATTTGTCTGAGCGGCCTGCTTTGCTGCTCAGACTGGGAGTGGGACCACCAGCATATACAGTCGGATAGTGAACATGTGCACTTTGTGCAGCAAAAGCCCTCCTCCGGCCCCCTCCCTCCAGCCCAGTCCCACCCCAGTCCCACCCCTTACTCCCTGGAAAAATACAATTATAATAACATTGTGTTACTATCATTTTATTTTTCTTTCCCCCACAATCCAGTGGGGCGATGCTCGTCCATTTTAGTGGAGGAGCCGACCCTGCTGTCAAGTCAAGAGTTCACCGAATGTGAGATAAAATACACCATTATTTCAAGTAGCCAAAAGCTTCCCTTCCTAGCATGCACTGTACTCGAAGTTTCCCCTCACAGCCTCTGTTCTTTTTGAATAGCGGTCCAATGTGTCGAAAAAGGAAACGTATATAGCAACAGTATTGACAACCGGGGAGGAGGGAGGGTTGTTTATGACTTAAGTGAGGATACCTATGATGCAGAACAAGGACTACAAGTAGGTAACATTTCTTCTGCATCTTAGGATCCTCACTGATATTCATAAACACAGAATAGAACAGCAAGCATATCCCTAGCTCACAGTTGTCAATACAATGTGATATACTGTAAAAGCTAACATTGATCTGGGATGTATTAACAGGTATGAGGCAATAATGAATTGTTCTAATTAAATAGATTTCTCGGAGCTGCCTGGTCTGGTAAGGAATCTTCTCTTGCGGCTTCATCTAAACAGTAGTGTGAAGTAAAAGTGTGAACCGATTTCTATGTGGCTTCTTTACAAGTCTCTGCAACTAGAAAATGTCTAATCCAGGGGACAGAAGGAGCCTTACTATGTATAGAATGGGCTGCAGTTCTCTTGGATGAGTTTTGTTAGCTAACAGGATATGCAAGAAACAATCCATCTGGCTATGTTTTGTTTTGATGAAGCCATGCCAGTTCTCAGGGGTTTATAATTTGTGAACAACTGTTGTGTTTTTAAGATTTCGTGAGTTATATGCAAATAAAGGGTGCAGAGTTATTCTGCAGGAAAAGAGGGATTATTGAAAAAAGTTGGGAGTGAATCTGTTTGATTAATGTGAAAACCTGAGACAATTTTTGGTAAAAAAAGAATGGTGTTTTCTCAAAACTACTCTATTCTTATGAAAAAAAAGTAATCGGTTCTATAGAAGAAAGAGCTTGCAATTCGCTAACTCTTCATGCAGACGTGATAGCTACAAGAAAAGTTATCTTCCAAGTTAGATATTGCATTGAGGCCTGGTGTATGGGCTCAAAAGGAGAAGCTATTAATCTAGAGAACACTAAATTTAGTTCCTAGGAAGAAGCAGGCTGTCGGACAGGAGGAAAAGTTTTTTTCAATCCTTCTAGGAAATCTTTAACCACTGGTGAAAAGAAGAAAGATCTGATTCAGGCTCTTCCCATACACTGGTATGGCCGCTAAATGCACTTTTATAGAGTTGAATTGCAGTTTAGAGTGTGCCAGATTAAGCAAATAAGGGAAGATGACATCTTCTCGCCATTTAATTTGATCATTATTGTTCTGAAGCACCAGATAACAAATCTTTTCCATTTAAAAGCATGGGATGTTCTTGTGCTTGGTCAATTAGCCTCCTTAAGAATAGTCATACAGTCTGGCGGAAGATTTAGGTGCCCATATTGTATGATTTCAGGAGCAATGCTCCCAAATTCAATGATTGCACATTGGGAGGGTAAATATTCCCTTGCACGCTTTACAGAAGATTGTGTTGGCACCAAAACCTTTTGTTGGGCACTATGGAGAGGTGAAGTAGTTCTGGATACCACGACTACCTGGACCATTCTGGTGCTACTAGAATCATTAGGGCATCTGATGCTTTGAGACTTAGAACTATTGTTGGAATTACACAAATTGGAGAAGTGGCATTATGAAAACTTTTCGACCAGTTAATCAAAACGGCATTTCCCAAAGAGTTCAGTTTCCATATTCTCGATATGAAGTTTGGGCATTTCGTGGTTTCTCTTGTGGAAAATAGATCTATGTCAGGGAAATCCCAGTCATAGAAACTGTCCAACAAAACTCTATGGTCTAGTTCCTATTTGTGGTTTTCGATAACATACCTGCTTAACAGTTCTGCTTGGCCGTTTTGAACACCTGGTAAGTGAATTGCTTCGATCAAAAGCTTTCTTGCCAGTAACCAATGCGATATTGACTGGGCTTGTTTGGATAGGTTCCTTGATCTGGTCCCCCTTACTTGTTTAGATAGTGCCTTGTTGTGGTACTGTCGGTCTGGATTAAAATTCTGTTGGTCAGTAAAGATGGTGCAAAAGCTTTTAGAGCAAGTTCGACACTTTGATTTCCAGAATGTCGTACAGTTGTTCCCTCAGTGAAAATTGTCCTTGTATCATGAGATCTTGTAAATGCGCTCCCCACTCTGTTAGAGATGCATCTGTGACAACTGCTTGTTTTGGAAGATCGTGATAGAAAGCTATACCTTTTAATAAATTGTCTCTTTTACAACCACATCAGCAATTGAGCTGCGTGTGTTGTAAGGGAAAGCTTGTTTTCAATTGTCCTTCTATTGAGGCCATTGGACCTCTAGGCACTGATGTAGACCCTAGACTCTAGAAGGGATAAGACCTGTTAGGCTGTAGGATGAAGCATTTGAAGTAATAGACATTTCAGGAAAATGGTAGGTACTCTCTCCTCCGAGGGATATACTTCTCCTTTGGTTGTGTTTAAGGTGGCTCCTAGATAATCTAGAAGTTGGCGAGGCGAAGAGATTGACTCCTCATGGTTGATTTGTTAACCTAGTATTGTCAAGAGGTTGGTTGTCATATTGAAATCCACATGTGCGTAACAACAAGAGTGAGTCTTTAGCAGCCAATCGTCTAGTGCAATTGTAGACCGAGTCTCTGGAGGTGAGCTGGTACAGACTTGAGGCCGAATGGGAGAACATTTTACTGGGAATGAGATTGCGCTTCTATGAATCTTACGAATTTCCTGTGCTTCATTGCGATCGGTATTTGAAAATATGCTTCTTAGAGATCCACAGAACACATCCTGTCCCCTTTCACCAATTGAGAATAGATTTGATGTAGGGCTAATATTTTGAACTTTTGCCTTTTTACAAATTTGTTTGTGTGCCACAGGTCAAGTATAGACCTGAACTCCAATTGTTTGTCTCACTTTGGCACCTAAAAATATCTGAAATAGATACCATTTCCTCTTTGCGAAAAAGGAACAGGTTCTAGTGCACGTTTTTGAGGTAAGGATTGAACCTCCTTTTTTAAATAGCGGTAATTGATGTTTTGGTGGTGATTCTGAGGTACTGCAGGAGGGGGGATGTTTGAACAGGATGAAGTATTCGTTTTGAATAATTTGTAGTAGCCATATGTTTGTGGTTATTAGTTTCTACTCTGATAAATGATGAGACACTCCTCCACCCAGAGTAGGATACAGAAGAGAGGGAGTGCAATCCTCACAGTTTTGAGGCCGGTCTCGTCTTGGAGGAGAATTGCCAGTGGGTTTGATGTTGCTGTTGTTGTCCTCAGTCTCTGCTATTCCTCGACTGGAATTGTTGCTGTTGATATTGTTGCTGGTGACCTGGCGATTGTGATCAGTAAGGCTATTGAGGCGATAGAGCCCTCTGTCTTGATTGAACCAAATATTCCCTATGATAGTAATGGGGAAAGTAAAATCTCTTCCTTTCCTGCAAGCACACTGCTTTTAGGGTATCTAATACCTTTTTCATTCTTTCCATTTCCTCATCAGTGTGAGGACTAAAACGAACAGCTCAGGTGAACAGAAGATTCATAATATTTGATTGGGCATTAGGTTTAAGTGCGGTCAGCCTGCATCAAGATAGATTATGGAGAGGTATTCCGTTACAGAACTGAGTATCTGCCAAATCTGCCTCATCTATAGCTGTACTGAAGGATTGATTGGAAACTGTTTGGCCTTCCTGAACAACTTCCATAAAATCCTGTCTTTTGGTAGATCATTTGTAAAGGCAGCCAACAACTCCCATAAGGCCCAGCCATAGCTGGCTAATAGACCAGGAGCTTTTGAAAGAGAATGCTGCAGAGTTACTAATTCTTCTCACCACTGCATCCAATCTTTTGCTTTCCTTTTCAGGAGGAACTGAAGTTTTTGGAGCCTAAAGATGTTTCTTCCTAACTGCAGAAACAATAACAGAATCAGGCTTAGTGTCCTGTCTTAGATCTACAGGGTCTTGTTCTGCTACTTTGTATTTCTTATAGAGCGGAGGAGTTGCTGCTTTATTGGTAAATGGAAGCGCCACTTACCTCAGAACCAAGGGTATGGTAAGTCTCAGCGAAACCATTAGTTGTAAAATTTCCATATGAGTTGACTGAAATCGAAAATTTTGTTTGTTAGTACCTTTAACCAAAGCATCCTAAAAGGTCAAAATGCCATCTATCAGAGCCGTTCTTGAGGGTGATGCTGCCAGAGAAGTGGGAATGTAGGTAGAGTAAGAATCAGAGAAAAAACTTCTAGATGATGACAGAGTGGGAGGGTGTTCTTCTTTTATGTCTCCTTGGTGTTAAATGCCTTGGAGTAGTAAATTGCGGATGGTCTGCAGTATGAGGAGACACGGTTAGAGTAAGTCTTGGCTCTGGTGCTACAAGACGAGTTATTGTACTGACAGGTGAGAAGACAGATCTTGCAGGTAAGTTAAGCAGAGGAAGGTGTCTCTGTACAGAGTCATCTTGAGGACTTACCAAAGTAGGTCTAGTTCCTCTATCATTTTCTGACTGCAGCGAATCAGAAATTGAAAATTCAGACCTATCTGATTGTCTCGATGTCGATCCTAATAATGTTGTGTGTCTCGAATGCAATCTTGATGTCGAGATCCTTGACCCAGATCTTCTTGACATCAAACGGTGGTGCGGCAACGTCTCGTGCTCTGCTATCAACAATGTCAATGCTGTCGGTTGTGGTGCCGGAGCTTCTGTCGATATCAAAGGTAAAGGTAATGGTACTTGCGATATCAGCGGCGATGATGCTGGCAGCGCTTCTCGACGGCGGACAAGTTGGTGTCTATGGTTAGCTGGACGTCAACCAGTGTCTAAAATGGTGAGAATGACCTGAATGATAGTGTGTTTTCTCTCACCTTCTCTACCTCTATGGAAGTCTCTAAAGTGAGATGTTTTTGTCATAGAAGAAGGATCCCCTTCTCTGTCCTTTTTCCTTTGTTTGTTCTTTTCTTCCTCCTAGTGGTTTCTCCAGTTTTCCTCTCAAAGAAGTTCCCTCTTGATCTTTCCAGTCTCTTTTAGATATTTTTTTTTTTTTACAAAATTCACAGTTCTTACTTGTCAGAGACTGGTGAAAAACACAAACTGAGTGTGAATCTAAAGAGGCCTTTTTTTCATCCACGTGTGGGGCACTTCACAAAGAGTGAAGGTGTTCTGAAGAAAAAATATTACCACACTTGGTGAAAAATGGTGAAAATGTAAGATAACCTCAAATATGTTGAGTGAAGCAAGGAAATGTAATTTAAGACTGAAAAGTTATAGAATAAACTGGGTAAAGATATCTAGAGAATGTTCCTGAGATCCTCACAGCATGAGCCAGAAAAATAGAACTGAGGCTGTGGGACAAGCTGCCAGTACAGTGCTTGATGGGAAGGGTACCTTCTGGCTCCTTAAATTAAAAGTGTATTTTTTCCTTCCAGTTACTGAACTCTTGACTTGACAGGCTTCTTTTTTGCTTCATTTTCTGCCTCTGCAGGCACTCTAAATAAATGTTCCTATTTAAATTCATGGTTGCCTTGTAGACCTGTGATGCAATGTGGTCTTTATACATTGCTTAAATAACTTTCAAGACATAAAATATCAGTGAAAAAAGCAGGCCTGTCATTCCTTAATGACAGTTAAGGCCCTTAAACGTTAAATAACTTTTAAGACATTGTTTAAATAGCTTTCAAGGCATAATATATCAGTCAAAACAGCAGGCTAGTCATTCCCTTTAGAGTTAACTCCACAAGTTGAGAACTGAGGTATTTCCTCCTACTAAAAACATTTTTTCTCAGGATTTGAGGATACAGTGATCCCGAATCCCAGCAGATGCACAGAAATCTTCTATGTTTATGATTATCAGTGAGGATCCAATAATGCAGAAATGGGGAATACTTATGACTAAAGCGGAAGGGTAAAGGGAAAAGGGTGGAGGGGTTTTACCCACAACGGCTGTAAATATAATTCAGCTCAGTGCTGGAGTAAACCCAGCACCACACATGGCCAACAACTAATAATGCAGCATCTTTCCATAGAAAATGATGGAGGTAGGGACTTAAAATAAAACCTCATAGGACTTACTGTTTAAGTACATTAAATTATTTTAACTATTTAAAAATATAAATACATTTTACATAATGTTAAACATTGTCCGTAAATAAAACATTTCATTGTAAACTACGTTATTAACTTTTTTAAATGTAATAATTAATTTTACATTAATAATTATTCAATATAATGAAATTATTTAATTAAATTACTTCAAGACATTTTTAATACACATTAAAATATATAATTATTTAACTCTAGGTGGGAAACATATTTTAATATGTTCAGAATAATTAAGATACTAATGCTGTAAAATTTCTGATATTGCTCTGAATATAAAATTAATTAACATTTATATTTACCATAAAAAATATATATTTTTTTTCAAAAGTTTAATTGACTTTTGAATTCTTTACTATACTTTGCCATAGGGTGATCTCCACCACGATTGCGGAGATCTCTGGCAAGTGTGACAAAACCATTACTTTTCATTCGAGCAGCATGACAGCTCTGAACACACTTTTGCATTGTGTACTTGAACAGACCAAAGTGGAATTTAGCAGCAGTGTGTGCTAAAAAGTGTTGTGTTTCTGTAGGCTTTTTCTGGAGTATTTCCCCTTTCTCCTTACTGTATATGGTGTGGTGCATGTGCCTACTCCTCTCTTCTCTACATCTATGTGCTCACTTACAGTGTTACATTTGCACAATGCAGGAGTTTACATATGAACAGCATGCTCTTGTATAGCACTCATGTACCAACAGAGGTCGCAACGCGTGTTCAGGCATGATAGAGCACAGGACCATTACGGTGCAGGTGATACCTAACTGCTCCTTACCTGCTCTGGTCCTTCGGAAGCGCAAATCTAACCTTCCTTGCTGAAGCGAACAAGGACACGCCAAGAGGTTACTATTCCAAGAAGTGGGAGCTTTCTGGGTGTTGTACCATTCTAGACACTTTAGCCTGTAGTTCACTGATGCACTATTACTGTCAAGTTTGTAAATCCACAGACCACGCAAATCTGCCAAAGAAAATTTGTAAAAAAATAGAGGCATCACCTTAAGAAATACTCGAAATGCAAGAGCATCTTCATTAGGCTTTCAGCAAACTCCAAACATCTAAAAATGGTTCAATAACTAAGAGCAAGATGCTTGAAAATGCAATTTTGCCTTTCTTAAATAGCAACTTCATAGAAATCGCCATTTACGAAATGCTATGTACAAAGATACCAATTTCCTAATAGCGATTCCTACAATGTAGAATAGGAAATGCAAATAGGAAATCCCTATTTGCATTTTCTATTCTGGGAATCACAATTACATAGTAGAAATCACAATTTGTAATTCCTTAAAGGGCTTTGTACATTAGAAAGCCCACTTTGAATTTCTTAACGGCCCAAAATACCGATTCTGATGGTTAAGAAATGCAAACAGGCTTCGTACATCTGGCCCTAAGTCCTAACAATATAATTTGCAACAGGTGTTTTCTGGTGCACAAAAAAACAGGAAACAGTTAGTTCTTGTGACCGTTATGCATGTTATTTTGCATTTTTATTAGCTTGCACTAGTACTTACAAATAGCTTGGGGCAAGTTTAGACAAAAACCCCTTCCTGGGGTTAGGAAGCTTTCTGGTGGATTCTCTATCTAACTGCGGATTCCTCACCTGCAGAACAACCCAAGGCGTCAGACTGTCTCCAGAAACTTCAAACTTTTAAAGTCACTAGTAGAGGGCGCTGGACTTAGTTGCAGCTGGAAGTGATGTCAGATGACTTCACCAAGCCCATATAGCGCCCACTCTGGTGTACATCAATTTGGGAGGTGGGTGGGTCGGTGAGTAATCTGCAGGTAGATATAGTATCCACCGGAAATATCTATTACTGCAGGTAAGTCACTTTTTCTTCTGATGGACACTTCTAGCTACAGGTACAGACCTTACCTGTTAAAAAAAGATTCCACAGCAATACCTCACTTAGGAGGAGGGTTGATGGATGATTATACTAGGAAGTCCTGTAGAACAAACCTGGTGAAGTGACCATCCTGTCTCACTTCGGAATCAAGACAGTAATGTTTGACAGACCCCGGTAGCCGCTTTGCAAATATCCACAATCAGAGCCCCCGGAGCAAGAGCAGAAATGGTAGATTTGGCTCTGATGAAATGAGAACGGGTCCATTCAGGCAATTCTTTCTTGGGGAAGGAGTAGCAAATTTTAAGGCAGAGAATTATCCGTGGTGATAGCATCTTCTCCTGAACCACTTTCCCTGTTTTGGCATCACAGCAGCCATTGAGGAATTAATCATCCAATCTGTGTTCTTCGAAGTATTTAAGGTAGTAATTGACCTGTCTCTTAGGATCTAATGATGCAACTGCTCCTCCTCTTTTGTGGGATGAGGAGAAAGTCAAAAGTGGGAAGGGTGATGGACTGGGCAAGCAAGCTGGGGTGACCCTTGAGCAGGAAAGCAACACTGGTTCCAAAAACACCAACTTGTCAAAGAAACATTTTGTGATAGGAGGGTGCCAGAAAGGGCTTGTAGCTCACTGGCCCTCCTAGCAGACATTATTGCAACCAAAAATACAGTTTTCGTATATTCGAATGATACAACGGCTCAAACAGAGTCTCCGTCAAAAAGGTAAGGACCAAATCCAAGGCCAATTGAGGGACCACAAAGGGAGAGCGAGGAAAAAGATTAGTCAAGCCATCGAGGAAACACATAAGTACTGAAGTCTTAAACAGGGACGGCTGATTCAGCAGACAGTGCAAGGCAGACACTGCAGCTAAATAACCCTTTACAGTGCCAACAGCACTTCCCCTCTAAGCCAAGGAAAGCACAAACTGCAGTACATGGGATAACTTTGCCTGCAAGGGATTCCCTCTATTGTCCACTCAGAATGCAATAGAGTTGCTTCATCTGCCAGAACAGACTGTCTTAGTGGAGGGGCGACGTGCAAATAAAATTATGTTTACCACCTACAGTGGAAGCTCAAAGGAGCTCAGTTGTCCCTGCTCAGTCTCCAAGCATGTAGGTGGAGCTCCTGGTAAGTGGGGAGCAGAACCATTCCCCTCAACTAGGACAGAAGATCTGGCATGAATGGCAGGTGGAGTGGGGGACAAGTGAAGAAACGCAACAGGTCTGTATACCACACCCTTCTCCTGTAATCTGTGGTGATGAGAATGACTTGGGCCCAGTCTTGGAGTATCTTCCTCAGAATCCAAGGAATTAAGGGTATGGGTGGAAATGCACAGTGAAACTGAATGTTTCACCTCACCTGAAACGTTCCCCCAAAGGCTCCGCTCAACGGATACTGGAGGGCACAGATCAGCAACAATTGGCCATTTTCCAAGGAAATTATCAAGGTCACGTGAGGACAGCTCCACTGTGCGATGATGCTCTGGACTATCGTGGTAGAAGACGCCACTGGTAATCAGCTAGGTGACGCCTGCTCAGACTATCGCCTCTGACATTTAGAGACACTGCTAGATGATTAGCAGTGAGCCATATCCCTTTGCGGTGTGCCCAAGACCACAGTCCCAAAGCTTCCAAACAAAGGAGGTGAGACCATACTCCCCCTTGATTGTTGACAAACCCCATCGGTGTCACGTTGTCCTTCAATATCTGCATGGTCTGACAGACAAAGGAGGGGAGGAAGGCCTTGAGCATCAGTTAAATCACCCACAATTATAGCAGGTTGATGTGAAGCACCAGCTCCTCTGGAGACCAGAGGCCTCTCATCTCCAGAGCCTCCAGATGTGCACCCTACCCCAGAGTGAAGGCGTCCGTCACTACTGTCGCTATTCTGGTGGAGGAGTGAAGGCCATCTTGTACATCAGGATTGCCCTGTTTCCCTACCAAGCCACTTTCACTTCAGTGATTGGGGAAATTATAATGGAGTCTGTCTGATCTTCCTCGTACTGTAGCCACTGTCTGCGGAAGCACCACTGCAGGGCCCTACTCGAAGAGCAGAGATGCTGTCAACTGCAGATGATGCAACACCAACTCTGACAAACTGACTGTGAGGAGATAGGGATGGAGGAGACAGCCCAACTGTCTGAGGTGGGCACAACCACTGCCATCCCCTTTGTGACGAGTCGAGGTGTTGATTTCAAACTAAGGGGTCAGACAGAAAATTGGTAGTGAACGAAGTCCACCACAACATGCAAGTACTTCTGATGAGACTGAAAGATAGGGATTGTAAGTACTAGTCCTGCAAGTCTAGGGACACCACCCGGTCTCCAGGCTCCAAAGCCAGTAGAAATTGAGCTACGGTGAGCATCTTGAATTTTTTCTTTTTAAGGAAGAAGTTCAAGCTCCTGAGATCCAGGAAGGGGCAGAGACCACCATGCTTCTTGGGCACCAGGAAGTAACTTGGATACAGCCTTGGCCCTTTTCCTTCTTCGGGGATAAAAGGAAAATCCTCTTCTGAAGCCTTGAACGCTAGAAAAGCTTTAATAGTCTTTAGCAGGCAAAGGTTGTAAGCCTAAGCCTTAGCAGGTTTTAAAACTCTCCAGTGCAGAGAAGGCTTTATCTCCAAAGAGTCAAACACTGTCAAAAGGGAGGTGCAGGGAATTCGCCTGGACATTGGAGGAAAAATATAATTTGTAAAGCCAATCATGGCGTCTTACTAAGATGGAGTTGCCCATTGCTATGGCAACCGAATCCACAGTATTCAAGCCCGATTTTATGATGTGCTGCAAAGCATACTGGCCATCCGCTATGACTTTTTAGAAGTGTTCTTTCATGTGAGGCGACTCATGAGGAAATACCATTTGAGCCATGTACCACAAAGCATGGTTATATCGAGCGAGCAGACATTTTGCATTAAGGGATTTTAGAGCCATGATCCCTGATGAGAAGACTTTCTTCCCTCAGGCCTCCATCTTTTTTTATTCTTAGAACAACAGTTGAAAATGTGCCCTAGATTGTACTCCTGACAGAAGGCCTGTATATAGAAGCTTTCTGGGGATGAGTGAAAAGTCAAGATGGATGGGTCGCAAAGAGCCAGACAATACCAGCGAGACACAAAGTGATTCATTGGTGGTGAAGAGGAGGATTTCTCCCATGCTGCTAGTACTAGGTCCAGCAGAGCATCATTGAATGAAAGAAATGGCTCACTTGGTGCAAGAGAGTAGAATCTCTTGTGGACATTAGTTTTTGGCTTTGTGGTGGACAATTTCAAGTCCTGCGCCTCAGCAGCCTAGGGCAGCACTTTATGGAGACAACCTCTGGTGTATGAGGCCCTGTTGGATAATCAATAGTTATGGCGAGGTGTCCAGCTCACTTGCAGGGCACAATCCTTGAAAATCCCAAAGTTCTCAAATGGGGTTGTCATCAGGACAGTGCTCCAATGGGTTGGAGTCGGTTTAGAATCTTTCATGGAGATGGGTTGTATACACCTCCGCATCCAGAATCCACTGGGCATCTCGATGGGAGGAATCTCATAGTTCAACATTGGGGCTGCGGCATTGGTGGTGGAGGTGGCTCCATATTCGTGGGCCAGAGGAAGTGGTGGAGGTGGGAGCGGGGACAGTGGAGGTGGGAGTGGTGCCATCCATGGCGCTGGTTGAAGGGTTGTGAAGTGCTGAGTCAAAGCAGTATGGCTTTGGTGTTGGCTTTGTAGGGACGTCCCCAAGGACATGACGAGCAGGAAGCATTGCGGCTCTGGTGATCCCAAAAGCGCACTGGATTGCATCAACACCTTTGTGAAAATCGGGTGTATGCAATTAAGAAATGCTGCGGAAACAGCACCCAGCACAGGGAAGTCAGGGAGTGCCTGAGCAGGAGCTGAAGGAGTCGCTGGCGCCAGAGCTGGAAACTGGTCCGGAGCCGGTGCAGCAGGGAGAGTAGGGCTGTGCAGAGGATTCTCCATAGGGAGTAAGACAAGCTCCGGTTCAAAGGATGAGGGTCCTATTGGAGAGGGAGAACATCAAGCAAACCTACATCTAGGCTGATTGTTGACCTTTTTTGTGCTTGCATGGCTTCTTCCTGATAACGTTGAAGGGGCCGGGAGCAGTTAGACCATTTTAGAGAGCATCCATCATCCCTTGCTTGAGCCATAAACAGTTTGGCTTCATACTATTTGCAAGGAAATGGAGGGTGTGATACAGGGTGGGTGTGTGACCTCATCATGTAATACACTTACCAATCCCTTTAGGGCTCTTAGATTTTGTTTGTCAAACCTTCAGCTCAACCTTGGGTAGAAGTGGCTCTGAGCAGCAAGGCTTACACAAAGGAACATGTGTAAAGCATTTAAAAGGCAACAAAACAATTGAAGAAATTGACAAGACACCAAAGAAATCCAACACCAGTTTATAAAAGTAGCCTGTTTTTTTACATATTTTTAGGCACCACAATGAAAAAGATCCACCAAAGGGTTCCAGTGATATAGAATTGAGAAAGAATAGTAAATCAAGGTATTTTCGCTCAACTGCGAACCAGCATTAGCAAATTAAACAATTTGACACTTAGAAACTATTTCACTAAAAAGTTTGGGCTGGGTGCAATGCAGTCACTTGGAGTCATCTTAGATGACCAACTCTAGTGGGAAGCCAGTCAGAGAGGCTACCAAGGTCCTCAGAACCAGTTACCTCAGCAGCTGAAAAGTCTTCAGTCAGTTCCAGGCCCTTTTTAGCTTTACAGGTCTTTGCTATGAAAGTTGTCTTTATGCAAGGGATAAAGGATACTGAAGATGCTCAAAGGATGCTGTGGATGTCATGCAGTTGACAGGGGGCTTGCTGCAAGTACTCCTCAGTCCACGAAGGGCGTGAGGCCAGTCCTGGTTAAGTGTCTACATCCTTCGAAGTCCTCTTAGTGTTGGCACAATTCCAGTCACCACCGGACTACCCTTTGCCAAGATTGCGGGCACAGACCAATCCTTCCTGAGCCAGAACGCATCCCTAGAGATCCTTGCTGCATTTCTACTACACCCCTAGGTTCAACAACTCAGGTGCAACTTTGTGTATGGGGTCGTAGTCCTCAGTGCTGCACAAAGGTAGGTTGAAGACTTTGGGCTACCAACTTGCCCCAGCAGGCTTCTCAGTTGTTGTGCCCCTGTGCTGTGAACAGGAGGCCAGCTCACTGGCCCTTGGAGTCTCTTGGCTTTGGCCAGGCTCTGGAGACAACTTCTCCTTCAGCAAGACACAGGAGGCACAGTCCCTCTACTTTGCTAGCCACAAGTTTCACCAGGTGCTGTCCCTGCAGGTGGAGCCTCTCTTTGCTGGTTCCACGATGCAGCAGGACAGTCCTTCTTCGGTCCTCCTTCCAGTACAGCTGAGTTCTGGGACCCCGGGGTGTCCTATTTATGCTCAGAAAATGCCCTCAGAGTAGGATGTGGCAGGTATCCAATCGGCTACCAGGTCCTCTCCTTCCTGATGTCACTACCTGGAAGGTGTGACATCTGGCTACCCCCCAACATGGCAGAACCCCTCTCTTGCCATCCAGAGCTCCCTAGTTCAACCCGGATGTGTGACTACACCCACCCTGGAAAACTGATTTGATAATGGACTTCCCCTTCTCTGTTCCTAGTGTCAGCCTGTCTACCTAACACAGTAGAGCAGCTCCTCTCCCAAGTGTTCCCCATTTGCCCTCCAAAGGCGGCTTCACCATTGAAGCTTTTCTTTGGGATTAACACGAATGTGTCTTCCTACCTGGGGGAGGTAACACCACCTCCAGTGGCAGGCCTCTATTGTTATTGTTACCTGGAGATATTAGCATGTCTCCCTAAGAGGTCAGAAAGCTGTGAGCAGGACATACCCCGAGTACAACAGTAAACGGGGACTGGAAACCTTGGGCAACTAAAATGGCAACTTCTAAAAGTTCCACTTTGCTCACGAGTGACATTAAACTCGATTTAACAATTAAATCAGATTTAATACACTGAGGGCCTGATTCTAACTTTGGAGGACGGTGTTAAACCGTCCCAAAAGTGGCGGATATACCACCTACCGTATTACGAGTTCCATAGGATATAATGGACTCGTAATACGGTAGGTGGTATATCCGCCACTTTTGGGACGGTTTAACACCGTCCTCCAAAGTTAGAATCAGGCCCTGAGTCTTTTGACACCTTGAAGTACCAACTTTAGTAGCCCGATTCAGAAGTTAGCAGGGCAGATGTGTCAGCTTGTAACTCTGTATTACCAATGGGGCTACTTGTCTTTCCATGGTAGAAACAACAATTTGGGGTTTTTACTGCTGGAACATGTAAAAGTACATGTACCAGTTTTTAACATACAGCAACCTGCTTTAGGTCTCATTAGGCCTGCCGCAGGGATGACTTACATATATTAAAGCAGGAGGTTTGGACTTTACCATTACTTTAAATGGCAAAGTCAAGTTTAGCAGATTAAAACTACCCTTCCAGTCTTCAGTAGCAGGAGCCATATTTTACTTTGCCCCACTTAGGGTGGCACAACAAGTGCTGCAATCCTTCCGGGGCACTCTAACTTACATGCAGTGGTTACCCCTGGTAATATAAACTAGGGACATACAGGTAAGTTGCACTATGCCAACTGGGGTCAAGTCAATTAAACATGCACCATTTTAATAGTCAAAGCACATGCACTGAGTCCTCTGTAGCAGGGCTCAGGGCATTTCAGAGTCATAACACCAGTAATTAGTATTCAAAATGGGAAAATAAACTGGAGGTGTATCTGCAAAAAGCCTGTTTCCTCACACAACTTAATAGCCTTGAGATTCATGCTGAGGCATGAAAAACAAGACAAAGAGTCTGATTCACAAATGTAAACATATATTTGTGTAAATTTATGATTTTTTACAAGGCCCAAAGCAATTTTGTAATTAGTATCTACGCTTGGGAGTCTCGGCACTCTTGGCGGAGACTTTGTATATAAAAAGATGGGCAGTCGTAAAGATACTACTCCTAAAATTTCTTTGTGAATTGCACATGGTCAGAGTCAAGACATCATAAGTAAATGGCATGAGGATCTGTGTTGTACATTTGTACTTCACAGTCTCTGCAAGATTTAAACCCTGACTTTTTTGGGTTGGGTATTCTTTCAAAGCATGCACTGTGTGTTAATTTATTAGAAAGATTTTCTTCAGAAGAGAAGTTCTGAATTGGTGTCAAAGGAGCAGTAAAAAGGGAACTGATGTCGGCACACCCGGCGGTAGCTATATGGACTGGGTGCATTGTCTGACATCACTTCCGCTGTCGACCGAGTCCAGCACCCTCTGCTGGCAACCTTGAAGCTTTGACGTTTCCAGAGCCAGTCTGACGCCTGAGGTTGTTTGCAGGTGAGGAATGTGCAGGTAGAAGTATCCATCAGGATCAAGATTCAGCACAGTTTGCTCTCAGCTCAAAACGGAGGATAGTGCCAAAAAGTGGAGTTCATCCCATTGATTTTCAGGACAATATAGGCTAGATGAGTCTTTTTTTTTTTTTTTTTTTAAACATTTGGCGCTAAAGAATGATAAACTGCATTTATATGTGAAAGAAGTAAAGACACTGCTAAAGAATCTTAAGCTACATTTTCAGGTTTATCTAGACAAGTCATTTTTTTTCCATATAAAAAAGTAAACACTGTGCTAACAAAACTTAAGCTGCATTTTCACATGGAAGAACTAAATATTATGCGCTGAAGAATCTTAAACTGCAGTTTCATGTGAAGAAAGTAAACATAATGCACTAAAGACTTTAAGCTACATTTTCGTGTGTAGGAAGTAATCTCAGCTCTAAAGAACCTTAAGCTGCAGTTCATGTGAAAGAAGTAAACACTGGGTGCTAAAGATCCTTAAATTGCATTGTCACAAGAAGAAAGTAAACACTGTGGTTGCAGTAGAGGACTTTAAGCTGCATTTCACATGACAGAATTTACACTGGACTAAAGAGCCTTAAGCTACATTTTTAATGAAGGTAGTAATTTCCCAATGCACATTCTCAGTTCTCAGCTGTGATCTTTTTGACCTTCCTTTGACTCAAACTGTTTTCTCTTTTAGTGAGTTTTAAATTAAAGGAAGTCTGAATTTGATTAGTTGTACTGCATTACTTTTGTAAAATGCTCCTGTTCTCTGATTACCTCCAAGTACATCTTAAAATCAACAGCCTCCAACCCAGTCCTGGAACTATCATATACTGTACCTGTGTTGTGTCCTACAATGTTTGATGGTCGATATTTTTCAGCTGGACTCAACTTTGTTAGATCATCATTTTTGAAGAATCTGTCTCCCTGTCCACTGAAACAAAAGCCAGACAAGGAAATAAGTGTAGGCATTTTCTCCATAACTTGAAGTAACACTGTACACAAATTAGACATCTTATGGGTGATAAATGACAGTCCTCTTTGCAGTAAGGAGTTTACCTTGAGTAGCCAACAAGCACATTGGTCTTAGAAAGGCTGGCCACATCCCAGTTCATGCCGCCATCTTTGAAGAGCATCAGTATGTAGGAGGTGGTTCCATCAGTCGTCAGCACTGCCTGGTAGGTGTTCGTCTAGTGAAACATAATATCTCATTTAGATAATATGCCTGAGCATCAAGTCAACTTATTGATCAAAAGAAAACTGCATTGTTTGAAAAAAAAAAACGGAACAACAACATAGTTGCTGTGTGCCATTTGTTTTGCACAATATGTTTGGACAGGATGCTTTGGTTTGTGGTTTGTGAATGCTGACATTTTGTTCTTTCCTATAAGTCTTGAAATCTGGCACTTGTTGGCTTTGGGACTTTTTTGTCTTACACATTTATTTGAAATGTCTGGGTTCTCCCATTAACGTACAAGTCCAATCATACACGAGAGACTGAAATCAGTAGGAGTAACTAAGTAGGCGAGTAGGAATCTTGCCTACTGGAAAGCAATAAACAGAATTCGCGTCCAGCAGAGTTTATGCAATCTAGGCAGTGATGGACATAAGTCTTGGTTTCCACACAGTGGTGGGCACAAATAAAACATACTAGACTGTGGCGGGCAGGAATCATGTCTACGAGAATGTGATGGGCAGGCATCATGCCTACCACAATATAGTGCAACTTTAGGTTTTTGGGTATCATCCTTCATGACCCAGGCTAGCTTGAATCCAGTGTCACAGTGAGCAAGGGACCCACATCTGGTCATACCCTTCCCACTTAGGGCAACTTTAGCAACACAAAAGGATGATGGACGGAGTGCTGAACAATGCAAACACTCACCCCCAATCACAGATCTGGGTTTAATCCATCATTCTTTTCCTCACCATGCCATCCCAGTTTGGACCGGGCCATATGCAAATCAGTCTTGACCTTTTTCCTCATGGGAACAGTCCAGCCCGAACTGCCAAGCCAGGTCCTCTCTGGACCAGAAACAAGCATCCTGGGACTGGTTTCAGGGTATCACCCTTCATCAGCCAGGCTAGCTTAAATCCAGTGGCAAAGTGAGCAAGGGAACAGGGTCAAGACTGATTTGCATATGGCTGGGTCTGAACTGGAATGGCATGACAAGCAAAAAAACTGATGGATTAAACCCAGATCTGTGACTGAGGAAGAATGTTTGATTTGTTCTGCATTCCGTCCATCTT
Source organism: Pleurodeles waltl (assembly GCF_031143425.1). Taxonomy (NCBI): domain Eukaryota; kingdom Metazoa; phylum Chordata; class Amphibia; order Caudata; family Salamandridae; genus Pleurodeles; species Pleurodeles waltl. Next base: position 17,545,205 of record NC_090450.1, on the reverse strand, counting down.
CTGTTGTTTTTGCATTTGTTACCACAATATAGTGGGCCCAAACCATGCTGGCCGTACTGAAGTAGGCAAGTTTCATTCCTACAGGCTTCAGTGGGCAAGTATCATGTCTAGCAGACTGTAGCAGTAGGTACAATGTCTGTCTCCCAGACAGGGAGCAGTAGGAACTATGACCATTCAAAGTGGTGAGGAGACAGAATGTCCAATAAAGTCTGGAAAGCAGAATGTATGTGTACCAGATTGTGGTGAACAGGAGTCATGCCTAACAGACAACAAACAAAGTTACTTACCTGTACCTGCAATTCTCCCTTATTGGTACCTTTCATAGACTCGCAAGCTTACATTATTCCCCTTCAAGAGTCTGGGAACACTCCACGACCAACGTTAACAGCACAGCATATTCCTACACTCTATAACACTGCAAATAGATGTAAGCTACATCAAATCAGTCAAACTCCTCATATGACGGGAACGTCAGAATATCAGGCAGCGGGACCCAGGGCTTTATCCCTCAAGAGACTATCAAGAGCCAGGTTTTGGAGTCTACCAGTGTAACATGAATAAACAGAGCCACATGAAAGGGAAAGGGGTGGGTCATAAATGAATATGTGAAAGACACCTCACGTTTGAACTATAATTAACAAAGCAGTACTGGTACCCAGATGTAGGTGTGGATGGGGCTCATTTTAAGAAAAAACGTTTTGGAGTAGAGTTAGTTCTACTCCTGATGGTGCTTCATTATGGCATATGTTGCTTTCCACGTTGCCAATTTCCATTTTTCTCTTAACACCACTTTTGCATGAAAAAAATCACTGTGGCTGCCATATTATTCATGGTGTGGCTCATATTGTGCCTGAATTAAAATTAATTAGCTTCAATAACAATAATTTTGGTGGATACTCTACCTGCAGATTTCTCACCTTTTGAACATCCCCAAGCCCCCACAGGCTGGATCCAGATATTTTTCAATAGCTCTCCTGCTTTAATAGGTAGTAGTGATGTGGCATAAATGGAGCGTTACACTGACACTCTGTCATCTTGAACTAGGTTCCTCGTCTACTTTTTCGAAGCTCTTTGGGGCACAGGTGAGGTCCACTTAATTGCCAGTGAATATGCAGTGCAACAGTACTGCACTGGACCTGTTTAATATTAGTTGGATGTGAATGACCAGCCTTCAGAATGGGGACATGGGTGGAGACATTGAGCTGGAGGTAGATATAATATATTCCAAAGAGGTAAGTAACTTATTTGATAGTTCTACCTACAGATTAACCACCTTCTGAAGATAAACTGAGCAGTAGTCCTTCCAGGTTAGGTGCTTGAAGCAATGGTCAGACAAGAAACTCCTGCAGCACAGAACAAACAAAACAATATTTGTTTTTCACTTCTGAAATCAAGCAATAATGATGCGGCATTGTATGAAGCCCCACACAATACATATATTCTATGGGCACCGTCTAGACCGCGGTGGAGGTGGATGCCTTTGCTCACATGGAAAAAGCCAGGATTTCTTCTGGTGGTTACATTTTTTGCAAGGGCATAACCGATTTTAACACAGACATTATCTATGGAGATATTACCTCTTCTGGACCACTTTGCCCTTCTTGTTAAAGAGTTGATCGTCAAATGTGAACTCCATCATCCTGTTGATGTACCAGCTGACTTCCCTGAGAGGCGTCAGCCTTTGTAGCCCCTACTCCTCTCTGTTCAGATGAGTTGGTCACAAAATGTGTGAAGTTGATTGCCGCTCAAGTAGCAGCGTGACCATATTTGTCAGGAAAGCTGCTTTTGTACTGAAAACCACCATGTCTAAGTAAAAACAGGCAAAGGGTGTTGAGACCCAGATCTTACAATTCACAGAGGCACCCAGCTGAAGTGATGGCCACCAAAATATGGTCTTGAAGGTCAAAAGCCTCAATTGGCAAATGAATGTGTAACCATCAGAAGTGTTAGACCTAAATTAAGGCCCTCTTGGGGCATAATCACAGGGAAAGGGGACAAGTGTACGAAAGCTCCTTCAAGAATCTCTGAACAATTGACTTGAACAGAGATGGGTGGTCATGAAAATCAATGAATGCCGATAATGCTCTCACATATCCTTTAAGTGTGTGGCCATCCTGCTCATAGAGACAAGCAATCCTGTTCCAGTGGGTTACACTTCTTCGACAATTGTGCTGGAGTGAAATTTGATTAGGTTATCGTTTTCCCTAGCAGGTGTAGACAGACCAAGCCCAAAAGATGCAAAAGTGTTGAAGAGGAAAAATGATAACTAAAGGCTTCAACTGAGTAGCTGGGGTGGATATGTTGAATTGTGCAGCACCGCTCATAAAGACTTTATTGACAAATATATCTCTTGTTGGTGAAACACAGAGTTGGAGAATGTTATCCCACAGAAGAAACTGAAGAACGTAATGAAGGGTTTGGATGATGTGCAGATGTGTGACACGTCGATCTCGATTGATGAGTGGATCTTCAACAGTATGATCCTGAATCCCAGTGAGAGAACGCCTTGAGGACCTACAATGGTGATACCTCCTAAGGCAAGCACTCCTAGGTTGTACCTCGGAGTTCAGGATCTCACTCCTGGTGCGCTAGAACACTTACCCGGAGACACAGGAGCCTTAGCAAGCAGAGGTAATAAATTGGCTGAGGAGGCAGCACAGAGGAGCCACCAGAGCTGCAGATGAGACTGACAGAGCAGGTGGTGGGACTGCAGATTCTCTCTACTCTGGAGAAGACAATCTGAGAGCATAGAGAAACCTGCAGGTGTACCTGTGTCTCTTTGTAAGTTCTTTACTTGGACCTCCCTTGCAGGAGGTCCCTGGAAATGGTGGAAGGAGATGCAGTAGAGAAATAGAGAAAGCTTACTGCCCCCATACATTGCAAAGATCTAACTAATGCCCCTTCTTTATTCCTGCACCGATCCTGCTGCATTCGATTCATCCTCTCCATGTCAAAGTCCTCATGAACATTTCATGGCAAAATTAGCAGGATTCTGGGTGAAGGGGTCTGGTAATGCAAACAATACAGATTTGTGAGGGTCTGTTTGGTCAATTTACAAAAAGGAAAGGCATTGTGTGACAAAAATAGTAGTTTTTTTGTCAGGAAAAAAATAAAATGTGGCTGAGGTCCTTAATTATGTAGAGTAAATGTGTTTTTGAAGGTTTGGAAATGTTTTCCAAGAAGAAAGATCCCTAGAAAGGTGGCCCTCAGTGCATCAGGATCTCGTCACCATGATCCAGAAAACAGAATAAGTTCAACTGCCAATGAAAGGGGTTGATGGAATACTCTTGGTATTATATTCCCTAAAGGAGCGGTGTCATTTTTCCAGTACTGCCCAGTGACGGCATATTAGACTACATTATCCACATATCCTCTCCCTTTCCTTTAAAAGAAGGCTGTAAAAGAATTTTCTTGTCTCTATGTGATTCATAGTGACCCTTTTTCTGAATTTGTAATTCATTTCTTTTCTAAAGAAAATAGGTGAAGTTTTGCCTTTAATAGGGCTGCCAAAAATATTCGACTTTAAAAAATAGGCTTTTCAAAAGAGTGCTCAATGAACCCCTGTGTTGATGGGATAATTCAGTGCTTATAATGAAGATCCCCTGCAGGAGAGCCACAGTTTCAGGCATCCTGTGATAACTAGAGTGATCTCCTCCCTGTAGCTTTACAAATGTAGTACATGGTTGTGTCTTTTGTCCATACCATCCCATGCCAGCTTTTCACCTTTGGAAGGAACACTTTTAGAGTCAGCCTGGTGTCTATGAAATCCAGCAAGCTGATGGGTAATGCTAATTCTTTCTATGGCCAGATAAAGGAGATGTGTAGACCCGGGAGATGAGCTCTACATCCAGGAAGGATGAGTCTTATTACAAAAAAATGCAGATTGTCTGGTAGTAGGCTTTTTCCTATAAAATGTCCCTGCTTTTCTTTCATCATTCCGAGGACAATTTAATTTGACACTGATGATACCCCCATCCACATCAGAAGACAAAACTGTGGAACAAATATGATGCATGATCACGTAGTTCTTAAAGTTTAAGCTTCCTGTTGGTTTCACTGGTCTTCGATTGGATATGTATTGCATGTCAACTCAGAGCCTCTTTCTATCAAATGAAACAATGTTCTTGGTTCAGATAAAATTCTTGAGCCTAGGAAGAAGTCCATCAATAGGCAAAGCACAGACTTCTTGGCACTGATGGCAAGCCCCAGGTTTGGTAGCACCTGAACAGTTGTTTGAATCATTTAGCTGGGATTTGCAAATGAAGCTGCACTGCACTGTTCAGGCAGTCTAGGTTTAGATAAATTGACATCATTTCTGCCACATAAAGGCTACTATCAGTGTCCTACCACTGTTAAAAAGTGTGGTGCTGACTACGGACGAAATGGAAGTCCTTTGAACTTGAAAGGAAGTCCTTCAAACATGAAACTCAGACTTTCTGTGGCGGATGTACTGAGATCTAAATTTAAGGAAGTCAAGTATTCTTGCCCTGTTATGAAAAACAACATCGCTGGGAAAGAAATCATTTATAAAACCCTGTTTTCGGAGGTACCTCTTAAAGTTCCATAGATCAAGGACGGCCGCCAATCTCCATATTTCTCTTTTAGTATCAGAAAGGATCTTGAATAGGAGCCTTGACCCTTCCAGGCAGCTGGTACTTCCTCTATAACTTTCTTTTCTAAATGATTTGTGATTTCCAAGATATCTCCTTTAGGTCCTTTTGTTTTCCCTTTTTGGTGGAACAGCAAGAGATTTATTTATGAACTCTAAGGAGTGACTCTGCTACATGATACTCTGCACCCTTTGGCCCATAATTAAGTCCTACCAATCATTTAAGAAGTGACATATTCTGGCCCTGCCGGCGAAGGCAAGTGAGAGGCAGAGAGACCAAGCAGGTCAGGTGAGACTTCTTTTCTTTTAATAGTGTGAATTTTTTCCCTCTTTGTCACCTCTGTTCTTGAGTGTTCTACTGGATGTTCTGTGGCCCTTGTAAAGGCGTAAATGACCGCAATTCATAATTGCCATACTGTATATGCTGGCTAAAGATAGAAGAGATCGGAAGGTTTATAACCTCTTTGATGCAGGCATATGCAGTATTGACGGGCTGCTGTTTCTCAAGAGAATCCAATGATCCTTTGGTTCCTGTGTCTGTTTTACTCACTCAAAGATCTCATCCACTTGCTCTCCAAAAACATTTTGCCTGCCAAAAGACATGTCCATGATCCTCAACTCTCAACTGTACTTCCAGCAAGAAAGAAATACTTTTTTGCAGTACCCTTGCAATAATCATCTGTCTAAACCCACTATAGATGAAGCCACGTATGCATTGCACCACTTCTCCCTTCCTAAAAATGTTTCTAGCCCACAGCTTGTCCTCCCCGTGGATTTTTCCAGGTAAAAGGGTGATAGCATTTCATAATCAGTCATGGTATTTAAATGTAATTGCAGATGTGTCACTGATTTTGACTGTACATCAACTCGTTTTCCATAGAATCCCAGTCCTGACCCTCCTTGTCTGGAGGAACAGAGAAAGTGGGGTCCTAGATCTACGCTTTGCAACAGCAGACACCACTGATTCACCTTTCACCTGACTCAGAATGCATTTGGAGAAGATTTTGTCAGATTATTTTCTATTCTGGATAAGTTAGAGCTGATACCGAAGCTTGATTTCTCATAGTTGGCAAGCTGTCCTTCCAGATTTGATTATGACTACCTATTTGTGTTTTTTTTTTTTTATTCATTTTATAAACATGACTTCTTGACCTCAGAAATTGCAAGATGAACTTCTGAGAAGCACTTTCCAAGAGCCTGTGAATCTTTCTGATTCTGGGCTGGTGTCATCAGGGACTATGAATGGATATCATGTGTAATATTTATCTGTGAAATTAATCCACTGACCTGCCTGACCATTGGTGATGTCCTCAGCATTACTAATATCATCATACCTATCATTGTCGGTATCAGACAGACAGTTTCTCTTCATTCTGTTTGCTAACACTTGCACGATTGTCATGATCCCCAATGTTATCTTCATTTGACTTCTCTCTGGGCGAGGAAGGAACAGGACTCATTGTTCTTAAGGGAAGGTGGTAAAGAAACCGGTTGAACTAGTTGTGGTGGTTGTGGAGATGGCAAAAGGATGACTGCCACTATGAAATGGACGTGGTTTCTGGTTACCAGATTGCTTTAATCGTATGTGGCATCTATTATAAATGCTTCAGTTCATGTCTTGTAAATTTGTTAGCAGTTCCAAAGTTAGAGAGACAAACACATTACCAAAGGTCTCAGCTGGTTCCCAGACCAGTGATGCATCAGAAAAAGCAGCACCTGTTACACATGCCTATGTCTGAGGAACTGTGGTCTGAATGTACATATGGGATATGCAGCTCTGCTGCCCTTGTGCTCTGATCCTCCTCATCATTTTCACAGAAGAAAGACACTATTTGTTCCAGTCTTCCCTATCGTCTCCCAGTAGTCTACACACAATACTGGAGCAGTGTCTTAAAAAATTGCAGAGGGGTTGGCGATACTTGTAAATATCTGAGTGGCATGGTTGAAGGCAATGGAGAGCTAGGTGAAGGTGAGAAGGCAATGAAACCACTGCTGTTGCGGAGGATATGACTGTGGTGATTTTAGGAAAAATTGGTGTCGTTGGCAGGACTGCCCATGACAGCGCCATTGATGGTGAAGTTGTAGCCACTGCAGGAGCTGCTGCATGAATGATCTGGTTACTGACATAGTCAATGATGAAGTCTTTGGCATTGTCAATGAAGTCTTTGCCATCAACAATTATGTCTTTACAGTCAATGGTTTCTTTGACACTGCAGACAGTGCTGGTTTTCATCTCTTTGAGGAAATGGGCAAAGACTGTAGCTTAAGGAATCAGAACAAGATGAGGGGGCTAACAGACTGAGAGGGCACGAATTACACTTAAGAGATTCAGGCTGCTTTGAGCAGCATGCACAAGTAATGCACAGCAGTTGGTGTGATTCATTGTAGACTGCTGTATTCCAGAATCACTCTTAATAGTCTGCACTTGGCAAAAACTCATGCCTTTGATCATGCCTTACATACCATGGTGGATTAAACCACACACAGTTACCAGACTGTGGTTGGCAGGATCCTTGCCTACCAGATCACACTGGAGAGCAACCATTTCTACCAGTGGACACGAAGCATGCCTAACTGGCATGGCTGGGAAGTAAAGACTAGAGTTTGCAGTGGGTTGTGGATGCTTAATAGATGCGTAGGAGACCTCAAGTATGACTGACTGTCAGGGTGCACATATACACACTGTGGTGCTCATGAGTAATGCCTTGCAATCTGCTGTAGGTGTGATCCATGCTTAGGCTGTGATGGCCCGAAGACACTCTTAGTAAACTGTGGTGGGAGATTGTTGTGCTTAACAAACTTTGGGTAGTGGGTATTGTGCATCAAAGAATTAATTGAGAGATTCTTGTACTGCAGCCTTGTAGTCTGCAGGGACAACAAATATTTTCGGACACACTTAACACGCTGATTTGAGCACGCTGGAGGATTTCAACAGAACTTGTACCACAGATCAAGACACTGGTGCCCAGGCTGCAATAAGGAGGCATTTCAAAAGTAGAGATAATGCTTACCTTAGCATCTTTGTCCTTGGCAGGTAATGCCGGAGCATTGTCCCATGTGACCTTGAGGGTCCACTTAGCTGTGTACGAGGTCTTCATGTACTTCTGAATCTTTGCCTCAACGTCTTGGACAAGAGTATTAGTTGCTGAGTTCAGAGTGACGTACTCCTGTGGAATTCATAGACATTAATTTAAATTAAGAGGAATGCTTGCTGAAGAACATTTGCTGAATGCATATTTCTTGGATATTGTTGTAAAATGGGTTATTGGTAAGGGCAGGTAGGTACCTACACTTAGCAATAGGCCACCAACTAAGGTCCAGTTAGGTCTCACTAAATTAACCCCAGCTCAACCCTTGGTAGCTTGGCAACGAGCGTCAAGGCTTAACTTAGGAGACAGAGTGTAAAGCATTCAAATATCACAAAACAGTAATTAAATAAAACACAGGAAACAGTTTAAAAATCCAAAACCAATTTATAAAAATAGATAATGATATTTTTATCTTTAAAATGACACCAAAACGAATAAAATCGGATAAGGGGAACCGGAGATATGAATTTTTAAAGAATTTGGGGTTTTTTTGCGCCTAGAAACAAAAAAGCGCCAATCGGGTCATCTGGTTGCACCTCGACCGGGGCAAAGTCAAAGTTTAAGGCCGACCGCGATGGAGCCCTGCTCGGCTACAGGCCACGGGAGGCCTTGGTTAAAAGTTTACCTTCACACTTAGTCTCTTTTTCGAAGATTTTTCTTCAGCGGGACGAACCTGCCAGTCCAATCCGACCTCCTGGAGCCCTTCTCCGGATACGCGATGCGGGAATCCTCGGTGGAGATTTTTACCTTCGGACTTAGTCGTTTTTTCGAGGTGAAAATCCTTCAACCGGGGTAAACCTGGATCTTGATCCGACGTCCATGGAGCCCTCCTCGGATACGCTGGCTGGGAGGTCCCTGTCAACTTTTTACCTTCGGACTTAGTCTTTTTTTCTGAGATTTTCTTTACCAGGACGAACCAGCAAATCAGGCCGGGTCGCGGTTGAGGCAAGCCAGCTAGAGTTGCCGCGGTGGGTCGGTCCCTCTATGGAGCTTTTTTACAAAAGTTGTCCAAACTTCTGGGGCTTCTCCCAGATGTCCTTTTAAGGTTCTTTTGGTGTCCACAGCTCACCCCAAGGGTCCAGAAGTTCTGAGCTGGTCCTTGTGGGGTAATACTACAACTCCCAGAATGCACCTGGCACAAACTCCTTTTTGGCCACTGGACAGTGGTCAGCTGGTCGCTTTCTTCAGGAGTTGGTGCAGGGGACTCTGGTTAGCAATTTTTCACCTGTAGCAAACAGGGAGTCCCTCCTTGAACCAGTTGAAGCCAGGCAAAGTCCTTCTTGTGGTGAAGCCCAAGTGTGCAGCTGGTGCAGTCCTTCTGAATGCAGGTTCCAGGTGCAGGCCAGGGGTCCAGCAGGGCAGTCCTTCTTCTTCTGTTGTTCTTCCTTGTTGGATGTGGTAGGGTACTGAGGTGTGGGTGCAGGTCTGCCAGTTTCATCCTTGCTCCTGGGTGAAAAGCAAGGGGTCCTGGTTCTCCAATCAGGTGCAGGGTCCTTCCCCCTGTGATGACCACTTCCTGGGAAGGGTGGCAAAAATCAATCCCAGGAGGCAACATTCTCTAAAAATCCATCATGGCTGAATCTGATTTTTGGAGGTTACATCTGGCTGAGTCCACCCACTAGTTTGGCTAAAAATCATAAACACACCCCTCTCCTGCCCTCTCCTAATCTAATCAAGGGGGCACCTAGTTGTCTGGGGTTGCAGGATGTGAGGGTGTTGCTGGGTTGCTCCAAATGTCCTTCTTTGCCTTTGAAGACCAGTTTGGCAGCCCTCCCCCTTCCTGCTTCACCATCTGCTGAGGGGCGATTCCTTCCCACAGGCACATTCCTGTGTGTGAAGCCAGGCCACTTCACACCTCCTAAAGGCAGCTTGGCCAAGCTGCTAAAGGCTGGCCAGTCAGAGCACAGCAGCAAAAACAATGCAGGGCTGAAATTGGCAACTTTTTAGGTAAAGTTTAAAACTCTTTACCTGAACAAGTTATATTAAATCCCACAACTGGAAGTTGTGGGATTTAATACAACAATTAATTTGATACCAAACTCTTGGTATGCATCATTTAAGGAGACTTTAAAAATTAAAATAAAGTCTCCCCATTGTAGCCTATGAAGGCCATTTACTACGATGAGGGAAAAACGAATTTGGCTGTTTTTACCTCACCAGGGCTTATAAAACTATTTTAATAAAGTCCCTGCTTATAGTTACATGGCACCCAGCCCTAGGGGCACATAGGGCACACCTTAGGGGTGACTTATATGTAAAAATAAGGTAGTTTAAAACTTTGGAACTACTTTTAAGTCCAAAGGTGAATTTGTATATAACTTTAATTTATAAGCAGCCAGCAAGGCAGGCCTGCCTTTAAAATGACACTGGGCACCACAGCAGTGCACCTATGGGTGCACTACCTATGCTGGGGTCCCTAAACCTCCATGCCCTACCATATACTAGGGACTTATAGGTAGGTTAACTTAGCAAAATATAATTAGCCTAATTTGCATACCCATTTTACACAGAGCACAGGGCCTGGAACTGGTTAGCAGTACCCAGGGCACCAGAGTCAGGAAAACACCAGCAAAAAGTGGAAAATGGGTGCAAAAGGTCAGGGGGCCTCTGCAATCAGCCCTGTTTTCTCACAGATATCAAAATGGTTGTGTTAAATATACATGATGGTAACATATCTCTTTTTGAGCATTTGCACACACAGATACTGCAGGGAAACTAAAAAGCCCAATTAAGATGATATTGGGATTCTTCAAAAAAACATTCTTCTTGGCATAGGCACATACGCAGGGGTGTATTTCTGATGGACAATACATATTATGTTAACAGAATTGTTCGCCTACCTGCTTACTGAAACACTTCCATAGTTAAACTAATGAGTTAGTTTCCTGACACTGTTCAAACTGTGTATTTCTTTTGCTCCTCCCTTTCCCCTCTAGCTTAGCTGCCAATTTTCCTCTTTCCTCTGTCCCTCTAGCTCACTTGTAGAGTACTCATATACCTTGGACTTTGTTAATCATCTATTTTTCAATGTCTCCCCCATAAAGTCCATTCATCCCCTTACTTGCAGCATCTCTAAGCCATCTCTTCATATGTCACTCGCAATATATATATGCGCACCATTTTCCCACCTGCTAAACCTCAAGATCTGTTTCGTAGACGCGCCTTAGTTTTGAGCCTTTTCTACCCTCCATTTCATGCTATCGCTTTTTCTTTTGCCAATTAACTATCTTCCTGCCTCCAATCTTGCCTCATTCATCTTTTGGCTACAATATTCCCTTTAAATTATCTCTGTATACTTTCTCTTTCTGTGTACTCTCTACCTGCAGGAACCATCTTTTCTTTCTACCTGCAGTACCCCTCCTTTCTTCCTACTTCATCTTTCTCTCTTTCTTATTTTGATTCTTTCTTTCATAATTTCAACAGCTCCATTTGTATTTTGAGATCCGCTTCCCTCAAAGTCTAGTATTGTTGATGGGTTTCTTCCTCTTGCAGTTAGGGCAGCAGCTCCAGTGCAAGACACCTGGGCATGCTGAATGTGAGTCCTACATGTCACCAAAGCCTGCCCTCTCATTAGATGCTGCTAGCAAAACAGCTGAGACAAATATGATGGAAAATCTTGGGCTTATCATTTTAAACCACTTGGATTTCAACCAAACAGCATTATATCCCCTTGTTCTGTCACTCGTCAGTGCCATTTCAGAAATATACTAACTAGAAGCCAAGAAGCTATCTCAATGAGTTAAGCACTCACTGCTGATATCTGTGGGTGGTCTGCATTTCATTGTTCAGAGCTCTATTGACTGAATATCAATAAATGTGATAGTAATGGTAACACAAGTTAATTACCACATTAAACACGCCTTAATTGAGGTGGTTACAGCTGAGGAAAGCCAAGAGAGCCGTTCAGCAAAAGGAAAACTTTTGAAAGTTACAAAGATTTTTTCACCTTGCAGTTTACCCAATCCTCTCCATGTCTCACCCTTATGAGACAGCCTATCTCAATGTACCTTTAGTTTAAAAACACCTTGTTTTTCCTCCCTGACCGTCAAGAAGCAACTTCTTCTAAAAGAAAAAAAACATTTTTTGACAAAAGCACATAAAACCTTCCAAACTCTGATCAATAGGGGCGTGTGTGTTTAATTCATGTGCACAAAACCAACCTGGTAAAATGTAGACCCAACATTGTTGGAGAAATCTGCATTATCCCAAAACACGGCTACCATGGGCACACGGTTGCTTTCAGTGAATCCGTCTGGAGGTGGATTCACGTAAGAGAAGACATCATTGTCCGAGCGCGGAAAAATTATCTGCCCGTTGTCTGTGAACTGGAACATCAAAACATCATAAGTTAGTTCCAAGAAATTGACAAAAAACATAGTTATAAACACCTTCATCATAACAATTAGAGGTGGACATCAATACCATGTTAACATACTACTTTTCACCTCTTAAAGGGGATACAGTTAAGTATAAAATCACTACCTTCGAGAAACAGCACAAAAGCTTAGACATCAACCGTGTGCTCTAAACATGAAATAGTCTACACTGAAGACAAAACTTTGCCAAAACAATACAATTATGAAGAACAAAAGCAATTTTGCACTTCTACATTTTTTGGGGGAAAATTGATATTTTATAGAAAATGTTTTTCATGAACCCAAACAACTTCTTATGCATGCCACTCTGTGCTAAAACCAGGTGGTAAACCTTGGAAAGATCAGGGTAAAACCAGTCTTGGGTTGCTTGTGTTATGGTTCAGGGAGGACCTGGCCTGTACTGGAGAAAGGTCAAGTCTGATTTGCATATGGCAAATGGAGGTGGTGTGATCGGTGAAAAATGATGGACTGGGATGAGGTCCCGAGCGATTGTCAGTGGCTGAGGTTAATTCAAGTATTCCATCCATCAACTTTGTTGTTGTTGTGTTAGGATATAACAACAACATTTTAGGAGATAACACTAAGCTCTCCAGTGCATCAGTGAGCAAGGGACTGAAAAGTAGAAGATAGTAGAGCGAGTCCCTTCACTTAATGCATCACAGACATATGTGGGGCAGGGCCCTTTACAGATAGCTCTCAGCTCTCCTTTTTCACACTCCATTTTGAGGAAGGGAAGTGTTTTGCGGTTGATAGGAGGGACACACTGTACTTTGCTGTCAGAAATAACTTCCCTGGCATTGGACCCTCATCGGATATGGCATCACCAAGCCAGCTCAGTTTACCTTTGCCCATCAAACACCAAGGTAGCCTTTCTTTTTCCTAGAAAAATAAAAAAGAATGTCCCACACGCACAGTGAGAAAAATCAATGCTTGCCAAGAACATTGAAGTTTTTGTTTGCCAAAAGCATACCTCTGTTTAGGAGGACTGTTTTCTAATAAAATGAAAAAATGCCAACTTGCTGACTATGCATGAATGATCTGCCAACACTACACCACAGCAGGTGCATACAGGAAGGGGCCAATTCCCAAACACATTTATGAGTAAGCAAACTACTAATTAGGGGTGGGCAGAGAACTCCGCTCCGCTGGCAGAGCTAATGGAGTTTTTGGAACTCTGTGCTCTGCTTGGAGCATGTCCAAAAACTCAGCTATCCCGCCAACAGAGCAGATCCCACTTATGGGCTACGCAGCGCTAACGCAGACAGTCTGACCTTGTGCTGTGTAGCCCATAACTGGGCCGCAGTGCACACCAGCTAGTCAGATCCAGGGCCAGGCCTCCCTCTGCCAGCAGCCCAGGAGCAGGCGACAGAGGGAGGCAGAGAGCCAGGCCTCCGCGCAGGACAACGAGGAGAGAGGACCCTCTGGAGGACCTAGGTAAGTCTTTGTCTCTTTTCTTTCCTTGTTTGTGCACACTGGTGCACAAACAAGGACTGAAACAGCAGCTTTCACTGCCTACGGCCCTTAATTCAGGCCAGGGCTGTAGGCAGCAAAGGCTGCCATTTCAGGCCTCTTGTGCACCGGCCTGTACTATATGCAGAGCAAACGGGGCAGGCCAGTGTACAAGAGGCCTGAAACTGCAGCTTTCACTGCCTACAGCCTTCTCCTGAATGCACCCGGGCTTCAGTTCAGGGCTGTAGGCAGCAAAAGAAAGCTACAGTTTCGGGCCTCTTGTGCACCAGCCTTCCCCGTATGCACTGCATACAAGACAGGCCGGTGCACAAGAGGCCTGAAATGGCAGCTTTCATTGCCTACACCCCTCTACTCAAAGCGCCCAATCTCGGAAGCACTAAGCAGGTTGGGACCCTGCTTAGCGCTTCCGAGATCAGGCACATTCAGGAATCTGCGGGTCACGGAACTCCACCTCCGTGGAATTCCACAGTTTTCAATCACTCTGTGGAATTCCATGGTGTGGAACTTCATGAACTTCGTCCAGGCCTTCTAGTAGTACAGAAGTGCTTCACTTACTTACCAGTTTGAATTGGTCTATAATGTCAACCTTCTTATTAGTATAAGTCCAAAAAGGGCACAGCCCTTACTACTTGAAATGAATACTCCCTGAACAGTACAAATATAGATGTTTTGAGATTAGTTTACAATAGGATTCATGACTATGTGAACTTGAATGGCTTTCTGTATTGCCCCCACTATGATTATCTGAACTTATGAAACACCCTTGCAATCTTGTCCCACTCAATAGACATACTGCCTACATGACTAATGTACAATTAATTCTGCAGAACATAATGACGCATGTTTAAAAAAACAATGTATTAATGTGTCAACCTAGGCACTCAAAGGAGACAATTCTATGCCTTTTAAACTAATATTAAAGATTAAACAAATGCCTACTTCTATAGAATATTTGTTAATAGTTGTTTAATTAAAGTAAGGCAACTGTTATACATGGAACAAGCAATCTGTATAGACTCACATATAGAGAAGTGTACAGTTGTTTTCCAAATGGGAATCCAATGTCAGGTTTAAAAAGTCGTGAATTGAAGTTTGTGGTCCTCTGAACGAATTCTGTATCACTGGCAATCAATCCATAAGTGTAAAGCTGAACTGCTGAAACAAAATAATATAACTTTTCAGTATAGGATGCACAATTGGTCTGATCAGCAAAAAAATAATATTTCTGTATTTTTTGGTATATTTAGATTATTATTTTGGAATCATTTCTACGTTTCCTAGTTTCCGTAAATTACCCCTTCGTGAAGAGTGAGAAAATCTCCCTTTGTAGCTTCTTTTGTGGCAATCTTTCAATATAGAAGCAGTTGGAAAATAGGTCTCTAAGTATGTAAATTTTTTTTTTTTTTAGCTGGATGTCAAGTATGACTTTGCCAAAGTGACTTGGTATGCTTAAAAGAAAAATTGAGTCCAGCCCATGAGTATGCACAAGGCTGAAAAAGCGGATTTCTTCCAGCAAAGAAGACAGACTATAATCCCCTCATTTTGAAAGAGCCTACCTGCTAAGCCAGGACTGGAAGATTCACTGTCACTCCCCCACTTCCACGTGTGAACCACTCTCTGTCAGGGGGTCCGTGACCCTGCCCTGTGATATAGATTGACATATTATCCAAATTTCTATAATCCCCTGAGATAGAGGGTAGGGATGTCTTCAGTGCAAGGTGGACTGCCCACAACTTGATTACATTTATGTGCAGGTGCCACTCTGATATAGATCAGCGGTCCCAGTTGAAGGATGGGTGCCTCCAGGCAGTGAATAAGGTCCGAAGGGACCTTGAACTAGACCGAGGCACGCTGAGGTTCTGGTGGAAGACGTCACTGCATGACTAGTGAACTCTGGGAATTTCACAGTCACTTCTTCAGTATTTTTGCTTGCTTTTACCTACAAGGATGTGAAGCATGTAACTAACCAGCCTAGAGCCCTATTCTGTCCTGACAAAGCCACAAGATATTTGCCAATGAGACAAGAACTTACCCTGCAATGTTCATGAATGGAAACCTATAGCTTAGTCATTGTTTCCTTGGTATATATCCTGCATATCATGTAGGAGTTGATGTAAAAAGCAATCTGCCCCAGCTCTATGAGCTCCTGCATCCAAAGTCCATCTTCATCAACTTATGAGATTATACATCACAGACAAGGTGTATGCTGGGCAAATGGAATTGCCTGTCCTTCCTCCTCTAATTATCCTAAATGTTTACCAAAATACTACAGCTAGCAATTTGCACTTTTAAAAATTACTGTCAGAGGGGCACACACTATGACACTTACCACCAGTTCCATTTTGTGTTGTTCTTGATGTTGTAGTGGCTTTGGTGGTCGTTGTGGCAGAAACCGTGCTTTTTGCAACTACTGCTGAACTTGAAACTGTTTGCTCTGTTGTTTTGACAGTAAATGCATTAGAAACTGTGATAGAAGTTGTGTTTACAGGAGGGTTTATAGTTAGGATTGTAGGTGTAGCAATTGAGAACTTAGCTGTGGTAGTTGTAGTTCCATTGACTCCTTCTGTCTGGAAATTTACATTATTACTAGTAGATGAGATGGTGGTGGTTGAGGCCATTTTCTTAGTAGTTGAGCTGATTCGATTAACTGATGTACCAGAAGAAAGATTTGTCATTGTGGTTAGTGTCACGTTTGCAGCTGTCTGCATTGCTTTTGAGACCGCCATTTCAGAAGTGACATTATTAGTGGTGGAGTTTGTGCTTACAGTATTGGGAGTAGCCATGCTTGTTTTATATTGAGAAGTACCAGCAATGGCATTAGTAATAGGTTTTTGGTATGTGGTTGTTGCCTCTGTGGTAGGCGGTGGAAGTATGTTGACTCCTGTTGATACAAATGTTGTGGGAGTGGCTGAAAGCTGCGTTATATTGAACACAGATACAGGTTTGGTCACGGTTTGTGCGGCACTGGTGAATGTACTTGCTGTTGCCCCGGTTTTTAGGGTATTCGTGGCCATCTTGGTAATGTTCACTGAAGATGGGCTTCTGCTAGTTGCCTCTGTTCCCACGGTTGGGAACTCACTAAAAGGGGATGTGGACGTAGACTTGATAAGCTGAGATAAAGTGGTATTTGTAGTGTTTTTTGATTCATTTGTGGCCTGTGTGCCACTGGTGCCGATGACTGAATCTGGTGTTGTAGGTGTTACCACTGTCAGCGCTCCTGTGGTCTCATTGTTCTTAGTAGAAGTGGCAATGGTTAACGGAGTTAACACTGCCTCAGTTATAATGTCCAGCCCAGTTGTTGGATTGGTTGCTTTGACACTGGTCACTTGAGCTGAAGATGTGCTTGTTGCACGAGTCGCTGTTGTTGAGGCCCGAGTGCCATTAAACAATGGTGAGGTGTCCCTGGTTATGGTTGTAATTCCTTTTGTGGCATTTGCAGTTCCAGGGGCCTGGTCTGGGCTGCCAGTTTTAAATTCAGTGGTGATATTCATCATTACTTGTGCAGTCGTTATCAAACCTGTTGGAGTCAAAGAGTCAGCTGTTAGAGGATACACATCTATCTATGGGTATCACAAATGTCACCCATTTATATTGTAACAAAGTTACAGGACAAAAACTCTGAAAGGAAATTCAAGCTCTATTTTGACAACTTATCTACTGGGTGAAAGGGAATTTACCGAACTTGCACAATAGCCCACTGCATCGTCGTCTATTAAACGCCAGATTTACTGACCAAATCAAAACAGTAGTAGCAGCAATGATGCAAACTGAGCCACCCACCCGACACAATTGTGAGCACTAGAAGTGCTAATATTAGATGAAGTCAAAAGCTGTAGTCTGCAGTTTGGGATGGTAGTACAATTCCTCTTTTTGCATTATAATCCCCATTTTATTTTGTACTGATGGTGCTGTTTATTTCACTTTGAGCACTAGAACTCTGCTAACTTGGCTCCAGTGCATGTTATCTGACTCCCTAGAACAGATCAAGATTGGCTATACTCCTGATTGACAAATTAATTTCACCTATAAGTCCCTAGTATATGGTACCAAGTGTACCCATGGCCTGTAAGTTAAATATCACTAGTGGACTGCAACATACATTGTGTCATCCACTACAGCTGCAGTGAAAACATGACTTCAGGGCTGCCTCTGTAGCCTATCTACACAGATTTAAACCTTCAAATATGACCTGTCAAAATATCCCCATTTCACAGGCCTAAAGAACAAAATACTTACCTTCAGTAATGCATTGACTGGTAGAGACACCATCCAGCCACAGATTCCTTCCCTTAGAATATTCCCAGGTGTCAGATTGGAGCCGGAATTTTTTGAGCAATCCCCTTATGTGCCGGTCGGTGACATCATTTGGCTCTGTGTGGCATCATTGGTGTTGACCGCGTCAGAAATTATGTGTGAGTTGCCTATATAGGCACCAACCCTGCATGCTGACCTCAGTTCTTGACTGTTTTTCTGCACCACAAGCATGGGGCCTCACTGCCACCATCTTGCACCATTAGGATAATGGTAAGAAATGTGTGGCTAAAATGAGTCTCTACCAGATGAGGTATTACTGAAAGTAGGTAGTTGTTCATCTAATAGAGATTTCTAGCCCCAGATCCCTTACCTCACAATACATACCAAGGCAATCCCCCCCCAGAGGATGAGCTGCAGACTGTTTTAGACTAAGAAGTTCTGGAGGACCAAATGGGTAAAGCTCCAACTTCACCAGACCTGACTGTCGAGGCAGTAGTGTTTGGAAAATGTGTACAGTGATGCCCACATAGCTGTCTGACAGGTGTCCAGGGCTGGGACTCCTCTATCTAACACAGTGGTTGTAGCTGTGTCAGCTACAGTGGAGTGAGCTCTTAAGCCCTCCGGGGGCTGATTCTTGGACACTGCATAGCAAATCTTAACGTAAAGAATGATCCATTAACAGATGGTTCTCCTTTGAATTACCTTCCCTTTCTTTGCCCCTGCAAATCCAACAAAGACCAGGAATTCATCGGTTCAATCAATATAGAACAATAACGCTCCTATTGGATTCAGACTGTACAGTCTCTGCTCTTCTTTAGAAGGGTGAGAAAGGGGGAAAAGGGTAGGCAGGGTGATGTTTTGCCTGACGTGAAAAGATGTGAACACCTTTCGTAAAAAGGATGCTTGAGTTCAAAGAACCGCTAGTCTGGGAAGAATGAAGTGCTGGGAGGGTTAACAGAAAGTGCTTGTAATTTGCCAACCAACCTGGCAGATGTTATTGCCACAAGGAAAACAGTTTTGATTGTTAGAAGCTGCAGAAGCAGCTGTGCATCGGATCGATAGGGGAACACATTAGGAACCTAAGAACTAAATTCAAATCCTATTGGGGCATAATGAAGGGTGTGGGAAGACACGTGTTGTAAACCTTTATGGTATCAAGTCACATCTGATGACCTAAATGGGGAAGGTTGATCCGGCAACTGTAGGAAAGCAGAAAAAGTGGACAGATATCCTTTGACTGTGCCCAAAAGAAAGCCTTGCTTGGCCAGGGAAAGAATAAAACTGGGAAAGAATAAAACTGAGTTCTTCAGAGAAGGGTGCAGACAGAGGATCAACTGTTTCGGATGTACACCAAGCCACAGACTTTTCCTATTGGCAGGCATAGAAGGTTTTAGTAGAAGAATGCCTGGCTGCCAGAATGGCATCACATACTTTGGGAGGGAGATAAAAGCCCTCAACTACTGCTGCTCAACATTCATGCACGAAGGCGAAGAGTGGACAGGTTTAGGTGCAACACCCTGGCTTGTTGCTGCAACAGAATATCATCCCGAATGGGTAGCCTGACTGAAGGACACATGCTCAGAAGTTTGGTATACCATATCCTCCGTGCACAATCCGGGTCACAAGAATGACTTGGGCCCAGTCATTCCTGATCTTCTTAAGAACTCTGGGCAGGAGTGGTATTGGTGGAAAGACATACAGGAGGCCTGAGCTCCACTTTAATGTTTCTCTCCCTGCCCTCCTCTTGGGTGGGCCACCACCAAATCTGTTGTTGTTACTATTAAATAGCTGATCTAACACGCTTATATTATTTTACCTGCGTATTCTCGTTCCTTGTGATGATTCCATGCACCACTGTTGTTGAAATGTGCAGCCCGCTAATACCATGTGTTTGAGTGCACTTTATAAAAACATCCCAAAACACTATTTTCTTTTATTTGTGGTAACTTGCAAGATTAAATGCTCTTCTACAAATGATGAATGAAACAGTAGAAATGAAAAAGTAGAAAGGAAAGTAAAACAGAAGTTGAACTTGCTGATCAGATTGAAGAGTTGCTTGCCTCCTGACTGCAGAAAAGGAAAGTGAAGTAGGTGAGGCGTAGGAATGTTTTTGATAAACTCTGTGTAGTGACCGCTAGTTTTCATGGAAATGCTATTTAGTGGCATAAGAGCTTGTGAAAAATGTTCAGTCGTCCCAACCTCTGGCTGGGATATTTCAAACATAAATAGTCTGTTGAAGGAATAGTCTAGGTTGGAAAATGTGGCCCTCAATCTACATATTGTGGAATTAGTACATCCCTTGCTTAATGTTTTTTTTTTCCTGGGACAAAAATCAGATGGGGTCTACAATCGCATTTTGGTTTGTCATGGAGTGTCAATGACAATGTTTAAGAAGGTGCCACCAATGGGTGAGTGAGCTGGTAGTTGTGAATGATTTAAGAGGGGCTCTTAGGGGGGTGTCTTGTTGGTGAAGACTGTGTCCATACTCTGCTGGAAGTATTTAACAAATTCATTAGCTTTGTGGTCAAAAGCAGTCATATCATATCTTGAAATAGCAGGCAAATAAGTGGAGAACCAGAGATTTAGCATATATGATTCATATCATGTTTTAAGCTCTCACACGTACAATGATACCTCAGCCTTCGAGAGTGAGTGTTCATAATAATGTGAAAATAGCAGTACACCCAAAGAAATCAACTAAATTTAGTTTCTGGCTCAAGTATTGAGCAGTTGTCACAAACCACAATTTTTTGGCAATAGATCTGAACTGCAAAGCCAGAAAACTACAGGCAGTCACCGGTTATCCGGCTAATGCTTTTTCAGTAGGTCCATCTTTTGCAAACATAACAGATGCAGCAATCCAATCCCGGGGCTCAAGTCTTAAAACAATTTGTGATGGTGGGATCTTTCCCATTTTATCTGAATGCTATGTCTGAGGTCTTTGTGAATGTAATAAGAGGGATTTCCCAATCAGATAATTACTTAAAATGAGACACTGTAAAGGAACCAATTTATGGGTTTGCAGACCTGTTGGATCAATATTTGTCTGTTTGGTATCATTCATATGGCCAGCACTTGCCGTCCCATCTGTGTGAGCTTCTACATTCAATATCCATTAGTATCCTCTTTTGAGATCATGCTTTACCAGTACAGTGTATATGAGCAAGAGGTGTTGTCTTCCTATCCTGCAATAGTCAACTACCCACAATCTGCCAACCTTCATTCTATAATTCCCCACCTTCTCTCAAATTCTAAGATTTACACTTCAAGTTTAAGAAATAAAATAAGCAACCAATATTTACTGTGAAAGTGGCATAACTAAGCGCATACATACCACTTGTTGCAGTGTGTGTTGTTCTAGATGATTCAGTAATGGTGGATGCTGCTGGTCTAGATACTGTGCTTGTTGCAATGGCTTCTGAAGTTGCATTGGTTTGCTCTGTGGATTTGGAAGACGTCACACGAACAGTAGAGGGGGCGGCGCTTGTTGACGAGGAAGAAGGTGCAATCGTTTGGTATGTAGGTGTGAAGAGTGGGGATGTGGTTGGATGCAGTGTTGAGCTTGTTGCTTTTGACTCCGCTTCTGTGGACTGATTGCTCATCTCAGTGGAGATGGCTTTAGTCACCAGGGTTGAGGATGTGCTTGCTGCAGATGTAACTGCTGTTGAGCTCTCACTGCCTTTAAACAATGCTGAAGTGTTACTAGTTGTTAAGGTTGTAATTCCTTGTGTTGCATTTTCAGTTCTTGCTGCCAGGGATGTGCTTACGGTTCCAGAATGGGTGGTCTCATCTGTGATCACCTGTGTAGTCGCCATCAGTGCTGTTGGAGGAACAGAGTAGGCTGTTAGAGGATGCTTTAAATAGCTGTCCCAAATGTCACCCAACAAAGACAGGTATCAAAATATATTTACTGATTAATGTCACTTAGTGCATGTAAAGGACATTTGCCAAGCAAGTGAATCAATTTTGTAATGTCCTTTGCGTTATAAAGTTGCATCCAGCCTTATTGAAGATTCTCACTACTTTCAAGGCATTTTGTGTTTAGTGATCAGTCTCTTGCTTACTGTTTAAGGTAAGGATGGCCCCCTCTCTGAGCTGCTGCTTTCAATACTCATTATTTATCCTCTTTTGTGGTTTTGCTTTACAGGCACAGTGTTTGATGAACAGATGGCCATGTCTGCCTCTCCTGCAATTGGCCATTGCCCATGCTGTGCCAATTATCGTGAATAATACCCCACCTTCACTTACATTCTAAGCTTTACATTGTTTCACTTTCAAGTAATACGCAGTTAAAATCTATTGTGAAAGTGGCATAACTAAGTACATACTTACCACTTGTTGCAGTGTGTGTTGCTCTAGATGATTCAGTAATGATGGCTGTTGATGTTCTGGATACTGTGCTTGTTACAATGGCTTCTGAAGTTGCATTGGTTTGCTCTGTGGATTTAGCAGTCGTCACCTGAACAACAGTAGAGGGGGCGGCGCTTGTTGACGAGGAAGAAGGTACAATCGTTTGGTATGTAGGTGTGTAGAGTGAGGATGTGGTTGGATGCAGTGTTGAGTTTGTTGCTGTTGACACTGAATCTGTGGACTGATTGCTCATTTCAGTGGAGATGGCTTTAGTCACCTGGGCTGAGGATATGCTTGCTGCAGATGTCACTATTGTTGAGCCCACACTGCCCTTAAATAATGCTGACGTGTCAGTTGTTTTTATGGTTGATGTTGCTTGTGTTGCATTTTCAGTTACTGCTGCCAGGTGTGTGCTTACAGCTCGAGAATGTGTGGTCTCATCTGTGATCACCGGTTTAGTTGTTATCAGTGCTGTTGGAGGAAGAGTGTAGCTGTTAGAGAAGGCTTTTCATGATTTGCCACAAATCTCACACAAATATACAGATATTAAAATATATTTGCTGATTAATGTCACTGCGGGTACAGGACATTGGGCCTGATACAGATATTGGCAGAGGGATTGCTCAGTAACAACAGTGACGGATTTCCCATCCACCAAAATATAAATCCCATTCTATCCTATGATTTTAGCATACAGGATATCTCTCGCCATTGTGACAGAGTAACTCATCCACCAAGATCTAAATCGAGCCCATTGTTGCCAAGGAAGTGAACCAATTTTATAATGCCCCATAGCAATGGCGCTAGGCACATGAGATGAGGGTATAGTTGCTGCTGAAGTCACTATTGGGCTCTCAAAGCCATTAAAAAATGCTGACATGTCACTTTATGTGATTTCTTCAATTCCTTACGTGGCATTTTCAGTTCAATTGGCTACGTCTGTTCTTCCTGTTGCAGAATGAGTGGTCTCAAATGTCATCAGTTCTGTAGTTGTTATTAAGGCTGATGGAGAATACATTTTACATATCACCAATGTCATTCAGCAGTACAGTTCTAAAATAATATTGTTACTAAATTGCAGAATTGGAAGGGAACTACTGCTTCAGTGTATCCAACCACCTTCTGGGTACATGGTACAGGAGGAAAACCTACTAGCACTGAAGTCCACTGCATCATCATCATCATGAACAAATCACTGCTGTGAGGAGTAATCAATATTGTGCTAGAAGCAAAGTAACAAATCGGAAGTCTCCCACAACAACACTATCGTGAATAACCGACATGCCGCTAATGCAAACCCAGTTGTCTCGAAATCTGCAATTTTGGCCTTGCATTTCCTGGGAGAGCGTCCAATACTCCCTTAATGATTTCACAATTTGAAGCTGAGGGACACAACTTTACGTTTTTTTCCTTGTACTTCTTGAAAGCCCCAGGTTATTAATAGTGTCTCAGGTTTAATGTTTGTGATGTGATGTCTGAAACTTGCTGTGCCCCCAGCCCTATGGCTTACATTAGGAGCAGCAGTAGGTCCGTCTCAAATAATTTGCCACTTTCATGCTTCCATTCTTGGTTGTTGTGTGGCGTTAGTTTGATGCAAAACTCTTGAATGAAAGGGCGGACACTATTTCCACTGTCTGCGATGTCTACCAGTCAGTGGTCACCTTCTCTCATTGCAAGAAGGAATTGAACAGGCTAACCTTCTTCTGATTGCTGCCATCTAGGAACATTTTAAGCATCATTCACCCTTCAGTGACTAGATGAGGAATAAATGTAAGCTAAACGTGGTCTTCCTCACAGAAGAAATCTGGTGGGTGCACCACTGTGACAAGTCATCCACCACTAATATTCAATAGCTAGAATTTGATTTTAACTTTCTAAGCAGGGTCCCCTCCACATCACCTTTTTATTGGTAGTTTTTATCTGTAAAAGAGTGGGAACGCTGGGTGGTAGAAATTTTATTAAACCCCGCAGATTCCAGGATTCTCACTCACAGAAATGTATCATTTTAGCCAAAGTTTGAGGTTTCCATGGAATTCTAGGTAAGAAAACATGTTGGGTTTTATGCTTGTCATGCCCCTCAAGACTGCCCTGTGTTTCTAATGTTTAAAAATGCTTGGGTTTGGTAGGTTTTCCTTGGTGGCAGCTGAGCTGAGGCCCAAGTACTGCAGACACCCACATCAGTAAAATGGGTCCATTTTCAAGGTGAAAACTTGATGTCTCCATGTTGCATTTGGGATATTTCCTATGAATAGTAGTAGACCCAGTCACACAAAAGAGGAATAGTTTTTAATTGGGAGAATGGGGGGACGGCTAGGGGGTAGAAA
Organism: Pleurodeles waltl; assembly: GCF_031143425.1. Classification (NCBI taxonomy): domain Eukaryota; kingdom Metazoa; phylum Chordata; class Amphibia; order Caudata; family Salamandridae; genus Pleurodeles; species Pleurodeles waltl. Next base: position 17,520,733 of record NC_090450.1, on the reverse strand, counting down.
TTGATTGGCCCCACAGATTTCAGAACTTTCCTTCACAGAAGTGTAGGGAAAATTATTAACGTTAGCCAACGTTTGAAGTTTGCACGGCACTTTGAGTAAGAAAAGATAGTGGGATCCATACTAACCATAGTGGGATCCGTACTCGTCACACCACACTGGACTAACCTGGGTTTCTAAGGTTCAGAAATGTCTGGGTTTGGTAGTTTTGTGTTGGTGGCAGCCGAGCTCAGGCACAAATACTGCAGCTGCCCTTGTCACAAGAATGGGGTAATTTTTAAGGCAAAAACTTGATGCCCCCATGTTGCGTTGTAGGATATGCCCGGTTCTGGGTCCAGTCACAGAAATGGAGAACCGTTTTTACTGGGAGAAGTAAGGAACACTAAGGATAAGAACTTTGGCCCCTGCACCCCACCCCCCACAACACAGATTTCAGAACTTGTATGTGTTTTAGCCATGTTTGAGATTGGCATGGCGTTTTGGGTTAGGAAACTTCGTGATATCCATGCAAGTCATGCCACCCAGGATTCCCCTGGGTATCTAGTTTTCAGAAATGTCTTGGATTAAGGCCCAGCAATGCTTACTTTACTGGGTGGTTCAACTAGACATAAATACATATGGAGACAGACAAACACAGACACACATATAAAAAGATTAGAGTGACATTATAATTAGGTATTGAACTAAGTTATACACTAACGTTTTAAACCAAAAACTTACTGAAATCAAAGTTTCAGGTTACTGAGCTTCTGTTTATAACTTGCACCCCCACCATACATTGCTAATGACCTCACATATTACTTCACTTATAACGTTAAATTACATTATTTATTACCTCAAAGATGACATGCCTAATTAGATCATTAATGACATCACATATAGCACTATAGTCATATAACTAACTGAGCCTATATAGCTGCGTCCACTGTACAAAAGTAGCATTGAGTCTCTGAGGCAAGTGTGACTGTGCATGCGGAAAGTTATTTAGCGCATTGTTTACAAATCACTAACATTCAGGACGCAAGTATTCCTCCAGATTATACAAGTCAAAGGCTGAGGGAAGCTAATATCGGTTGTAGAGGTTTGTTTGAAAGTATGTTGAGGCTTAAAGCCAAAGCCTGTTCCAAAACATTTGTGAGAAAGGCCTTATCTTCTGTAGATGCTAGACTATCTACCAGCGGATTTCTGGGCATGTACACACATACAATATGTGTAATACAGTGCCATAGACAATGTTTATTTCTAGAAGGTCGTTTAAGATCGTGAGGCATTACAGACTGTTCAATGATGCAGAATGTAGGAATAACTGGTGTTCTGGCTCTAAGTTTGTATGCCAATGGGCCCACCTCGGGAATGTGTGTAACGGTTTTTACTAAACAACTGAGGGATGTCCATAGGCAATGACAGAAGGTGTCTTTTCAGTGAGAAATGTGTTCCTGTCAACTTCTTGACTGCAACTAATGGTTCATGTGGAGGGTAATCCCATTATGGTGAATAGAACAGTGGCCACGTATGTAGCATTTAGGATTACTTCAAGGCCAAAAACCTTATAGGATGATGTCACATTGATTGTAGGATGTTGTCAGGGATGTCATGTTATTTGAGAAGTCATCAGTGTTGTCATCAACAATATTATTTAACAAGCCTTTAGTGTAGGTGAGTCTCCCTATCTGAGTCTCACTCACGGTAAACTCATGGTAACTGGACTGAGTGGAGTTACTGCCAGTGTCCACGTTTTCAGATAAGGTCGCTGCAGCACAGCTAGGGTAAGGGTCACTGGTCTGGTTATCCGCAAACATGTGTGCCAACACATTTGTGCATGTGTGTTGGCTGTACGTTTGAGAGTACTGTTGTGTGCAGCCCGGTAATTGTGCAGAGGTGAACAAATTACTTATCTTCGGTAACGCCATATCTGGTAGAGACTCTATATAGCCGCAGATTCCATCCTGTAGAATATTTCCCAGGCATCAGACTGGATCCAGAAGATTTTCGAGCAGTATCCCTGTGTCCCGGTAGGTGGAATCATTGAACAAGTTATCTACCCTTATCCCGTAGAGACTATATGTAGCTGCAGATTCCTTTCCTTTGAATTTCCCAGGTGTCAAACTGGATCTGGAAGATTTTTGCGTAAGCAGTACCCCTGTGCACCATTGGTTGGCTTTGTTCTGTTCCGCGTGGCATCGTTGGCATCCGTGGTGCCAGATATGACATTGCGGTCGCCTATATAGGCCCCACCCAGGCGAGCGGACGTCGGTTACTTTTTACAACTTTTCACACCACGAGCACAAAGCCATGAAGTGAACTGACAAATGTGTGTCCAAACTAGGGCCCTGAAAGGGATCAACCTTAAACCTAGAAATCTGTCCACAGAGCAGGGAGCCATGGGTGGGTGTAAGGAATCTACAGCTGGATATAGTCTCTACCACACAATGCATTTTCGTAGGTAAGTAACTTGTTCATCTTATAGAGACTTCTAGCTGCAGATTGCTTACCTTCGAATAGATACCCAAGCCATATCATCCTGGCGGTGGGTTGCGGCAAATATTCTATACTAAAAAATCCTCCAGGACCGAATGGGAAAAATGCCTGACCCTGCAGACCTGACTGTTCAGGCAGTAGACTTTGGCAAAAGGGTGGAATGATGCCCAATAACGAGTTTCTATATTTATTGCCAATCGCTATAGAAATATGGACAAGAAGTGCTTTAGCTTTGCGCACATGGAGAGCCCAGGATAGCTTTGAATCAAACAATATCCCTAAATAATTTTTAAAAATTTACACGTTCCACTTTTTGCCCTTGGATCAAAATATTCCTCTTGAGCAGTCAATGACAATCAAGTATTTTGTTTTATTTATATTCATTTCTGGCCCCTTTAACATAAAATATTCATTAAACTTCTCTAACAGGGTCTGTAACCCCATAGGGGTTTGGGACTTCAAAATAGTGTCATCTGCAAAGAGAAGTGCGGGGACAAAGTCCCCGCTTAATCTTGGGGAATCGTGGGCGCACTGTTTAAGATGATCGACTACACCGTTAATGTAGAGAGAGAATAGGGTTGGTGCGAGTGCGCACCCCTCTCTCACTCCCCTGTTGATTGGAATAGGATCTGTTAGCTCACAGTTTTGACACTACCGGACCTTTTCATAGTGGTTTTCGTGCAACCTAATTATCTGATGTAAAAGGTTTTCCGGGATACACTGGTTCCTTAAGGAGGCCCATAGGGTGCCCCTCGGAACCAGATTAAAGGCAGCATGTAAGTCCACAAATGCGATGTAGAGATGACTTTTCTTCAGTTTGGAATATTTCCACATAATAAATAGGCGCCTGATGACGTGATCAATTGTGCTGGTTCTCGGCATAAAGCCTGCTTGGCAAGATGTTAAAATGTTACCCTCTCCCATCTTGTCAGCTATTCTGTTTAACAGCTGCCTGGCATAGATTTTGTATGGTACATCAATCAAACTAATTGGCTGTAGTTTCCAGGCTCCTGCCTGGATCCTTTTTTATAGATCGGAATAATTTCTGCCCCTTTCCATGTCTCAGGGACAGGGTCTCCCCTTGCTATTGCGTTACCAATTTAGTTTATATATGGGGCCCATATGTTGGTGGTATGTCTAAATAGGTTCCGTGGTATCTTGTCCAGGCCCGGGGCTTTACCTAGTTTGATGGTCTCTATGGCCGCCACAGTTTCTTCCAGGGTAAAGCAAATGCCCGTTGTTGTAGCCAATGTTAGTTGTTCCCTGGCAGAAGGGGAATGTTGACGGTACTCCGAGGGTTCTGAGCAGAGGTCGGTAAAATGGCTATTCCATATGCCAGGATTAACATAGTGCTCGGCGTTACATATCCCCTCTGCTCCCATGGGCGACTATCCTGCAAAAGGTTACAGTATCTTTAGTTCTGGCTGCAGCGAGAAGATCGGCCCAATTTTGAACCTCCCAGTTTTTCTATGTCTTGGCCAATATTTTCCTACAGCTAGGCCTTGCTTGCTGTACTATCAGATGTTTCGACTTTAGGGCTTCAAATTGTAGTTTTCCCCCTCTTTGCATTCACTCATATACCAGGGATTAGATCACCTGGGGCAATTTCCGCCCTGCTCTGGCTTTTGTTGTATTGTTTTAGTAAGGGAAGGCCTCAGAGCTATAATCACAGATTGATGAATGTCTAGTATTGGTGTGTCAGCGGGTCTTCTATGGACATATGGGTTCAGTAGATCTGCAACTGTATTGTATATGTTCGCCATGCCCCCCAAGTTACTCAATACTGAAGGCCATTTTATTGACCTACGGGTATTACTGACAGTAGGTTGATGTTGTACCCTACCCCTCCCCAGGCAACTTAAATCTAGAAGGCACCCTCTCAGTTCTACGTGACGAAGTATCTATCATATAGCCTGGTACAGAAGAGACTCTTCAAGGATTGGTGATGGCCTGTGGTAGGTCAAATAATACTGGTGGACATTCATGGATAGGTCAGTAGGGTTTACTGGAAAAACTGTAGTGTTGTTATATACATATATGCAAAATCTGCCATAAAGTGAATGATGATCATTAAAGCATTTATATTCAAAGAAATCACATACATGTATTTGAGTCTTTTCTTTTACCGTCTTGAAGCTACATAATGCAGCCAAAGCAGCCACCACCAGGGGTCCGCACACTGGAGAGCCAAGGAGGAAAACCACTAGCTCATGAAGTGCTTAGACCATTGGGAGACTTCCCCTGGGGTTCTGTGCGTGAGGCCCAAAGAAATATAGGGCCAATTTCTCTTGAAACATCCATGGAGGAGCTTCTCCACCGCCCTTCAGCTCCCACACAGACACTTAAAATGCTGACTTCCCATTCTGCTGCTCAGTTTATGGGCGGCACAAAGCTGCTTTGATCTTGGTTTAGCAGTGGCGGTCCCCTGTTTTCTTTTGTATCTTTATTATGCTGTGGGTGTTCCGGTCTCACCTAGGGCATCTGGATGGTCAAATTCATGGTGGGAAATGGAAAGGGATGGTGGAGGGGGACCTAAGCCCACCACAATCCTGGCTGGCTTCCTGGTGCCCAGCAGCCTCCAGCGGCAGGCGCAGGAGCAAGCCACTCATGATTCTCCCGACTGGGTGGAGCACGATGGAACCAGACTATAGTATGCCCTCGCTCCCCTAAGGAGATGGGCACAGCATCACTCCCAGGGCTCTGGAAATTCAGGCACTGTGTGTGGAGAGGGCGCTGGCTGTGAAATAGGTTTTTTTTCTGGATGCCTTGTGTGAGGATGTTGTCAATGTCTTAAGAGGGATCTGCTAATCAGACAACTACTTAAAAGGAGGCACTGTAATGGAACTCACATATGGGTTTGGAGACTTGTAGGATCAATATTTGCCTGTTTTGCATAATGGATATGGCCTGCACTCATTGTCCTATATGTGTGAGCTTCTGCATTCAGTGTTCACTTTTATCCTCTTACAAGATTATTCTTTACAGGTGCAATGTGTATAAGCAAGTGCAATTACACACAATCTGCCAAACTTCTCCTATAATTCCCCTCCATCACTTGAATTCTAAGTTATACATTTTTCAATTTTCGGAAAAGCACTAAGCAACTAATATCTATTGTGAAAGTTGCAAAACTGAATGCATACATACCTCTAGTTGCGTCATGTGTTGCTCTAGATGATTCAGTAATGCTGACTGTTGATGTTCTAGGTACTGTGCTTGTTACAATGGCTTCTGAAGTTGCATTGGTTTGCTCTGTGGATTTAGCAGTCGTCACCTGAACAACAGTAGAGGGGGCGGCGCTTGTTGACGTTGAAGAAGGTACAATCGATTGGTATGTAGGTGTGAAGAGTGAGGATGTGGTTGGATGCAGTGTTGAGCTTGTTGCTGTTGACACTGCACCTGTGGACTGATTGCTCATCTCAGTGGAGATGGCTTTAGTCACCAGGGTTGAGGATGTGCTTGCTGCAGATGTCACTGCTGTTGAGCTCTCACTGCCTTTAAACAATGCTGAAGTGTTACTTGTTGTTAAGGTTGTACTTCCTTGTGTAGCATTTTCAGTTCTTGCTGCCAGGGGTGTGCTTACAGTTCCAGAATGGGTGGTCTCATCTGTGATCACCTGTGTAGTCGCCATCAGTGCTGTTGGAGGAACAGAGTAGGCTGTTAGAGGATGCTTTTCATAACTGTCCCAAATGTCACCCAAAAACTACAGGTATCAAAATATATTTACTGATTAATGTCACTAAATGCATGTACAGGACATTTGCCAAGCAAGTGAATCAATTTTGTAATGTTCTTTGCATTATAAAGTTGCATCCAGCTTTATTGAGGCTTCTCACTACTTTCGAGGCTTTTTGTGTTTAGTGATCACTCTTGCTTTCTGTTTAAGATAAGGAGGGCCCCCTCTCTGAGCTGAATATTCATTATTTATCCTCTTTTGAGCTTTTGCTTTACAGGCACAGTGTTTGATGAACAGATAGCCATATCTGCCTCTCCTGCAATGGGCCATTTCCCATGCTGTGCAATTATCTCGAATAATACCCCACCTTCACTTACATTCTAGGCTTTACATGGTTTCATTTTTTAGCAATATGCAGTTAATATCTATTGTGAAAGTGGCATTACTAAGTACATACTTACCACTTGTTGCAGTGTGTGTTGCTCTAGGTGACTCAGTAATGGCGGCTGCTGCTGTTCTGGATACTGTGCTTGTTACAATGGCTTCTGAAGTTGCATCGGTTTGCTCTGAGGATTTAGTAGATGTCATCAGAACAACAGTAGAAGGGGCGGCGCTTGTTGACGATGAAGAAGCTACAAATGTTTGATTTGTAGGTGTCGAGAGTGAAGTTGTGGTTGGATGCAGTGTTGAGCTTGTTGCTGTTGAAACGGCTTCTGTGGACTGATTGCTCATCTCGGTGGAGATGGCTTTAGTCACCTGGGTTGAGGATGTGCTTGCTGCAGATGTCACTGTTGTTGAGCTGTCACTGCCTTTAGATAATGCTGAGGTGTCACTTGTTGTTATGGTTGTAATTCCTTGTGTTGCATTTTCAGTTCTTGCTGCCAGGGGTGTGCTTACAGTTCCAGAATGTGTGGTCTCATCTGTGATCACCTGCGTAGTTATCATCAGTGCTGTTTTAGGATTAGAGTAGGTTGTTAGAGAATGTTTTTAATATATTAGCTCAAGTGTCACTCAAATATACAGGTAGAAAAAAAAAAAGTTACTTTCCTTTGGTAACGTCTCTTCAGGTAGAGACTATCTATCGGCAGATTCCGGGCCCTAGAAAATTCACTAGACATCAGACTGGATCTGGAAACTCTTCAGCAGTACCTCTGCGTGACGATAGGTGACACTGATAGGCTCCTTACTGGAGTCATCAGCCCCGGATGTCACGTGCACAGTGCATATGTAGGCATCACACCAGAGTGCTGACATCAGTTTCTTTCATGACATTTAGGTGCCAAAAGCACAGAGCCACAACAACGTGCTGATGGACCAGTGCACAGGCACTAAGGGCCTACAAGGGCCACACCAGCTGGGAAGATCAGTTTGCAGATGCAGGGAGGATGGGAGGATCAATAAGAAATCTGCAGCGAAATAGAGATGAGGTGTGACTGAAGATAAGTAATGTGCTCATCTGATGGGGACTTCTAGATGTAGGCTCCTTACATTAGAATACACACTAAAGTAATAACTCCCCAGCGGTGGGTCTCATAACAGGTTCAGATGAGGAAGTTCTTGAGGAAGAAATGTACAAAGCAGCATCATTGTAGCATAGTTCCCCCCACTTTTTGCCTGGTGTCAGTGTTTTAAGACTGTATTACACTGGGATCCTCCTAATCAGGACTCCAGTGTCAGTGCTATCTCCTCTAAATTTGGTTACATGGTAACTTTTTCACCCTACAATTGGCATACTGGTGCACCCATGTAAGTCCCTAGTATATAGTACTTAGTTACCCAGGGCATTGGTACACCAGGTGTCTCTCATGGGCTGCAGCACATATTATGCCACCCATGGAAGCCCAGGCAAACTGTGTCTGCAGGCCTGCCATTGTAGCCTGCGTGAAATGGTGCATCCACCTTTCACTTTAGATATAAGGTCACTGCACTTGGACACTGTAAGCCACCCATATTGTAGGCCCTTTAGCCCAAGGTCAGAGTGCATAGTCCTGAATGTCAAAGCACCCCTGCATGAGCAGAGGTGCCCCTATAAACCCAGACTCCATTCCCTGGGGGTCTGTAAGTGCAGGGAAGACATTTTAAGGTCTGTAGTGGACACTATTCAACATGAGTCGTCCAACTACATAATGGCTCCACCAAACCTAGGCATAGTTGGTATCAACATCTTGGATTCATGCAACTGCACCGATTCCAGTGCTAGTAGCATGATGCCATGTACTCTGGGGGTTCCTTAGAGGATCCCCCTGAAGGAACTTCACCTCTGGGGGGATGGGCATTGCCTACCTGCACCGGCTGGTTATCTCCAAGTGGTCTAGACACTTTCCCCTTCTTTTGCAGGTTCTTCTAGTCTGGAATCTGCCTTTTGGTTCTACTGACCTGGTCCATGGGTCACAACAGCAGCTGAACTAACAAGGCTCCCATTGACTCCAACAAAGGTTTCCAATGTCACGTCACCCCTATGCACCTGGGCTCCCTGGTGCAGGTACACCACTTTGCTGGGTATTCATGGTGGGGGGCACTATCCAACCTTCTTTGTACCAACTGGTTTCCTCTGGGTCCTCTGGGAAGGGTCCTGAACCCTGAAAATTCTAACTACAACAGTTCTGTGTTTGCCTATGGGACATCCGGTTCAATAACACCTCCGCACCCGGGCGCCTGTGGGATTTCTGATACTTACCTCTGGTAATTCCTTTCTCCCCCCAGCCCTTGGGATTCTAACCCACTTACCTTGGTTGGACACTTCCATTCTTGTACCACTTTCATAGTATATGGTTTAGCCCCTATAGGGTCCCATGTATTTACATGCATTTCCTGTTTGTCTCTAAGTATATTTACTGTATGTAGATATCTCCAAGTGGAGGTATACCAACGTTAGGATAGTGTATAATAAAGAATACTTTATTTGTGTAACACTTGGAGTGGTTCCTTTTTGTGTGAACATCACTGACTGACTATTGTGGTATTTTATGTGATATACGCTCCTACTTGATAAGCCTGAGCTTCTCTCCACAGCTACCCCACGAGAGCTTTGGTTATGTAGGCACCAAAACACTATCACTAGGGGATGCTGGGAGTCAGTATAGGGTGCCATGCCATAGGTGTACACCATAAACTGAGCCAGCCTCCTACACAATGTGCCCGTCACGATAAACCTGACTGTCCAGGCACTAGTGCTTGGTAAACTTGTGCCGAGATGCCCACATCACAGCCTGACAGATGTCCAGGAGGGGCACTCTGCAAACTAACACAGCGGTCACAGCCTTGGCTACGGCGAGCCCACTAGCCCTCAAGCGGTTGCTTTTTAGCCATTGCACAGAAGTTCCTAATGCAGAGTACAATCCAACTGGAGATGGTCCATTACTGCACACCTGTCCCTTTCTTTGCTCCGGCAAACTTATTAAAGATTTGATTGTCCCCCCAGTAGTATTTGGTACAATCAGCATAAATTATAATGGTTTCTTTAGGTCCAGGTGATGGAGTCTCTCCTCCCCTCTTGAAGGTTGAGCAAAGGAGGTCAGAAATGTGATGGTCTGGCTGATGTGGAAGGGTGTCACCACTTTCGGCAGGAACAAGGCATGTGTTCTCAGAACCAGTTTCTCTGGAAGAAATATGGTGTATGGAGAGTGCACAGATACTGCTTGGAACTTGCTAATCCTCCTGACTGATGTAATGTCCACTAGAAAGTCTGTTTTGATGCTCAAAAGATGCAAAGGGCAGCTATGGAGAGGCTCGAAGGGCGAGCACGCCCAAAACGTCAAAACTAAGTTCAGGTTCCACGGAGGCATGATGAAGGGTTTTGGAGAAAGCGTGTGTTAGCATTCTATTAGAATACAAGTCACAACAGGTGTCTCAAACAGGAATGGCTAATCCGGCAAATGCAAGAAAGCTGAAGTGACAGGAAGATAACCTTTAACTATGCCCAAAGCAAAGCCTTACCAGGCTAACCATAGCACACATAACAACACCATAGACAAAGGTGCAGAGAGAGGATCATCATTTTTGGTAGTACACAAAGCCACAAACCTTTCCCAAAGGCAGGCATACACTAGGAAGAAAGACTAAGCCAGTGTTGGGAAGGTGCCCAAACCACTGGCATCCACCAGTTTCTTGTACCAATTATCTTCGGGCTCTTCTATGAGGTTGGGGTAGCCATAGATATCCTCAGGTCCACCTAATTGTTCTCCCAATGCAGCCTATGGAAACATGAATGCCCTGGTTCTGACTCGGAAGGTTGAGTTACGGCCAGCCTGCAGTGGACGTTGAGTGACGCCAGTTGAGCTCCTTATCAGAGAATGGTATAACAATGGGGTTCGTGGTGTCGTGGGGCATCAGCAATGCCAGGAACTACATCAATGGAATGGGGTCAAGGGATGGTCGCAGTTTTGCGACTGGAGTCCGGGAACAGATCTGTAAAGAAATGCCTCTTTTTGTATGGTCACCCCCAATTTTTTTCTGACTTATGCTGCTGCTTTCCCGACTCTGACAGAGTACTGAGGCCTGCTAACATGACCTCAGTACCAGTGCCCTGACCCCCAACATGTGCATGTTACATTGGCGATTTCTAATTGGCATAGGCTAGGTTGCCTACAAGTCCCTAGTATATGGTACCCAGGGTATCTCGGGCCTGTAAGGTAGAGTATCACCCCAGGGACTGCAGCACTGGCTGTGCCACTCTGGGTGTGACAAAGGTAAAACAAGTCTTTTGTTCTGCCACTGCAGACTGGAAGAGCAGTTTTTAAATGCTAGCCTTTTTTTTCCATTTAAAACCATGGCAAAGTCAAAGCTCCCATGAAATATGTGCAAGATACCCCTGTGGCAAGCTTACTGAGGGCTAAGACAGAGTGCAGCATATTTCATAGGAAGAACATGTATTTTGCATCTTCTGGAAGTAGAAATGCGAAACTGTTGTTTTTAATTGGAAAAGACTTGGTCGCCTGTTTGGTGAGTGCAGGGTTACCGGCTGACCTCTCAGCTGTGCTAACCCCTGAACAGTGCAACCAAAGTTGATACTCCAAAGTATCAAACACTTTGTTACATTAAGCATGATGTCATTCTCAAGCCACAATTAATGTAAAAAGTTACAGTGTCCATCTTTTATAAAGTTGCCAAGTTGATGCCTATAATCTCCTGTGCCCTTAACGGTTACACATGGAGCTTGCACCTGAGACAGCTTCCTGCCCTACTAGGGAGATGTGCAAACGGCCCCTAGGTAATGAGAAAATAGCGGCCTGCACTGGAGAGTGATGGTACCTCCCTCCTGCAGGAGGCCACACGTGTGTTGCCCCAAAAGGCAAGCTTGAAAGTAGAAACCACCTATAAGGAGCAAATAGGGAACACTTGAGAGACGAGCAGCCCCATTGTTTAGACAGAGTGGCACCCAGGAAGGAGAGGGAAAACCGGTTATCAAACTGGTCTCCCAGGGGCATATAGCCCACTTGGTAGCCATACCTCTGGGTTGGGCTAGGTACTTTGGATGCCGAGAGAGAGGTTCTTCGTTGTTTGGAGTGGGAAAAACGGTGCATCGACGGATAGCCGGATGCCACTCTTCCCAGGATGTGGCCATCAGGAGGGAGGGAAGCTAGTAGTCCATTGGGTACTGACCAGGTCTACCCTGAGGGTACTTTTAAAGCATAAACAGGGCACACCTGGCACACAGAATTCAGATCTTGTCTGGAGTGAAAGAAGCACCGAAGAAGGACTGCCCTACTGCACCTCGGAACCGGCAAAGGGGGGCTGCGTTGTTGTGGATTGCACCTGCTTAACCTGATGGCTAGCAAAGAAGAAGGGCTGTGGCCTGCTCATGGAGAAGTTACCTCTGGAGCCCGCCAAAAGCCAAGAGACTGCAAGGTCAGATGAAAGACCTCCTGTTCACAGCACAGGGTCACAAAAGCTGAGAAGCCTGCTGGGGCAAACCTTAATCCATAACTTTCATTGTGTCTTCATCCTACACCAATTGCTCTAGACCAATTACGTGTTTGTTATTACAACTGAAGTCACCTCCTATTAATATTATTTCTCCTATAGAGATATTTTTTAACATATCATCTAGAATTTCTATTGAACGTGACGAAGTATCTATCAGATAGCCTGGTACAGAAGAGACTCTTCAAGGATTGGTGATGACCTGTAGTATGTCAAATAATACTGGTGGACATTCCTAGATAGGTCAGTAGGGTTTGCTGGAAAAACTGTAGTGTTGTTATATACATATATGCAAAATCTGCCATAAAGTGAATGATGATCATTAAAGCATTTATATTCAAAGAAATCTCAAAACATGTGTTTGAGTCTTTTCTTTTACAGTTGTGAAGCTACATAATGCAGCCAAAGCAGCCACCACCAGGGGTCCGCACACTGGAGAGCCAAGGAGGAAAACCACTAGCTCATGAAGTGCTTAGACCACTGGCAGACTTCTCCTGGGGTTCTGTGCGTGAGCCCAAGGAAATATAGGGCCAATTTCTCTTGAAACATCCCTGGAGGAGCTTCTCCGCCGCCCTGCAGCTCCCACACAGACACTTAAAATGCTGACATCCCATTTTGCTGCTCAGTTTATGGGCAGCAAAAAGCTGCTTTGATCTTGGTTTAGCAGTGGCGGTCCCCCGTTTTCTTTTGTATCTTTATTATGCTATGGGTGCTCCAGTCTCACCTAGGGCATCTAGATGGCAAAATCCATGGTGGGAAATGGAGGGGGATGGGGGGAGACCTAAGACCACCACAGCCCTGGCTGGCTTCCTGGTGCCCGTCAGCCTCCAGCGGCAGGCGCAGGAGCAAGCCACTCATGATTCTCCCGACTGGGTGGAGCACGATGGAACCAGACTATAGTATGCCCTCGCTCCCCCAAGGAGATGGGCACAGCATCACTCCCAGGGCTCCGGAAATTCAGCCGCTGTGTGTGGAGAGAGCGCTGGCTGTGTAAAAGGTTTTTTTTCTGGATGCCTTGTGTGAGGATGTTGTAAATGTCTTAAGAGGGATCTGCTAATCAGACAACTACTTAAAAGGAGACACTGTAATGAACTCACATATGGGTTTGCAGACTTGTAGGATCAATATTTGGCTGTTTTGCAACATGGATATGGCCTGCACTCATTGTCCTATATGTTTGAGATTCTGCATTCAATGTTAACTTTTATCCTCTTACAAGATTATTCTTTACAGGCGCAGTGTGTATAAACAAGTGGCAATTATACACAATCTGCCAAACTTCTCCTATAATTCCCCTTCATCACTTGAATTATAAGTTTTAAATTTTTAAATTTTAGGAAAAGCACTATGTAACTAATATCTATTGTGAAAGTTGCAAAACTGAATGCATACATACCTCTAGTTGCGTCATGTGTTCCTCTAGACGATTCAGTAATGGCGGCTGCTGCTGTTCTGGATACTGTGCTTGTTACAATGGCTTCTGAAGTTGCATTGGTTTGCTCTGTGGATTTAGTAGATGTCACCAGAACAACAGTAGAGGGGGCGGCGCTTGTTGACGATGAAGTAGCTACAAATGTTTGATTTGTAGTTGTCGAGAGTGAGGATGTGGTTGGATGCAGTGTTGAGCTTGTTGCTGTTGACACTGCACCTGTGGACTGATTGCTCATCTCGGTGGAGATGGCTTTAGTCACCTGGGTTGAGGATGTGCTCGCTGCAGATGTCACTGTTGTTGAGCTGTCACTGCCTTTAGATAATGCTGAGGTGTCACTTGTTGTTATGGTTGTAATTCCTTGTGTTGCATTTTCAGTTCTTGCTGCCAGGGGTGTGCTTACAGTTCCAGAATGGGTGGTCTCGTCTGTGATCACCTGTGTAGTCATCATCATTGCTGTTGGAGGAACAGAGTAGGCTGTTAGAGGATGCTTTACATACCTGTTCCATATGTCACCCATAAACTACGTGTATCAAAATATATTTACTAATTAATGTCACCAAATGCATGTACAGGACCTATGCCAAGCAAGTGAATCAATTTTGTAATGTTCTTTGCATTATAAAGTTGCATCCAGCTTTATTGAGGCTTCTCACTACTTTCGAGGCTTTTTGTGTTTAGTGATCACTCTTGCTTTCTGTTTAAGATAAGGAGGGCCCCCTCTCTGAGCTGAATATTCATTATTTATCCTCTTTTGAGCTTTTGCTTTACAGGCACAGTGTTTGATGAACAGATAGCCATATCTGCCTCTCCTGCAATGGGCCATTGCCCATGCTGTGCAATTATCTCGAATAATACCCCACCTTCACTTACATTCTAGGCTTTACATGGTTTCATTTTTTAGCAATATGCAGCTAATATCTATTGTGAAAGTGGCATTACTAAGTACATACTTACCACTTGTTGCAGTGTGTGTTGCTCTAGGTGACTCAGTAATGGCGGCTGCTGCTGTTCTGGATACTGCGCTTGTTACAATGGCTTCTGAAGTTGCATCGGTTTGCTCTGTGGATTTAGTAGATGTCACCAGAACAACAGTAGAAGGGGCTGTGCTTGTTGACGATGAAGAAGCTACAAATGTTTGATTTGTAGGTGTTGAGAGTGAAGTTGTGGTTGGATGCAGTATTGAGCTTGTTGCTGTTGACACTGCACCTGTGGACTGATTGCTCATCTCGGTGGAGATGGCTTTAGTCACCTGGGTTGAGGATGTGCTTGCTGCAGATGTCACTGTTGTTGAGCTGTCACTGCCTTTAGATAATGCTGAGGTGTCACTTGTTGTTAAGGTTGTAATTCCTTGTGTTGCATTTTCAGTTCTTGCTGCCAGGGGTGTGCTTACAGTTCCAGAATGTGTGGCCTCATCTGTGAACACCTGTGTAGTTGTTATCAGTGCTGTTTTGGGATTAGAGTAGGTTGTTAGAGAATGTTTTTAATCAATTTGCTCAAATGTCACTCAAATATACAGGTAGTAAAAAAAAAAAAAAAAAAAAAAAAAAAAAGTTACTTACCTTTGGTAACGTCTTTTCAGGTAGAGACTACCTATTCGCAGATTCCGTGCCCTAGAAACTTCACTAGACATCAGACTGGATCTGGAAACTCTTCAGCAGTACCTCTGCGTGACAATAGGTGACACTGATAGGCTCCTTACTGGAGTCATCAGCCCCGGATGTCACGTGCCCAGTGCATATATAGGCATCACCCCAGAGTGCTGACATGAGTTTCTTTCATGACATTTAGGTGCCAAAAGCACAGAGCCACAACAATGTGCTGATGGACCAGTGCACAGGCACTAAGGGCCTACAAGGGCCACGCCAGTTAGGGAAAATCAGTTTGCAGATGCAAGGAGGATGGGAGGATCAATAAGAAATCTGCAGCGAAATAGAGATAAGGTGTGACTGAAGAAAAGTAACTTGTTCATCTGATGGGGTCTTCTAGCTGTAGGCGTCTTACCTTAGAATACACACTAAAGCAATAACTCCCGGCGGTGGATCTCGGAACAGATTCAGATGAGGAAGTTCTTGAGGAGGAAATGGGCAAAGTTGCATAATTGTAGCATAGTTCCCCCAACTTTTTGCCTGGTGTCAGTGTGTTTAGACTGTATTACACTGGGATCCTGCTTATCAGGACCCCAGTGCCAGTGCTCTCTCCTCTAAATTTGGTTACATGGTAACTTTTGCACCCCACAATTGGCATACTTGTGCACCCATGTAAGTCCCTAGTATATAGTACTTAGGTACCCAGGGAAATGGTACACCAGGGGTCTCTCATGGGCTGCAGCACGTATTATGCCACCCATGGAAGCCCAGGCAAACTGTGCCTGCAGGCCTGCCATTGTAGCCTGTGTGAAATGATGCGTGCACCTTTCACTTTAGATATAAGGCTTGCCTTATATCGTGGTCACTGCACTTGGACACTGTAAGTCACCCATATGGTAGGCCCATAAGCCCAAGGGCAGGGTGCATAGTCTTGAGTGTGAAAGCACCTCTGCATGAGCAGAGGTGCCCCTACAAACTCAGACTCCATTCCCTGGGGTTTGTAAGTGCGGGGAAGACATTTTAAGGTCTGTAGTGGACACTAGTCAACACGAGTCGTCCAACTACATAATGGCTCCACCAAACCTAGGCATATTTAGTATCAAACATCTTGGATTCATGCAACTGCACCGATTCCAGTGCTAGTAGCATGATGCCATGTACTCTGGGGGTTCCTTCGAGGATCCCCCTGCAGGAACTACACCTTCAGGCGGGTGGGCATTGCCTAACTGCACCGCCTGGACATCTCCAAGTGGTCTTGACACTGTCCCCTTCTTTTGCAGGTTCTTCTAGTACGGAATTTGCCTTTTGGTTCCACAGACATGGTCCACAGGTCACGACAGCAGCTGAACTAACAAGGCTCCCATTGACTCCAACAAAGGTTTCCGACGTCCCTTCACCCCTATGCACCTGAGCTCCCTGGTGCAGGTACTCCACTTTGCTGGGTATCCATGGTGGGGGGCACTATCCAACCTTCCTTGTGCCAACTGGTTTCCTTGGGGTCCTGTGGGAAAGGTCCTGAACCCTGAAAATTCCAACTATGACAGTTCTGTGTTAGACCCCAGTTCAATAACACCTCTGCACCCGGCGCCTGTGGGATATCTGATAATTACCTCTGATAATTTCTTTCTGCCCCAGCCCTTGGGATTCTAACCCACTTATCTTGGTTGGGCACTTCCATTCTTGTACCACTTTCATAGTATATAATTTAGCCCCTATAGGGTCCCATGTATTTCCATGCTTTTCCTGTCCATCTCCAAGTATATTTTCTGTGTGTAGATATCTCCAAGTGGAGGTATACCAACATTAGGATAGTGTTATAATAAAGAATACTTTATTCTTGTAACACTTGGTGTAGTTCCTTCTTGTGTGAACATCACTGACTGACTATTGTGGTGTTGTAAGTGATATATGCTCCTCCTTAATAAGCCTGATCTGCTCTCCACAGTTACCTCTCAAGAGCTTTGGTTATCCAGGCACCACAACACTATCACTGGGGGTTGCCTGGAGTCAGTATAGGGTGCCACGCCATAGGTGTACACCATAAACTGAGCCAGCCTCCTACACAATGTGCCGTCACAATAAACCTGACTGTCCAGGCAGTAGTGCTTGGTAAACTTGTGCAGGGATGCCCACATCACAGCCTGACATATGTCCAGGAGGGGCACTCTGCAATCTAACACAGGGGTCACAGCCTTGACTCTGGTGAGCCCACTAGCCCTCAAGCGGTTGCTTTTTAGCCATTGCAAGTTCCTAATGCAGCGTACAATCCAACTGGAGATGGTCCATTACTGCACACCTGTCCCTTTCTTTGCTCCGGCGAATGTACTGAAGATTTGATTGTCCCCCCAGTGATATTTGGTATGATCAACATAAATGATAATGTTCTCTTTAGGTCCAGGTGATGGAGTCTCTCCTCCCCTCTTGAAGATTGAGCAAAGGAGGTCAGAAATGTAATGGTCTGGCTGATGTGGAAGGGTGTCACCACTTTCAACAGGAACAAGGCATGTGTAATCAGAACCAGTTTCTCTGGAAGAAATATGGTGTATGGAGAGTACACAGATAGTGCTTGGAACTTGCTAATCCTCCTGGCTGATGTAATGTCCACTACAAAGTCTGTTTTGATGCTCAAAACATGCAAAGGGCAGCTATGGAGAGGCTCGAAGGGTGAGCACATCCAAAATCTCAAAACTAAGTTCAGGTTCCACGGAGGCATGATGAAGGGTTTTGGAGAAAGCGTGTGTTAGCATTCTATTAGAATACAAGTCACAACAGGTGACTCAAACGGGGATGGCTAATCCGGCAAATGCAAGAAAGGTGATGTGACAGAAAGATACCCATTAACTATGACCAAAGCAAAGGCTTGCCAGGCTAACCATGGCACACATAACACCTTAGACAAAGGTGTAGAGAGAGAATCATCATTTTTGGTAGTACACAAAGCCACAAACCTTCCCCAAAGGCAGGCATACACTAGGAGGAAAGACTAAGCCAGTGTTGGGATGGTGCCCAAACCACTGGCATCCACCAGTTTCTTGTACCAGTTATCTTCTGGCTCTTCTAGGAGGTTGGGGTAGCCATAGATATCCTCAGATCCACCTAATTGGTCTCCCAATGCAGCCTATGGAAACAAGAATGCCCTGGCTCGGATTCGGAAGGTTGAGTTATGGCCAGCCTGC
Source organism: Pleurodeles waltl (assembly GCF_031143425.1). Classification (NCBI taxonomy): domain Eukaryota; kingdom Metazoa; phylum Chordata; class Amphibia; order Caudata; family Salamandridae; genus Pleurodeles; species Pleurodeles waltl. The sequence continues at coordinate 17,502,466 of NC_090450.1, read as the reverse complement.
AGTGGACGTTGAGTGACGCCAGTCCAGCTCCTTATCAGAGAATGGTATAACAATGGGGTTTGTGGTGTCGGGCATCAACAATGCCATGAACTACATCAACGGAATGGGGTCAAGGAAAGGTCGCAGTTTTGCGAATGGAGTTGATACCGATCTGGGAACAGATCTGTAAGGAAATGCCTCTTTTTGTATGGTCACCCCCAGTTTTTTCTGACTTATGCTGCTGCTTTTCCGACTCTGACAGAGTACTGAGGCCTGCTAACATGACCTCAGTGCCCTGACCCCCAACATGTGCATGTTACATTGGCTATCCCTAATTGGCATAGGCTAACTTGCCTACAAGTCCCTAGTATGTGGTACCCAGGGTATCTCGGGCCTGTAAGGTAGAGTATCACCCCAGGGACTGTAGCACTGGCTGTGCCACTCTGGGTGTGACAAAGGTAAAACAAGTCTTTTGTTCTGCCACTGCAGACTGGAAGAGCAGTTTTTAAATGCTAGCCTTTTTTTTCCCATTTAAAACCATGGCAAAGTCAAAGCTCCCCTGAAATATGTGCAAGTTACCCCTGTGGCAAGCCTACTGAGGGCTAAGACAGAGTGCAGCATATTTCATAGGAAGAACATGTATTTTGCATCTTCTGGAAGTAGAAATGCGAAACTGTTTTTAATTTGAAAACACTTGGTCGTCTGTTTGGCGGGTGCAGGGTTGCCGGCTGACCTCTCAGCTGTGCTAACCCCTGAACAGTGCGACCAAAGTCGATACTCCAAAATATCAAACACTTTGTTACATTAAGCGTGACGTCATTCTCAAGCCAAAATCCTGCCCTCCTCGGGGGATGTGCAAACGGCACCCAGGTAAGGAGACAATAGCGGCCTGTACTGGAGAGGGATGGTAACTCCCTCCTGCAGGAGGCCACACAAGTGTTGCCCCAAAAGGCAAGCTTCAAAGCAGAAACCATCAATAAGGAGCAAATAGGGAACACGTGAGAGAGGAGCAGCCCCATTAGTTAGACAAAGTTTCATTTGGGAAGGAGAGGGAAAACTGGTTGTCGAACTGGTCTCCCATGGGCATATAGCCCACTTGGTAGCCATACCTCTGGGTTGGGCTAGGTACTTTGGATGCAGAGAGAGAGGTTCTTCATTGTTTGGAGTGGGCAAAACAGTGCATCTTCGGATAGCCAGATGCCACCCTTCCCAGGAAGTAGTCATCAGGAGGGAAGGAAGCTAGTAGTCCATTGGGTATTGACCGTGTCTACACGGAGGGTACTTTTGAAGCATAAATAGGGCACACCTGGCACACAGAATTCAGATCTCGTCTGGACTGAAAGAAGCACTGAAGAAGGACTGCCCTGCTGCAGCGCGGGACCGGCAAAGGGGGGCTGCGTTGTTGTGGATTGCACCTGCTTAACCTGATGGCTAGCAAAGAAGAATGGCTGTGCCCTGCTCATGGAGAAGTTATCTCTGGAGCCCGCCAAGAGACTGCAAGGTCAGATGAAAGACCTCCTGTTCACAGGATCACAAAAGCTGAGAAGCCTGCTGGGGCAAATTGTAATCCAGAACATTCAGATCGCTGTCAATTGCTGCAGTGCAGCACCAGAGACCAAGACTCAACACTCAAAGTTGCACCCGAGTTCGCTTAGCCTTGGAGAGTCATCAGAGTGCATCTCGGTCATGCAGAAGCAAAGTTACCACCAGGGGAAGTGTTTGGCTGTGACCACGATACCGGGTGACTGATAGCTCAGTGGAGACTAAACTACTTCCATTACTGAGAGGGCTTTGAGGAATGTTGGCCCTGTGACCAGGACTATCCCAACTCCTTTGAGGACTGAGGAGTAGCCACAGGAAGATGCCAGTCGACTACTTCGCATCCACAGCATCCTTGAGCATCTTCAGCATCCTTCATCCCTTGCATCAGGATCTCTTCGATAGGAATCCATTGCAAAGGGGCCAAAGTACCCGGAACTGCCTGGAGACTGCTTTATCCATGGAGATAACTGCTTCCTGGGTCCTTGCTAGTCCCCCAACTGACTCTCTACTGGATTTGGTCACCTAAAGTGACTCTAAGTGACTGCAATACAACTCTGCCTACTTTTTGTGAAAACGTTTCTAAGTATCAAATGCGTTGAATTTGTCAATGCTCGTTCGCAGCCAAGTGAAAAGCTTTGATTTACTATACATTGCAAATTCTATGTACCCGGAACCCTCTGGTGGAACATTTCCAATGTGGTGTCTAAAACTACATAAAAATACACTCTATTTTTTATAATTTGGTTTTGGATTTCCTGAGTGTCTTGTTGATGTTTTCTTCAATTATTTTGAGGCTGTTTAAATAAATTACACTTGTTCCTTTGTGTAAGTCTTGCTGCTAAAAGCCACAGCTACCAAGGTTTACGCTGAAGGTTTGATAAACAAAACAGTCTGGTGTTGATGAGTGCATTACAGACAGAGGTCGCACAACCACACCATATAATACACCCCATTTCCACACAGGATACAAGGGGCCTAACTGGCGCTGAGGACAGCCTCGCTGGTGTGAATCCAGTCGGGCACTACCCTAACCCATGGGGCCCAAAGACTTTCCAGAACAGTCGGCCAGTATGAAGTGCGTGACCTCATAAAATTCTTTTAATTGAGTTGGGGGTCACTTTGGCTCTGGACAATCTGGAGTGCACCCAAACTAAGGGTCTGCGGTTGACGTGAGGGAGCAGGGTCTAGATCAGTGGTTTTGTTCCCATGCCTCATCTGAAGACTTAGACCGGCACAGTGAAGTCAAAGAACGCTTTGACTTCTTGGACTTCTTATGAGACTTACCTGACAATGACTGAGTGCAATGCCAAGCGTTAGGAACCGCTCCACGAGTGGGGCCAGGACCTTCCGCAGGACCGGGATCTGGAGCGGAGTCAACTGTCATCAGGCGACCGGAACTTTCAGGTACCACTCCCAAACTGCCTTTGGATTCATGGCGTGACATGCGTGGCCCGTCTCCAGACACCAGAGGCAAACCAAGTGAAGGTCTGTCACAGACATTTGTTTGTGACAGGAACCATAATGTTTAAACCTCACAGGTTTTGTAGTGGGCATCCCTAAAACCAATGAGAGCAAAAAGCCCAAAAAGGGTCAACAAAACTATGAAGAGATAGTCCAAAAAACGGACTGGGGTAGCACTCTCCGGACCTGCAGTGATGGTGCAGAAGGAAAATACCTGACATCAGTGTGCTAGTGTGGAGCCAACATAGGCACTGTGTAGGTCACATCCAGAGCGGATTAGGTCGCCAAGCTGACTGACGTCACCTTCCAGTGCACAGAGGTTCACCTTGAAAATTTCAAGATTCAGCCTTACTCCAAGGTAAGGTATCTGTAGTGAGAAGTCTCTATCAGAAAATAATTTACTGAGCGTTGTTGTTGCATGCCAGTGAATTGGGATTGCTTGCCTACACCACCACCACCCCAACCTGAGTAGGTCTCTGAACTGCTCTGCTACCCTAAGAGAGTCAAGTGTTGCAATGGGACACTTGGATGCCAGTAAAAAGACAATTGCATCCTTTTAACTTGAGGAGCACTCACATCCTCCACAACTAATAACTATTACAAATGTTTTGTGTCACTCTCACAAGGGAGAGCAAGGGTGATGCAAAACCTAACCGAGATTTATCAAGCCAGGCAAGGCGACCTTGTGTGGTGCTGCATGGCTTTATAAATCCAGAGGGATGCAAGTCAGCCCAAATCACTGCCTTGCATTGCTCTGACACAGGGAGGCATTCCATGGTTGAAGCCTGGGAATTCCCATGCACACACCCATGGATTTTGGTGCAGTCCCATATTTACCATTGGTGGTAGACCTGGAAATGTGTCAAAATACCACACATCCCCAGGTGAGCCGTAATGAGTCAAAATATCTCTATTTCTCCTAGTCGTTTTCTCTTTCAACGTCTAGATTTCTTTGACAGGGCACAGATTGAGAAGGAAAAGGGTTATTTACCTGCAACTGTGGTTCTCCTGCATTGACATCTCTCCTAGATTCACAATCTTGAATTATTTCTGTCTTAATGGTGCTAACACTCATTATTCAATACTAACATAGCAAAGTAAACAGACACCCAGTATAATTGGAACCTGCAACAGAGTACATGTAAGCAGTCAATGTCATTATATGATCCAGAAGAATGTATAGGGAGGGAAAAAGCAAGGGTAGATTGGATGCACACCAGTCTGTCTTAAAAGTAGCCATGTCTATTCTTCTAATTGAATATGAATATTTCTCCACTTTCCATACATTGCCCACCCACAGATTAGGATGGCTGAGAGGCAGTGTAGAGTAAACGGAGCGCTACAGGCATGTGATGATAAAAGAAACATCTGTGTAGCCCACAATTTGTCTTTAATCTTCCTCACCTGCACAGTTCACACCATCTCCTTGAAACCCAGGCTTGCAGGAACAATGATAGGAGCCTTCAGTGTTGGAACACATCCCACTGCTTTTGGAGCAATTATTCAAATGATATCATTGATATTTGTAAAATAAATAGTGATTGGGGAAGCACGCTTGGGCGGCAGGAGGAGGCGGCATCTTTCGTCCAAGGGCAGGAGCCCTTTAAAATTGACTTCACACTCCCGCTATCGCGGGAAGCACGCTTGGACGGCAGGAGGAGGCGGCATCTCTCATCCAAGGGCAGGAGCCCTTTAAAATTGACTTCGCGCTCCCGCTATCGCGGGAAGCGCACCTGGGCGGCAGGAGGAGGCGGCATCTTTCATCCAAGGGCAGGAGCCCGTTAAAATTTACTTTGCGCTCCCGCTACCGCGGGACGCGCGCAGGTGGCACCCGGGCAAAGCCCGGTCCAAGGGCGGGCCCGTCTTGCACCCGTCATCGCCCGTTAGAGGCTGGGCTTGGCCACCCCTCTTTCGTTTCCAGTGGAAGGTGACTATATATATTTGCTAATACTTGGAGTATATTTTGGAGTTTTATAGAGGGTCTTTAATAGTTTTTAACTTTTACTTATTAGTTTGCTTTGCTTGTTGTTTTGCTGTTGAAACTTTTTTACTGTAAAATGGGCAGGAAAAGAGGTCCGTTAACTAGTCCATTGGGGGGTGGTGGTGGCGGTAGTAGACAGGGAAGTGGCACCACCACATTGGATTCCTTCCTCGCAAGAGCTGTCGGGGTTGTAACAAAGGAAATCGATTTGGCAGAGAGGAGGTTATCTATGGAACTAGAGGACTGGCGTCAGGCTCCAACAGATAGTGGCCCTCGGGAGGTCGTGGATGTGGAGGGGGCTTATCCGGGGGGGGGGCCAAGGTGCTGTTATGGCCATTACTGAGCCTGTTCAGGCTGAGTCAACAGAGACAATAGAGCGGTCTGGTGGCCAAGGCCCCTCCAGAAGAAGTAAAAGACTTTTATTATCTTCTCCCCCGGCCTGCCCCTTGGATAAATGTAGCCCTCCCCGAGGAAAAAAAGGTCTTAAAAAAAATGATGCCCAAGTCGAAAACGCCTCCCTTGGAGCTCCCCAAGGGTACCAGTAGTGACCCTGTACCTTGCCAGCATCTGGGTTGTGATGTAACTATTTTATTGTCAAAATTTCAGGAAATGATCCAGGAGATTTTGTCCCCCGTTGTGGTGAAATTATCGGCCATAGAAAAAGCAGTTTCTCTGATATGTGTGCAAGGAAGCCAAGGGAGGCACTGTGTAGGTGGATGTGTGGCCCCGACCAGGCAATCCCATTCCAGTGAGGAGTTGTCCCTGCCGGAGGAAGCTGCGGGTCGCTGGGGAATACATCTCAGCTATTGGTTAATCCTGTAAATTCTGGGGGTCAGGGTGCTCACGCTGAGATTGCTTCAGCCGCACCGACTTCTCTAGTAAGGGCAGGCAGGACTGTCAATAGGCTTAGTTGTAGTAGGCAGCCTGATCCTGAATCTGTGGCAGTTGGGGGGGGGGGGGGGGTCGGCCAACAGTTGGTTGGGAACGATAATCTGAATTCGCCGACGGCCAGGCCTTCATTGGCTTGTTTGGATCTCCCCCCAGCTTGTGCCCCCTACGTGGTGGTGCTGACGAATGTACCTGCTCTTGCTCCTGGGGTAACTGAGTCTATGGCCCAACTCACAAATAAGGTTGGATACTGGTTGAGTAAGAAACTGTGATTTTTCATGTAAGAATTTTAAGGATATTCTGTTTGCCAGAAGAATTGGCTGGGTCGGGCCCAAAAATAAGGTGGGGAATGAAGATTGTATTATTATAAGTGTTAGATATCCAGCCCTGACTCAAAGGCTCCTCTCTACTTATCGTCCTGCTGTTCCTAGAGCAGGTACAATAGGTATGGTCCCTCTGGGCTATTTTTATGACCACATGCGACTGAGTGCTGGGGTGTCTCTTGGCTTTTGCAGGAATCCCCCCCTAGGTCAGAATAGCCTGCAGGCAACTAGCAGAAGAATTGTCACCAACAGTAATTTATGTTTGGAAGGGGTGGACTGACAATGTGCTGAGACCCTGACTATGCGGGAAGAGGTGCCTTCACAGTGTAATCTTATTTCATGGAATATTGCAGGGTATGATGCTAAGTTATCTGATCAGGCGTGGGTTAGGTGTGTGGCTAACTGTGATGTTATCATGCTTCAGGAAACCTGGTCGGAGGGGATGTCTGTGTGGGATGGATATGACAGATATGCAATTCCAGCTGTGCAGTCTCTTGGTGGCCGCTCGAAAGGTGGCCTGGTTACCCCAATTCGCCTCTCTAAGATAGTGGGTGCTTTTCAAATCAACTGCAACCACCAAGGTATATTGCTGGTATGGGTAATTTTCTCCAATAACTTTAATATTTTGCTGGTAAACTTTTATAATGCTGTGTGGGATGTGGGGTGCCAAATTGGGGCACTGTTCTCCGTTCTTCAGGTTCTGAAATATAGAATGGAGGAGGTGGGGCTGGAATTCTGTGCTATTGTCTCTGGAGATTTTAATGCTAAATTGGGAAGGCTTAGCACTGTGGTTAATCCCTTTATGTGTGACTGCGAGGATTATTTAGTGGATGGTCTGCAGGACTCCAGAGGCAGGATTCTAATTAAGGAACTTAGGAAGATGGGCCTTTTGAATTTTTGTGATATAGAAGCAGTAGGTACTCACCAACTCCCAACCTATGTGGGAAGAGGGTCTGGAACAACTATTGATTATATTTTTGTGTCTCAACCTATGAAAGATCTGGTAATTGGGGGTGAGGTGCTAGGGGAGTGTTTCAGCGATCATAATCCCCTTATAGTGTCCCTTAAACTCCCTGGGGCCCTACGTAAATTAGGACGAGGTAGGCCTGTAGCAGTGGAGATAAAGGACCAGGGTAGGCGGCTTGGGTGGAAACAAGTAGATTCCCAAAAAGTTGTAGGAAGGGTGGTGGGGGAAAATGTACATCTATTTATGGAAACACTCTTGACAGAGGCTCCTAATCCTAAAACTGTTATGGATGCAATAACAGTAGTAAATGCAGCAGTGAGAGACTGTCTATTTTCAGTAGGCAGCCACCCCAGTAAACGCAAATGTGGTTGGTTTGACAAGGCATGCTATGATGCAAGGGCAAACCTGAAGATGGCCACTAAGAAACATCCTAGAGATTGGGACCTCGTAAAAGAAGCCAGAATGAAGTATAAAAGGGCCCTGAGGGTTAGCAAGCTAAAACATAAAGATAAAGCCTGGGAAGAGTTAGAGCGTGCCATAGCTCTGAAGGATCCTGGCTTGTTTTAGAAGGTGGTAAATAGATGTTCCTTTGGAACAGAAACATCTGAGGGCCTTGGCTGTAACATTGCCCCGGAGGCCTGGGTAATTCACTTTTGTAGAATTTTTGAGAGTACTCCCCTAAGAAATAACCGGGATAACGAGTATGACATGGCTCCTAACCCAGCAATTAGGTTTTTGCTCCAGGAGGTTATGGATGCGATACAGAGTAGTGCTAGCAATAAAGCTCTGGGCCCGGATTCGATCCCTATGGATTTGTATAAATCTAACCCCCAGTTATGGGCACCTATTCTCTTAAATGTTCTCAATGCAGCAGTTACTGTGGGCATCCCTGCCTCTTGGAGATTGGCCTGCATTGTTCCAGTGTTTAAAAAGGGCGATAGAAAAGATCCTAAGTCTTTTCGCCCTATTTCCCTTCTGGACTCTTCTGTGAAGATTCTGGGACGGATTATTTTAAGGTGTCTGGAGGCCTGGATCTTAGGAAATGATATTTTAAGCTGGGACCAGTATGGTTTTAGGGAAGGCCTCGGTACGCGAGAACATACGCGAGAACAATGTCTTAACCTATTAATGATGATCGGTAAATACACGCAGGCCAGGAAAGGTACCCTCTATCTTGCTTTTATGGACCTTAGTTGTGCCTTTGATAAGGTGAACCGGTCTATATTGTGGGAGAGGTTAAATCAGCTAGGGTTGGATCCTAATATTGTAGAGCTACTCCGGTATCTCCATTCTGGAACGGTTGCAAATGTGAGGGTGGGGCCTAATGTGGAATGCTCAGAGGCCTTTAAGCTTTCAAGGGGTGTGCGCTAGGGATGTGTTCTGGCTCCTACTTTTTTCCTTCTATATACAAATGGATTGCCTGATTTTTTGATGGAACATTGTAGGGACGTCCCAAAGGTGAATGGTATTGATATCCCTGTGCTGACGTACGCGGATGACGCACTCCTCATATCCCGCACCATGACTGGTCTCCAGGAAATAGTTAGAGCCTATGCCTCCTTTATGTCAGCTTTGGGTTTAGAGGTTAATTTTAAGAAATCAAATTTTATGGTTTGCGGAAGACCCTTGAGCAGGGTGGGGGAGCTAAGGGTGGAGGATCAAACTATTAGCAGGGTCCATGAGCTCCCATATTTAGGGGTTATTTTTGATGAGAAAGGATCTTGGAAACCCTGTATTGCCAGAAGAGGTGTGCTTTTTCATGCAACAGTTGGTGCGACTTTTGACTTTGCTGTTAAGGGTAGATAGTAAACCTATCAAGCCTTTGCATGAAATCTATAGGTGGAAATGCCTCCCTGTCCTGCTGTATGGTGCTGTACTTTGGGGGTTTAGGGATACCCGAGCGCTTACGGTGGAAGAAAATCGGTTCTGTAGAAGGCTATTGGGAGTTGGACAAAATATCCCTGGTTTTTGCCTTCATCTGGAACTGGAGCTTGAGTTTGTGCAGGACACTATCCAGTTGGCTCCCCTTCTGTTATGGATCTCAATCTGGAGTAACAAACATGCCACTCTTAATAGGGATATCTTAAGGGACTGTTTGGCCTGCGACAATGCAAAGAATATTCCCTGGCTGACGCACATAAGGAAGGTGGCCCATGATTTGGGGCGGCCTGAATTGGTTGATTATCCTGAGGGCCTGACTAGTTGTGATAAGAAATGGGCTAAGGATAACTTTCTGAGAATCCAGGAGACCAAGAGGGAGGGGGAGGCCCTAGCAAAAAACAAAAAACAAAAAAAAAAATTGATCAGGGATTTTATCATGCTAAAGATGTAGGTGGGTCCTGATCATTATCTCTTAGAGATAAAGGATGTGAGGGAAAGGTCTCTTATAACTCGATTCCGTTTGGGGATCATTAGAAGTAATCTGTGTTTCCCGCTAGGTCAGTATGGGGAAAAATCTATTAGACCCTGCCCCTGTGATGGGGTATCCCAACAGACCTTGTCCCATTTTACATTGTTTTGTGTTTTTTATGCACCGTTTAGAACTCGATTTCTATTACCTCTCCTGAGGCCCAAGGGTTTCGTGCAATATCGTCCTGCTTTTATGTGGGTGCAAATGGCCTGAGATGTATTGGTGTGAAGGACCTGGGATCATTCCTGAAGGGAGCTATTACTTGACGTAAAAATGTAGAGTTTTTAGAATGAATTACTTTATCTTATTGTTTTTATGTATGAGGTCTTATATGTTTATATGCTTGATGGGTGTTTTTATTATATATGGTTTTATTGTTAAATTAACAAATGTATAGGTGATTATTTGTTTTAATGGATGAATTTTTTCATACCAAATAAAGTTTACTTACTAGTGATTGGTTAGTGTATCAGCTTTGGCTGATCTCATGACCTTTAGCGAAGACCAATAAAAAAAAAATTAAAAAAATTAAACACACACACTGCAAACCGTCTTTACCCAAGAGCACTAATATGATTAAACCCATGGAAATTTGACATTTTCAAACTAGTGACGTCTTTCAAATTACTAGTCTGGATATCCTCCTGATGAGCGGGTTAATCTAATATTCCTACTTAAAATGTAGTTTTTGTTAGACAGGACATATTAGAGCAAACACTTTCAAACTGAGTTTAAAGAAACGTAGAAATCTCAGGCAAATTGTCATTTAATGGGGTTCTCATCAATTGATGCTCCAGTGGAACAGATAAAAGAATGAAATACATACCAACATAATCCATATAATCAAAGATGGTTATGTAGCAAGTACCCTTTTCGTGGGTTTAATGTTTTCCAAACTTTGATCAAGAATTATACATTGAAAATGGTACTATAGCATATATATATCTCAAAAGTAAACTCTCCTGTCCAAAACTGCCATCTATTCCCAGCATTAAATGACACACTTTAAATGGACTAATCTGCTGTTCCAGCACTATCCGTGACATTCTCTTCCCTGTTACAAAAGCCCTTCCAGGTTGTCTCTTCATCTCTATTTGTACACCAAAGCACCGATCAGCACAAATTTTCAAGTTGCTCAAAGCGGTCTTTGAATCCGAAGAGGAGTGGTGCGTCCTTTCAAGAGTCGCCTATTATATACTTAGGGCCTGACTTAGAGTTTGCCAGTTTTACCTCTGTCTGTCTGGGTCGCAGAGGATATAACGTCCGCCATCCTGACCTCCAGATGACCACCATATTTGGAGGTCACCATCAGCCCAGGGATGATCTCTATTCCTTCAGAGGAAATGACATCACAGTGGTCCTTCTGATGGTACCAAACCTTTGGTGAAAGGCCACTCTTGGTTTCGATGGCCATCCACTATACTTTCTGTTTTTTAAAAACAAACCCCCAAAGTTTGAATTTGTTTTTGAAGAACAAATAACTAATGACCCAAACACCCACACAGTTTTATTCCCCGAGAGTAGGGGGGTCATTCTTTAAAATTCTCTGTTGTTGTGAAGGACATTAAAAAGGACATCAGTCTGTCAGCCTAATACAGGGAAGGCAGTCTGATGCCCTTAATCTTACAACCATCACTCCATCAGACCGTTGGAGTAAGATTTGCATCAACAGAACCACCGGGGGCATCACCGATGGAAAGGGGATGAACTTAAATAGTCTACTTACAAGAGTTTGCCAGACCGGGTGCTTGGCCCCATTTGTGAGAGAGTACGCTGTCCCCCACACTCTAAAACTGGCCCTTTGTGTTTTAGTATAATTCCTTTCAATCTACAGGTCAAGAAACATTAATGCTCAGTAATTATAAATTAGCATAATTTTTTATTATTTTTAGCAAATCATTATTCCCATCAAGCTGAAGTTTAAGTATCAATTATATTCCCAACCAAGGAGGAACATCCAGTTCATGTGCACTGGTGTCACTAACTGTCTCATGTAAGCCCTGAAGGTTCTGGACACTTACTACTCAAAAGGTAAAAACCCGCCTGTAAAGAAATGCCTCTTTTTGTATGGTCACCCACAAGGTGTTGGACTAATGGTGCTGAGTTTTATCTCAGAGTGCACTGAGGCCTGCAAACAAAACCTCCATGCCAGTGACCTGACCCTTGAACGTATATGTTTGATGGGCCTACACTCAATTGGCATAAGCTTACTGACTATTAAGGGCCTAATTATGAGTTTGGGGGTCGGACGAGCCGACCGCAAAATTTGTGTGGATGACACTACCGCCCTGGTGGTGGCGTCCCATACAAGCGTATTACAATGTTCGGGCTGGTTTGACCAGCAGAAACATTGCAATATGCTGTTCACACCGGGCTGATAGGTGGAAACAGTGCTACGGTATTGCCCTCGGCTCAATTAAGGGTTTATTGACCAAAGTTAATAAACAATTGGTCTGATCTGCAGATGTCACACATTTTATCTAGATAAAACTTCAATACCCTCCTCACATCTAGAGAATGAAGAGTTCTTTCAGCTGGAGTTGAAGGATGCTGGAAGAATGTTGGTAAAGAGATTGTCTGATTGACGTGGAAATCTGAAATAACGTAAGGGAGGTATTTCGGGTGAGTCCTTATGACCACTTTCTTAGAGTGGAAGACCGTGTATGGTTTGTGAGAGCATAATGCTTGGATCTCTCTAACTCTACGCACTGATGTGACTGTTACAAGGAAAGCAGTTTTCTATGAAAGATGTTGTAGGGATGCCTTGTGAACAGGCTTGAAAGGGTCCTGTATAGGCTATAAAAATGATTATGTTGAGCTCCCAGGTAGGTGAAGGACGAGTAAAGGAAGGGAAAACCTTCAAGAAAATCCTTGATTACCGGGGTTTTGAAAAAAGAGGTTTGAGAAGGACATTTTCTGTAGGCAGTAAAGACTGCCAAGTAAACACTTATTGTAGAGAATTGCAAGCCAGATTTTGACAAACGCAGTAAGTTGGAAGAATTACATCTTCCTGGCAAGCTGCAGGGCCCTGGTTCTTGGAGGAACATCAAATGCAAAATCTCTTCCACTTGAAGATAAATGCGGAACAGGTGAAGGTCGCTTAGCCTCCTCGAGGATCTCCATGCAGTCGTTTGGCAGGTTCAAGTGTCCGAACTGCACTAGCTCAAGAGCCATGCAGCCAGATGAGGAGAGATTGGGGTGAACTTTCTGGTCTCCCAATTTCATTAGTAGGTCTGGTCTGAAAGGTGGCTGGAGATGTGGGTGCTGTGACCAGTAAATAAGGTCTATGAACCACAACTGACATGGCCACTCCGGTGCTATTAGCATCATCTTGACTCTCGAGTGGAACATCTTGACAAGTACTGACAGGATCAGGGGAATTGGCTGAAAGGTGTAGAGAAATCTTCTGGACCAGTCGAACCATAAGACATTCTCCCTGGTCGTAAGTACCTTGAGGCAAACCTTTCGTATATTTTTTTCTGTGGTGGCTAACAAGTCAATGGTTGGGGCACCTCACAGTTTGAAGATGTATTAAAAGAGGTTGTTGTGCAAGAATCATTTGTGGTTTTATTGCAGAACTCTGCCTAGAGCGTCTGCTTGAGCATTTTGTATACCTGGAAGGTGAGTTGCCATGATTCTAAGGTTCCTGGCTATGAGTCATTTCCAAATTGTCTGTGCCTCATGAGACAAGGACCTGGATCTGGTTCCCCTCTGCTTGTTGAGGTAGTACATGGTGGCCGTATTGTCCGTCTGAACAAAGTACTGGGTGTTGAATGACGGGTGAAAAGCCTTGAGCGCTAGATAAACTGCCCGGCGCTCAAGGAGATTGATGTGATAGGTCCTCTTTCTCTGAGACCAAGTGCCATGAATTTGAGGCGATCCATGTGGGCTTCCCATCCCAGTAGTAATGCATCCATCACTATGGTTTGAGAAGGAACCTGTTGATGAAATGACATTCCCTAAAGCATGTTGGCTGGAGAGCACCACCATTTCAGGGACTATTTTGCATGAAGGGACAGCTTGATCCTGTCCTCCCAGTTGCCTGTTAGTTGGTCCCACTTGTCCTCAAGACATTCTTGGAGCGGCCGCATGTGGAGACGGGCATTTTGAGTGAGTAAGATGCAGGAGGCCATCGAGAAGAGACAGCACTGCCCTTACCATTGAATGAGAGACTTCCAAGACAAAGTGACACTTCTGAAAAATTGATAAGTGTCTCTCCTCTGAAGGACACACTCTTGCCTAAATGGGGTCAATGGAGACTCCCAAATAATACAAAGTTTGAACTGGGGTAGGTAGTGACTTGCTGTGGTTGACATAGAAGGCCAACTGTTGAAGGAGATCACAGGTCCAGTTGTACTGGAGCTGAGCTTCCTGAGAAGTTGACATCTTAATTAGCCAATTGTCTAGGTGTCGGTAGACGAAGATTCAATGTTTTCCGAGGTGGACAGTGTGGTAAATTGGGTTGATGGTTGACTGGGATATAAGTCCTAGCCAAGCAACAACCACAATTCATTGTAGGGTGAACTACAAAAAGACACCAAATTAACTGGTGCTTAACCCTGGGTTGCTTGGCACAAAAAGCAGTCAGGCTAAATTTAGAGGCGAGGTGTCAACTACTTATGAAGCACACAAACAACAAAACTGGTTTCTTCCAGTGCAGGACTTCACTGGGAACCAAGAGAAAGACTGCAACGGTAGGAGGGCCCCTACTGCACCTTTGTCCCCGGGTATTGCAAGGGCTCTGCAACTTCCATGGCCATGCATCCTCCAGAATCACAAGTACTCTACCTGCACTAAGGACATCCAGAAGGAATCTCTCTTGGAGTGAAGGAGTCACTCCCCTGCATCCGGAGGCACCTCAACATTGATGAGCAGTTTGTAGATCCTGCTGTCTCACGGACTCTTCCCTGCTCTGCAACACTGGTTGTGGCTCTCCAGAGTTCTGACATGTCTTCTTTGCAACTGGGAAGGCGGTGGTCCCTCGCTGGAGCTGCTGGAATAGATTGCCGGTGCACCGCGGCTGTTTGTCATTGCCAAGGCCTGTTGGCTCTTCAGTCCTAGGACCTCCTAGCTCCAAGAAACCCCGGCCTCCAGCATCACATAGCTCCAAGACCAATGTCCTCCCTGCAACTCCCGCAATGTGGGCATCCATCTTCTATGTGCTGCTGAGGCCTCCTCATGGCTCTGTGTGCCTGTTGCCAGAAGGCCCTCCATCAATTCCCCCTAGCGCTCTTCCTTGCTGAGGGCTGGCCCAGACTAACCTGTAAAGGTTAAGTCCCTTGGACCTTGCTGGGCCCCACTTCTACAACTCTTCATGCAACACTCCTCTTGCATTTGCCAAGGCTTGTTTGTGGTTCTGATGGCTACTGACCCCTCTGTGATTCGATGGCTGGCATGTGACAGCTCATGGATGACTCCTGGGATCCTCCTGCATTGCCTGGACACCACATCTGCATCTTCACGACCACTGTCCAACACAGAAGCATCTCCGAGAAGGGTGGGCATTGCTCACCTGCACCTTGTAGGCATCTCCAGGTGATGTGGACTCTGTTCCCTCTTACCACAGGTACTCCTTGTCTGGAATCCACGCCTGTGTTCAGCCTAACTGGTCCATGGGTCACGACAGCAGCTGGACAGCCGAGGTCCCCATTGACTTCAACAGGAGGTTCAGACAAAATTTCACCCCTGTGCAGCTGTGCTCCCAGGTGTAGGTACTCCTCTTCTCTGGGTATCCGTGGGTGGAGGCACTTTTGAACCTTCCTTGTCCTAACAGGTTTCCTCAGGGTCCTCTGGGAAGGGTCCTGAAATACGCAAACTCTAACCGTGACCACTCCATGTTATAATATGGACAGCTAACGATTGGAAACAGCTCTGCACATGGGCTCCTGGGGAATCTTTGCTATTTACCACTGGTGTTTTCGTACTTCACCAGTGCTTAGGATTCCCGAGTATTAGTCTTAGTTGCGTTTCTCATTCCATTTTCTAAGCATATGGTTTGCCCCCCAAAAGGGCATGTGTTATTTTATCCTTTCACCTGCTTGAAGTATTTTTTTGTGTTTTCATATCTCCAGTTAGGAGATATGCCAAAGTTGGTTTAGTGCCGGTTTTTAATAAATACTACTTTATGTTTCTAACACTTGGTGTGGTTCTTTCTTGTGTGTAAATCACTGACTGACGTGGTCGTATTTGCAATTGCTTTACACACTCTGATAAGCCTAGCTGCTCTCCACAGCTACCCTTTAAGAGCTTTGGTTATTAGAAACCACTAAACACGATCACTAAAGGTTGCATGGGCTCAGTGCAGGGTGCATAACCTATAGGTGTGCCCAATATACTGAGACAGCCTCCTACATTGGTGGTGCAGCGGTGGGATAAAGACTTGCATTGCTTTACCACTTGTTCATAAGTGAGTTTCCACAAGAAACCCACAACTGACTTACGTACATACTGTACTTTTAACAAATTGGTATTTTTCTAGATGTTTGGGATTGAGTTGTCAGGAGTCTAGCACAGCCTTTTCTCCAAACCCTTAAAAGTTTAGAACACTACAGTAGTGGGAGATACACGTACACTACACTAGTACCGTGTCTTTCGTTGTGGAATCTACATAGACTCAGGACTCTGGGTACAGCGCCCTTAAACTTCAGGAACTTAGGACCATATGCAGAGCTAGAAAACTAAAGACAGGGTGTCACCCTAGTAAATCTTTTCTCCTAGCGATGCACATCCAAGATGACCTACAGAACCCTGAGAGACAGGTAGAGCAGGAAGACCTTGATGAAGGGGGGACCCCAACAGAGTTGGAGAAGGAAGTGCCTAGCGCTTCCGACTCTCACTCTGGACATACGCTTGGGGTTTCAGGGGAGACCCTTGAGGACAACCCTGGGTCTTCAAAGGGAAGTAGTGGTAGTATGGGGGGGGTCATATTTGTAGACCCACTTTTAGTTTACCTGGTTGGTAAAACGGGCTCCAAGGAGGAATAGGTCCTCCTCATCTTCGCCTTCAATTTCTTTAGTATCTTGTGCCGAGCCCACCCACTCTACTTTAGAGGAGGAAGCATTAGGTAGAGGGTACAGTCTGTGAAATTTGAGAAGGCAAAGCTCAAAATGTAGAAGGAACAGCTTTCCCTTGAAAAGGAGGTGTTAGAGGTAGAGAGAGAAAGGAAAAATCTGGCGTATAACCCCATGGTGGCAGCATCAAAGAAGACAGTCAGGGAGGAACACTTTGACTCTAGGAATCTCATCAGGATCGTACCCCCTTACAAGTCTGGAGATGATATGCACAAGTGGATTACTGCATGTAAATGTATGAAATGGTCAATTTTGGAGAAGTTTGAAAACTGGATTATTGTAAAAATACAAAACATAATATTGATGCTAGGGTGCAACGAAAACAATGGCCAAATCTTAACAGTTCATGTGTCCCTTTTATGTTGTTATGTGCGCTCGACCAAGTCAAAAGTACACATTTAGAGTTAAAAAAAAGCAATGGTAGCAGGAGCACTTTGAAACTGCCATTTTTTTTTTCTATTAGACTACTGAATAATTCTCTTTGTACCTTTTTCACCACACAACCACAGATTCAATTTAGACAGCATTGGAGGCAAGAGGTACCATTGCTAACCAGTAGTAAAGTGTCTGTGCTCCCCCTTTTAATATGGTCAAAGGTAATATCCCCTCCTAATAGGCATATTTAAAACTTGCCAACACCTCCCTAGTATATGATACAAAGTGTATCCAGTGCCTGGAAGTTAAATGTCACTAGTGTACTGCAGCCCCTACTGTGCCATCCAGTTCAGTTGCAGTGCTAACACTGCTTCAGGCCTAACATTGGAGCCTCACTGCAGCAGTGTAAAAACTGATTCAAATTGTCTAAATGAACACGTTACTTACCTTCGGTAATGCTTTTTCTGGTTTAAACTTTGTCTAACCAACGATTCCTCTCCTTAGAAGACTCCCCAGACGTCAGACTGGATCTGGAAAATGTTGAGCAGTAACCCCCGGAGGCCAGTAGATGGTGCCTTTTGGCTCTGGGTAGGCCTATAAAAAAGTGCTATCCCGAAGCGCAGACATCTGGGGCCAGATGTAGGAAACGTTTAGCGAGTCGCAAACGGCAAAATTTGCCGTTTGCGACTCGCTAAACGCGTTTCCCAATGCAGAAATGCATATTGCGAGTCGTTACCGACTCGCAATATGCATTTCCGACTCGCAAATAGGAAGGGGTGTTCCCTTCCGATTTGCGAGTCGCAGTGGGATGCAATACCATTGGCGACCGCGTACGCGGTCGCAAATGGCATCGCAGTTACCATCCACTTCAAGTGGATGGTAACCCACTCGCAAATTGGAAGGGGTCCCCATGGGACCCCTTCCAGTTTGTGACTGGACCCGAAAATATTTTTTCAGGGCAGGGAGTGGTCCAAGGGACCACTCCCTGCCCTGAAAAAATACCGAAACTAAAGGTTTCGGTTTTTTTTAAGTGCAGCTCGTTTTCCTGTAAGGAAAACGGGCTACACTTAAAAAAAAAAAAAAAACTGCTTTATTAGCAAGCAGTCACGAACATGGAGGTCTGCTGACGACAGCAGGCCTCCATGTTTGCGAGTGCCTCTACTCGCTATGGGGCCGCAATTTGCGACCCACCTCATGAATATTCATGAGGTGGGTCATTGCGACCCCATAGCGAGTCGCAGTCGGTGTCTGAGACACCGTACTGCATTGCAAATTGCGACTTGCAATTTGCGAGTCGGATGGACTCGCAAATTGCAAGTCGCAATTTGCAGACTTGCTACATCTGGCCCCAGTTTCTTTTGTGACAAAAAAAAAAAGCAACTGTGTAAAAACCCAATATTACTTTTCTGATCAGTGAGCGGAGTCTAAAGGGATCCATTCAGTAAAGAGCCCAGTTCGCAGAGCAGGGAGAGATGGGAGGGTCAGTGAGGATCCTGTGGTTAAAGTCTCTACCAGACAAAGCATCACCAAAGGAACTTGCTCTTCTGATAGAGACTTCTAACCACAGATACCGCACCTTAGAATAGATACCCAAAAAATGCATCCCTGGAGGTGGGTCTGAGAAACGGCTTAGACCACAAAGGTCCTGGAGGACCGAACAGGTGAAATGTCCATCACGACAGACCTGACAGTCCAAGCAGTAGTGCCCCGTGAACATATGGAGGGATGTTTAGGGTCAAGGACAATATGTTTTCTGGTTTATTGTGTCTTTTGTACGAGTACATCCAAACCCTGCAGCACAGAAAACCCATGGCTATCAATTGGTGCAGCTAGAGTATGGATCTGTGCGAGAGCATTGCAAGATTTCTATCCAATTATACTTGCTGTTTAACTTCTATAAGTGGTTCATTAATGCAAAGCCTTTATTGTTAGGGTGAGCAATCTGGGTAAATAGTGCAAGGTCAGCTTCTAATATGAATAATGATTTGTGTACAAAAATGAGAACACGTGTTTACAAAGGTTAACAGTTTGAAGCTATGATTTATGCTCCCCAAATCTCTACACTTAGAAGCAAAAGCTTGAAAGCAAGATTGAGGATTGCGTTTAAAATAAATTACATATACAACTGTGCAGCTTGAAAGTAAAATGTTTTGCTAAATTATTGCGCAATTTTAATTACCATTTCTTGGAAGCATCATTTAGTAAATATGCCAGCATTTCCAAAAAGGGATTAATATTGGACAAGCAGAGTAAAAACAATTTTGGTAGGATTATGATAAACAGGATGATAAACGAAGATTGACAAAGCAAACAGGTCTGGCAATGGTTGCCAACCTTTTGACATTGTCAATGTGTGTGTTGTTTGGCACACTTTGTTTAATACGTTACCCCTGAGGGAGCTGCTAGGTCACCAATATAATGTAATCATCAGGTAAATTCGAAGATGTTTTGTTCTCATAAAGCACACTTTGCCTTAATAGTCCATGGTACTGAAGGTGAACCACTTTGTGTGTGGAAGTGCTCCTTGTCAAATAGCAAAATGTTGGCACTCACAGCAAAGCTAGCCAGTGACTGAAGTAGGCTGAGCCACTGCCCATTGTAGCAGTGGACAGAAGAAAAATATGAATGAAAACAGACCAGGGGACAACGAGACCTGCCTGAAAGTGTATGTATTTGTCTAATAACGTAAGAAGGTGTTTTGGTTAACAACAAACTTAATTAGGGGCCCAATTACTAAAGAAAGTCACAACAGTGCAAGGTGGACTGTGTCCTTGTGGTACTGCAGAAATAACGTTTTCATAATAATTTACAGACTAGGCCTGAAAGCCGTCCTCCTAGACAAAGTTAGTGAGTTGCATTCTCACCTATGCACATATGCATGTTCATATTAGCTCATGTGAAAAGCTGCTGAGGGAGTGCAATTTCACATTCCCTGCAACCCCTTTTTTCCAACCCTGGAATAAAGTTCCAAACTCTTCCAGTATGGTAAGAGATTAGAAGAAAATAATTTGCTAAAAGATTAGTTGTTGGAAACCCTGAAAGAGGTAAGTTTGAAGGTGTGCGCAGATTCGAAGAGCATTCCTACCCTCAAACTACTACATCCAGACCCTTGTGTGTAGATTTGCAAATAAAACTGGCAAAATCATAGCTTTGTTAAGATCCAAACCATTAAATAATAGGTCTCCCAGCATAATCGCACAAGCTATGATCAGAGCTCTGTTGTGCGAAAGCTGCTATAATTTGTCACCTCACTGATTGTCACCAAAGGGACAAGTCATTTAGTTTTACAGAGGAGTAGGCATATGAAGCATCGGTACCATGGACAAGTAGATATTTTATCAACTTTCACGCTCCAGGGAGTGACTAAAGAGGAGGGGCTGTTCATTTCCCTGGCCACACCTCTGGGTGGGCACACAGGCTCTGCACAAGGAGAGAAGGGTTTCACCATCTTGGAATCTTACAAGGGAGGGGCATGTGGAACTGCTGGCCATAGAGTGTACAGAAACTGCTGCAAAAGTGGGTAGAGTTACCCCTGGGTCCTTTACCCTATTGGTTAGGGACAGGCCAGAAGTCATCCCACCAGCAAACCAGTGCAAGTCATAAATGTGCATCCCTCAGCCTTCTGGACCCGAGGAAACACAGAAGACTGGGCCTGCTGTGTGTCACCATCTCTTCTACTCAGGACAAAGAAGCTCACTCCACAGGTCATAAGGCTGACCTCCTGTTCAAGATACAGGGATAAAGCAAATTACAAGAGGCCTTTCCGGCCACTGCCCAGCTGACCGGTTCCAACTAGACCTGCCATGAACCCTTTTGTTGGCGTCTGCTGCCGCGAGTCCTGATCCCCAAGTGCTGTCCTTAATGTCCACAAACCCCTGGATGTGTATGGATGGACTTCTACTCCCGGCCTTGAAAACCTGGGACTTAGAAACCTCTGTAGGACCAGGACAAAGCTGCTATGTGATCTCAGTGAGGTTCACTGCTGCTAGGTTGAGGATTCAGTTTTTTCCTGCTCAGACCTTCTCTGCAGCAGTCAGTCCAATTCAGCAGGACCTTGTAGAGAAAGGATCCAGCCATGTGAAGCTATGTTCTGCTACAGCCTTGCCTCACTGAACGATTATGACTTCCGGAAAAGTGACTAAATGTATGAAGAAATGATGGCTGGGAGAAGACGCCAAAAGTATCCATCCAGCAGGCAACCTTCTTTGTGCAAAATATTTCAATTTCTCCCGCTCTGAGCTTCCCCACCAAAAACCAACAGCTTCACAGGCTACACCACCTCAGGGGCCTTCCTCGGCTACAGCCTGCTGCCTTGCCCAGCAGAAGATTTCAGAATTCCATTTTTTAGGCTTGTCCGAAAGTAAACCTTCCACACGGTGAAGCTGGTTGCTGTTTCCAACTCGAACTCTATCCCATGGGCCCCAAATTGTGCCTAGCTCCACTCTACCAGGACCAGTTAGCCTTGGCTGGCACTTAACACTTTTTGGCACTATTTTTAATTAAAACTTAAAAAAATAATACCTGCAGGCCCCGTTATTGGATTTTTGTGTCATTGTATTCATTACTCTATTTTACTAATTCAATTTGGAATTTTGTTGTGTTGGATTGTTTCTTTGTTACTGTTTTGGTACTGCATAAATACTTTACACGTTGCCCGGGGTTAAGGCTGTCTGCTCTGTGCCAAAGCTACCCAGGGCTTGAGCTCAGGTTAATCTAGTGACTTTGCGGGTTCACCCCGAAGAGGAGTGTGGCTATTGCTCACAACAAAGGTGCATCTGCGGAGGGGTGAGACAGTTAAATGCTCAGAGCTTCTTGGGCTCATCCAAGCCACTCACAAAACAGCTTGAAAGATGTACTGCAGGGGCCCTTAAATCACAAACGGCATCTGCCACAACTCAGAAAATATCAAAACGTGTCCCTCAAATCACATTTTGGAACCCTGGGCGAGTGGCAATTTTAAGACCTACCTGTGAGTTTGTCAGTGGGCAGGTGTGTCCCAATTTAGTGTGAAGCGTTACAGCCCCTACATAACAGTTGGCAATGGCCATACCTGAATAAATCTTTTTTACAATGCAATATACGTATATATGATTGCCCTCTTTAACACATGGGATCACATTTGCCAGGGCTTGTGGCTCAATATAGATTTGTAATCCATATTGCATTCTGGTGTGCTAAAATTACTTTTCTACGGCAGCAAAGCAGCTATGGATATGTTTAAAACAACTTTGAATTTTTATCTGAAAAAGGAAATAGCCAACAGTCAATGCAAAGCAAATAAACTTGCTTTTTGTCAACAGGGAATCTTGTGCCTCACCTGTGCAGTCCACACCATCTCCTTGGAACCCAGGCTTGCAGGAACAGTGATAGGAGCCCCCAATGTTGGAGCAGATGCCATTGCTCTTGGAGCAGGTATTCAAAGTGTCATTGAGGCACTCATCGATATCTGTGAAGTTAATGGTGATTGATTAGTGAGTCATCTTTGGCTCATCTCATGGCTTTTAGCAAGAACAAATGTCCATCTACAATGAACCTCTCTCACTCAAGGTCAACAAGTTGATCAGACCCAGGAAAGGTGGATGCTTTCAACCAAGAAACATCTCTACAGTCAGCATATTACCCCACTTAAAGATGGAGACCTTCTCAGCAGCTTAATTGTTCATTCAATTTAGATTTACATTTTTATAATAACAAAATATTACAGTACCCATCTCAAACTGACCTTGAAGAAAAATAAAACACGTAAAGCCCTGCTTCTTCAACACACAAAATGCATAACATAAAAAGAAACAAACATTTCGTTTTTATGTGAGACTATGAACATAAATCAAAATGCCATATGTAGTTATGGGTTAAAGGGTGACCAGAACACTCTAAAGAAACAATGTTACGCATCACTCAGCAACGCCGATGCGTAATACACATTAATAAGCTAAAATTGTATGAACATTGTTTACTAATTATTATACTTAAGAACAGAGACACCGAGCATCTCTTGAAAGGAGAACACCTGAGAGTCTTGCAGGCTGGGGACGGATTGGCGAAAAATTGATGAGAAGCCAGGAACACTAAGGGAGGGATGGGGGCCGCGGCGTGCAGCGGTGGAGGGGACCAGGTCCCGGCAGCAGGTCGGAAGCAGAGGGGGCCCCCCTAAAGTCCGGGTCCTGCCGACCGTGCACAGTGTACTGTGCTGCGGGGACCTTTGTTACGCTGCGGGCCGGAAGCCGCAGCTGCGCGTCCATGTGGGAAGTAGAGGGGTCTGCAGGTATCAAACTCCCGCAAGGAACAGTTACTGCCTCCGGAACCTGTTTTTTTATTCAAGTGCAGCCAGGTAATGGAGCGGCCCCCGCTGCTGAAATCTAAACTTTAATGACGTGCCCGCCGCGATGGAGGCGAGGAGTGTGAGAGACACGGCGGGGCTCATTGCTCCGGGCCCCCGAGCCTTCTGCGGCGCAACCTCCCACCAACTGTGATCTTGTGCACCGGTGCGAGCTGCGGGACTCACCGCTCCTGGCCCCAGAGGCTCCTCCGGCGCAACCTCCCACCAACCTGTGATCTTGTGCACCGTGCGAGCTGCGGGACTCACCGCTCCTGGCCCCCGAGGCTCCTCCGGCGCAACCTCCCACCAACTGTGATCTTGTGCACTGGTGCGAGCTGCGGGACTCACCGCTCCTGGCCCCAGAGGCTCCTCCGGCGCAACCTCCCACCAACTGTGATCTTGTGCACCGGTGCGAGCTGCGGGACTCACCGCTCCTGGCCCCAGAGGCTCCTCCGGCGCAACCTCCCACCAACCTGTGATCTTGTGCACTGTGCGAGCTGCGGGACTCACCGCCCAGGGCCCCCCGAGGCTCCTCCGGCGCAACCTCCCACCAACTGTGATCTTGTGCACCGTGCGAGCTGCGGGACTCACCGCTCCTGGCCCCAGAGGCTCCTCCGGCGCAACCTCCCACCAACCTGTGATCTTGTGCACCGGTGCGAGCTGCGGGACTCACCGCCCAGGGGCCCTCGAGGCTCCTCCGGCGCAACCTCCCACCAACCTGTGATCTTGTGCACCGGTGCGAGCTGCGGGACTCACCGCTCCTGGCCCCAGAGGCTCCTCCGGCGCAACCTCCCACCAACCTGTGATCTTGTGCACTGTGCGAGCTGCGGGACTCACCGCCCAGGGGCCCCCGAGGCTCCTCCGGCGCAACCTCCCACCAACTGTGATCTTGTGCACCGTGCGAGCTGCGGGACTCACCGCTCCTGGCCCCAGAGGCTCCTCCGGCGCAACCTCCCACCAACTGTGATCTTGTGCACCGGTGCGAGCTGCGGGACTCACCGCCCAGGGGCCCTCGAGGCTTCTCCGGCGCAACCTCCCACCAACCTGTGATCTTGTGCACCGGTGCGAGCTGCGGGACTCACCGCTCCTGGCCCCAGAGGCTCCTCCGGCGCAACCTCCCACCAACTGTGATCTTGTGCACCGGTGCGAGCTGCGGGACTCACCGCCCAGGGGCCCTCGAGGCTTCTCCGGCGCAACCTCCCACCAACCTGTGATCTTGTGCACCGGTGCGAGCTGCGGGACTCATCGCTCCTGGCCCCAGAGGCTCCTCCGGCGCAACCTCCCACCAACCTGTGATCTTGTGCACCGGTGCGAGCTGCGTGACTCACCGCCCAGGGGCCCTCGAGGCTCCTCCGGCGCAACCTCCCACCAACCTGTGATCTTGTGCACTGTGCGAGCTGCGGGACTCACCGCCCAGGGCCCCCCGAGGCTTCTCCGGCGCAGCCTCCCACCAACCTGTGATCTTGTGCACCGTGCGAGCTGCGGGACTCACCGCCCAGGGTCCACATTTATGCGAAAGTGTCCCTGCGCAAACTTCCACAAACCTGTGATCTTGGTACACCGGTGCTGGTGTCCGGGGAGCCGCGAAGCTGCTTAGAAAAGGCTCAGGTAAGCAGGGGCATCTTACATATTTTGGGGGCCCATATTCGTAAACACTGAATTTATGATCCAAGTTCAGCTTTTCATGTCCTCTTCGGCCAGGTCACTGACGTGGCACAGACACACTTGTCCAAATTCTAAAAGTTTACCTGTAATACTCAGAGATAGGCACGAGTGTGTTCAGTATTGTATATCCGCAGCAGGCAGTACTTTAAACAGGAAGTGCGGGTACTCATCACATTAAGCAAGGGGGCGGGTCATTATTATCTAATGACAATACTGCTATCTGCCAGGTATTCATTTTGCGCCTGCATTACCCTTGTTAATCGTCTCACCTTTCCTGTATGTGCAACCTCACTCTGCACCTGTGGGCAAAACATATATAGACCATTAATACAAGTCTCCTGCTACGACCCTCAAATGTGTAAACATCCCGTTCACTTGTAGGGAGATGTTATGTTTGTACTATGTTGTCTATGCCTCAGGATTTTCAGTACAAATCTGCGACGTTTAGAACTGTGCCTAATGATTTGCACGTGTGATATTCGGACTACCCCGACCTTGGCCACGCACTGTTTGACCTTTGGCCCTCGGGGATTGTCCCCGTGCCAGCAGCGTGTGATTCTGTGCCAATATTCTGCCTTGCCGAGCCAGAGATGTGTGTGAAAGCTGCAAGAGGGAGCTGAAGGGGCAGGGAGTGGCTTTAAATGCAATGAAGAGGCCCGAGATGGCTTCAGGATTACGCTGCCTCAGTATTCCCTGTTCCCACATTTAATTGCAGCAGCCGCAGAGGAGGGCTTTGTGCACCAGTTTTATTTACAAACTAAGCACTCCTTGTATTGATTCAGGGTTTGAGACCTTCACTCAGTCATGCATGATACTGACTGTTCTTTTCATCACCTGTATGTGATCTTGGCTAAACTCCATGCCCAGCCCCCTCTGGGGACGTTGGAAGGTGTGGCAGGGTGGCAATGAAAGGCAAGGGCACTGTGTAAGGCCCACTTTGTCCATGTGATAGTCTTGAAACCCATCAAGAATCGCCGGACCCTGCCTCCATCCGAGTGGCTGTGCTCCACTGAGGCCAAATAAAGGCGTTTGGCAGGTGGGGCTGTAAGGGATGAGTCAGGGACTGTGGACTTAGTGGCCCGATGACTGTCCAGGGGAGCAATAGGTGCCACAACTTCAGCCCCAAAACTGCTCGTCACCTTGCTGGCGCTAAATTAGCTGAGGGTATTGGGTACCTCTGCCAACCTCGAAGATGCGGTTGGAGAGGTGGGGAGGATAACCCATGGAGCCTGCTATGACCCTTCACTCCTTCATCTGCTGTAGAGTGGAATCTGCCTTGTATCCTAACAGGCGAGTCCCATCAAAGGGTACATCCATGACGGGCCATTGGACATCACCTGAAAAACTGGTGCGAATCACCTGCCCAGTACAATCTGTGGTGACTAAGCTGCAACAAATTGTGAACCTGGACGAATCACGACCTTCCTGTATGGCTTGGGTTAGGACAGGCGAATGGTGGCGCAACACCTGGGTGGGAGGTGACTATAGGTGCAAATTGCTGTGTTTCTTCTTGATGATTATGTGACTAAAGGGGCACGCTACCCTACACCCCCAGAGAAGGGAAGTGGTTTCCAGATATGGGAACCACAACTGTGCTTCAACTCACCAACAGGCGAGTTAAGACTCACGTCCTTCGTGCGTTCGTAATAAATTATGCATGACCTGTTTTACACTATTGAGGTGTTTCATCACTAACCGGGGCTGCATTTGAGATTTATTGTCCTGAAGAAAGCCCGGGACTTTAAAGGCTTTCGAAAGGCTGAAACGTGTCAACACAGTAGCTGAGGGTGATAGGACCCTAAACCCTAAAGTACCCCATAAGTGTGTTGCTTTTATTCATATCTACTGACACCTACATTAAAGGGAGACCATGGTGATCAATAAGGTATTTTTAATCTTTAGACCCCTGTTTAAGTCCTAGTAAGGAACAACCAAAATAATAAAGTGTTCAGACTGTTGACGGCTTCACTTACTATTGGGTCTGAAGATACCCTGCAATGATATTGGGTTAGGACAGGCCAGATGTCTTCTGGAATGACTCGAATCTCAAGGAGTATGGGCATAGCGGGCCAGAAGGCAGATGGCATTCACAAATGTGAGGGCCCCACTGGTGGAAGAAAATACCCTCTTCTCGAAGGTTTCCACGTTTGGACTCCCTATCAGGGGACTAGTCAGAAAGGTATTTGGGTTTGTCAAGCTTTACGGACACCTTCACCACAAAACTTTCTTGAGAAGGGCACTGCAACAAAAATGCAGGGTCACAGGCGGTGGCATCTCGCAATTTGGCAATTGATCGGTGGGGTAGGAGCAATGTTTGGCCCAGGCCCTTATGAAAATATCTGTAAGTAAGAGAGGCTCAGTAGATGTTTGCCCTGGCTGAAGTACTTCTGTTAAGACATTGGTTTTGACCTCCAGGGTGGGGAGGTGCAGGTCAAGAACTTCAATAGCATGACCAATATGCAAGAAGAACTCTCCGTAGTGGCAGGAGTAGGGGGTGAGAGAAATCTGGACTCAGAGGAAGTGTGAAGGTCACTGGCTTCTTGAAGGTCATCCTACCAATTACCTTCATGGTATGGTAGCCCTTTTTCATCACCCGCACCGTATTTGTTGTCTGAATTCGTACTAAATAAGGAATGTACCATAAGTGTCCATCCTTGTGGAAGTGGGGAGGTGTCGCTTCAGTGGAATTCAAAGATGGCCTTGGTTGAGGTCAAAACGACATCAAAGCTCTGAGAGGCAGTATGGTGTGTAGTGCCAAAGGCAGAATCATTGTAGAGCCTGGGGTGGCTCAAAGGTGGATTTGAAGGACCCAAATGATGGCAAACCCATCAGCAGTATCCGAGATGCGGGCCTCTCAGCCCCTTGGGCCTATCAGCTCAAAAGAGGGAACTGGTAAGGATTAGAAGAGTCGGAACATGGCTTTGTGGAACTCTTTGATATGGCTTAGTACTTTGAAGCATTATGTCATCTCACAAACAGAGAATACAAAAGGGATAGCAATATATTTATATATTCCATCTAACACTCCCCGTAGGCAAGCTCAGTGGGTCCGATGGCTGCAAGAACAACAACATCATTTTGAATTGCTTTTTGGGAAACTGCAAACTAATGGCAGAAAGAAGCAAGTATTAACTAGTACCACAATGACTGGAAAGAAGTTTCCTCATTTACTATTCGTGTACTCAGAGGCCCAAACGTTAACATATCCAGATATATGCACAATTGTTGTCATACTATACCCCAACCAACCATGCAGAATGTTAACATCAGTATTTCTTGACCGAGATGTAGTGTGCTAGGGACCCGGCCGCACATGGTTTATGAACTTCCAATGAGTAAGGAGTATTAGGATAAGGTTTTATCATTTATTACAAACCCAATCACACTAATTTTACACCAAATAAAAAATCTATTCTTTTGAGCATCTTGAAGCATTTAGGAATAGGTGCTAGGGATACAGGAGGTCAGTGATTTATAGCTATTTTAACATCGTTTTCAGTCATTTCCTCACAGAAAGAGGCCGAACCTCCAATGTTTTAAGAATGGTTAACAAAGATGTAGGCGGTTTATGACAAGGAAAACTATTAGCAAAAAAGATTGTTGAAGGATCTGTTAACAAATGGAGTTTTTTTTAGGATGTAAATACCTCTACAAATATTTGATGTTGCATCCATTCCATAAATCTTATACTCGTTCTGATAATCAGTTATTTTTTTTCAGATGTTGTTTTGTAGTATTGGTTTTAAACTGATAAGTGATATATACAACAGCCAAGAAAAAGAAAAAATGTTCATATTTGTAG
This sequence comes from Pleurodeles waltl, assembly GCF_031143425.1. Taxonomy (NCBI): domain Eukaryota; kingdom Metazoa; phylum Chordata; class Amphibia; order Caudata; family Salamandridae; genus Pleurodeles; species Pleurodeles waltl. Next base: position 17,473,684 of record NC_090450.1, on the reverse strand, counting down.
ATGTTCATCGCTCTTTCCAAGCACATCAACCTTTTACTCTTGGAAGTACGTTTTGCCGACCCTACAATTCTGCAACCCCTACAATCAGCCATACATGCAGATTCCCCACAGTAGTTAGTCAGATCTGCAAGTACTAATATTCACTGCTTCTGATTCTAAAAATCAGGATCCAAACCCATGCATATTTTCCACCTTTGTATGCAAAATATGATGAATTGGAAAATAAATGCCATTTTCACAGCCTTGAATGCATTGCTTGTATCCCTAATAACTGATTGATATAATTACTTTCCCAATGAATATTATTTACTTTATCTGTGACACAAGTGTTGATTCTGTACATTGTAAGATCACTTACCTTGGCATGTTGAGTTAACTTTCAGATATCCAGCTGTACATCTGCAGCTGTAAGTGCCAGGTGTGTTCTGACATTCCTCTGCCATGCCTGTGCAGTATCTACCCAGGGTACACTCATCATCATCTGCGAAATACAACAATTAGATTAAGGGATTTGTCAAACCTTTGCTTTTATGTACCATTAAGGGTCTTGTTTAGAAAAAAGGATGCAAAATATGCATTGCATAAGGTGCAGCTCTTGCACTATCTCAAACGGGGCCAACCTGTGGCTTTTGTGAGAACCGCTTGGAAGTGTATTTTGATCTAAAAATTAAACAGCCTGATTTTTGTGTCTAAACGGACACCTAGGCTTTTACCAATGGCGTGCCAGTAAAGAAAAACCCTACTAGTGCATACCTCATGCACGCTTATGCTTTTATTTAGTTTAATTTTTCTAATTTATTTCTATTCACATAGGTTTCACAATACCATAGGGGATTTCGATTAAAAAGGAAAAGCATTTCTACCTTTGGGAAATTACGCACAGTTCCTCTTTGTATGTGTTATGTAGTGTATTGTATTGTAATAGTATTTATATAGCGCTTACTACCCCTGACGAGGCATCAAAGCACTTTTCGACGAGTAGCACGCTACTCTGGAACCCAAGAGGAATTAGTGGTGGATTAGTATAGGGAAATAGGAGTTCAGTTTTTGTATTTTTAGAAGTTAATTTGAGCAGAGGATATGAGAGTTTATTAGGTGGATTTACAAGAGCAATGGAGGGATAGAGGAGGGAAGAATCCAGAAGTATATTTGGGAGTTTTTAGTAATAGGATGAGGCTTGGGATGAGTAAAGGAGAGATGGAGAAGGGAAGAGTCTGTGGAAAGGGTTAGGGAGATCATAGTAGCAGGAGGGGTTTTGGATGAGTCAAGGTGAGATAAATGAGGAAGAATTTATTAGGGTTGTTTGGGAGATCAGGGTAGTAAAGTGAGGTTTGGGTGAGCTAGATGTGGAAGTGGAGGGAAGAGCTTAGGCAGGGTTATTTTGGAGATGAAAGTAGTAGAATGGGTTTCGGATGAGTCAGAGTGGGAATGGAGGATAGCTTGATAGAGACATGACATATGGTGATGGGTAGACACAGTATATTGGTGTTCCAAATAATTCCCTTTGATGACTGCAGCATGTCATCTCCTAAAATGAACATTGCTAAGGATGTAAGGACCACTTCAATACACATCCCACAAAACACCACCATGCTCCCTCTTCTCAGATTTCCAACTCAAGTGAGGTTCACTAGACCTCACACATCTGTAGTTAATCCACTTGCCTTTTCTTGGGACACCGGGCTATCCCTTGCTTGGAATCCAAGATTCCAGGATTCAGTGGCTACATTCTCCAGCACATGTTATTGTGGTACTGCTTTAGCCAGAACACGACCCTGTGCTTCTCCCCCGTGTCCTACTTGACACAGGAGCTCACCCTCGCCACAGAAGACTTCATGTCTCCACCACAGCCACACCTTCCCCATTCAAACTGCAAAACTGTGGAGATGGATTAAATCCACAGAGGATAATCCTTATCAACAGAGTCCTCCGATGATCTGCGTTCCCTTCCTTTGTCCAGTGTACCTTACAAAGAGCTCGTCATATAGTGTGAATGTGCGTGTCCTGTCCACATAGAAACTGACAGCTCTTTTGGGGTCCAAGCAATGACGTCTTTCCTCCTCTTTAATTGGATGAGGAGGAGGATAGAATGAGAAAAGGGTATTAGACTGAACCAAATGAAAGGGAGTAACCACTTTTGGCAGGATAGCAGACCCTGTTCTCAATACTAACTCATCAGGAAATAATGTAGTGAAAGGCGGCTTTACCTTCAAGGCTTGAAGCTCCCTAACTCGCCTTGCAGATGTTATTACAAAAAGACATTTAGTATGAAAAGTTACAAGTCTCAAAGAAGAAACTGTGAAGGGATTCAAACGGAGAGCGCATTATCGAACTCAAAACTGAATTAAGATCCCACTTAGGCAAAATTAAAGGAAGTGGGAGCATATTTATTTGTAAGACCCTTGATGAATCTCAACACTGTAGGAGATTTTTACACAGAAGGTTGATCTGGTAAACAGAAAAGCTTAATGAACTGACAAGAAACCCCTAACCTTAGCAACAGCCCAGCCCTGCTGGGCTAAAGGAAGGGCAAAACGCTAAATATTAGGCAAACAAGCCTTTAGAAGATCCAAGGAATTATCATCACACATCTGACAAATATAGCCTTTCTGCCAACATAACAGATTTGGTGGAGTGCCTTTTGGAGGATAAAATAATTCCAAACATCAAGAAGAAATTAAATGAATTCAGGCTGCCCCCTTCAGTCTCCAGGCATGTAGGTACAGACTCTAGAGGTGGGGGTGTAGAACCTGCCCCTGACAATGCCAAAGGAAGTATGCCTTGTAGGGAGGCAGAATTAGGATAAAAAACAGTAATGGATGGAATGCTGGAATTAATCTGAGCCACTGGGAATCACTTGGGCCACATCTTAATACATTGTTATTTTGCACACCATGCCACATCAGTTTGGACTCCACTATATGCAAATCAGCCTTGACCCTGCCCCAGTAAAAACAGTCCAGCCCGAACTGCTAGACCAGGTCCTCCCTGAACTGAAACACAAGTAACCCAAGACCGGTTTCACCCTATTTATGGACTCATCAGTGGGGAAAAGCCTGATTCCAGCGACACAGAAAAAACTACAAAATGTTGAAAATTCAACAATTCCCTAACGAAGAATAAGGAAAAACTGTTGTGTCAAAGTCACAGAAAAAAAGGAACTAAGATTATTATGCCGACGGGGGCTCAATATGGCTCCAGTGATGTCGGAGGATGCAGTATGCGGAGCCGTGTGGATCCAGAGGTCCCCTTTCTACGTGGGAGAGCTATAGAAAAAGTTTCCATCCCACCTGGCTCATAGGATGATATTTAAAGGGAAGAAATGTATAAGGTGAGGATTAAGTAAGTGGATGTATTCATCAGAATGACAATGGTGGAGGCAGAAACCGAAAGGCAAAGGGAAGTGACTTAAAAAGAATGGCTAAAAAATCTGCCAAAAATGCCCAAAGAGAACCCTGCTAATGATCTCTGTGCAGGCTGTGGGCATTTTGAAGTCAGCACATATATTTTACTGCTGTAGATATGTTTGTTGTTAATATTATTACCTAGATCTTTACTTTTATCGATAGTGGGATCTGTCTGGTGAAGCCCCAGTAACATCAATCTTACCAGGAGGGGAAGGCACAGGTTTACCAAGTGTCTACTCTGCAGGGATTATTCTACATACACTCCTTCCCAGGTGGCAGCAGAAGGCCTGGAGCTGCATCGCCCCATAAGTTGCTCACTCTACCAGTGGCTTAATTTCTAGAGCCCACAGCCTGCAGTCTGCTTCCAATATTGTAATATCACTCTCTCATTGTCACTTGGTTCGAAGTGGAAATGACTGGAGCTTTGAATGTATTTTGCCAACATAGACAATGCTGGCAAAGCCAACAGGTGTCGGCTTTCAATAGCATTACAAGACCTTTTCACTTGGCTAAAGCTTGTTGACCTCCCCAGCGCCTTGAGACCCTGAGGGGTGTGTAGCGCGCTCTATAAATTACCTGATTGATTGATGTTATTTAGCAGAAAAAAAAGAAGCACTTGCTTGCAGATGTGGAGCAGCATCCCCCAAAACAAGACGCTGCAGTGTTGTGAAATACATATATGCACATGGGGTACCAAACACACAAAGTCAGTCAGCCATAATGATGGTAAGGAATCTATGCTCCTGGGTGAGACAAACACAAGAAGGATAGCCGTCCAATAACAAGCACTCAAAAAAGATTTATAAGAAAGCCAACCAATAGTATGCAGTTGGCTGCCCCAAAGCCTACTGTTTATTAGTGTTGTTCACAATAGGTCTTTGACAACAGACAGCTAAAAACTGACTGAGTCGAGAGCTAAAAAAGTCCTTGTGGAGCGGTCTACAGGGAGGACAGGTTTAGGCTCGTGGCCTCACAATGTTGAGAGTTTGAACAGACCTTTGTAAGTATGTATAGAATTCCTGGCATTATTTCACGCGATGCTGCAATGTTAAAAATATGGGGTAAGTGGTGTAATTTGTCCTTTATGGCTCAGTAAAGGGTCCGCACTGATTAAGGAGGCAGGTTTTTTGAAGCATCATCAGGTCAGACTACTGGACTGTTCTATAAAAGGGGAGCCTGGAGGAAGTAACATGCACTCATCCAGGTGCAGCTAGTGCTGAAAAAAACTTTGAACCGGGGACTTGAATGTTGTCATGAAATAGACCACCTTAAATGGAACAAGAGATTCATGCATGCATAGATAAACGAGCACAGTTGAATGCATTCCTGAGTCTCCACCTACACCCACATACATAATGGGAGCTTTTCGTGAAATCACACCTAAATACATATATCTTCCAGACATGCACACATGTATCCATGTATGCACACCAGTCGCATCTCTTGGGGGTTGTGGGGCGTGGTGCATGGCATGGGGGAGGAGAATGACAAACAAAAAAAAAAAGCTTGCCCTCCTCGTCCTCAAAGCAGGCACAGGACTCCCCCAGCCTGACCTGCTGGCAGCATGAAAGCAGCATTAGGATTGTCTGGAGCGCCCTGGCTTGGCGCTCCGACGCTAAGTCGGAGCCTCTGCCTGCTCTCTCCAGCCTGGTAACACAGTGTAGGGTTTGAGAGAGCCCTGTGCGCATGTGTGTTTGGCCAGCCCGAGAAAGCCAGCCAAACACACGTGTGCTGGGGGGGAGTGCTGTGCATTCCCCCTCCGTCCTGTCACGCCCCATAGCCCCGCCTCTTTTACAATAGAACTCTAATAAACACGGCTTATTATTGTTCTATTGTAAAAGGTTTGCAGCTGCTGGCAGGGGGGGTGACGGTTCTCCGCGGAGGAGCCGCTGCTGATGTACACAAATGTAGGCACCGAATGGATATTTTGATATCACCTAGCACTATTGTCACATAAAATTTTACATACCTTGACAAGTGCCGTTCACAAGTGAATATCCAGCCGTGCACGGACACTGGAACCCTCCTCGTATGTTCTGGCAATCCTCGTTCACCTGGCAGGAGGACGGACTGAGCTCGCACTCGTTGACATCTAAAAGATAAGAGCACAGTTACTGGCTTCCTCCTTCAGAACTCAGCTCTAGACAGGCGCTGCAGACTCCAGTCGCAGGCCTCCTAGGTGTTAGCGTGGAAGGGCCGCCAAGGCCAGGCCTGTGTGGAATGAACCAGGAAACGTCATTGGCCAAGGGTTAATCATATGCAAGTGTTTAAATGGGGCTGACTTTGGAGTACATACCCCCCTACAGCATTCACTCACATCTGCTTGTTACCACATTAGTTTATTCGTGAGAGATGACGTTTGCTGTTAGTTATGCTATTGGTTAATTGTTATGCGCACATCCACAGGTGAAGATGCCACCAGGTTGTAGGACCTGCAGACACCCAGGTGTGTGAGGTTTTGAGAGGGATTGAGGGATCTTCCACAAGTTAGCTGACCGTGCCTGAACACTGGGGAAGCCCTAGAGAAAATGTTGGCTTTGATTGGAGCTGGAGGAAAGACACCTGTGAGCGTGCACTTAATCACATCATTGATAATGCTAAGGTTTTGGGGCCATATGTACCACACACAAAGCATACACAAAGATTTCAACATTAACCACTTGTCAACATGAGTGAGAGCAATCATTCACTGCAGGAGAGACTGATGAAACCATGTTTTTTTCAGTCAACATAAAAAGTAAATTTTTATTTTAATTAGCACCAGCATTTTGCTCTGCAGGTGATCTAAATGAAAACTTTGATTTTATGACTGTTAGACATTATATGGCCTCCCTACTCCTTCTAGATCAGCAGCTACCAATCAAACAGTATATGAGGTTAGCCCTAATGTTAGCCTATGAAGGAGCAGGCCTCACAGCAGTGCAAAAATAATTTAGGAGTTTTACACTACCAGGACATGGAAACTACACAGGTACATGTCCTGCTTTTTGTCTACACAGCACCATGCCCTGTGGGTTACCTAGGGCCCACTTTAGGGGTGACATATATGTAAAAAAGGGGGAGTTTTGGGCTTGGCAAGTACTTTTAAATGCCAAGTCGAAGTGGCAGTGAAACTGCACACACAGGCCTTGCAATGGCAGGCCTGAGACAAGGTTGAGGGGCTACTTAAGTGGGTGGCACAATCAGTGCTGCAGGCCCACTTGTAGCATTCAATCTACAGGCCCAGGGCACATATGGTGCACTTTACTAGGGACTTACAAGTAAATTAAATAATCCAGTTCGGTATGATCCAATGTCATCATGTTTAAAGGGAGAGAGCATATGCACTTTACCACTGGTTAGCAGTGGTAAAGTGCGCAGTCCTAAAACCAGAAAAAACAGTGTCCAAAAAGTGGAGGGAGGCAGGCAAAAACTTAGGGGTGACCAACCTAAGTCTGTCAGGTCTAACAATGACCGAACACTAGGCACACTGGAGCAGTGTTTAAATCTTCCCCCCCGATAGTCTCTAAGTACATCGTTGTTGAGCATGGCAGTGTTTGCCTGGCATTCATGGATCTTTCCTGCGCCTTCAACAGCTTAGCTAGGTCCAAACCTTGGAAGATCCTAGCTGGTTTAGGTGTAGAGAACGATTTGGTACAGTTGTTTGTGGCCTGCATTATGATCTGTCCACCTCAGTCAGTACGGTCCTTCTGGTGAACGCACAGACTGCTTTAAGTGGGGGAGTGGGGTGTGCCAGGCCCCTGGCCCCTTTAATGTTTCTGTTGTATATTGAGGGCCTGGGCACAGTCCTATGGACGCACTCTCAATTGGTAGGAAAAATGTACCAGTACTTTTAATTGCAGACAATGTGTTGTTTTCCTCTTGAGAACCCCTAATGGCACTAAAAGCTTTATTTCAGGATTTTGTTCCTTTATGGGTCACTGGGCTGGTTACTAATCAAGCAAAAACCTCTATTTTGATCTGCAAGCCTAGACACCATGAGATGCGGGGTATATTTCTGCAGCGCCACCTGCTGTGTAGGATTTCACCTACTTGGGGGTAGTTATGGAGGCAAGTGGTAATTGGGATACTGCATTGCAAAAGTGCCTCCAAGTTCCCACATACGATTCAGGTATCTGGGGATACTCTAATAATAGCCCCCTCCATGGGGAGCAAAACAGGGTGCTTAGTTGAATTCTGGGTTTTAACCCGGCCTTCTCTACCCATATTACGCTTCAGGAGCTGGGCATGGATTCCGTCGAGGATATTATTAAGTTGGCCCACTGCTTCAGTGGTGTGAGATTTGGGCAAATCCACATGCCTCACTCAATAGGGAGGCTATTGAGGATTGCCTCTCGTGTGAGAGCCGTGAAAATCACCTGGTTTAACTATGCTAAGGTAGAACTGGCGAAGGTGGGAAGGCCTACCATTTATACCAACCCAACCGCATTATTAAAATGATGAAACTGGGTAAAAACTGCTTTTAGGGCTAGGATGAAAACCTACAGGGAGCAATTAGAATTAAGTAGAACAACTGTTGAGGAGTATTTGGATTTCCATAGCCGCTTAACCCTGGGACCATATTCGTCATGGATTGGTGATTTCTGGGGTAGATCGCTACTAACCCGGTTTAGGCTTGGATCCGTGAGGTGGCATCTCGGGTTTCCCCTTGGTCAATTTCATCCAAGTTTTAATTTTTTACTGTGACCAATCCTCCCCACAAAGCCTTTTCTTCTGCCAATTTTTTCTTGTTTTTAATTCCTATTATTAAGTCGCTGGGAATCAGAAGTTCTGCACTAGCTTTGGTCTGTCTGCAGCAACTGGATTCCCGTCCAACTGTATCAATATTTGATCCTTTTTAAAATGTGCGCTCAAGAGAAGGAAATCATTGATGTTTTAACAAGACTGAATATCTTAGTGGGTCAAAATATTGGTTTTAATAAGGGGTCTGTGGCAGTTGATAATTTCAAATGAATTGTGAAATGGCCGGTTATATGACTTCCTCTGTGGATCGTTTATGACATTTTTTATATTCAAGATTTTTGAATTGTTACTGTAACCAAGGTCTAGGGAGGAAAGACAGAAATTGATACATCTGCTTCAGTGGTAGAGGGTGGAATGGAGGTTTTACGTTAATGTGAATTAGTCCGGAAAGCCAAGACTGTGTTGCTCGCGGCTCTGTTTACCGTTTGTTTTTAAAATATGGATAAGCACTTGTTTTGTTTTTATGTGTTTTACGACTGCTTACTGAAACCGACATAAAGTGATTTGATTTGAATGAGTTTGCTGTTGATTTAGTTTCAGTTTCGTCCATCAAGCACTAGTCTGCATGTTTAAACATCCTCACTGTCAGTCAGAAGCCAATCAGAGAGCGCCGTTTTTCCAAAGCAATCTGATTGTGGCCAAGGCTTCTCCAATGATGAGCCCTCCCTCTCACACGTCAGAAACAATACCTGCTCTGCAGGAAGGTAATCACACCTCCTCCAGCAGGATGACTAGTGATTTAGCATATCATAGCCACGGGCGTACAGCGAACCCTGACTACTTCCCAGTTATTTAGTAGGCGTGTTAGACGTTTGGGCTAGTCACACCCTAAGGTGGGTAACCGAAGGGGACACACAAGAAAGGGTTCCACATCTTATTTTTGGTGGAACTAGGAACAAGAGCATGCCCACTCCCCACAGAAAGTGGCCATATAGGGGGTATAGTCACCCCAGATGGTAAGTAACCCATTGGCTACTACCCTACATTCCCCTGAACACATCAACATTGGGTATTTAGGGGTCCCCATGACACCAGGAACTAAGATTTGTGTACCTGGTAACAGAGGAAGGACAAACTGTCTGGAAACCCTGCCTGGTTGCTGCTCTCCCAACAATTGCAAGAAACGTCTTGTCCTGCTGCTGAACAGCCTCCACAAACCCTTGGATGTCTGTCCAGTACGTCGCCAACCAAGCAGCATCTCCCTTGAGGTGGAGGACCCACATCGCCTGCAACTGCAAGTACCAACCCCATCTTCCTGGTTCACCGTTTTGCTGATCATCGGGTCCAGAGGAAGAGCAAGTCGCCAGGAGGAGATCATTGAGAGTCCAGGGGGTCGGCCCGTGGTTTCTCCTTTTCTCGAGATGCTGAGCCCTAACGTAGCCTCCCTGGACCAATACCTGGGGTACCAGAGCCCTTGCGTCTGCCAAGGCTTGTTTAGTGTCCAGCCCAGACACCACCAATGCCAACAATGACGTGCCATAAGAGGACTTCAGAATCCACAAGGCCATCACCAAGAGTTGCCCTGCTTCTGTTTTTTTCTGTCCCTCTCCTTGTTACCAGAGGCAAGTGAGAGCCTCCAACGACAGCGAACCACTGGACAAAACGCCTCTGCATCTGAGCCCCCGCCCACGTTCACCAAAATCAACTGTGTCCCTGTGCTCTAGAGACCCTCTAGATCCAAGCCCCCCTTTGGGTTCTGCCAAGTTTGCCCCTGTAGCCTTTCTTTAACAGGTACTCTTCTATCAAATTTAACGTGTAGGCCTCAAGGCTACCAATGCAACCAGCACCTCTGTATCCGGACTCCCCAGGGCAGGTAATCCCGAACTGCTGGTGGTTTCTTGGACCTTCACCCCTAAGCACCTTAAGTCCTTCCAGGCTTCCTCAAGAACCACTTGCAAATATGTGTTTACAGTGTATGTTTCTCCCATGGGATAACATTACCAAGTTCGAGACTCATGCATCAAATTTGACAGATGTGATTTTTCTACAGTTTTACTTATAATAAGCTATAATGTAAAGTAGTTACCCAGAATCGATGATCTTGGTGGCTAAATATGTATAAAAATCTGTGTTATTTTTCTAAATTGGTCTTGATTTTTTTTTTTAGACTGTGTCTCATTTGTTGACTCTGTGTGTACAACAAATGCTCAACACTCCCCCGTGATAAGCCCAAGCTGCTCGACCACAATACCATAAATAGAGCACTTGGGATTGTAAAGCAAGCCCCTGCAAACCAGTAAAGCTTGTCTGGACTTTTTGCAGTCTGCTCCCACATTGGTACACTACATAAAAAGTTAGCTTCCTACAGTACACAGTTGCTGTCTCAAGGTAGAGAAGGAAGGCTAGAACCGCTAAGAAAAATATCTAGATTTGGCACAATTGGAAAGTTCTTAGTAAGACATAATAAGTGGCGACTTAAATGTAATAATCACAAGTGTTTACAAGATGTCTTCCATATCGGGAGTGGAAAGTTGGACTTTGTGGTAGTTGTTACACAGAGTGGCTTTTTTATGTTATTATTTTTTTAATATGTGAAATTGATGCTGCATTGCTTTATTTATAGATGGAGAAATTGATGCTGAGTTGCTTTATTTATTGATAGGAAACAATAAGAAAGTATTTTTTGATGGTACACCATTTTATATCATGAGGTGTGCAACTGGATGTGTTCACCTGATTTTCTTTTTCCTAAGTACACATTTTTAACTTCACTTACTTCACTAAATGATGGTGTTTCAAACCCAGCCACTGGCTGAGAACACCCAAACTCATAGCTTGTGGTAGCTACAAAAGCACTAACACTTAAAACCATTTTAAGGCCTCACCTTGACAATCAGTTCCATTTCCAGTGAAACCAGGCCTGCATGTGCAGGTGAAGGACCCATCTGTGTTGTTGCAGAAGGCATCATTGTGACAGTTGTCTTGATTAGTTGCACACTCATCTATGTCTGTGCATTTCTCTCCATCATATCCTTCCTTGCACTGGCATGTAAAAGAGCCCATGTTGTTGATGCACTCAGAAGTTATGGGGCAAGTAGTTGAGCTAGAAGCACATTCATCAATATCTGCAAAAAGGAAGACATTTAAATAGTCTTTGAATGTCACTAGAACTGGCACAGTGTTATTAATGAAGCAGAAAAATGTACTTATCAGTAACTATAGTTCTTCACTTTTGGGATCATTCATACATTTCCATGCTTAAATAATCCCCGTCGTGAAGTTGGGAATGCCCAGTAGTTATTGTTAACAAAGCAGTGTTCCCAAACACTCCAATAACTTTTAACCTGCCACATGTGGCTCATTCAACTCATTATGTGACATGAAATCTGGCCAGTAAGATGAATGGAGCCAGCGAACCAACTCCACACAGAGGCTGATCTGCTCAGATGTTTGCAGCTATTAAACTTACCGTACAGAGAAAAGGCTCTTTACCAGGGAGGTTGGTGGGTCACGTGTCAATGTACGGAAGGTACCAATGTGCGAGAACAGGTAAGCAACTTTATCTTAATTAAATTTGGATCATTCATAGATCCACAAGCTTAAATAATGATTAACATAGCACTAACAGTGAAACAAGTACAATAAAGAACTAGTAATAAGGCTCCCATCAATTAAAGAGGTTGCATAGTGACACTTGTCTCATTGCTGTCTCAGATGTCTTCTGGTCGTTGAGGCAGTAATGCTTTGCTAACGTGTGCATAGAAGTCTATGTGGATGCGTTACAAATGTCAGCATTCAGGACCCTAGCAATGGGTGCAGCCTGGCAGCCATGCCTGTAGAGGTGTGAGCTCATACATTGCTTCTGAGAAGTCTGCTGGACTTTCTGTGGCCAAAGGTGATGCATGAGGATTTCCACTGGGCTAGTCCTTGCTTAGATAAGGCTGCTCCTTTTTCATATAATGCAAAGAGCTGGTCTGACTTTTTAAAGGTCTTTGATTGTCTTTCATTGGGAGGCATCCATGTGCACGGGAACCTTTTAGCACAGTCGTGAGCTTGCAGTGACTTCCTGATGCACATGTGGTGCAAATTTATCCCCTTAGATGTGTACTAGGCCTCAGGGAGTACAATAACAATCAAGGCTGAGAATTACAGAATTTAATTTTTTATTGGACCTGAATAACATAGGTCTAGGTGTCTACCAATTATATGTCATGATGAAGACTCAGGACTATTCTTTCCAAATAGGTGTTAAAACGTAGCCATAGGATCGAGGCAACACACGTTCATTGATTGTTGGACAGTGAAATACTACAAACTTATATTTGTGTTTATTAATTCAAAACCGAGGCTGCCTCCTTGTTTTGTTGAAATTGTACATATTACTTTTTGTTTTATGCCCATCACCTTTGCACTGCGCCATCACTTTGGAGCACCTACACCGCCGAATCAGTCTCACCATTTTCCAAAGGTAAAGAGAATTTTGAATACAAAGAAAACTATAAACATGCCTGAAGGTGGATACGTATGTGATTTTGCTTGCATCTTTGTTCAATTTTGTTTAATGTGTTATCCATTACCATAACTTGTTTTCCCATCTGAGGAAGTCCTAGCTGAACACCTGTTTGATGGTATTTGTATTACCCTTGTTCTGTGGATTATAGGGTGCCCCTACGTTGGACAATGTTGAATTTCAGGCAGCATTTCAAGATTATTGAGCACAGGTCTCACTCAGCCACATTGATTCATTGTACAAAGAAAGTTGGCAGAAGGATTTATTTTTCTAAATGAAAGAATGATGGTACCTCATGCATAACATGAAGGTTTGTTGCAGATGTCACTCAAGACCTTTTAGACTTAATTTATGGAACCAGGAAAGAGAGCTCTTGGATCTGTTACTCTTATCACTGATATGATGGCTAAAAGAAAGTTCTTCTTCCCTGACAGCACCTGAATGCAATTCTATTGAGCATTCCAGACTGTAGTTTACTTTGCTATTGATTAGAAGGTTAGAACTAAGCCCCTCATAAACTGCTTCAATACTTTAGTGGAGAAAAGAGATTGTGCCTTTGAGATCCTGTGATAGCTCAACACTGCGGCCTAATGAACATGGATGAAGGTGTAAATAAATCCAGATGTATTAAATAAGGCAAACTCTTTTGTGGACTCACGATCAATTTATATCAATTATGATTTGATACCCAAAAGCAAAGTCTTTTCCATGTCAGGGAGGATGTCTACATTGTAGAAAAAGCTTTTGATGCCGTTTGGGTGGTTTGATATTCAGACAGGATGTTAAGACATCCAATTTCTAAGTCTGGTAGCGGCCAGGTGAACCAATTGTCAATTGTGATGCAAATCCTGACCCTAATCATTGGTTAGAACATTAGGGTCTACCTTGAAGTGAATCAGGACATCCACCAAAAGGTCCCACAGAACCTTGAAGCAAAACTGCTTTGCCGAAGCTGCAGCTTTAAGGATCAGCTTCCACGGCTCTCCCTTTAGTTTTCAGATTACTTCCTCCCGGGATCAGTGAGAGGGCGTAATCAAATCTTATCAAGAGATTTTTGACCAAGTGATTTCTGACCATGGAGCCCAAAGACATCTCCACGAGTCCCTGCAAACCACCACCTGCAAGCGTATAGTTGTCATTTGGCAGGGTTTGGAGTGACAAAGAAGTCAAGGGAGGTTGCTTCAAATTTTTGGAAAACTAGCTGCAACTGCATCATGTCTATCTGCCATCTCCCATTTGCTCCAGACAGGTTTGACCGCCCAAAAATGAAGCTCATGGCCTCATAACATTCTCTGTAGTATGTGGCGGGACATAGAGATTTCAAAGTGGTCCAGTGCGCATCCTCCCATGGTTAGTTAAACATAAATAAAGGGTCTTCACACACCTACTGGGATGTCATGCTTCATCATAGGGCCTGCTCCTCGTCGGGCTGGCGCTGCAATGTCCAATGGGCCCCTCTAGGGGGCTCTTTGCCAGAGATCTTTTTGAATGTGTGCTGTGGTTGTACGCAGGAATAGATTCACATCTGCGAGGATGAATCTATTCCTGCGTACAAGCATGCCACCCAGTGGGTGTGTGAGGGCCCTGACTTCTACTTTTAAGAGTACCCGTGCGACCTGTGGCCATCCCTTTAAAACAGTGTCCTTTATTTATGTGCTCAAGCAATCCTCGCCATTGGGCGAGGGTTGTTCCGGCTCTGAGAAATTTGAGGTTGTATGGAGCAGACTTAATTTGCCACGCTGGCTGCACAGGAACCATCTGCAAGCAGGGTCAAGATTTGTGGCATCATTTCCTCCCATCATCCAAAATAATGGGAGTGATGCGGAAAAGTTGAAGAGTGCTTCAACTTCTTGGACTTCTTCTGGTGGGACTTACCAGAATATCCTGGAATAGGACAAGGACCGATGCGAGCGACTACAGAAGCAGTCCTAAGCCCTTCCACGCTAATGCGACCTGGAGCCGTGTGAAGCCATGTGACGAACAGCCAAAAGTTTCATGGCCCAGTCTCGGGTAGCTTTTGGGGGTCATTGCCTTGCACTCTGCATAGGACATGGAGTCATGGAGTCAATTTACCAATACTTCAGTTACAGATAAGTAACTTTTGCTTTCTCCAGTATTGGATCTTTCATAGATTTACATACTTGAATCTGAGTAGAAAGCAGTTATATGTTTTATACAGACAATAGTAAATGGTGAGAGAAAAACAGAGGAGAGAAACAGACTCACTGTATTAAAAAAGATGATGTAGCACTGCTTGTCCTACCACTATATCTCTGTTAAATATGGATTCCAGACATCATCGGTGAGTATGTGTGTGTCCGCTTTTCCATGTGGCTACTCTGCAAATGTCAGCCTTGGAACGCCAGTGAATAGGGCTGTGAGGTAGACACACTTCTTATTTAATGTCATTTGACATTTCCTCAGAAATTTTCTCAGTTAATATGGCAGTAGAACGTGGCTGGAGAAAGCTAACAAGCTATTCCTTGTTTTGACTGCAGTTGTCCTCTTTGCAGACAGCCATAGAACACTAATAATTGATTGAATTGTCGGAAAGATTTAGGGCCTGATTTAGACATTGGCAGATGGGTATCTGCATCACAAAGGTGACTGATATCCCATCTGCCGAAATCTAAATCCCATAGGAAATAATGGGATTCAGTTTTGACAGATGGGATATCCGTCACCGTTGTGACAGAGTAACCCGTCCACCAGTATCTAAATCAGGTCTTAGTACTGTTGATATAGAATTTTAGACACATTGTTAGAGTGCAAAGTATGAAGTACTCATTCTGCTGCATTGGGAGAGATTCAGGAAATATGCTTTTAATATTATAGGTTAGTTCAAGTGAAAACCAATTGGTACTATAGGTATAAAATGATGATTTGTTTTTTTAGAAGCACTTTATCATCTTTAAACTGGCGAAAAGGCTTTTTGATTGTAAAGGCCTGTATTTCTCTAACTCTCCTGGTGTATATAAGGACTAATAAAAGTGCCACTTTCAAAGAAATGAATTTTAATTCTGCTTTGTAGATTGGATAAAAAAAGAGTCGTCATTAGTTGGACTAAAACTACATTCAAATGCCACTAGACCAGTGGGGTACTTATTTGTAAAAAATCTTAAAGGGCCATTGACCATAGCGATGGTCGAGTGAGTATTTTCTGCTGCTAAATATTTGTGGTTATGTGGACTTTAAACCATGCATGAATCAAACCTGACTGATTCAGATGCAATAGATATGGCAATGTTTGATGTGGTAAAAATGATATTAGGTATGAACTATGATGAACGAATCACAAACAGAATTGTTTGAAGTTTTGTTTGTTAATGGGGCTGTAGATAGATAATCCCCTCCTGCAATCTTCCGGTATATCTAGAAGGTGGAATTAATTTGATTTAGGAGATAAGCCATCAAGCTCAGAGAGTTCTGATCCAGATAAAGTATTTAGCCAATGCATTGTGCCAATAGGTTCTGTGATGGTCTCAACTGAATTCTGGTTTGTTCTGAAAGAAGTTGCTCTGTGAGCAAAAATCTGTCTGGGTCACAAAGGAGTTATTAGTACGAGACAACATTGTTCTCTCTTCATATTTTCCAGCACCCTTGGAATCCATGGAAGACATAGACAGGCATATGCATCGATTTCTGAACAGTTGATTGAAAAGTCGTTTCCTCAGCATCCAGGAAAGTTGGCCTGCTGGTTAGTATCAGCATGTACGGTTCAGGTTGGTCGCAAACAGATCTAGACTTGGTTTGCCCCAGCATGAAAAATGTTGTTGACTTGTTGCTGCTGGAACTCCCACTCAGGACACACTTGAGTTCTGCTGAGGCCTTCGGCCCAGGAGTTCCTGCTAGATGTTCTTCTTTTTGTTAGATATGGTTTTCTGTACTTCTGTGGATACCTCTAGGGAACATGATAGCCCTTGTTTGTTGATATAAAACATGCCTGTATATTGTCTGTTCAGATCAGTACCTTGGAATAAAGGCTCCTAGACCCACTGCTATTGTATTCTAGTTTAGTATATTTATTGTCTTGCTATGCAGTTCGTCCCCTTGGGAGACCATTGCCACTGATTGCTAGTCCCTGCAGTTTTGCCGCCCACCCTTTTAAGGAGGTATCTGTGGTTATGATGAACTGAGCAATTTCTTGCAGAAGTGACAATCCCATGTTGATATTTTCGTGTTCAGTAACACCTAAATGGTAAAACCTGCTTCACTTGTCTTGTCACTTTCATCATATCACTGAAAGATCCCCGCATCTGAAGCCATTGCTTGTTGAGTTCCTCTTGAAAGGGCCTCATGAGAAGGTAGAAATGGGGGATTGAAGGGATGCAGGAGGACATCATCCCTGAAAAGGATTTGAAGTTTCTTATAGTGACTTGTTTTTTCTTTTTTAAAGCCTTGGCCGTCACAGAAAGATTATCTACTCTGTGTTTGAATGGAAAGGCCTTGTGTTGCACTGTACCTAAAATTGCCCCCAGAAACTGTATTTCTCTTGAAAGGTTTAGATTTCTTTTGAGGTAAGCCTTAATTCATTGACAGATTTTTTGTGTTTTTTTTATGAATTGTCTATGACTTACCATCATCTAGGTGTGTAAAAAGTCGATGTTGTTTTTCTCTTAAATGAGCTCCTACCGGACCATACACTTTGTGAATACAAAATTTGGGAAATCTTGGCTTTTAACAGAGGAAGATGTTGGTGGGGCCCTCTGGGTGGTGGTATTGTTTTTTGAAAGAATATAGGATCCAATAGCCAGCTGTCGGATGTTATACCTGCACATTGTTTGTATCTGAAATTCTTCCTCCTACAAGTATCCTGGGATTTGGCATAACTGTCACTTCCTATATTTCACTGCCTTTTTGAATGTTTATTGCCTTGAGATCGATTTTTAGATCTTCTTTGAGAGGTTTGCTTATGGTAAGATGCTGGAAGTGGTGATCTATATTGTTACGTGTAGGCTTACAAGTATGGCTGTTGGATTGATTGATTCAGTTGAAATCTGTTAGTTGATAACCTCCTCTACAAGAAAACTGTCCCTTTTCTTGTGCGCCACAAAAGGGCTGTGGTCATCTGTGTTGCATGATTCCCAAGGAATGTGCTGTGTTCATATCCAGATGTGCTTCATCAACATGCCTATTAAATGGTGATTTCCCATCACAAGGCATGTCTGTTATTTTACTCTGTACCTGAGATTTAAGGAGGTACAACGGAGCCAGCCTTGGCTACGTAGTACCTCAACACCACCCAATTGTTGGCATCCCGTTGAAGCAATATCCATTGTCGTATCTATTATAGCCAAGGACGTTTTTTCTCCATCTGACAAGATTGCTCCTGCTTCTGCTTCCTCATCATCATGTAGTAATAGAAGGAATAGTCAAACGTCTGGCGGTATTTGGTGGTCATATCTTGCAAGAATTGCCATTGTGTTAGTTGCCCTGATTGATGTGGCTGCCATAGCTGAAAAACATTTGCTGATGTTGAGTCGTCTTCTTTCTCTGTTGGGTGGAGGCAAAGCCTGTAGATGTTGGATTCCTTGATCATCATTCAGCTGCTTGCATCACCAGTAAATCTGCATGGGGTGACCAAGGAGACACACTGGGGTGTTGTCAGCTGCTTTATATGTTTGTCCAACGTACCAATTACCGTAGCCATTGCAGATGTGCTCTTCATAAATTTTAGACCCTGGGACCAAACATGATCAATGATTGAAAGTGTTTTAATTGATTCTTCTGAACACTCTATAAAGTCATATAAAAAGCAGTCCTTATCTTTTGTTGGCATTGGTAAGTTAAATCTTTTCAAAGCTCTCTGTGACTATTGAAGATCACGTTTGATGTTTTGACAAAGTTGAAGTTTGAATTCATGGAGGCTGAACAGGAGGATCAGTTTAACTTTCCAGAAAACATTTATAAGAGTCTATAAGCATGAGTCCCAGGTCTCTAACTAGTATCCTATCTTCTGGTAATTGTTAGGGAACCTTTGTATATGGGTTATAATCTTATTACCTGGTGTCATCTTGATCATGGTGGAAATTTGAGCCAGGTGACCTGGGTGGGGAAGTGTGAAATGTGTGCTGATTGGCAGATCTTCGGATCATTTTTGCACTTCAGGCCTAAAGAATGTGGCTCATAGCTAACCTTGCCTATGCAATACAGCTGCTCCAACTAGCTGTCAGAAATCAATTGATGTTATATCCATAGCCGTATCAATAACTGCAGAAAATTTTCTTTCTCCTTTCTGAAGAACTACCTTTCTCTCTGGTTTTTATCATCTGGCAAATGCTCGAAGTATGGACCTATGTTCAACCACATATGATGGTCATATCCAGTGAGTATCGTTAAAGCATTTGAGGCCCTGATGGAAGTGGCTGCTGTGGCAGAAATGTGTTTGTCAATCCGATCTAGCCTTCTGTCCTGCTTGTCCAGCGTGCTGCACAGGGTGATGGACAATTTCTAGACTGCATTTGGGCAACTTGCATGACAACAGAGTCAACTTGGTGATGACCACTGAGATTCACAGGAATGTTTCCTGGTGCCTTGTATTTTTTGTTCAGGCATGGAATCACTTCCACAACTGTGGCTGCTGGCTTCATCATTTTTAGGCTTTTTGCCCAGACGTGATTGATTACTGGGATTGTTAAATAGCCTTTCCGGCAGGTTCGTTAAATTCATAAATGAAACCGTAATTCTCATTTGCTGTTAATGGTAAGTCAAATCTTTTTGACACTCTTTCTGTTAAATTGTGGAAGCCCCTTATGTCATTGAGTGGAGATTCCACTCCTAGGGAAATAGTGTCATCTGATGTGGTAGCCACATAGTCATTTCATTAAGAGTCAGAATATTGGAATATTGGGGGGCATTTGCTATCTGTACGTCCTCTTGGTCATCATCCGTGCCTTGCACCAGTAATGAATGGCGCATTGATGGAGTCTTGTTTACTGGGAGGTGGAAAGTGCGCTGGTGTGTGTCATGTCCTTGGTCTTGTCTGTGGTCTGGAACCTATTGGTGTTGTAGGTTTCGGAAGCTTTTTTTTAGGAAAACATCTTTGGTAGTCTGACAGCATGAGGAGAACGTTTTTAACTAAAGCAAGGGGCATCTGTCTCATCTCCTTTTCTGGTGCTTGCATTGTGTGATGAGAAGTGCCTAAACATATTGCCAGCCATCTTCCTAACCATCATCTTGATGTTTTACAGAAGACTGATGTGTGCCTTTTTCATCTGAAGGAAATTCAGTGTTTCTGTCATAATAGTCTTCCTTCTCCAAACCCTGGTATTTCCCCATAGGACAGCCAGAACCTCCCACAGTAGAAATAGCTTTTTGGGGCTTGTCACTGCAGGGGCATGCCAACATCAAATTTCTACATATCCCTCATTTATATACTCTGTGCCCCATTCTATGGACTACAAGACCTGCCTAGGGGAGGCACATTAATATTTGAAAGGAAGGGTTTTCCCTGTCACAATGATTTTTTCACAGGTCGGACAGCAGGTTTAAACTGCATCGGTCGGGCTACATTGGTAGGCATGAAGACATGTTTTCTTTGTCAGACTAGTGGAAGGCACCATAAGTGCTGCAGTCCGCAGGTGACATTTAACTTTCCGTGCCACTGATGTAGTTTCTACACCATTTATGATGGCCATGGAGGAGAGTTAAATATACCAATCAGTTATCAGCCAAACCTAACATGTTTTAGAGGTCAGAGCAAAAAGACTGGGCACTGAGCAGCAGAGCCCCACTGTGCACAGTCTATAAACCAGCGATTAAAAAAAGCCAAGAAATAGGGATGACCAAGCAAAAAAGGGGACTTTCTATCAAATATCAAAACATTTTTTAACAGAATGGAAACTGGAGCAGATAATTGCTTTTCAGATCAGCTACACACTTATTTCGAATTTCACTTCCTTCAGAAGTATTTGAGAAATATTGTTGCAGCTTCCTGCTTGGTGTTTACAGTACTACGCCCAGATATACAGGAGGATGATGCACTTGTCACAATGCAGGTGATGCCATTCAAAGCACAAAATGACATTATTTTACCTTCATGTTCAAAAGAGAAATCAAACGAATAAAATAAATAGCTTCTTGGTAGTTGTTTTCTCACCTGTGCAGTTGGTTCCATTGTACCCCACAAAGCAGTCACATTTGTAGGAGCCGATGCTATTATTGCAGACAGAATTCTTCGGACAGATGGTGGAATTTGTATCTGCACACTCGTCAATATCTATAAAAATAGGGTTGAATTAAATGAGGTTGGTTATCAAGCTTGCCTTCCATTTGGCTATGCTGTTCAGTTGTAATGCACAAAAAGAAAGCAGCAGTATCTCAAGAAGAGGTGTCCTGGAGCTCAAGGTACTCTGCACAGCAATGAGAAGGAGATCTAGTCACAATCAGATGCTACATTAGATATGAAGATGGGTAGGTTTTAAGATCCTTTTTAAACTACACCAAATTAGATTGAAAACATAGATAGGCATTGTGTTGCTGGTTTTCTTGAACTTGTGGATGGCTAGTTAAAATATGGGAGGGAGGAGGAGCACCTCATAGTTTTGGTTGGTGTATATCAATGAAATATATCTTCCCGATAGTTGTCTTTCTTTTATAATGGAGTGCCACATGGCAAAGACAGAGACCCTTAAATAAGCACCTACTTCATATAGGGAGACAGTGCAGTTAACTTAGCTTGTCTCAGACCAATATTTTGCACCTGAGACCTAATACCAATCTAGCCGCAAGGTTTTACACAACTTGTAGCTTTCTGTTACATATTTAGGGAGGCCTAAAAACAGGATATTTCCTTAATCAAGATGTGACAGAGTTAGTGTGTGAACCATGATTATTTTAGAGGCAGCGGGAGAAGTGGCCAAATTTTCCAAATAACTTTCAACAGTACTATAGTGATGGGTACCACCTTGTTCATATGTGGGAGAAAAGACAGCTTAGAGTCAAGTAAAATTCCCAAACTTTTTTGCAGATCATTTGTGATGGAGGGCCTAGTTTGACGGACCACAATTTATTGCTTGACACTGACTGGCTGCCAAAGATAATGACTTTGGTTTTATCGTCAATAAAGGTACACAAGTTTGTTCTCATCCAGGCAGATATACAGTCATACACGTTGAAAAGTGATCCGGGTCACCGTCTTAACTCAGGATCTACTAAGTATCATGAGCATAATTCAAGAATCCATATCCATTGCCCTTATACAGTTTTGCCAGTGGAGTGACATATAGAATAAATAAATTGGGGCTCTCGGCAGAGCCCTGTGGGATGTTCACCACAACCTGGAACTTTACCAAACATCTAGCTTCTCTTCTGATTCTGCAAAAATGACGAGAACTATTGTAACAACCCCAGGTCCTGCCATCCTTTCCACCAAAATATAATTAGAGATGGTATCAAAGACTGCTGTCAGGTCAAGGAGTATGGGGCTGCTGAGCCATGCATATTCAAAATGGAATGAATTTCATTGATAGTTTGTAGCCTTGGCCAGGGAAGTTTCCTTACTGAGACCCTTCCTAATCCCTGACGGGGCTGCTGGGTCATGTGCCCGGTGCGGGGAGCTGCGGCATCAGAGTCAGGAAGGCAGGAGCCGGCATTGACTCAATAGACTCAAAGCTCGTGTCTAGCTGAGATTCAGGAGCAGAGTCAGTAGGAACAGTCAGTAGGCCCTACGTGGACCAACTCTGGCTGTGAAGTTGAAGATCCTGTGGAAGAGAGGGGTCTCCTGAACTGCACTGGGTGGACGCTAACTGGCTTTGGTGATATCATATGACCCCACGTCTGGCGTCGAGACAGAGCCCCCTGCTGGTGATGTGAGAGCTTTGCCATTTCTGGATCCAGCTGACGCCTGGGATGATAGTACAGATGAGAAATCTGCAGGTCAAAGTATCGATCAGAAAAATACTTATAGTACTCCAATAGTTGAATGTAGTGCTGTTCAGTCCAAGGGTGGACGGGTTGAGCAAGAAAATTGAAAAGTAAAGGTAACTGAGAGGTTAGAGCATAGCTCTCCTTTGCGACTCCTACACAAGATGTGCAGTAGAAATCTGGGCTATGATGGCCTCTAGTGGGAGAAGGAGAGTTAGGACGCCATCACGTTGCCTGAAGTTCAGATTGTTTAAATTAGGTGTATTTGCAAATAAACAAATGCTATTGTTGAGGCTAAGGCATTTAAATATTGTTTACCGCTATTTATTACCCAGGATTACCAGCCTGACAACAGAGAATGATTCAAGCATGCGAATATATAAGAATTCAATGCTGTAGGATGTATGTCTACCCAGAGGGGCAGTGCATTATCTATAAGAGCGAGCACTGACCATATTTGAACCCCGGACATCCTGTAAAAGGTACACCACAGCGCAAACAGGGACAGTGCATCCTGTTTATAATATGGCCTTAGGGGTGTGTTTGAGGGTGAATAGTACATCAAGCTAATTGTGACAGTGTATACTAATTGAGCCCTAGATCTGATTTTTCAACCACTATATCAGACTCAACACATTGCCTGTATATGAAAGTCTTACGTGAATGTGAAAGTTCTAAAGTCTTTCCAGTAGGAAGGTTCTCAACAGCACTCCTTAGTGGATTCGAAGTAATCATCAATTAGCAGGAGCCACGAGGGGCATCAGACAGGTGTTAATGTCTGGAGAAGACATGCCATGTAGTCAGTGCTTAATTTGCAAAAAATTAAGTGACAGGGCCCTTCTCAGGAGGCCGCTCCAGTCTGTACTACCCGCATCTCTTGCCAGCGCTGCCAATGACACCACAGCTACTAGACGTCACTTTCAGGCTATTCCAGGCCACACAAAGCTATAAAGGATGCATGCACAGTATGTGTTATTCATATTAAATGTATAATGAATTATTAAACAACTATTGTTGCACTCATGTGAAAAGTGGACATACAGCACCACCACGTGGCGAGCTGTCAAAAGAGCTGCTGCTGAAA
The DNA here is from genome assembly GCF_031143425.1 of Pleurodeles waltl. Classification (NCBI taxonomy): domain Eukaryota; kingdom Metazoa; phylum Chordata; class Amphibia; order Caudata; family Salamandridae; genus Pleurodeles; species Pleurodeles waltl. Next base: position 17,450,136 of record NC_090450.1, on the reverse strand, counting down.
ATCAACTACCATTGCTGAGCACGAGAAACTACTGACTCAAGTTAAGCACTGCATGTAGTGCAGACTCGTGACTGTCCTTGTCTCTGGTTTATTGGAATTTCAGAGGCATCAGACTGGCATGAAATAATCTAATTTCTCCAGAAGTCATCATAGCTTTGATTTCTCTGGTATAAGAGCTTTATAGTGGTGCCCAATACATCTTGTTAAGAGAGCCATCTTTGATCCCCTAAACACCAGCACTGCATTCAGCCCCCCCACCCGTTCCACCTGGCCTTGAACATATGGATAAACTCCCTTTACCTCTGTGTTTGCAGAGAGAAGCAGGCAGACATTGGGAGAAGGGGTCTGTGCAGTAAGGGAATCCAGGGAAATGATGTTGGGACTGAATACCTGATTAAAATCTTACCTGTGCAAACGAAGGTGGCATTTCCTCGGAAGCCCGCAGGGCAGTCACAGGAGTACCCACCCGGGCTGTTTGTACAAATGGCAGCTGCAGCGCAAGGGGAGGTTTCCGCACATTCATCAATATCTGATGGGACAAACAATGAAGCAAATTATCTGCAACTTCTCACATTGGATTTCCATGATGAACATTGCTCTGCATTTAAATCAGCTAGTTTCCTGAACATGGTAAGCACAGATGGAGTGAAATACCAGACAAATGAGAGTTAGCAGACATTTTGAGTTTAGTTGAAAAATTAACAAAGTGTTATGTGGTTTCGCTATGCCAGTGATTTGGAAAAACCATCTTGCGACACTTCCACACAATGCCTCCTTAACATCAGTGGTATGGCTGGTGGTAATTTGGCGTGAAAAATGTGCAATAGTGAGTGGTAACTGTGTAGTGACAAACAGGTACTTTTTCATCAGAGTTGTGTTGCGCCGATAGGTGAGTCTGGCCAGTGATGCGACATTTAAAATAAGACAGATCTGTCTATCAAAGAACTTATAGTCAGCAGATGTTCAGATTTGAAGGTAGAAGGGACCACTCACCATCACATTCCGAGCTGTTTACGCTGCTCACTCTGTACCCCTCCCAGCAGCTGCAGTTAAAGCCCCCGAAGATGTTGATGCAGTTCTGCTGGCAGTTTGATTTATTCTGCGTGCACTCGTCGTAATCTAGAAGAGAAACAACATTAAGTGAAGGTCCAGTCCTCAGAAGGAGATCCTTACTGTGCAAGCCCCTGTTAGTCTATAGCTTGAGGGCATGCAAGGACTGAGAAGTCAATCTATTTAGAGCACGGTTATGCAGACCTGCCAACTCACACGGTGCCACCGCGTGACATACGATATTGGCTCCCATCTCACGGTCACCCGGCGAGGAGCCGATATCACACGGTGGCCGGTAAGTCAAGGTGAAAACCACTGTAAACAGTGGCTTTCAGCTCATTTCCAGGGGCTTTTTACCTCCGACGTCCATTAATTGTTGCGAAGGTGAACACACCTAAGGACAGGAAAATAGCCTCTTAGGTGCTTCTCGGCACGAGGCCCTGCCACCTTCAAGGCCTTGCCTCCTCCTCGGTGTGATTTTTGTCAATGTTGGCAGGTCTGGTTATGGAATGTTGAATTTGACCTGTCTGCTATTGAGTGGAGTGTGAATGTGATGGAACTGCAAAGCCAGTTCCTCCTTGAACCAGAACACAACCAAACAAAGGCTGGTTGCACCCTAATTAGGGCTCATCAGCCAGTATAGCTTGGTTTCAATGACACAATGTGCATGGGACCCACATCTGGGCATACCCGTTCCACTTAGGGCAACACACTAAAGTATGCAAAAAATGGAGGGAATACTTGAATTAATCTTGTCACTGATGATTATTAAGGGCCGCATCCCATTACATCATTATTTTGCACACAGTGTCACCTCAGGTCGGAGCCAGACATATGCAAATCAGCCTTGACCCTCCTCCAATGGGCAGAGTCCATCCGAAACTGCCCAGTCCTCCCTGAAACAGAACACAACACACCCAGGACCTGTTTCACCTTGATCAGGGCTCATCAGACACTAGCTGCTCTTGTTTCATGGATGTAAAGACCCAGGAGTGGAGTCAAATGGAGAGTCTTATGTAGAATGTGGGTTGGCAGAATGATGAGTTGAAGCCAAGTGGCCTCACTCCAATCAGAATTTAAGAACTAATATGGTGGTACTGTACCAGACTCTTGTAAACATAATATCGTCTGATTGAAATATATTGTGTCCGACATTCTGAGTACAGATATATCCCCTCGATAAAGTTAATGGCTTAAGGGGTTTACACCTCAATGAAATAAATTTACCAGTTTGTGAAACCAATAAACCGAGAGTGGAATGAATGAGTGTTGAGTGTCGTGTGTAGTATTGAATGACAGAGGGTGGAGTGTGACATGTGAACTGTTCAACTATGTACTTTCATAGAGTGATGTGTGGGGTGTTTAATGATGGAGCTTGGAATGTGATGTGTGAACTGATGGAATGTGGCCTGAGATCTGTAGAGAGTGATATGTAAAGTGGTACATGATGATGCTTGGAATGTGATATGTGAGTTGTTGAATGATGGTGTGTGTTGGGAGAAGTGTTAAATGATACAGCATGGAGTGGAGCTGCACAGTGACGGAGCATGGCGTGTGACTTGTGGAGGGTGTAATGAGGGCGTGTGGGCTGGGATGAGGGGACTGCAGTATGAATTGAATACATGGAGCTGATTATACACAATACTCTGTTGAGATTCCCTTTAATGGTTTGATTACACTAATTAACCACTAAAACCAAGTTTACAAATCCCCAGACATTGTGGTTTATACTAGTCCAAGTAGTGCATTGAAGCAAATGTTAATAGCTTGTTCTTGGTATGACGGAGTGCCAGTGTTTGAAAATTAGCTATTGGATGTGTCTTTGTCTTCAAAGTGAGAGGGAATATTTTTAAAGAAATTGGTGCCGGAAGACAAGTATGATGAGTATTTATACTATTTTAGTGATCTTTGTGATTAGGATTGCTTTCTCTTTCCCTACTTTATCTTTCCCTTTGTATGTTGTCTTGTCTTGTCATATTTGTGTGAAGTACTTAGATAATCCTGATAATTTTATTATTAGCGCACTGGCAATCAATGCTGTGGACATTGGTTTCCATATGAGGCATTGTTAATGTTTCATAATAGTGAGATTCTTTCTTCGTCTTTTTGTACTTTTTGGCACAAATACTATCCAAAACGTTCATGAGACTCTTGTTTTACTACTTTTTCAGATATGTTCTTGACTTGAGAAGGATCATTTCAAAAACATTTTATTAAATTATTGTGTAAAGAAAGTGCTGTGGGAAAAACGTTTCTGAATGCAGGCTCCCGAATTGGGATGATTCTAAAGTAAGGAATCTGCAGCTAGATGGCTCTATCAGATATCAAATTGAAAACTGAGAAATGCCAAGAAACAATCTCAAACAATTAGATAATGAATTAGGGTTTTTGAAAGATGAACTAGTATATTGTGACTAACTTGATGTTCATGAGGTCTTTGCCAGGGATAAGCATATGGCCCTTGTCAGTTGTAAGGTCCCAGTACACCACTTACCACCTGCTGCGTGTTACATGGATTTACAGGTTCCACAATAAGGCATTTGTTGTGTTTACTTACTGTGCTTCTTTCAAGTGGGGCCTATAAAGTCCAGAACAAAAATCCTAAAGGACATGGATCCTCATCAACGTGAGAGGCAGGGAGGGTAAGTTGGGCATTGTGTGATCTGGACTATATGTGAGCGAATCCACATACCTGCACATTTTATGCCATCCCCAGTGAGGCCTACAGGACAAGGATCACATGTGTGTCCAGCGCCTGGGGCACGGGTATCGTTGCAGCTTGTCTTGACATAACAGCTCTCTATCTGGCAAGCATCGTAATCATCTGTGCAGTATCTCCCTGCATAGGCTTCGGTGCATCCACATTCTGCTGTCTGAAATAAAGAACATACAATGTTACCATATCACCATAATGACCTTCCTCAGTAAAGGTTACAGATCCAGTACAACACACACATTCAACAAAAGGAACTGCTTTAGACCAAAAGTATAAAATTCAGCAAACAGTAGCAATGCCAATAGGCCTGGCTTTGAAGTGCAAATGCAGACCCGCACAAATGCCCACTTGTGCATGCTTATGTTTGCATGCCTTAGCCCTTTAAAGCCTCACATATTGGTATAGTCAGTGTTTTCATACGTTTCAGAGCTCTCATGATTCCAAGGCCCATTTGTGAGTAAAGTGTCCAGTCCAGTAAAGCCAGTCCAGCAGGCTTTGATGGGTAGATTGTTTACCAGGTCTAGAAGTGACTCGCTACGCTGCACTTGTACTTTGCAATTGGTCCTGACCAGTGCTTAATTTGTGCCAGTTGTTTCGGCAACTGACTTAAATCTCAACATCAGTACTTGAGACTGTCCACCACATGGTGGTGCTGTCCGTCTGTTTTTCACATGAGCACACCAACAGTTGTGTAAGATTTCACTGTACATGAAATATGAATAATACATGCAACCTACAACATTTTTATAGCTTTGGGTCGACTGAAATAGTCTGAATTGCCACACTTGAATGAGTGTAATGCCTTATAGTTGTGTTAGTACGTTCAAGGGCAGTGGATAGTGTAAACTGCCGTGGCCTCCTAAGAAATGCTCCTGCACTTAAAACTTTACAAATTAAGCACAGTTCCTTACTAATTAACTTCGGTGAAAGGCCTCTCTGCATGAAGTTCTTTGTGCAGGAGGTGAAGTTTTCGAAGAGAAAGAGGAGTTGTTCTACTAGGTGAACTCCTATTGGCCACTAGCCACACAGAAGGTGTTTCAAACCCTAGAGAAGCACCTTGTGGGTCAGAATGTTTGGCAAGTCTAGAAGTGTTTTTTTACATTGCACAAACACTTTACAACAGGTCATCATCTGCTAGACTCCGTGAATATGCTCACTGCTTCAAAGTGGTCATAGTAAAGGCATTCCAAATGCCCTGGCAGTGAGACAGCTTTGTACATAAAGTGCACAATGTGCACTGCCACTGTGCCATTTGGGCAGCAGGCTGAAGAGCTGGGGCCAGACACTCTGCTCGGGCCTCGTATATTGACTTGGGTATAAAGGGTCTCTGAACCTTGCTCGATTAAATGTGAAGTCACTCACACCCAATGCCAAGAGTTAGAGTACATCGCCATCTAAGAAAGGAGGGGAAGTAAGCAGTGCTCACCTGTATACCACGTTCTACTGATTTATATGCACATTTAATAACTTAGTTTTCCAATTTTCTGCTCCAAATTCACATCTGAAACAATCACCTGTTAATCGACAATCAACATTCTATATTGAAGGAGTGGTTGTGCGATGTGTGCGTGACTCTCTGAGGAAAACAAGGATTAGAACTCATGACGCAGCCAGAGGGCACGATTATGATTTAGGCAGTCCGACTGCCGGACAGCCAAAATGGCGGTGGGGAGGATGCCGCTAATCCGGCGGCCTCCCCACCGCCATATCATCATCTCTCCGCTGGGCCAGCTGGTGGAAACAGTGCAGCGGCATAGGCTTTGGCTCTCAGGGAGAGCCGAAGCCGATGCCGCTGCACTGTCGGTGCTGCCAGCACCCTCAGAATGAGCGCTATTGCCATGGCAGACAGTGCGCATTCTGAGTGTATTGACAGGGGGCCTCTGCACTGCCCATGACATGGGCAGTGAAGAGGCCCCCCTATAGCCCTGTCTCTGCCTTTCCGCTGGCCTTTTCATGGCGGGGTCCCGCCATGGAAAGGCCGGGGGAAGGCACGTCATGATCAGTACGGCGGTCCTGACATCTGCACTGCCATACTTGACTACAACTTGCAGTGACGCCAACGCGTTGGGGTCCACGGTCCTGGTGGCAGTGGTGGTGGTGTTGTGTCCAACTGCCAGCATCCTAATCTGGCAGTCGAACCGCAGAGGTCGTGGTGGTCAGACTGCTACCACAGGTCCTATGGACCTATAGACTGCCGTACTCGTAATCAGGCCCAAAGTCTTTAATGTATATATCTGACACAATCCATCCAGAGCTAGAGCAAGATTCGGTTGATAACCAAAAAGGCCTGTCCCATTCCTAGTCTCAGTGGAACAAGAAATTAGTCTTCTGATCATGACCTTATGGAGTTAATCAATGTCCCTCAGGAAGAGACTTATTAGATCTCATGGAGCACCCAAACCTAATGCAAGACCTACTAGTGGTCTCACAAATGCTCTACTTTAAATAAATCTTTGTTTTTTAGATCTTACTGCAGCCTTTGATACTGGGAATACCAGGAATCATGGGTGACAGGTATCAGTTCTGGAGAACTGCATGTGTCTCAGAGACTCAGTGTTAAACTGCTTTATCTTCAAAGTCTGCAATCAAACAGTAAAGAAAATCCTCTGTCCCATGCACGGTGACTGTCGGCATAACCCAAGGTTCCATACCAGCTTCCTTTCTTTTGCATTTGTGGACTGAGCTAATACCTATGATATGCCACGACATTCAACTGTGTACAGATCTCATCCAGATACAGCTCATAAAAGACTGAGTTTAGTCTCTTCTAGCCAAAACTCAAAACAATTGTGATCTGCTCAAAGAGATCACACCTTCAAAATTCTTGATGTCCCTGCTTCCCACTGTGGCCTCTCTGGGATTCAAACTCAATACTGCTCTTTCTATGGTAACACACACGAATAAAATCACCTAAATGGCAAACTTCTACCTTCATGCCCTAAAAACTTATGCTTTTGTTTACATCTAACCAATTAAAGGCTGCTGTTTGTGCTTTAACTATATCAGAACTAGACATTGGCAGTGAAGTCCTGGAGCGCTTGAAACAATCATCAGGGAAGCCCACCAACATCACATTCCACACTTTAGCCACACTTGTATCATACTTTAGAAATTATAATCATATTACCCCCTATCTTTTTGCTTTCTTTTTGCTGCAGGTTGAGGTGAAAAGTAAGTTCAAGCTAGGTTGTCTTACACACAAATCTCTGCAATTTAAAAATCCACTTCTTGGGCTTGCTTGTACTTTGGGTTGAATCAGAGGTCCAGCTCATGATACAAAGAAAGTTAGTTTAGTGAGCCCACAAATAGAACCACTGATGTAGGAACTTGGCAGAAATGACTTGTCAGCTACTGCACAATATCTGAACCAGCTGTCCACGACATTTAAAAAAAAAAAAAGTGTTACAATTATATCTCATAGAGGTCCAGAAGAAAGACCTTTTAGAGTAAACTCTGAAGAAATCATTCACAGACATCTCTAAAATGAGCAATATTGTGGCTCAAAGATTAAAATTTTTGGTGAAAGATGTAAAACAAAAAAAAGTAGGCACTAGCCTCAAGAGCAAAATAGCAGTGACCTGTGCCTCAATTAGCTCAGAAAATTTAGTTGAATGGCACTAAACAACTTGGGAAACATTTACGGCTCTGTCAAATACCCACTTAATGGTGCTAGCTCATCAGTACCTTATAATATATGCAAATGGACGGACCCTGTACACTGCCACTAATAGTACAAACATGAATTAGAGGTCTGATTTGTCCAGTTTGCAATAGCTACCTAATTGTGAACCACCCTACATTTTGAGAGGGAGACATGATGTCCTCCTTTAATAGAGGCAATATCCTGAGAGCTTTGTACTCCCACCCTCCATACATCATCTAGGGCCAGATGTATCAAGCAATTTTGCATTCGCAAACGGTGCGAATCACAAAATTCGTCAGTTTTCAATAGCAAAAATGCCTTTCAAGATGTATGAAAGGCATTCGCTGTGCAATTTTAAGGAATCGCTAAAATAGCAAATTGCAATTCTCTAAATAGGAAATCGCAAATAGGGAATTCCTATTTGCGATTTGCAAAGCACATGTGTCAAGCATTTCCTAAATGCGAATTGGGCATTTAGGAAATGCAGTTACCACCAAATCCCATTTGGTGGTAAGCAAGTGCAATTTTTTAAAATGCATTTTAAGTGCATTTTAAAAATGACATATAGCGCACATGCTTCACATGTCTGCAAATATTTTTTTGATGGGCATCAGCACGCTGGGGTTTGCATTACCTTATTTGCGAATTCCTAACTGCAATTTGCAAATTGGGAAATGAAAAACCATACACACCTATGGGCCCATAGGGATGAATGGAGTCACATTCTCTAATTGCGATTCGGCAATACCGATTGCAAATTTGAAGAAATCACTATTACCGAATCGCAAATGCCATACATCCCATTTTGCATTTCTTAAATAGCGATTTCTTAAAATTCGCTATTTAAGAAATGCAAAACGGATCTTTCATATATCTGGCCCCTAGTGCCTAATTTTAGAACTTGGCATATGGGATATTCTGTCGCAAACATAAAAGATATCCAATCCGCTGAATTAAAAGGGTGATATATCAAGCGGCCCCTGCTGCACAGTGCATGGAATATCTGTCACGTTTGAGATGGAGTATCTAATCCACAACATGCTAATTTAGGCCCCTAGTTGCTGATGATATTGAGAAGATTGATTTCAAGACACTAGACACAAGCGGGAAAAGGGAAGCAACATTTGTCATTTAGACAATGAAAGCATAGCTAAATTAATTAGTAGAAAGTATGAACTCTTTGGTGAGACAAGTGTTGATAAAAGCTACAATTTATATGTGGTGAATTAAATAATAACTTTTGCAGTTCATGAATTATACTGAACAAAGAGATGCAAAGAAAAGTTTTGAATGGTTGCTTATGAATTGCAACAGTACTAGATTCTACGCACCAGTGAATGGTCTCACTACAAACTTTTAGAAAGAATACATATAAGGAATGGTATCTTACCTGTAACCCTAGTTCTCTCTCATGGAAATCTTCATTGAAATCATAAGTGCTGACCAGAACACTGCACCTTCAAGGTCACCTGTGCTACGGTATCCCAGTATGCCCTGTAGGTGGCAGTTTACCCAGTTCTTTTTGATGTGCAAATAACAGGATATACTTATCCTTGTTTTATCTCTTTGCTCTGGTAGGAGAGAGGGTTGTCTATGGTTTCAGTGGGGATTCCCCTGAGTGAGAACTGGGATTACAGCTAGGGAACCATTTCTTCTCTCTCTGGGGATCTCCATTGTTAATCATAAGCAGTGAACAGGTTAGCTAGCTTGTCCCCAGGGAAATCCGCGTGGAAGAGATAAAAAGGAGTAGTACAGCTAAGCGAAGAGATTTCTTAGAGAGGCTTGTCTGACTTGGGCTTCGTATCCGAATCAAGACAATAATGTCTTGCAAAACGGTGTGAACGGATCTCCAAGTTGCAGCTTTGCAAATCTCAGACATTGGAATGCTTCTTAGTGATGCCATAGCAGATGCTTTCCCTTTGCTGGAATGGCCATTTTCAGATTGATTGTGCCTCCGGAGATAGAGGTACGAATTTAATTCCTCCTTGCTTGTTCAGATAATACAGGGTTGTTGTAGTGTCTGTTTGAAAAAGGACAGTTAAAGGCACTCTGCTCTCAACGCCAGTAGGTTGATGTGTTAGGACTATTCTTTCGGAGACCAAAAGCCTTGTATCTACTCATATGCATGTTCCAACCCAGTAGGGTGGCATCCATCATTCTGATTAGAGCTGGTATGTCTTGATGGAAATCTTTGTATTTTAGAAGGTTCTATGAGCGTGTAATGTTAGGGTCACCTTGTCATCCTATCTTTGTGAGATATGATCTCATTGATCCTACAGACACTGTTGCAGCTGCCTCATCTAAAGATGTGCATTCGGGACCAGAATATAACCACAATACTATTGATCCTACAAAAGAGGGAATTTGTCTTGCTATTGGATTGGCTGTTATCTTCAAGTTGTGACATTTCTGAAGGATAATCCTCTCTCCCACAAAGGAAACACTCCTGGGTGCTCTATATCTAAGATCACTCCCAGGTAGTGAAGGGATTGAACTGGCACAGAGATAGTTCTAGTGATTTATATGTAGGCTCTGCTTATTAGGAGTCACAACGGTCATTTGATAAATTTTGCTCTTTTGTTAGTAATAAGATGCCTCGATGAGCTTCTTGTAGATACATGGGTAGGTGAAGTTTCTCATTTTCCTGGGGTAAATTGCAGCTACCGCCATGCGTTTGGAAAAAGCATGCCATGCCGATTTGAGACCAAAAGGAAGACCTTTGTATTGGTGGTGGTCTCATCCTACTGTGAACTTTATGAATGTTCAATGTTTCTTGGCTACTGTGGTGTAAAAATAGGCATTTACAAGCTCTATTGAGCTTACCCAGTCGCCTTGATGGAGTTGAGGGTAATTTTGAGGGAAAGTCAACATTATAAACTTTTCTTTATGAACCCATTTGTTCACTTTTTTCATGTCTAGAAGGGGTCTGAAATCATTTTTTGATTATTTCTTCTTCACAAGAAAGTAACAGGAATAGATCCCCATTCCCTTAAAAGTAGTTGAGACCTTTTCCACCACGTTTTTGAAATAAGGATGGAAACTTCCAGCTGTAGTTTCTCTTCATGGAATAAGAATGACTTTTTTAATGGTATTTCTGGTAGGGGAGACCAGAATATTCTTTACAATATTCAGAATCCATTTGTCGTTGGTGATATTTCTCCACTGTTCTAGGTAAGATGATAAGCTTCTCCTACTAGAGTGGGTAACAGAGGAGGGAGAAGAAGGCACTCATTGCTTGCCACAGGTGGTTTTGTTTAGTGGCTTGGGCAGATATTTTCTGACCTCCTCTTCCTCTTGACTGATACTTGTGTTGTTGATGCTCTCCTGTGGCTGTTGTTGCTGCCTTTAAAGCCACTGAGGGGTTTCAATCCTCTGTTGGAAATCTTGGAGGTCGTTTGGCCCATAGGAATGTCTCATAAATTCTTTCCCCTTCTCCAGTCCGACTGTCTGAAGAGTGTAAACCTCAGTCTTCATGCAAGAGGTCTCATCATCAGCATGAAACCTGAAAGCTGAAAATAGAAGTTTTAAAATCCAGTGCTAAGCTTCAGGTATTAATCTTGTTTGCCTAAGCCAGGAGGAGGGGCACAGCTCTAGATCGTGGTGGTATCCATGTGCAGCCTGAGTGGCGGTATCTGCTGCAGCAGTGATAATCTGGTCAACGATAATCTCTTAGAAGTCCTGCCATCTGTCTCTGGGAAAGTCTTCTATGAATTGCTGAACAGTGACCTAGGGTGCCCTAAGGAGGGCAGACGCACTGGCAGCTTTTGACAGTGGAAGTAGCGTACACTTTTCTGCCCACAGAATCTAGGGCCAGATGTAGCAAGGCATTAGCGCCTCGCAAACGGCGAAAAACGCCGTTTGCGAGGCGCTAATGCCTGTGCGCGATGCAGAAACACATTTTGCGAGTCGGAACCGACTCGCAAAATGTGTTTCCGACTTGCAAATAGGAAGGGGTGTTCCCTTCCTATTTGCAACTCGCACCGCGATGTAAGTTGATTTGTGACCGCAAAAGCGGTCACAAATCAACTCGCAGTTACCATCCACTTGAAGTGGATGGTAACTCATTCGCAAACGGGAAGGGGTCCCCATGGGACCCCTTCCCCTTTGTGAATGATCACAAAAATAATTTTTCAGAGCAGGCAGTGGTCCAATGGACCACTACCTGCCCTGAAAAATACCGAAACAAAAGGTTTCGGTTTATTTTTCAAAGTGCAGCTCGTTTTCCTTTAAGGAAAACGGGTTGCACTTTGAAAAAAAAAACCTGCTTTATTGAAAAGCAGTCGCAAACATGGAGGTCTGCTGACGACAGCAGGCCTCCATGTTTGCGAGTGCCCATAGTCGGTATGGGGCCGCAATTTGCGACCCACCTCATTAATATTAATGAGGTGGGTCATTGCGACCCCATACCGACTCGCAGAAGGTGTCTGAGACACCTTTCTGCATGTGGTTTTGCGAGTTGCAATTTGCGAGTCTCTATGACTCGCAAATTGCAACTCGCAAAACCATACTTACCTACATCTGGCCCCTAGTTCTTAATTTCCTTAGCAGGCAGAACAGTAGAAAAAGGAGCTGTAGCATGCTGCTTCAATGCAGCGGATACCAAGACTGAATCCGGTGAAGGACCCATATGAAGAAATAATGGGTCTTGATTTTGTATGTCGACATTTATCTGTAGGCGAGCCTTGTACAAAGAGACCTGGGACAAGAGAAAGCAGCGGTCTGGAGAAGGACCAGTGGTGCAGTGTCGTAAGGATGACTCATGTAGCGACTGTGGTTGTTGGCAAGTCAATATTTTGTTTATTAGCACCTCTGATAAGGACCTCCTGGAAAGTATTAATATCATGGACAAGAGATAGCCTTGCTGGAGGTGAGGATGGTAGTGTTGGAGAGGACAGACCAGAGGACTAAGTTGTGTGATAAAACCTTGAAGATCTAGTTTGGGATGGAAAATCCAGTCTTTGTCTGGAACAAGATTGTCTTGGTGATCTTGTGTGATGATGACGATGGTGTGATTTTGACTTGACTGTTGGTGCTAGGTCTGGTTTGATGAGACTGAGATCCAGTGCTCGAGGTGGAAATGCCACTGGAACAATTTGCTGTGTTGGCTTTGGTAGATTTGGTCACAGGGTTACCGGTGGAGTTACTGTTTGTGGAGCAAAAGGCGAATGAATGCGAACAATCCACTGACGCTTAAGGAATTGCCGAAGGCACTGATGGAGAATCTAGAAGGATGACTGGAGTCCATGGTCTTGATGGAGAATAGGCTCTGGAGTATTCAGAGTCTGATGCAGATTGAGTGTGTGCCATTGCGTCGTCTGGTGTCTCGATGTCGAACCCTGTCTCAGCATCGAAGTTCTTGTCCTTGACATATGCCTTGATGTTGCAGTACCTCTCCACATAGACAGTGCTCTCCTTCTCAGCGTGATGTGTGTTCTCATCATTGAACCAGCTCCTGATGATGAGCAAGTAGCACTGCACCTCTTCTCGATGTTGATGTCCTCGATGACAAGCAGAGACATTGTTTTTCACCAGAGCATCTCTTTTAAGATCTCCCCGTGGACGTCCTCAGAAGGTGAGATAGAGGCATATGTATAGGGAACAGTCTCTCTTGTCACACCCCCCAGATGTCACGCCAGCCAGTGAATATTGCCTCCTTTGGTGCTCTACTTGACCTTGCAGGCTATGTCTTCTCTCTTTCACCTAAGAGTGTCCTGCAGAGGTGACATGTCTTAGGATCATGTAAATCTGGCAAACAAAGAGTACAGATCATGCGTCGGTTTGTCTTTGCCATTTTTGTCTCACAATCTGGGCATTTTGCAAAAATAGATGGAAGTTTACAAAACATTTGAGATATTTTCTGTGAGGAAAATATCAGAAAAAACTTTTCGACCTATCAGAGGCTCAGTGAATAACTTTTAAAAGAGTTTTTGAAGAAAACAAATAAGTGAAAATGCCTTAAAAAGATAGAGCTCTGCTCCTGGATCCTGTCAGCAAGAACTGAAAAAAAGAACTGGGTAAACTGGGACCTCCTAGGCATGATGGGGAACTGGAGGTCAGAGCGCCCTTAAAGGCGTGGCATTCTCTTCTCTTGATTATGAATGAAGATTCCCTGGGAGAAAAGCTGCAAAAGCATCCCCATGATGTTCTTCCTGCTACCAGTGATGCAGGCAGGTATTGATGGCCCTGACACAGCATCCTTTACAAAAGAGCCTTGCTCTTTAAAATAGCCTCTTTGTACATTAGTTTGTCTGCCCTGCTGTCACAACAGGCATACTATAGCACAAACTGCATTAGAAGTGAAGGATATTTCATCTGGAGCTGGGCAAATGGTAACTACATAACTTCAGCAGCAGTGAAAAACCAGGTAGTCCAGTCAATGAAGAAAGTTGGATTTTACCAGGGTAGACAATATTTTCATCAAAATAAATGAAGGGACATAATGGAACAACTTGCAATGTAGATAGTGGAGTTGGAATGTGAAATTGTGAACTAATGACATTAGGAAGGAAGCAGCCAAAAGAAAATACTACATGAGCAAGGAAAAGCTGAAGACAACTCAAGTAGTAGGCAGGTAACTGGCTGTGGGGATGGGCTGTGCTGTATAGATCTAGGTGAGCAATGCTTTAAAGAAGGTCCGTGCAGTAAGAGACTGTGTATTCACACCACACGTCAGTTAGTAGGCAGCGCTGCAACAGGCCTACACTTAACACCACGTATCACGTTGACAGCATGGGTCTCAGCCTCTTCTAGCAGCCAAGGGGTGGACAGCAGGGCAGAGGAAAGGGCTGATCGGTGGAGATGACTGCAACAAGTCCATCTATCACTCCTCTTGACATGTGTTCTTAGAAGCAATATTTCCTATAAATTGTCCTCATGGTCGGAAGGGACCAGAAGGACCATTAGTCGCATCACCAAGTGCCCTGGCTTTAGGGAAGCATCATCTACAAAAGATGATGAAAGGAGATGCTTTACCAAGTATAGCAACTGTCCAAGGTCTTAGTCAACCCCGGCACTCTACTTTCAGCTCAGGTGACCGAACAATCAATGGTACCCTGGGAGCGGAGTAGGAAAGTGGCTGAAGGTAGAATTCTGACAATGAAAATGCTGTGGGGGTAATTCTCCAAGGCATTTGTGAGTGAGTAAAGTAGCCCTTCAGAAGTACTTCCTGCAGAACCAATTAATGCCTTTATGAATTAGCCCAAACCCCCCAAATCCTTATGGGTAAATGTTCAAAGATGGCACAGATCTTTTTATATGTTCTAAATGTATATAACTTTTCCCTGGTGAGAACCTATTTACAATATTTTTGGGGAAATTCACAAAGGCATTCATGAATAGAGGAACTAGTACTCTAGGTGGTACTACTTTCATACTCATAATTGCCTTTGTGACTGCAAATAGTACTGCTTACCGTTCTTGTGAATGCCTTTGTGACTTTACATAGTACTGCTTTTTGTACCCATGAATGCCTTTGTGACTGTAAGAGGCACTGTTTCATTTTCTTATGAATGACTTTGCAACTCTAAATAGTACTATTTCTTATGAAGGTCTTTGCGACTTAAAGTAGAACTATTTCCTGCACTCATGAACACCTTTGTGAATTGGCCCCATTCTGTAAAAACAAATGTTACTAAACAGTACTTACATTTAAGCAATGTTAGCTAAACTAGTCCACACCAATATTCCTCAACTAAAATTGTAAAACAAGTCCTAAACAATGGCAGGGTGATCAGAAACTATACCTGAAACTGAGCAGTCCTTTCATCGCTGACTGTTGTTGCATTGTAGTTGCAAGTTGCATTGTTAGTGCAGTTGCACAGGATGAGAGTCAGTGCCTTATCTTGAGTAATTTTAGAGTCATTTGCTCTGACGGTCACATATACAGGGTCAGAACTCGTTGGTTTCCAAATGAGTGTTCCATTTTCTGTTGGAAAAAGAAGGAAACCTATGTTAGGTGCTTCACAATGTATTAATTCCCTCCCTCAGTGTGGCCCAGTAAAAACGTCTTGTACGCCACTAAGAACCTTTTCCAAACTGTTGGGTCCGAGTACGCATTTCTTAGCACCGTGGTACACTATTTAGTCTCCAGCTTGTTACCTCAAATGCTTTCTCTAGCACCAGTTATCTACAGGGAAGATTGCAACCCCAGTGATTGGACAATGAATTTCCTCAAATCTGAGATTCATACTACTGTTTTGCACTAGGTCCTCTGCTTCCCTTCATTCCCAGAAAGCAGCCCTGGAGTCCAGACAGATAAGAGAGTGGACCAGTCCTTGTCTTCAGATCACTTTACTCTGTGCAGACAACCATTCTGGTGAATGGCTCTTTGGCTGAGAGGAAGCACGCAGCACTTTTTGCCCGGGCCTGAGACCTTGCAATATAAACATCAGTTCTGCTAGCCAGCTCTCATTCAGCCTAGAATCAACATCTGCTGCAAAACACCCGCCCTAAGAAATCTCAAGAGAAAAGGGATGATAAGCCAGGCCAATAATTCCCTCTCTTGGGAGGATACTAAAGAGGAGTTTTCACTTCTATCCCCTCTCACATCTCACACCTCGAAGAAAGAACAGCCTTACGTCCCCTCAAACCTCTTATTATGTTCCTCAGAACTACCCAAACCTCTGATGAAGGCTCTAGAATCCTCAACGTTATCCCATTTCTTCTGCATGACTATGGATATGTTTTCATTCCCACAGAGGGATAGCAAGGATTCCAGAAGCATTGGCTCTAACACTTGAAAACTAACTGACTACGAAATACAGTAAAGGACCCTTACTACAGATGTACCTAGTGGGGAAGTCCTCCCTCCAGAGGAACTCCCGGAATCAGAGTCCTACATTTACATTTGGTTAGACCCAGTGCTTTTAATTTGTGAATAAAAACATGCCGGTGCCCAAAGCACTCCTCCTATACATGCGGCTGCTGCAATTAAATGTGCAAACACGGAATACTAAGACACTCCCTACCCCTTCAGCTCACTCTTGCAGCTTTCTGCTTTCTCCCATAGTAACGCTTTTTTGTTTTTCTCTCCCTCCGTCTTTCCCATATGTGTATTTTGCTTGCAGTAAATGCTTTAGGCAGAAAAATAAGCGCCGGCCCTCAAAAACAAGTGCTGGTGCTCAGCACCAGGAACAACAAGCACAAATTAAGCACTGTAAACACGTGGCTGCTGCAATTAAATATGGGACCACGAAATACTGAGGCGGCGTAATCCTGATGGCATCTCAGGCCTCTTCATTCTATTTAAAGCCACTCCTTGCCCCTTCAGCTCACTCTTGCAGCTTTCTGCTTTCTCCCATGTGACGCTTTTTCGTTTTTCTCTTCCTCTGTCTTTCCCATATGTGTCTTTTGCTCGCAGTAAATGCTTGAGGCAGAAATATAAGTGCTGGCCCTCAAAAATAAATGCCAGTCCTCAAAAATAAGTGCTGGTGCTCTGCACCGGAAACCACAAGCACAGATTAAGCACTGGTTGGACCACAATCAACATTCTTGATCACTTCTTCACTTTGGGAGGATGTATGTCGAATATCAAGTACAAAAATATTCAGATGCCAAGATATTGTAGCCTCAATATTGAGGACCAAAATAACATGAGGATAAGTGCATATAGGTAAATATAGATTAACTATTCTTCCAAAACTTTCAACCTTGAAGACAGATTTATTGTCAAAGTATACAAAATCAGAGATAAGTCTAGTAAATCTATACTTAGTATAGACATTTCCTTCATTTTATTTTGGTCCTTTGAACATTAAAGCAATATCAAGCCGGATTCAGAATGTTTCCATTTGGTTGTGAATTTAATTTAGATTATCAGGACAATTGAGTGGCTCACAGAATTACCGACAAGTGCAAGAGCTAGATGAGGAAGCTGACCACCACAACATCTTTGTCTATCTTGTGATTCACAAACCATGTCAAAGAAATATCAGACACTAAGTGAATTTGTTTTATTGCTTTCAATGACTTGCCCTTGGCATGCGTTGGGATTTAGTGTTAGCACTGATTCCCTTTGGCATGAAGACACTGTTTAGCACCACAGGGGTCATTTAGTGCATCATGGGGTACATACGATTGTCAAAATATCTCTTGATCTATCTATGTCCTTGGAAGTGCTTGTCATTTGTGGTTTGTTGTGTGTGTGATGATTTATTTTACTGCCCTTTTACTCTCTTGTGCAAATAAAGTTGCATCTACTGAGTTTCAAATGGTAGTATCACATGAGTTACTACAGCTTTGTGTACACCTTTACTACTTAACCACTCTACCATCTAACAGTCAAACCTTGAATTAGCACCACTGGCATCCTTTGGTGTATTGTAGTCCAGGATCAACTGTGGCGACAGTGTCAACCCACAACACAGACACTAGTGTTAGTCACAGCCCCCTGTGTACTCTGAATAGTAGGTCTACCACCCACCTCATACCCTCAGTATCGCCATATTGGGCTTGTTTGAGTGAGGAGTCCTACAGATACTCCCCAAATGTGTTACAACCTCCTCCAAGGGAGACCAGCATGCAATCCAAGTACCTGCATGTGTCAGATTTAAGGAGACACACACCGAAATAAATAAATAGAGGAGGGCCCTAGAACTGGCGAGTCGGGATTAAGCAGGGTAAGATGTTAGGCTGCTGTGACTTAAGGTGATACAGTTCAAGTCCAGATTGGGTTTGATTTTATTGATTTAGCACACTTTTAATGGATGAGTGGGTGTATTCAATTGTAGTTAATTTCATTTTGATAAACAAATAAAGAAAATGGTGGGCAAGAAGAACATTATTAAAGTTCTGTGACAGATCTCTTACCTGTAATCGTAACGTCGGTTGAATTTGTTACCACTGTGAATGTAACTGGGTCATTGTCCTGGTCCGTTGCTACATAGTATGCGACAGCAGCTTCATTTAAAGCAGCATGGAGCTCAGATGGTCCAGTAATATTGGGAGGAAAGTTACCTGAAACATATTAGCACATTTTAACGCTGTTGTAACAGACCTAGTGTAAACAACACATGTTCTCAGAGATGTCAACATCTCGTTGCAGTTGACAAGAGGTGAAAACTATAAGACATCAAACACCACATGCAATCCCATAAGGAATTCTTAGGCTTAGTTTTAATGGCCACATAATAGGAAGAAGTCACTTTAGGTGTCTATTTGGAATCCTGTCCTTGAATCTACAAGTTTATTAATATTGTAAATAATGACACTCTTTTGAGAAGGGAGTAATGTTTCAAACAAACCTGAAAAATGCAGGGCAGGGCCAAACAAAGGAAAACATTTATTCTTTTGGCAATAAAGGATTTGTGTTAAATGTGGGTTTTACTGTCAACTTTCCTAAAATGCATTGTTCACTATGCTAGGGCATTGGTCACAATCAAGAATACTTTTCAGATATCCTTCTGGGATCCTCTGGGCAGTACTTGATGATAGATAACATACTGAGAAATACTGAACTAAATGTTCACCCCAGAATTGTCACCAGCAGACTTTTATTATCTTCACTACAGCCATGCAATAGAAGCCCAATTATTTTCTTCTGTATTATTCCCGAGGAGGAGGTACCTTAATGTTGTTATTTTTGTACTTTAGCATATACAACAAAATATTGTGATACATGCAACTTTCTACTGAATTCTGCACATATTCAGTTGCCCTATGGATAGAAAATGAATAAAATAATTCACAAGCACTATGCAACCACAAATTAATGGATGCAAACCCTGGTGAAGGTACTGGCTCTTCATGATATCTGCTAAAGCTGCGCAATGGTGAGGATTTTGGAACAGGCAGTGGGACGAGAGCTGATCTTTTCATACCACATGAGAAAACAAGTCCTTTGTGTGAGGCTGAAAGAGGTCATCTATGGCAGGAGTGTCCACCTTTAGTTCATTAGGGAGAAATCCATGGCAGAGTTTCAGGATGACCAATGAAAATGTAAGTGATTTTCATTTATTTACATAGTTTCTAAATGTGACCCTTGTGAGGATCCAGAAATTCTGCCACTTTGCTGGCCACAGGTGAATGCATGTTCACCTGTGGCAAACAAAGTGGCAGAATCTACTGTCAAGGAAATGTTTTTATCAGCACATTGGGTGAGATAAGGGTTTAAAAGTGGAAAATGCATTTAGTAATGTTGAACAATGCAGCTGTAATGTGAGCACTAATCTGCTTAATGAAGCAGAGTATCTGAAGGAGACAATCTAGGGCTGTAACAGAGGACCCTTCATACTTTGCAGTGCAGAGAGGTCTGTGGGCTCATCCTTTTGGGGTGCCTACTCAGCTACCCGCTGTATTTGCCATGAAAGTATATCTGGGCATGATGGGATGTTCTCAGCCTACATTTACTCAATAAGGGACTTTCCATTTCGTTATGCCAATGACCCAATCAATCAAGGCATTTGTAAAGCGCACTACTCACCCGTAAGGGTCTCAAGGCGCTGCTCACCATGCCACCCTAGTTTGGATCCAGCCATATGCAAATCAGTCCGACCCGGTCCCCCATGGCAACAGTCCAGCCCAAACTGCCAAGCCAGGTCCTCCCTGGCCCGGAAACCAGCATCCTAGGACCGGTTTCAGGGTATCACCCTTCATCAACCAGGCTCACCCAAGCAGTGATGATATGACTAGGACTGTTTTACAAAAAGATCAAGCCTCTTAATAATACAAAGAAATTTACATTTCAGGAGCAAGCATCTGCTAACACATTACAAAGACAATTTCCATTCCATCTTGATTCAAAAGATCTAAATACCTATTGCCTTCTGCTGCTGTGTGAACATCTTAGAACCCTGTAGTGTTGTTTCTCCAAAGGCGAAGTTCCCAGTACTCAAGACGTCAAAGATGCACTCATCGTTCCCTTTGCAGGTCTCATTGGCTTTCTGAATCAATGAAGAGTTTGTTGACAGAAGCAAATCATCGTAGAATGCGGGCACAAAGCTGTTGTTGTTGTAGGTGGACCAGGACTCACCCTCTGCTTCATTGTAGTCAAAGAGGCTGTTGGCAGGTGTTGTTTTCCCTAAATAAAAATGTCAGCGAAGCACCTTCAGTTAATATGATATTGTGCTAAGACAAACGATGTTCATTGCAGTCAGTTTGGCAGTGTTTCTAGATTGAGACAGTCACTTAAGAACAATTCCTCTGACATCCATCCTTGCACACCGTGGTTAGGGGGAGCTATTCACAAAGGTAAACACACACGAGTAAACTTTTGACAGTTTATCATTTACAAATGTAAAGTTACACACAAATGTAGACTTACATGTCCTCACCCCCTGGATTCAAGTCGTGCAGCCTAGTTTATGAGTCAAAAAAGAATACTAGTAACATTTCACATGTAGGTTGGAGTCTCCGCCACCAAGGTAGCGAACTCCCTATGGTAAAGCATAGGGAAAAGTTTAAAAGCTGATTCAACTTTTTACAAACTTTGGAAAACAAAATTCCTGTTAAATAATGTTAATTTTGTATATTTATTTGAAATGCAAAACAGTTGAAAAAAGTTACAACATTAACTAAGGGGCTAATTTAGAATTTGATGGATAGAGTTTACTCCATCACCCTGCCAGAGTAACCACCTGCCACATTTCAAAATGTCTGTCAGTTTAACTGATATTTCAAACACTGACAAGGTGATTCCAGCAATTGTATTGGACCTAAATTGGGCAGGTGGACATATAGCCAATTCTCCCAAGACCCTTATGCCATTGGGGAATTTTGACCACGGTGAAGATGGGAGTAGTCCCCGCCATGCCCAAACTACGGTTCACCCATATTTAAATTGAGCAGGCGGACCATTCTTTAGGCGGTAAGAATACTTGATCGTTGTTGCAATGGAATACTCTTACTGCCAAGACATGAGTCACTTAATTTTACATTAATTATTTTGAATATATTAAAAGAAAATACATTTTGTTTCTGTTCATATTAGCAAAAATGAACAGAAAAATAACATCAAAGTCCCAAAAAGTTTTTTGTATTTATTAAAAATTATTTTAAAATATGTATAGAATGAATACAATTAAATATTTTAAATACATATTATTGTTGCATTATTTTTAAATGTAACAAGGCTAAGAATATTTTAAAATAAATATTGTGTTGTATTTACAATGTCTTTAACATAAAATACAAACAATTTAATATTAAATAGTTGAAATAATCTAAGTTGTGTTATCACTATTTCCGATGGGGTCTTGTTGTAAGTCCCTACCTTAATTTTCCATTGGAGGGTGTTGCAGTAACAGTGATTGTGTGATTCTAGACTTACTCCAGGTCTGAGCAGGAGTATATTTACCATTGTTTTGGGTCCTCTGTGGCTGTACTACCTATAGAAGCGCAGTTTTTGAATAGCAATGGGCTTACTCTTTTGTGTGCTGATCCCGGGCACTCCAAGGCAGAAAATTCTACAACAGACCCCCACCTAGAAGGAAAAAAAGTGCCAGCTCTATGGGCACATTCGTTGCTTGGGTCCTGGTATGAGGGGCTATCACGAGGGCACTCAGTTTTCTCTCAAAACAGGAAGTGGCATGTGGGTGTCAGTCATAGGATAAAATATCGGCCAATGAGACAAATATCACTATATTTGGGATGTTGGCTACTTCCACCACAGTGGTACTTTGGCAAAAACCCTTTATCTCTGCAATTCAGCCTGTGCTCCTCAAATTCACGCAGTGCGCGGGGTCATCCCTTGCCTGCCAATATCTGTCTGAGACAAAGTATTTCTACAATAAGTTACGATGCAGTTATCATGTTTGGCTAATCTTAGCACACCACTGCTTTCAGATTCTGGATTTCAATGGAGTGATCTCATATACCACAGTTATCTTCCAATAATCTCAGAAATTGTATAATTCCACTAATAATGGACTTCAAGCAATGGGTGTTTCAGAACCTTGGGTCATTGGTCTGATGTCCATCTGAAGCATTTGTTTATATCTATTTCTGGGCCTGAACCTGTGTTTGGATTATTAAACTACTCCTTCCTTCTATCAGTGTAGGCGTAAAACCTGAAAATGTTGTTCAACTAGCGAACCATTATTAGCTGATCACTCCAAGACTATAAGATAAAACCATCCCTCCTGCTGAAGACAGGATTTTGAATAACCTACTCAGGGAGCCCTGACTCCTCATTGGCTTCACTCTACTGGGTTTTCACTGTGCAACAATGAAAGAGACATTAATCAATTTATTGTTTTCAATAAATATTGTACCTTTTTGAATGAAACAGGCTAGTTCAGGGCATCAAAATCAGGCCAAAATTAGGAATTAGGGGTGAATGAAATTTGTGTTCCACACTCGTTCCATTCCATTGTGTGGAAAAGGGGGGGCAGTTTTCCTGAAATTGAAGGGGACAGCCAGAGGGTTGGCCTCTTACTAAGGTTGCTCTTCCGCTTTCCTGTGACTAAGACTCCTACTCGGTTCCCTGTGCCTTAGTTTTGAGTTATAAATCTGATGTTTTTGAAAAAGTTTGAAAAGTTTCATGCAGAGTTAGGCATCTGGACTGAGTCCCTTTGATAGTGATTACTCACTCATGCTAAGCAATTATGTCTTGTGCTAAAAATTAAAAATCTGAAATATAAAATTATTTAAGCCTAAAACAGAAAGAAATGTGTTATTAAAATTTGCGTTTGCTTTTATGTATTTATTTTACTGGAGGTAATCGTATACTAGACTAGGTGAGAAAGGCAGCAGGGGGCACTTTATGTAGCTCTGGGTATTTGCTAACACGATGAAGGGACAGCAGATGCCCCAGTAAGGATGACATAAACTGGACAAACTAAGCCATCATGGTCAGGTCATGACCTGTGGACGCACATACTTACACATGCACGCACTGGTATGAGTAGTTTAGGCGCAGACTGAAAAAGGCTTTGAAATAGAAGAATACTGAAAAGTGACTTTTTTTCTTTTCTCACCAGAAAATTAGGTGGAACAAACTAAGGTGTTTTAGACTAATCATCTTGGAAGTGTTTGCATTCTTTTTTTTAAAGGGGGCATTTTTGTGAAACGAGTTATTTGGAAGAAGTAAAAATTATGTGATAAATTCATACATTTTATAAGGGGTGCGTCCATTATAGTTCAACAATACATCTAGGGATTCTGTTGACTAATTAATCTTTATTGCTTTATATTGCCGTTGACTCTCAAGGGCATTTTAAGATATCCCTTCCATTGGTACCCATAAAGGTGGGTAAGTGGGCACTGTCCTTCACATGCATGAATCATTCCCCATCGTCGAAGTGGGAGTCCCACGGTACCTTAGGAAAGCAGTATTCAGAAATCACCATGGTCTATAATGGCAGTAGCCATAATCAAATAGCCCATCTATGTCCTTTTAAAAAAATAACCAAACTAGACCCATGACCAATCAGGCACCAGCACCCTCTAGAATACTCCCAAGAGAGGCTCTTTCCCTCAGATTTTCTACTGCACATCGTGTGAAGGGAGCCTTCCTGAGCTCTGCTCAGTTTTTTGCTCTGAAGCCTACTGTCTACAGCCAAAGATGTCTGATCCTTCGAAAAAAAGCCTTTTTCATTCCTGCAAATCCTGTGGCAAGAAATAGGTTACATATTGATGATCCCCATAAGGTCTGCCTGCACTGCCTGTACCCTAAACATCAAGTGAAGGACTGCACAATCTGTCGCACCTTCTCCTCTAAAACTCAGAGGGACAGGGAAGGAAGGCTTCTCCTATGGTTTTAGGCGAAGTCCAAAACGTTAGGTGAGGACAGTGACACAGCTTCAAAACCCCAGAAAAGGTCAAAAAAAAGTATGAGACATTCCTATGAAAAAGCCGGATGCTCCAGATCTGGGACTATGGTACACAGAAAAAAATTACATCACTGTATGGAGTCACTACATCATGTTGGGTGATGACGGGGGATATTACATGGCCAGAGCTGGTGAACTGCCACTTGGAGCAGTGCCAAAAAATCATCTGGAATCAGTTTAATACACAGAGAATACTCTATGATGAGGAATATGGGGAAAACTTATCCAATGGGAAATAAATGTTCAGCATTTCATCCGATAAAATGTCACTCTATATGAACATGATCCAACCATGTACAAACTGAATTGGACAAGTGAGGATTTTCAAAACCACAAAACAAAAGACCACAACATTCCTAATTACATAGAGAGTTACATGTATGATTTTAAGGCACCGTTTTATAAGCATAATTTGTCAGCCTTTTTTGTGTAATAGCTGGCCCAGTTTTCCTCTCTTCATGGAGTAATGTTAGGATGCAAATTCTGATAACAGTTGTGTATTCATTTTTACCTAAAACCACAATTTGTGAATGCACAATTGAAAACATTTGTTTCTAATATTCTTGACAATGGATAAACCAATTTTCAGATTTTCTAAAAAAAAAAAAAAAAAAAAAAAAAGTACTTGTTCAGAGAAAGTTAGAAATGATATGCTAACTTGGTGAAAATTGACTTATCCACTGCCAGGAAGCTGTACGACAAGCAATGTTCTTTTTGGCACTATCATTCAGAAACATGAACTACTGTATTTCGTACATGTCATTCCCATTTCAAAGATCAGAGACTCATTGGGCAGCTTTGTGCCGTCAAACTGTAGCCTTGTTCCATTGGCCGCCGTTAGGTCATCAGTGCGATCTCCGTTGAAGACACCTGAAGAGTGATGGAAAACACTGAGTGTTAGTCACTCATAGAAAATTATTTATTGTTTCTAAAATGTTAAACTTTTTTGCATAATTTGTTACCATTTTTTGTAGCATGGTCCAGTTAGATGGACTGACTACTCGGTCAGAAACGTTCACATCTCCTACAAGCCGGATTACCAGCATATTATACACTAGTGCACTTTATAAAAAGGCATACCAGCTATCCGTCATATTTGTGATGGAGTACCCTGCCCTCCAAATCCTAAATCTGGCCTATGTGACCGGGGCAGATAGGCCTCCTTGACGTGGCACTCAGTTTATTTCAGGTATTATGATCACCACCATCTAAGGATATTGCTAAGGGTTGCATCTCTCTGACTGACTGGAGCCTTCTCATCACAACACTGACAGGACAAGCACTTATTAGGTTCTGATACTGAGTGGCAGGGTCTAAGGCTCTTGGTTTGATAAAGGGAAGCTGTTCACAATAGTCAAGGGTGTGAGGATAACCCGGCATAAGCAGCTGGCAGCAGCTGTTAGCGGAGAAAAGGAAATGACCAGTTGAGTCACACACACAGAAGCCTGTGACTGGAAAACATAGTATTGGAAGCACCACCTTAGTTGCAGCATACCTTCCAGAAGCATCTAAATGATGATTGTTTTCTGGCTGGTCTGCAGATAAGGTGTTTCTGGAACTTGGGACCCAGAGACTCCACAAGCAGAAACAAAGAGCTACCACAACCTCTCACTAATATCAGGCAGTTGGGAGGATGGAGCCTTCATCAACTGTGGTAAGGTGTCCTGTTGCTGCCAGACTCTATATGAGCCACCACATTCTGTTTTAGTCATGCATTGAATTCCTCCAAAATTCACTTTTGTTTATTCATTTGCAAACAGGAAATTGGAGGTTTAAACGGCATTGGCAGTAGGCAACGACCACATTTATTACAGTACATTACAGTGTTGACCTTGGCTCTTCTAAGGCCAAGGCCTAATCAAAGATTCCAGTCATTTGGTTCTCATGAAAGCAAGCAGTGCTACTGGGTGTAAAAACTCCCCTAACAGTGGTCTTCTTCATAAGGCAAGTGCTGGACGTTTTCTGTAATAAGAGATTCTTATTTATGCTCAATGAAACTCATCGAGAGCTACTAATATTACTAGTGTTGTAATGACCCCACCAGACAAGATTACATTAGTGGCCACTGTATGCAAACTTACTAGCACTGATCACTTCAGTGCATCATGTATTGTTGTTAAAAAAAAAATGTCAATATAGAATGCCTCTATGTGAGTATTAGATAACAACCATAGCTGCAATGTCACTGGCACCATGATAAAACCATTTGTACAGATTTCTCCAGTGCCACATGATGTATCAATCAAAGATCAGCTTTAAATATATCTTGCAAATTCAGCCATTTTTCTCCAAATATCTGCGAATGAGTTCTGAAAATAAGCACATTTTTGTCTCAAATATACACACTCAACTTAGATATACATATATTAAGTCACCCAAGCAAAAGCTTCTAATTTAGTAGGCTGGACTGCACACAGAAGAGCTACTTACAGATAGAAGGAGAGATACCATTAGCTCACAAGCTACTCATTGGAGAAGCCAGAGTTAGATCATTAGTGAGACAAAATAACAGGCATGACAATCAGCTCATCACGTGTGTCTGCTTACCCAGAAGTCCTTCTGTTCTGTTCTGATAAGAGTTGTCAAAGCTTGTAACAAAAGTCAGTGCTCCCAGTCTTGCTGAGACTGTCACAGATATACCACCCTCAAATGAGGCTCTGCTTTCATTCTGTTCTGTTACGGCCAGAAGAACCTTATCAAAGTATGTGGCATCTTGACGATACAAAAAAGAAAGCACAATGCATCATTTCATCAGTTTTAGGTTCTAGAAAACTAACATCATGTCTGGTCACATGTTCAATATAGTGTTGATCATTCACACTAAACTTTGGTCCAAAAGATGTTACACAAAGCATCCAGCTCGCAGTGACGGCTCCTCCGTATGAGCGGAGGAGCGTGAGCCCCCCGCCAGCAGCGGCAGCTGCTAAACAGTTTAAAGAAAACGATAAAAAACTATGGTTATTATCATTTTCTTTAAAAGGGGTGGGGTCATGGGGTGACGTGCACTGAGGGGGAGTGCTCAGCACTCCCCTTCAGAGCGCATGCGTGTTTGGCCGGCGGTCTCGGGCTGGCCAAACACGCATACGCTGAAGGCTGTTTCCAGCCCGGCAACTGTGTGGCCAGGCTGGAGAGAGCTTGCACAGGTTCCCAGTCTGCCTGGGAGCGCCCAGCCAGGGCGCTCCCAGCCAATCCTGACGCTGCTTTGGGCAGTGTCAGGATTCGCTGCAGGGCAGGCTGGGAGCCTGTGCAGTCAGAAGGGAAGAGGAGCGAAGTCGCAGGGCAGCGCCGAAAAAGGTAAGTGTTGTTATTTTTTCTTTTTAATTTAATTTAATTTTAGGTGTCTCCCTGCCTCCCCCAGTGCCTCCTCCCCACCCCACCCCTTCCGCGGCCCGCAAGCCTCTACTGCCAGCTCACCTCTTCTGACACACATCAGTAATAATCCAGATCATAAATGTTGTAGCAAGAGTGAGAGAAAAAGCATCATTTGCATATATTTACTGCAACTAGAGTACTTATGATGCACACACGAAGGCCCAGAACACCTCTGGGTGTGCAGTAGAAGAACATAGACCAAGATGTAAAGAAGGGAAGAGACAGACAGGTGGAACAAGCAGAGCAGTGAAATTGAGCTCCAGAGGAACGTCATTCGCATAGGAAGTTCCTAGTGGCTTTTCTGTAAGGGATCAGTATAAGTATTGCTCTTATCTCCAGAGGAAGCTGGCACATAATTTGCAGTGAATGTGCTGTCATCAGTGTTGGTTAATCAGAAAAGATAGAGGTTGTCTCATTTCAAATGTTTGTTAGGGATGCAGTGGAAAATCTTCACAGACAAATAATGGGGATTTAAAAGGTGAAGAACAGATTATTGAATTTAATTGTAGCTCAGAAGTCATCCAAGAAAAGGAAGAGTGGTGTCTCAGTATCTTTGACCGATGATCAGTGCTTAATTTGTGCTTGTTGTTTCCGGTGCTGAGCACCGGCACTTAGATTTGAGGGCTGGGGCTTATTCTTCTGCTAAAGCATTTGCTGCGAGCAAAAGACACATATGGGAAAGATGGAGGAAGGGAAAAACGAAAAAGCGTCACAAAGAGAGAAAGTAGAAAGCTGCAAGAGTGAGCTGAAGGGGCGGGATTGGCTTTATATTGATTAAAGAGGCCCGAGTTGGCTTCAGGATTACGATGCCTCAGTATTCCGTGCTCCCACATTTAATTGCACCAGCCGCGAGTTTCAGAGGAGGGCTTTGGGCACCGGCACGTTTTTATTTACAAATTAAGCACTGCCGGTGATTATCATCAATGTTTATTCTATACATATTGAAGGCAAATATATTGGACATGAGTGAAGTTGGGATAAAAAGAATTGGTATCGTTTTGTCTGGGGAGGGTTATGGAGCTGACAATCACTTGCTGAAGGTGAGATGACATTAAAGGAGGGATTGTTAGGGGATTCCATAGGGAAAACTAATTAAATCTGTGTATTTTAGGTCACATAGTAGATTACAGAGAAATGAACTCATGTCTGATGCCGAAAATGGTAGCTATTTCACAACAGAGGAGGGGGTTTTAGTCAGGTGGATTTCTGACCGATATTTCAGCCCACCATAGTTACCGACTGTGAACACATCCGTAAATCCAGCAGGGCGGAAATAATCTCAATTTGTAGTTTTTAGGGAATAATATTCAGAAATTGGGATCTATTTGCAGATGTCTTGCCCCAGAGTTTGACCTGAAGATTTCATCTTCCTTCAGGAGCTGAAGTCTGAGTGAATTAGCAGTTCTTGTAATCTTGATGGGCCGAGAGCTTATTTTAGCAGCCTCAATGGGATTACTGGGCGCAGCACGAATGAGGCTCAGAGGTTCTCTCTTAGAGATCGGTGGTAACTGTAGGTGAGCCACATTCCTGCTCAGAAAGGCAAATGAATGAGTTTTTCACCCACAAAAACGGAATTAGGGCTCATCTGCTGCTTTGTGGCTAGAAATATGATCTGAATTTAAGGCATGTTCCATGTTTTTACTAAAATTGCAATGAATACAGTGCATCAAGAAATTCCATTGCCTTAAACACCAGCTTAAAAAATATATGGTAGCTACAATCCCCTTTGACCCCAGAGATTGGAGAAAGTACAATGCTTCTGTGCAATGACTCGGTAGTACTTCATCAATAACGGTTTTAAAACAAATGACCTATACTAAGAATAAAAAGTACAAAAAACATGACATGTAAAGTGCTCTTTACTGACTTCTGATCACTTGGGAAAGAATGAAGATGTCACAACCCATCTGTCATTGCACTGGGGGAAAATAATCGATCTATGAAATAGAAACCTAAGTGTAATAAAGTGCTGGTACTACTGCGTACAGCAAGAACAGGTGCATGTTCCTAAGTGTAATAAAGTGCTGGTACTACTGTGCATCGTACACCAAGAACGGTTCCATGTTCCTAAATGTAATAAAGTGCTGGTACTACTGCATACAGCAAGAACGGGTGCATGTTCCTAAGTGTAATAAAGTGCTGGTACTACCGTGCATCATACAGCAAGAACGGCTGCATGTTCCTTAGTGTAATAAAGTGCTGGTACTACTGTGCATCGTACATCAAGGACAGGTGCATGTACCTAAGTGTAATCAAGTGCTGGTACTACTGTGCATCGTACAGCAAGAACGGGTGCATGTCCCTAAGTGTAGTAAAGTGCTGGTACTACTGTGCATCATACAGCAAAAATGGGTGCATGTTCCTAAGTGGCTTAAGCTGCATATATGAGACAACAGAGGAGAGTACAGACTCCTTTGCCCATCTCTCATCCACCCAGTGGGTATAGCATGTATCCAGAAGGCAAAGATCGTAAGGGGTCTTCAATCAAGCCCAGTTTATCCAGAGCCATGGCCACATCCCTAATGCCCCTCAGCCAGGGAATCTCTATGCCTCGAGTCCGGGAGAGACAGTCCTCAATCAGCAGTCTATTTAGGGAGCGCGCCTCATAGACCCAGACCCTGCGCCACAGCAGCATTGGTGTGTCCTTAAAATATCGTGAAGGTGTAAGAGCCCTGTCCTGAACCCGTACTGGATATCTGAGAAGGTACCACTCTCCTCCACCCAGGTCTCCAGGTGGGAGAGTAAAACACAACCCAGAATTGGGAGAGTAGAATACGACCCAGGAGAGAAATCGGGCAAGAACAGCTGAGGTCCTCTCATTTTCCCTTTTTTGAAGATGCGGACATTAGACCAATGTGAGTTACGGTGGAGGAGCTGGCTGCTCTTAAAACGTTAGCTACCAAAGAGGCCCACAGATCCAGACTACTCCATCCAGGCTGGTGGCTTTTCCAGTAGTGCTAGATTTAATAGCCACTATCATCTGCAGTGATGGACAATACTTTGGAAACAGTCCTTTGCTGCAACAGGTGAATCACTGCCATTGCCTAATTCATCGCTAGTGGAATAAACCTCCCTAAAAAAGTAGCCCCTTCATGGCAAGATATGGCACATTCAATCAAAGGTTCATCCTGGTTTTTAAAGAATGGTTCATGTATGATAGTCCAGAAAGCATTCTGATCATTCTTGAGGCATGCTTCTTGGATACCTTCTTAAGCTTTTAATATAAGGCTGTTTTTCCTTTCTGCAATTGCCAATTTGTAGGTCTTCCTACAACGGGAGACCTCCGTAGCAGACTTAGGCTGCCTATGGAGAGAGGCCATTAGCTCTCTGTGAGACCTGGAGCATGCTGTGTCAAACCATCCCCTCTTCTGGGCCCTCAGAAGCCATCCTGCAATAGTGCCCCTGAATCTGCCTCTGAAAGAGTGATAAACAATTTCTTTATACTAGCTTCATCAATCTCAGTTTCTAAGCACACAACTTAAACAAAGTATGATTACCCTTGACCATTTGGGATATGAAAGTTTCAACGTATCAGACTCCCAATTAATGCGAGTGCCCTCTGTGTTTTGTGTGGAGATGCCAGTAAATCTCCTAGTGGAACCAACCACCTTGTGACAGTTAATGATATCTACAACAAGGCTTTGGGGAAAATGATTACTCAATGCAAGATTATATACTAGATGTTCCCCCTCCTTAGCAGTTAAATAGGCAGATAATAAAATAAAATCAATTCCGGATCCCACAACCTTACCCACAAAGGTCTTAGGGAGAATAAACTTTCATAGTGCTACATTAATTTGGAAACACATATTGAATTTCATCATCAGGTAATTAATCTTCTTACTAAACACACCATGGGAAAAATTAAGTACAGAGTTCCCTTCAAAGTCTGTTAAGCCACAAGCATCTTTATACACTGAGGGCAGAGATCTATTTTGAAATCACCACCCCATACCAAGCCCAACTCGCTACCACCTCTAGAGTTGAGGGAGACCAAGCCATGATCTCATTTTGACAAAATACAGCTTCTGTCTGCTGTTGGACTGTTGTCCAATCAGAAACCAGACACAGACTCCAAGCCAAAGACCAGATAGAATGATGTATTAGCTGCATAGAAAAAAAATTGGACATTGACCATGGTTGATACATTATTCGTCAGGCCCCCCCAGGGGCGACCAGATAACGATGAAAATAGCTGGTAGATGGAATGCTTTAAATCCATTAATGTGAACAGGTGGCAAAGCCAATGTTTCCTGTAAATCTGTCCATGTGTGGCTCCTGGTTTTCCCTTTCATTCAAGACACATTCCAGAACAAAAAGGAGAGTGTAATGGTATTACCATTTTTATTGGCATGATTGGATGTTGAATCACATGCAGTTGTCAGTGGGGTTGGTGGAATATTAGCCGTCCCTCAGGCAGGTCTAATATCAGTTTCCTGGTTCCCCCTTGATATTAACAGTGCCTGGGCTTGCCTTGGGGTGGGGGGGGGGTAAGGTTGGTAGTGTTCTGAGAGAACCACGTTTGATTTCAGATGATGGAACTGGAATTGTATGCAAGAGTGGCCAGAGTCAAAGTGGCATAAATCACATTCCTCTAGAGTTAGTGTAAGAGCTACGTGCACATTTACAGCTGTCAAGGGTGTATTTAAACGCTTGCAAAAATCAGAGCCAATGGCTCCTCTCAGAATCCTGCCATCTATGCATTAGAGTTGCTGGACCTTGGCAACAATGGACCGGAGTAACAAGGTGGCAACATTAGTGATAGCTCGATCCCCCCCAATTTATCCTCAAGCTGCCAAACAAGGCTAGCTAGGTCCGGAGAGGACTAGGTAGTAATAGTAATGTCTCTCCCCTTAAAACTGTACTTTCCCTGTACTCTATTGACTCCAGATGTATGGTGTTCATATGTCTGGTGCTCACCACCGTCCCAAGCAGTTTTAAAATTGTGCTCCTATTAAGGATGTCATACTTGCCCTTAGAGACCTAAGGTGGGATGAAATCAAGCTTATTTGTTGGAAAGTTGGGAATACCTGCAGACTTCTGTTTTGCCACTTCTGCTACCTCAGTGCTATTTGCCAAGTTACTTTGTGGAGCTAAAGAGGTCCTTAGAGAAGAAGAGGGGTGGGCTGCTGGCACATTAGACCTTTGCTTGTCTGTACAAGGATAAAAAGATGCAAAGACAGGATTAGGAGTCAGGATCTGGCTGGCAGGTTCAAACATTGCTACTGAATCAATTGTTAGTTCTGTCAGTGATTCGGGCCCGAGAGGTATAGGGTCTTCACTCAGCGGAACAGGCATATTAGTTCCTGCGGTAACAGCAGCAGAATTCTCAGGATGTGCATTACCAGTATGAAGATTCAAAGTTGATGATTTTCAAACAAGTGGTGGTCTCTCACTTGTGTCTTGCTTTCCGAAGCCTTTTACGCTCCCTTTTTGTGGGTAGCTTTGTAGCAATTGTCTGCTGGGCTATGGGGACTGTCCTTTCAGTGATTTAGCTGAGCTTGTTGTTTTGTGGGTTAAGACAAAGTACTCCAGGGGCACTCTCTTTACCAATTTTTAGCAGCAGGTAAATGGAAGTGCAACATAATAAGTTGTTTCGTTACTGACCCCTCAAATACCTCAGTGGGATCAGGTCTGGTGTTAAGGCAGGGTGAGCCTACATGCAGTGGATGTTCAGAAGTGCCATTCAAGAAAGTGCCATTCATCAAAGCAGAGGCCTGGCTAGGTTCCATCTTGTCTACAGCATGTGTCTGTCTGTTGGGCAGATGTTGAAATTCAATCAAGGATAACATCCAGCATTTGAGTTAACCTAGCAAGGGAGGTGATCGTACTGGAAGAAGGGTGAGAGTGATATGTAGCAGTTGGATCTGACTGGATCCCTGTAATCGGGTTGTTCAAGGCTCACAAGTTTGCATCAATTCCCATGATAAGGGCCGCTAAGGCACTTAATAAGCCTACTTGCATATCTGGCTTGTCGTAATAATAAGATAAAGATACTGGAAATGCCTCCACATTGTTAGGTAAAGTATTCAGGGTGGTGCTGCCTGAGTTATTCAGGAAGGTCCCAGCAGTCTGACTATTGAGAGATTTATGTTGTAGATTATATTTTTCTCATAGGGACATTAAGTCAGAGTGACATGTGGAATCAAAATCATGAGTCCCAAGAACCTCTTCTACAGGAGTGTGACTAGACATTCCCTTAACTGGACTGGTGGTCAGTACTTTTGTAGTCAATAGGTATAGCCTGATAGGCCTTAATGGGGTCGAAAATGCCAAAATGACACACAAAGTTGCTTGTGGTGTTGTTCCAATCTGTTATTTGGACTTGGCAATACCGTACTAGTCACCTGACACACCGGGCTAGTCTGGTCATTTAATATTTTACTCCTATTGGCTTTACCCACTTTCACAATATTTGCTTCCATTAGGAGAGAAGTGGAATGATCAAATGCTGTCACCAGAAGCCCTCCTGGTGGTCTATGGCATGAATCAGGCAGGAATAGTTAGTATAGTTAGTATAGTGCGGTGTGTGTGCAGATTGCCTTTAATACCAGGAGAGACGACTCCTTCATCCCTCAAGTATACAAGGCAATCGCCAGCTGGGTAACAGGAAGAGTTTTGAGGGAGACTCCGAGCCCCATTGTTGGAAATATTTGAATTTAGATAGTCCATAATCCTAGAGCGCTTGGGTGTGGGGAGAGTGTGAATGAGATATGGAGGCGTACCAAGAGCCAGATGATAGCACTGGCAATATCGTAATGTCACCTACCAAGTCATCAGTGGAGGTAGATATATCTTTCTTGCCAGACTTCTTGGCTGCTTTGTTCCTGCCCCATTCTTGTTGACCGTCTGATGACCCCCCCAAATCATCCCTGAGCGCATTGTAGTTGAGGAGTTTTAGCAGTCACAGCTAGAAGCAGATAATTGCAGTCTGTTCAAATGACGTAGAGCAGTTTGCCACAAGTTCTGGATGCCCCAGTAGGGCAGGCTGCACCTGCCTTGTGGTGGCTGCCTCCACGATCTGGGAGCCTTTGTCCTGCGGCCTAGACCTTGTGATGCAGTCCCTGGTGATAAGGATCAACCCGGCAACACCAGCACAGCTCCAGCGTCCGCCTGGAGGGCACGAGCTCTCGCAACTCGCGGGGACTGAACAAAGTCCCCGCACATAATACATATTTCCCATGAATTTACTCTTGCCCTGTACGTGGCATTTACTTTGCTTGGCCGCTGCCAGTAGGGCACAGGTGCTGCCTGTGCCACAAAGGTGGTATGGTAGTCGACTGACAGATGTTAAATAATGTCCTTACATTGACTATTGTGGAATGTAGTGATATCAGAGGGAAGTGTGCATGGGTGCGAGAGTGAGGCCTTATTTCAAAAGAAAATCACATGCCTTACCAATCATCTTAGTCTACTCAGTAAGTCATTTATTGTTTTATAGAATGGTCTTAACTAAGGATCCATTTCTTATATATGAACATCGAAACATGGGGATTACTTACTTCTGACAGAAAGAAATGAGCCATTGACCATAACAGTGGTTGTATTTTCATCAAGGATTCCCCACTGCACCTGAAACACAATTGAATGGGAAGTACATGAGCATCAGTTTTTTAACAAGTCAGCAAACAAGTTTACTAGTCGGAGATCTTAGGATGCTATGATTTTCCTCATGAGTTACAGAACAGATATGCAATAAGTGTAATGTTCAGCATTGCTGACAGATAAATTAAGGCTTGTATTCTCTCAGTAATGCTAGGCTTTCCAGGTGTTTCAGTTGTGCACATAAACGAATGCTGGGTTGGTGGTAAAGTGCACATATGCAGTGGGACACAATGTGCGGGTAAGAAGAGAATAGCCACAACTTGTGGCAGAACCTAGTGTCGGGGAGCAGTAACAGAGGGGAAAGCAGAACCTCTGCTGGTCAACGCTGCACAAATTGTGGCTTCATCAGATTTCGGCTGCTGTAGGACTGGGTGACTGCCTTGTTCTAGGTGGCCGTTAATTTCTAGAGGGGTTAGAACAGTATGGGATCCGTCAGACAGCCAGACAAGGATACGTGTATATATCCTGTGTGTGAGGATGAACTACTAGGGTCCAATAGTTAGACTCCAACTAAGGTTAAAGTGTGAGTGGCCCGTTGCAGTGTTGCACTTTCTATATTACTTGTTCAGATTTGATGCTGTTGACTGCTGCACCTTTGTTAGTCACCAGTGAGCAGCACACAAATGAAGTGCATAGCTTTATTTTACTCCAAAAAAGCCAACCACTGGGGCTTACCTTTTACGACTTAGCTTGCCTCCCCTTTATTTATGGTGGATAGCATGATTAAACTCTGATTACTTTCTTTTATTTACCCCAAATTTTTCGCATGCTGCTGGTTTTGTGTTACACAAATCATACTCAGATCATCATCAACAACACTAATGTTGGAGTGGGGCCTAGAGCTTCTAATGAAGAAGTTACTCACCTTGGGTAATGCCTTATCTGGTAAAGACATATTCTAGTTGCAGATTCCTTACTTTAGAATTTCCCTAGGTATCAGTCTGGATCTGGAGATTTTTCTCGAGCACCACCCCTGCACACCATCAGGTGGCGTTGGTCGGTTCTGTGTCCGTCGTCGGTGTCGTGAGCGCCAAATATGACGTTGTGGGACCTATATAGGCCCGGCCAGGCACGTTGAACTCAGTTTCTTTTCACAACTTTCCACGCCAGGAGCGCGAAGCCATGAGGAACACTGACGACTGGTGCATCAAAACTAGGGCTTGAAAATGAAGTCCCTGGCCCTAGAAATCAGTTCGCAGAGCTGGGAGGGATGGGTAGGTCAGTAAGGAATGTGCAAGTAGGATATGTCTTTACCCGATAAGGCATTACCAAAGGTAAGTAACTTGCTCATTGGATAAAGTCTTGTAGTTACCGATTCCTTACCTTAGAATAGATAACCACCCAATTTCATCCCAGGAGGAGCGTCTATGAACCAAGATCATACCAGGAAGTCCTGCAGGACTGAACGGGCAAAGTACCCGTCCCTTCGGACCTCACTGTCCTTAGAAGGATGAGAGGGTGGGTAACAAGTAGGCAAGTTATAGATTGGCCTACATGAAAGGGTGTGACCACTTTTAGCAAAAAGGAAGCACTGATGCGAAACACCACTTTGTCAGGATAGATGAAAAGGTAGGGTGGCTTAGATGACAATGCCTGCACCTCACTCACCTTGTGGGCAGATGTAATGTGTTGTGAGCTGGGCTCTGGTTGCAGTACCCCCCCTTTTTGGCCAGGTGTCAGTATGTTTTGGACTGTGGTGCACTGGGACCCTGTTAAACAGGATCCCAGTGCCAGTGCTCTCGCCCCAACATTTTGTAAAATGGTACTTTTAACCCCCTCAGTTGGCATACTGGTGCACCCATGTAAGTCCCTAGTATATGGTACTTGGATACCCAGGGCATTGGTACACCAGGGTCTCCCATGGGCTGCAGCATGTATTGTGCTACCCAGAGGAGCCCATGCAAACTCTGTCTACAGGCCTGCCATGGCAGTCTGCGTGAAATGGTGCCTGCACCTTTCACCACCAATATAAAGCTTACCTTATATTGTGGTCACTGCACTTAGACACTGTAAGTCACCCTTCTGGTAGGCCCATCAGCCCAAGGGCAGGGTGCCGGTCCCTAAGTGTGAGGGTATCCTTGCATGAGCAGGGTACTCCTACAAAACCCAGACTCCGGTCCCTGGGCTTTGTAAGTACGAGGAAGCCATCTTAAGGTATGTAGTGGACACTGGTCAACACAAGTGCTCCAACTACATAGTGGCTTCTCCAAACCTATGCATGTTTGGTATCAAACATGTTGGAATCATGCAACTACACCTATTCCATTGCTAATTGCACGATCCTCTGTACTCTGGGAGTTCCTTGGAGGATCCCCCAGTTCTGTCTATGCAGACTTACGTGGTCTGGCTTCCAGCCTACGCTGCTGCTGACCCCAGACACTGTTCTGCCCTCCTGCTTGTGAACCTCACTCAGGCAGAGGGAGGAAGAGCAAAGGATTTCCTGCAAGGGAGAGGTGTGACCACCTCCCACTGTGTATTAGGTGTCTTACTGCTGGGGTGGGGTGGGGTGGCCTCTGAGCTCCACCAGACTGCTTTGAAGAGCACATTTGGTGCCTTCCTTGCATAATCTGGTTTTCACCCCTGGTTCCCGCTCTGGTGTGAAACTGCACAAAGGACAGGGTAGTGACCACCCCCTGTCCACCCAGGTGGCCACTTGATTTTGCCATCTTGAAAATAAGATGTGCAGGGACCCCTGGGAGCATCTGAGTGGTTCCCCGCCGACACCAGAAAAACCGTGACCCACGCCCTCGTCACGAGCCGCCTGGACTACGGCAACACCCTCTACGCCGGGACCACAGCCAAACTCCAAAACCGCCTGCAACGCATCCAAAACGCCTCGGCCCGCCTCATCCTCGACGTACCCCGCAACAGCCACATCTCCGCACACCTGAGACACCTGCATTGGCTCCCAGTCAGCAAAAGGATCACCTTCCGTCTTCTCACCCACGCACACAAAGCCCTCCACAACAAGGGACCGGAATACCTCAACAGACGCCTCAGCTTCTACGTCCCCACCCGCCCCCTCCGCTCCGCTGGCCTCGCACTTGCTGCCGTCCCTCGCACCCGCCGCTCCACGGCGGGTGGGAGATCTTTCTCCTTCCTGGCGGCCAAGACCTGGAACTCCCTCCCCACCAGCCTCAGGACCACCCAGGACCACTCCGCTTTCCGGAGACTCCTAAAGACTTGGCTGTTCGAGCAGCGATAACCCCCCCTTTCCCCCCTAGCGCCTTGAGACCCGCACGGGTGAGTAGCGCGCTTTATAAATGTTAATGATTTGATTTGATTTGATTTAGGCGAGGTAGAAGATGTCCCTAACCCCCTCTGATAGGTGGGTCACTTTAGAGAGGGACCAACCCCCTTTTAGGGTTAATTAAGGGCTCCCCTGAGGGTGAGTCCTCAGATTTGTCAAGCAAGACTCTACAAGGAACTCTCTGCAAGACATCTTCTGCTCCTGAGCTCTGGAACCGCTGCTGGTCTGCTTTGTAACCGAAACAAGTCTGCTTCTGATGGGAATCCCGCAAGAATTCTGCAACATCCAAGGCTGTGCATCCTCCAGGGTCACAAGGACTCTGTTTGCATGTGGCAGCACGAAGAAATCTCCCTTGGAATAAAGGAGTCACTCTCCTGCATCCGCAGGCACCTCAAGACTTCAACCGGCTAGTGAGGTCTGCTGTCCCATGGACATCGAAAGGCTCTGCATCACAGGTGGTGGGTCTTTGGCCTCCTCTGGGTCCTGCTTGTTTCTGACCTACTTGGGAGATTGCTCGTGGGGGCTCTGACAACTTCTGCTGGCCTTCCTGTGTGCTCAGGGCCAGCCCCGACTCCCCCTCAAGGATATAGTCCCCTGGACCTTGCTGGTCCCCAAAAACTTGCAACTACATCTTCAGCTCCTGCTTGCATTTGCCAGTGCCTGTTGATGGCCTCACCTCATGCATCCAGGTCCCCTAGTGTAGGTACTCCTATCTTCTGGGTATCCTTGGGTGAGGACACTCTCCAGTCTCCAACCTTCCATTTGTGCGCTGGTTTCCTATGGGTCCGCTAGTAAGGAGCCTGAAACATGTGAACTCTAACCACTGCTTGCTGATGTTAGCCTATGGGACGACAGGTTAGGTAACCCCTCTGCACCTGGTCGCTGGGAACACTTGCTGTACTTACCTCTGGTGTTTTCATCTTTCCCCAGCTCCTAGCTAACTACCATGCTCACCTTGGTTGGGTTCACTATTTTGAATTCCGCTTACTTAGTATATGGTTTGGCCGCCCCCATAGGGCCCTATACGGTATACTATTTCTGCTGGTTATTTTGTTTAACTATTTTATTTTGTATAGATATCTCCAAAGGGAGCTACACCAATTCTAGTCTAGTAGTAGTGCTGTAATAAAGAATCCTTTATTTTTGCAACACTTGTGTTGTCTTTTCTTGCCAGTGAGTTACTGTCTCACTGCTGTAGTATTGCAAGTGCTTTACATTCCTCCTGGATAAGCTTTAGCAGCTCGCCTCAGCTACCCCTAGAGAGGTTTTCATATCCAGACACTTTTTCACTATCACTAAGGGGTTGCCTAGACTCAGTATAGAGTGCCACACCATAGACTGAGCCAGTCTCCTACATAATGGACACAAGGAAGGCTGTTTTCAATGTTAGAAGTCCGAAAGGACAATTGTCAAGAGGCTGAAAAGGAAATGTCAGAACCAAATTCAAATCCCATTAGGGCATGATGAATGGTGATGGAGGAAACATGTGGGTAAGACCCTTAAGGAACCCACTAACTATAGAAGACTCTCAGAAATGCAGAGGCAGCAGACAAATAACCTTTGAGGGTGCCCAAAGCAGAGCCCTGATGGGCCAAAGAAAGAATAAACAAGAGGACCTCAGAAAGAGAGGTAGAGAGGGGGGTGAACAGACTTGTCTGTGCACCATGCCGCAAATTTGTTCCATTGACAGGCAAATACCATTTTGGTGGAGGTACGCCTGACTGCCAAGATAACATTACAGACTTCAGGCGGAAAGTTGAAAGCTGTCAACTGCAGCCGCTCAATCTCCACACAAAAGGCAGACACTGGACAAGTTCAGATGGAGAACCCTCCCCTGCTGCCGCATCAGAAGATCCTCCCGAAGGACCAGCTTGATTAGGGGATCAATGGCCATGCTCAATAGCTCAAGATACCAGACACTTCATGCTCTGTCTGGAGCCACAAGCATTACTTGGGCCCGGTCGTTCTTGATCTTCTTGAGATCGATGGGCAGAAGTGGTATGCACAGATAGGCATACAGGAAGCCTGAGCTCGAGATGAATAGCATTGCCAAGCAAGTGCTGCCTTGGAAGCTCCAATATGCAAAACTGCTGACATTGCATGTTCTCTGCGCAGGTGAACAGATCTAACCAAGACTCTCTTCACTGCTGAAAGGGACCTGGCACCACCTCCTGATGGAGACGCCATTCGTGATCGACCAGGCATTGTTGGCTGAGTTTGTCCACTCTGGCGTTTAGAGAGCCCGCCAGGTGTTGAACCACCAGGGAAATGCCCTTATGTTCCAACCATGTCTAGAGGCGCAGACCCTCCTGACAAAGGGTCTATGGCCCCACCCCGCCCTGGTTGTTGTAGTACCACACAGCGGTGGTGTTGTCCTTGAACACCTGCACTTTTTTCCCTTTGAGAGAAGGAGGGAATGCTTTCAGTGCCAGTCTGCTCGCCCTGTGCCCCAAAAGATTGATGTGGAGTCTGGACTCCACCGGAGACCGGACGCCTCTGATCTCCACCTCTCCCATGTGGCCACCCCATCCAAGGAGTGGCACATCTTTCACTATGTCAGATCTGGTTGGGGAAGGGAGAGATAACTGCCTCTGAGTCAGTTGTGGTTCAAGAGCCACCACTGCAAATCTTGAGCAGTTCCCTCTGAGATCTGGACCATGTTGGAAGGCTTTGCCTAATGCTGCACCCCCTGGAACTTCAGGTCCCACTGCAGAGCCCGCTTATGCCACCTGGCATGTGTCACTAGCAGGAGGCCATGAGGCCCAGCAGCCTCAGGGTCTTTTTCTACAAAATCCAGGATAGAGGCTGAAACATCCGTGGCATAGCCTGAATATTCTGGACTTGCCGCTCTGTAGGATAAATGCGAAACTGCATCGTGTCCAGAACAGCTCCGGCACGTTTATAGTGCACCCCAGTGAATTCAGGAGGTCTGTCATAGTCTGGAGTTGGGAGGCGACAGCCTGGGACGAGCCTGCCTTCAAAAGCCAGACATCAGGTAGGGGAAGACTGAAACCCCTGACCTGTGTAGATGAGCTGCAACTACTGTTATCACCTTGGTGAACACCCGAGGGGTGCTGGTAAGGCCAAAGGGGAGTAGGTGAACTGAAAATGCTTGTGGCCTACCATGAACTGCAAGTTACGTCTGTGAGCAGGCAGGACAGGAATATGAAAATAGGCGTCCTGCAATCCCAACACTACCATGCAGTCTTCTGGCGTCAGGGCAGATAGAACCTGAGCATTTTGAAATTCTCCTTATGAGGAAAAGATTGAGGGTCAAAAGGTCTAGGATAGGGCCGAGGCCTTTGTCCTTTTTGGGCAACAGAAAGTAGCGTGAATAACAACCACACCCTTTATCTGGCACATGGACTCTCTCTATTGCTCCCTTGGCCACAAGAAGCGTAACCTCCTTGCGGAGAAGTGCCAAGTGATCCTCCGTCATCCAATCGTAGGATGGTGGCATGAATGGAAGGGTAGTCCCAAAGGGGAGGAAGAAGCCCCCTTCGGACTATTTGCAGAAACCCATCGGTCTGACGTGATGGACTGCCAGAAGGGCTGATGATGGTGGATCCTGCCTCTGACTGGTCCGTGGTTGGTGAAGCATCAGACTAGGAAGGTTTGGAGGCTGTTGTGGGGTATGAGGGAATGGTGGACTGGCTAGTCCACTGGCTCACTGATCCACAAGGACGTTGGATCCCACGACCTTGGCCACCCAGAGGCTGGGCAGCATGTGCGGCACGGTGGATGGAGGGCAATGGATGTGGTAGAGTGCCCCTTCTGTAGCCACTAAAGGGGCGAAAAGCAGACTGCGGGGGATGAGGAGCAGCTGCGATGCCCAAGAACTTGACTGTATCTCGGGACTCCTTAAAGCGTTTCAGTTTGCTTTGTCTCTGAAGAGAAAAGTACCAATAAAGGGCATGTCTATAAGGGTGAATTGGACATCCCCCGAAAAAAACACGTCCTCAACCAGACGTCCCCAAGGCCACCGTTGATGCAACCGATCTGCCTAGTGAGTAGGTCGTACTCAACCCACATCGTATTGTGAACTCTCCATCAACAGCAGTTTGGGAGAGAATGGCCCGGGCCTCCTCTGAGACCTGTGGCAGCACCTGTGCAACTGTGTGCCATAAAGTATGGGTGTAACTGTTCAAAAGGCATGCGATGTTCACAGACTGCAATGCCAGGCTGGAGGAAGAAAACATCTTTCTCCCAAGCTGATCCAGCCTCTTGGATTCCCTATCGGGGGATGCAGAAGGGAATGCACCTGGGGACGTGGAGGCTTGGATAACCAAGCTCTCAGGCGTAAAGTTTTCCATCAGTAACACTGGGTCATTTGCAACAGGACTATGGTGGTGGGTGATTGTCCTGTTCTCAGGAGCCCCTGTGCTGGGTTGGACCAGGTCACCAGCAGGACATCAGTGAGGGCTTCATTAAAGGGTAAAAGGGGTTCAGAAGTGAAAGCCACAGACTGAAACACCACTGTCAGGAGATTAGTCCCTCCGTAGCCGTGGTAAGGGGAGAAAGCATGCCATTGTCAGGGGAAGTGTCCAGACCACTAGCCTCACCCAGGTCCATCCACTAGTCCATGGGATCTTCCAGCTGGTATTTCAAAGGGCCCTGCGACCCCTCTCAATCCTCACTGTACCCCAACCCAAGAAATGTAAGATCAGCATCTGACCTAGGGAGAAAGATCTCTGGTGAAGTCAGAATCTGCGTTGAGCAACGCCAGTCCGGCTCTGTATCAGAGTCAGCAATGAGGATGGGTATCAACACCAGCCAGGGGCATGGGTGTCATCAGGAGCATCGACATCTAAACTGATGTTGGGGAAGGTCAAAGTGGTACGACCGAGGCGGGTTCAGATCCAGGAATGGATGAGTGGGTGCCCCCTCGGAGCCAAGGCCGAAGCCACCGGCACAGAACCCGAGGGGGCCCCTGTTTACCCCCACAGGGCCCTAAGGCACTCCAGCGGAGTCAGACTGGGCAATTATGAGGCGCATGGCCTCATAAATCTCTCACAGTTGGGCAAGGGTCGCTCCAGCCTCCAACCTTGGGGAGGCATGGAGTCCACCCTGACACAGGCCCTGAGGATGGAGGCCTGGAACGACGACGCTCCTTTTCCCTTGT
The DNA here is from genome assembly GCF_031143425.1 of Pleurodeles waltl. Taxonomy (NCBI): domain Eukaryota; kingdom Metazoa; phylum Chordata; class Amphibia; order Caudata; family Salamandridae; genus Pleurodeles; species Pleurodeles waltl. Next base: position 17,406,612 of record NC_090450.1, on the reverse strand, counting down.
CTCTTCGGCCGATGGACATGGTGAAGTTGAAATACAGTTATTCTTCTTCAGCTTCTTTTTTGACCTCAACTTACCCAACTGCCCGAGGAGTTGGAGTGGAACGATGAAGAATGGGAGTTCCAATACCATTCTCGGGACCTTCCTCTTGACCCAGAGGCCCCAAGTCAGGCGTTGAGTACCGATCCATCAAATCCATCAGTTGTCTCATCTCTGGCAACCAGACTAACGTTGGCACAAGCAGATCCCTTGTCATGTATATGAGTGTTAGAGCGATCCCTCGCAGGTGATTTTAACAAAGCAGCAGTAAGAACCATAGAGGTAGAAGTCTCAACGCAATATGAGGGGATAGAGCAAGTGGGCATAGCCAATGGTAAAGAGTCAGAGTCCCCAACAGTGAGTGAGCATCAATGCTCAGCTAATTTTGTTTAGTTGGAAACAAGGTCCATTGCCCTTGCCTTAAAGCTGCCAATTGTGGTCTGCAATTATGATTGGAGAGCTGGTAAAGATCCAGTGGCAGCCTTCTGCTTGGCCAAATTCACCACTCATCTGTCTCTAGGGACAAATAAGACACGAATATTAAACACTCACAGTGTCACAGGAAATTATGGGCCTCCAACTGTCGTAAAGCGAGAGAGCACAGAACCAAGAGGGTGGGCCCAAGCCAGCCTCTGCCAGGCTATGACAGGCTAAGACAGGCCTGTCTTGGCCTGATCTTTGCCTGGCCACGCACATGGGCGTGTCACGTGCCATAGGAAGTATCACCTGCTTTCGAGCATGCCTGTGAGACCATGCCCCTCCTTGACCACAGGGTATGCAGTGGGGCGGAGTCCCACACCCGCAGGGCCATAGCAGATGTTACAGCAGATGTCAAGAGCAATGTAGGAGTAGCAGGCAAAACAACCAGACCTTTCAATGTCCTCTGCCACGGGAAGTATCTGGCACTTTTGAGCGCATATGTGCATCCGGACCCATCCTTGATCACAGTGTATGCTGGGTGACATAGTCCAACCCCAGCAGGGCCACAGCAGATGTCAAAGCAGATGTCAGGAGCAATGTTTGCATAGCAGGCAAAACAACCCAACCTTTCAATGCCCTAGCTGGCAATCATATCTTCAACTACAGACAATGTATTTGCAATTTTACGGATCTTCTACCAGAACACTGAGTTGGTTACCCATTGTGTCCCATTTTTGCCCCTCTCTTTCTTGAGGTGAACTCAAAGGTTTGCAGGACTGCTTCACCTTAGCCTTCAGAGACTACTAAATCAGCTTTCTACCTATTAAAGATGCACGTCGGAGAAAACTGTGTTGCCTTTAATTTCTTCTCTACACACAACAGATCTGTAGTAGCAATATTTGGGTTCTTTATAGCCAAAAGACTTTCCTTACAGATATGTTCCACAATTAATAATAACCTAGCTTAAGATTTTTCTTTGAAGTAAAATAGGAAGTAGGTCTTTTCCATAATGGAAACCAGGATACAAAATCCCTGTGATGGCCTTCTCAATAAAGGCACCTTTTTGTTTCCTTTGTGTTGACTGCAAAGCTGAAACAGAACAGGTACTAATGATCAGCCCTGCCTTACACCTCCCTAAGAGCTTAGTTTAATGAACAAGATCCAAACATTGCTAATTCTTGGGTTGGTTCATTACACTAAAAGAGCCTACTCGTGTGAGTTCACATTATGCTTAGGCTGAGAAACAGTTGAGGGTTCATCAAGGTTGGAGCTATTTGTATCTGTTAAAGTCAATATGCTAGAGAGCTATTTTGTTAGAGTGAATTTATTCCAACCAAGTGTGTTATCTTAGGCACGTCACAGAACTGATCCTAAGCTGCACACAAAAATGTTGAACACACTCTATAAATCTTGACCTCTTGGAGAAGAATAATATTCTTTCCTTATTCCATCTTTGCAGGTGCTATTGTTACATTGAGATATTTTAATTCAGCCATAACATTGATGCAATTGATGGCACATCACTGACCTTTGTTCCGTTGATGACTTCTGCTGCTAGGCCAACAAAGTTGGTTGCAGGAGAGGTCCCATTCCCAGCTCTTGCAGTGCGTCCCTGAAGCCTGAAGACCACAGTATCATTTTCATTCCGTGCATTGGCCAGGATGAATTCTCCTAGACCATTAAAGGTGTATGTGAGGCCATCCAAGGTGTATATGTGGGGATCACCGAAGAAGAATCCTAGTGGAAAGCACATATCATTAGTAGAAGGGAGATAGATTACCATTTCAGTTAGTTGTTTACTACACATTTCCCAGTACCAGTTGCTAGTCACAAGCACATGAATGTCTTCACCTATTACACTGAACAGGGAAAACCTAGAGGGTTTTAACTGGAGACCTCCTTATTCTCTGATGCAGGGTTTGGTTTAGTTCTTTGCACACATTTTTTACATTCAGTTAGTCCTAGCGGTGATAACAAAAATACACTTTCACACTTATATTGAAGCAACGTAATTTCCAATACCTGACATACTTCTGGACATTATTTACCAAAAATGAGTCTTAGCCATACTTCAGGATCTGAAGAGTCCCATTGAGAGAATTACATCCTTACATCCTCCCAGGCCTCAGTCATCCTAATCTCAGTAATAGAAAATTAGAACGTTTGAGAATGAGCTGTGAAATCATGATGGACACATCTTTCCCATCATTTATTTTGATGGTCACCTGAACCTCCTGTTCTCTGATACCACTTGGAGGCAAGTTTCAGCAGCTGACATTTACAGGGGTTAGGACCACTTTCTCTGAAACAACATTCTAGTCAATTGGGCATTCGTTCATAGGCAGTTTCTCTACAGTTATTCAGGAGTTTCCGGACTGATATTTTCTTCTGTAGGTTATCCTACTTGATTTTCAATACCCCTTGTATTATTTACAATACCATCTAACAAAGTACCCTAACTGGCAGGAAACTAATCACCTTAGGAGGCAAATTCATCACACAGAGTCATGACATCATAAGACTTGTAGTCAAGACAAGGTTTTTCCTTTTAGACACACAGGAGGTGTGACAACATCAGGCAACAGGGCACACCCAACAACAGAACAATGAGGTTACATCGAGGCAGGATATGGGTAAACAAATGAAACAGAAGGAAAAGACTCCAAGCAGATTACAAAAATTGTATGATGTCAATTAAAATTTCTGCTAGCAAAGAAAGTGACTGCAAATATGGGTCTTGAGGTGTTGAAAGGGGTAATTTCCCCAGGTCAGAAGGCAAAGTTTCAGGGTGAGGTACCTGTGCCTCAAAATGATTTCTTGTGTGCCCTGGAAATACTGAACTTGGGGACTCACAGGAGTGCAGTGTCTCTGTTTCACAGCCCTCTCAGTTCACCAAAGATAGTAATTATACATGAAATATAGGCTGGGCTATAGTTGACTTTGTGAGCTAGGGAACACATATTGCTTTTAATTCTTGCTGCTGTTAGGAGCCAGCTTATGCTACTGGGAGTCTGAGTAAGCTACTGAGAGCCAGTGCACCTAAAAACCTGAAGGGACTTCTCCATCATGCCACCATCAATAATGCCTACTGCAAGCAACTCAACAACTATATTAGACCACAGCTCTAACGAACTGAATAATATGCTCCTAGGCTAGAAGAAGATTCTCAGTTTCTCTGGGGAGAACTGTATTCTTGGCATTTGGCACATCTGGACACCAGTGTATTCCACACATTTTGGTAATTCTTGACAGGCCCTGAGACCAGAAAATCCTTATGTTCTCTGCAGAAAAGCAACACATCTGGAAACTGCTACAGTATGAACTGTTTTACAAAAGGAATGGCCAATTCACCAAAGTGGATTATGAAAATACATAAATATAAAAATCAAGAAATCAAAAATGTAAATAATGTTTCTACTGCTGGCTCACCTCACTATACACCGTCATGAGTATGAATATTGGAGCAGAGGCGTTGTGAGGGGCCCTGATTTCCACACTATCACTAAGTTTTCCAGGTGGGAATGCCAGGATGATGGTGTGGGACTTCGCGTTCCATTGCAAAGAGTTGCACTTACAGGGCATACATCCTCAGCAGGGGCTGTGGCAGATGCCAAGTGTTTAGAGTGATGATACACACTTCATTACAGTGTGCAGCAATGTATGAGACAAACATATTCAAAGATGCTAGAAGTGCCCTCCTTTCTCACCCTTCAACATTCATTTCAAATAACCTTTCCACAAGGATAGGGTGATTGAACTTATCAAAAATACTCAGAACATAGTGACGTGTAGCATGCTTTTATATATATTTTGATAATGTTCAATACAACACCAGCCTTGCGCCATGCTCATATGATCCTGTTTTTTTACATTATAATGAATATGAATGATTATATGCTAGGTATTCTAATATAAGCCTGCTAAATAATTTCAAGTTTTCAAAATGACATATGTTCAATTTCCACATATTTTTTTGTCCTTAACAGGCCAGGGAACGCTGCATGATTTAAGGTTACATGGTAACTAGAGGTTTGCTTCTGAATGAATGACCTTGTGGAGTTCCTCAGATAGGAACCAGAGTAGATACAACAAGTGGAAGGGTGTAAGTGTTCTCTGAAACCAGAATGGGGGTTATTGTTTAACTATACCCTGTAAGAAGTACATTCTAATAGATTTAGTCAGCGCTTAGTAACTGAGGACCTAAATTAGAATATGGCAGACAGCTTAAAGTCCATCAGGGCGTCGGAGTCCTTTACTTCATCAGCCTGAAGACAAGGGCGGCTCCTTCATTAAGGTGGAGGAGCATTGCCCCCCCGCCAGCAGAGGCAAAACTTGAAAAATAAAATGATAATAAACCAGGTTTATTATCATTTTAATTTTCGTACCTGGCTGAGTCCTGGGGGCAGGCTACGGGGCGGGGGGGTGCACTCCCCTCAGTGTGCATGTGTGTCTGGGCGGCTGTCTCAAGACGGCGAAACACAAATGCACACTGAGGTCTCTCCAGCCTGAGCTGTGTTGCTGGGTTAGAGACAGCAGGCAGAGGCCCCCAGTCTGCCTGGGAGCGCAAATCGAGGGCCTCTGGCCAATCTTGACGCTGCTCTCATGTTTCCAGCAGCATGAGAGCAGCTTTAGGATTGGCCGCAAGACAGGCTGGGAGCCTGTGCCAGCCGAAGAGCGGTCATCCCTTGGGAGTCAGGTAAGTTCTTTTTTTTATTATTTATTTTCTTATTGTCACCCCTCACCCCCCCAAACCTCCCCAACCCCCAGCCCCACCACCCTTCCCTGACATCGGCCACTAGTGCCTGAAGAACATGCATCTGCGAAATTTGGAGATGTTCTCAGGCCCCACAGACATCTCTCTACATTGAAAGGAACTGCTGTCATGGAAACTCCAGTCAATGTACGACATGTCTGAGAGATGGTACCATAAAAGACTTTTGTTTTTCAAAAACAAAATTCCAAATTAAGGGTTTGCTTTTGAAAAAAAATGGCCCATCATCCTTCCAGTTTGTCCCAGGCTATGGGAGTCATTATTATTTGTTTTTTTTGCTCATCCATTCCCACCAAGTGTTTCCTAGCAGAGACAGGAAAAAAAAAAGCATCACGCCATCCACCCTAAATAGGAAGCACAGTGTAGCGTCCGGCAAGCTGTCAGAGGAAGTATTCAAATGATGGATCTCCTACAGTCTGCCCATCTCTGAATGAGGCGGGAAGAAAAAGGGTTTTGCAGGCACTGAGCGCGGTTACATTTGCCACAGAGTCCTGTTGCCAAACTCTAAATCAGGACCTTTGGTAGGTTTTTAAGCTAACTGCGCAGAGATGTGTAAGAAATTGGACTAAGGGGCATTTTGCGTTTATTCCATTTTGTTTGCAAAGTTATTGGTAATGAATATGCTAGTTCTTACTAACATGATTTATAGAATAGTGATATAAAAAAAACAGTTTGTTTTAAGATACCAATACTTGTGTGTTTACTGATTTAGGGGCTCTGCCAAATCCCCCGCCGATGACAGAGCTCTAATAGGTTTGGCGGCTAATGCAGCGTAACCAGGCGCGCAAGTAACTGTAGTTTGTCGTAGTTTTATATTTATAAAAGACAACATTTTCGCTTTGGTCCTTGTGTCTGGAGTAGGGTTTTTACGCCGTATACAACGACCTGTTTGGCCTCCTACGCTTTCACTCTGCACATTGGCGCCAATCCAGGGAATCGATGGGAGGGTCCACACCTGTGTTGAGAAGTTCTTACTGGGTGGGGCCACCGGGGAGCCTACGCTGCTTGCAAAACACAGTACACACCGTCTGATGCTGCGGGGCCCCTTGCCTTCGCGCACAGGGATTATTGTCGAACTGATTTTATATAAAACAAAAAAAAACTGCCGATTATAACTCTATGACCTGCAGATGTTGTTGCATTGAGATTTTTATATTGGATTTATTACAGAACTTGGTTAAAATTACTTGCATTATAGCCTTATGTGGTTTTTAAACGAATGATTTCCTGACTGGCTGACTGCTAATGCACCTATCCATATTCACATAACTCAGTGGGAGGGGTGAGATACTCCTTCAAGTTTTCCTTTTCTGCAAACAGTAGATTTCCTGAACACAAGAGGAAACTTTCCCTGAGTGTGACCCTAACAATTTCAGGGAACACAACAAAAGGGTTGAGCAATCGCATTGTCAATGAAAATGCAAAAAGGGTACTGTCTCATAAGATACAAACCAGGTACCATTCCATTTCATAATTTTGCAGCTCATAGCATCCTGCACAAATGTAGAGCTGCAAAAGATCTCTCACAGCTCCTTCAAGTGCACAACTAGACATTCAACTTCTAATAAATGACGTTTTAACCGCAGTAGGAAGAGTCAATGGGCATAAACAGCTGCTTACAGTGATTTTGATCAGTTTATATGAAATTATCAATATTGTATACGTTTCTATGGCTCTCTACAAGACTGACATTAAGATCTGCAATGCTGCAAACATCAATCTGCTCTCTTCACTGGCAAATATTTGAAAAGCTCTGCATACAAACTGAGCAATCTTTCCAGAGCACTAACTTTTTAAATGATAAATTTTACAAAATAAAAAAGAAAGTTTCATCCATTTTTTGAGTTAAAGAAGGAGCAATAAGTCAGTTCTAATACTAGCAGGAATTCTCCCTATGCCACAGACCCATGGTAGAGGAACCCACACAGCTGAGACAACAAAAACAGAGAAGCAGTGTCCAGAATGTCGATGGTGATTTTGGTTTTGTGTTGGTCAATTTCTCCGACAAAAGTAATAATTATGACCATTTAACGTGGCTTACCTCTACGTGGTGGGATATACCCATAGCAGGCATCTGATGGCCTCTTCTCATAGTACAAAGGGCAGAGGTCAAAAGAGCGAAAGTCTCCACAGCAGGCGTTGTATGGATTTATTTCACTAACTGAAAATCAAGAAATCACAATTACTTCTCATGCCTTGGGTGAAGTAACTCCCTTCTGCTCGAGTGGTGGTGTTCATCTTTGTGGGAGCCACCCACTTGCCCTCTCCCCTTTCCAGCACTCTCTATGCAGCACCCAGTGAGGAGTTAGGGGTTTATCAACTGCTTAAATGTGGTCTGGTACCTGAAGAGGGTCGAAAGCCATATTTGGTGGTCCCTGGCCCTGCCTTGCACTTCTAAGACTCACCGGGCTTGTCGCCGGGCCCATATCGTCAACGGGAACCTGTGTGGAGTTAGTGTCTGCCTGTGCTACCCTTGTGTTTCAGACAGCCGCCTCCCCAACCAGAACTATGATCTCAGGAATCCAGGGCCACTGATGGACTTTCCTGAACTCAATGGTCGCAAGATATTAGTTTTTCAGGGAAGTGACTAACAGTGTTTAGAGAGTTGCTGAGATTTGGATGGATGGATGGTCACCAATGTTCTCTGGTCTCTCTGTTCCATGAAACCCAGTATTTGTGATCACTTAGTGACCATGAACAGAACATACTGGACCTAATTCACCAAATGTATTGTGATTCGTAAAGTGTCCCAGTAGTACTACATCATTGCTACAAAGTCACAGACCTGTGTGCCCAGATCTTCTCACCGGTCTCTCCTGCTTTTCTATGTTGAAAAGTCTGTACACATAGATACATTTTAGTAGCTGAATCACGCTGAACTGGGATTGACTGGAATATGGGGAATACTTACACCTATATGAGAGGGGTTTTAGGAGGGGAGGGATATGAAAATGTAAAATACCCCCCACACAAGATTATTATTTATAAATTGCACTTCCATCCTTGTTACAGTCAAAAAGGTACTCCAGCACAACCCTGGACTAAGCCCAGCCCCACACATGGCCCCACAGAGGGGCTGAAACAGACTCTGATAGAAAACAATGGAGACAGGGACTTAGAAACACCCCATAGGCAATAATGGTAAAACAAATAACTTTATTTAGAATTTTATAATACAGATTTTCTTTATTGTGTGGGGTTAAATATCTATCTTTCTGTCTATCTACCTATCTCATAAATTAATATGTAATTAAAACATTAATAGTGAAGTTGTTTTAATATTAAAACTATAATAAACATTTTTAAAAGAATTACTAGTATTTAAAATTAATTCTATGCCCAACTTCAAATACATTTTAATACATGTTAAAAAAATAAATGTTTTTAAATGTAGGTGTGTAAAATTATTAAGGGTTGCTAAAGGGGTTTTGCCCATTTAATACTCCAAATTATTATTTTTTAAACTTTTTTTTGTAATCACCTGGTTTTCAACTGTTTCTGTGGGTGAGTCTCACTACCTGTGTCTCACCCATGGTAATCCCATAGCAAATGGACTGAGCATGTTTATCACCTATGTCCGCCTTTTAAAATAAAGTTGCTGATATGCAGCTAGAGTGAGAGGCCCTTGGCTGGTTACACGTGAATACGTGCACGCATGTGGGCTGTGCGTTTGAGACTAATAACAAAGGCCACACCACAAATAAGGAGTAATTAACAGTGCTCCCCTCTGCTCCTGAGCAGGAAAGGATGGGGATGAAAATCTTCAGCTGTTAATTACCTCTCACACTGTACCAGGGATTGGTCAGCTCAGGCCCACTGCACAAAGGAGGAAGCCCAGACAACTGGAGCCAACACAGGAAGAGGCTTCTCTTTGAAGTTTTGGTGAAAAAGGCCCTCAGAGTGATATCAGCAATGGGCAGAGCTGAGACCCGAAGAGCACATGTTACCAGTGACTCTGGGATGAAAAGATCTTGAACTGTCCCAGCATGTTGTGCAGGAGGGTTGGGATAGGGCTGGATAGGCGAGGTGGCGAGGGGCGCCAGGCTTCTAAAACCTTCCATCCCCTTTTAAAAGCTCTTCCTCCAGAGAGAGAAAGAGCTGCAGGGGCTTTATGAGCTTTTTGCTGCTGGACTCTGGCACAGCAACGGACAACTGGAAGGAGAAACCCCTGATGGCCCAAAGGACTAAGGACTCTGCTTCAGTTGACCCCAGGACCAGTGGGTCTCTCCAAGGGCCAGTGAGGCTGGCCCCTTTATGACCGGTTGGGGCAGAGGTCTGGACTTCTGCACCCAGAAACAAAGACCAGGAGGAAAGCGGACACTGGGAGCCAGTAGAACCAGCTCCCTGCAAGGTACACCGCCAGGTGGAATGCTGGCATTGCTCCTGGTGGCTAGAGCCCACCACCAGGACTAAAGTGAGCCCAAGATCAGGCAAAACTGCCCAGTGGGGACTGTGATATCCACAGTTGAAGGCTGGTGACCTTTAAGGAACAGGAGCATGTGGGACTCTGCCTCACCTTCCTTAGATTACTCCTGGGGCGGGCTGGCACCAGAGAGTGGCCCATTATGTATTTATTCATTTTTAATGAGTAGGCATCTGTGGAGCCTCCTTCCTGTTTCAACTTCTGCCTCCGGGGCCCCCATCTCACCAGGGGCTGACGTAAAGGAGAGGGAGTGCCATCATGCCCCTCCCCAATAGCGGTGCCCTCGCCCCCATTCCAAATGCCCTTGTCCGGGGGCAGTGGGCAGCCACCACAGAACAAATTCCCTGCCTGCATGGAGTGGGAAGGGGAGAAGCACGCTGCACGCTCTAGCAAAGAGGAATACTGGCGGGCAGCCGGATGTGGCCTCCCCAAGCTGCGTCCAACAAGGGAGAACACACAGGGTGCCCAGGTTGAACTGGACACCTACAACAGAAAAAACACACAATAAAACAGCAACCAAAAGCTTTGCAGCTCTACCCGGCACAGCAGTAGAGTCCTATTAAAATATTAATTTCTCCTCCAGTAGCAGCACCGCATAATACTTCAGAAGAGGTTATTACCATATTTTTCGAGCCTCCTGGTGGCTCCTGGCTGGCTGGGGCACCACTAACATGAAAAAGGAATGGTCAGTGGGCCGCAGGAGTGCAACAGCCGTCCAAAAGTAAATTTAAGGTACTGACCTTATGTTTGTGGGTGAAGGAAATAATGACCCCTCCAGTATTTTCATTATTTTTTTAAGCATTCCCAAAGCTGGAGCTCTTGCTTTACAGCTGGGGATGCAACGCCCTCTAGGGGCTGGTTCTATGGTTGCATTTTATGTGGCCTGAAAGTGTTTAAAGGCACATGGAGTGCCGCACCTTCTAGAGGTTATTTCTGTGATTATGTTTTATGTGGCCTGAAAATACATAAAATGCACACAGACACATACAATGTTCATTTTAAAATGCTTTATGATATAATAATGATGATAGTGGTTACTGATCAAGGTTGGCATGCTTTAGGGGCGCGTTCAAGGCATGCATAGCGTCGGCCGCTAGTTAGACTGGGTCTGGAACCAGTTGCCTGTGTGGACAGAGATCCTGGGGACCCCCCTGAACTGCACTGGTGGAGAGGCGGGCCCGAGGTGCAGCAGGGCATCTTATAGATGGCAGAGCCAAGATTTCCCCAGGACCGGCGAATACCAGGCTGGAGAGGGTTGCCGGAGTGAAAACGGCTGCACCCAAGATGGAATTGGAATTGATGAGGCTGAGGAGGAGCTGACCCAAACCCAGGGATACCGCCCTTCACATCGGCACACAACAGCGGAGCGGTCACCACCAACCTCTCAACCCTCCCCCCTCTTTGCGAAAGAGGGCTCAGAGACCCCTTGATCGGGGATGCCAAATGTAGCTGAACTGCGGGGGTCTACGTTAGTGACGCTGCATCGAAGGAGACCGTGCAATGTCGTGGGTCATGACGCAACCGAGTGGTGGACTGGGAGCCCGATGGAGCCTTACAGGACAGAGAGCGACGGATTAATGAGAGGCGGCTAGCGGGTGGTGCCGCATGACTGACTGCGGTGCGATAACATCACTTGGGGGAGGTGACGTCAGGGATGCAAACCACCAACGTGCTTTGGAGGGTGCAGGGGGAGGCTACAGAGGATGTAGGGGACCGTTTGGTGAAGACTTTGGCCAGATCCACCTAACACTACCAGAGTGGTGTGATCCAGCTTGTCAGGGGCCGGAGACACTGGAACCCCCCTGAATGGGGCAACAAATCTGGAGAAGGGCATGACTGTTTTATACCAAGTCTCATGTTAAATTGATATTCTGCATTTATGGTCTGTATTAAAGTAGACCTATATTTATCAATGCTTACAATCTATTTCACTGGAAAGAAAATCCCAGATAATTAAATGTTTGCATTACTGCTTTGCCCCATATAATCTTAAAGTTTTTTTTTTTAAGGAAAAGCCGGGCACTCCGCACTATAGTTTGTTTTTGCAGTTATCGTTGGTGTTTTTGCCTAACAATTGATGGTCACCGGTTCATTGAATGCACTGTGATTTCTATGTAAGCCATCCAAAACATATCATCTGTTCACTATAAAAAAAAAGCTGCACGATTCACACCAGGGACCCCCCCCATATGTATCACTATGCATGTTCACTTATTCAGTGGCAGTGTATAATTTATTCCACTGTTCACAGGGAGTTTAGGGAGAAGGCGGGTGGGTACATGCACAAAGCAAAGAGATGCCATCAAGACTCTATGGGCACACATGTTATGGGTAGCATGTTCACCACATGTCAGGTGCATTATATTCTCTGACACATGTAATAAGGTGGATGGAATATCCCGCCTACCAGACCCTAAACCCAGCACTGAGAGTGACTGAAAAACACAATGTATGAAATACCTTGGTACTGAGTCCGTATTTGTTTGAATATTGCCGCATACCATCCACTGTACGATGCCCAGGCCCAGTGCCCATACACCCACGGCGCTGGGAGGTACCGTTCCTTCGTGCCAAAGAGGATGGGGCCATTGAAACTGTTGTAATAGCATCTGCTGCCCGCCCCGGTCCACCCGGGAGAAATGCTCTGCACAGCGTAATAGTATCCTATAACGGAAGGAGATCAGTTATTAATCAGTTTGTCTTTTAAAATCCATCACAATGTGTCTTTTCATTTACCTTGGTCGGACGGACTTCAGTTCATGGCCCTGAAGCACGCGCCCTCCTCAAGGTTTCCATCCTGTGAATTCATCATGAATCAATTAATTCACACATTGTTTACTGACCTGTATTGATTTACAGCACCTTTTAAATGTTTGCACGTGGCCATGACAGCCTCAGAGCACTTCAGGTGCCTTTGGTACACCAAAGACGGACATGTTACTTACTTGCAACCTTAGTCCTGTATTGTAGGTATCTTCACTGATGTCAAAAAACATAAAATACTCCCAGTTGTACCTGGGGACCCAGCACACTTCATTTCCAAACGTATCATCTACATTTATAGGAAGCGAAAAGTTGTCGTTTCTGAAATGCAGAACCACCAGATCTTTAAACCATGTTTTGCCAAATGATTTCCCTAATTTTCGAGAATACATACGGCGATAGACCAGCATGATCCCTCAAGTTTACTGCTATAAAGGAGAACAACGCTTAACTCACCATGAAGGTACATGGAGTCAACATCAGCCTCATGTCCTCATTGCAAGGAAGGTGCACACAGGCCCTGTCCTTAGGGAGCATGCATCCTCCCTTTCCCAGCACGACTTGGAGTAGCAATTATCTCAAAGGCTCAGCTTTTACTCGCACTAATCGGATCACTGAACACTTCTTGGGTTTTACAGACTTATTCTGTGAGGTTTTTACTTGAGGTTTATTTTTTTAATTTCATTCCACATCTTATGCTCATTTGAAGTTTTCCCACTTTATTTTACAAACATCTGAAGGGGTATGTTTTAGCAGTTTACTGGTTGTGAAGTGCCTGCACTGTAAAAGAAAGAAGCCAGAAAAGGTACCATCAGACCCCATAAGTTATGTACATTTGAAAAACACATTGCACATTTTTAAAAGATGTCTGAAAGAACCCAAAAATCTCTTATAGAATGGAAGCTTGAAGAGTTCAAGGTGCCAGAAGACAATAAAAAGCCTACTCGCTATGACCGGGCCTTGTCCACCCTCGACAGACATGGACCCCACCCAGGCAGGGAGTCTCTTTCAGTGCTCAATTTGTATATAAAAATGTGCCGGTGCCCAAAGTTCTCCTTTGAAACTCGTGGCTGTTGCAATTAAATGTGTGAGTGCAGAATACTGAGGCAGCGTTATCCTGAAGCCATCTCGGGCCTCTTCAATCCATTTACAGGCACTCCCTGCCCCTTCAGCTCACTCTTGCAGCTTCCTGCTTTCTCCCTTTGGGATGCTTTTTTGATTTTCTCTTCCTTCGTGTATTCCATTTGCGTCTTATTCTCGCAATAAATGCCTGAGGCAGATAAATAAGTGCCGGTCCTCAAAAATAAGTGCTGGTGCTCCGTACCGGAAACCACTGGCTCAATTAAGCACTGGTCTCCTTCTATTCCAAGCATGTGTGTGGGTTACTCTCTCACTTCACACATGCAGTTTTCCGTGGGAGAAACTCCTGATCGCAGGGCAAAAAAGGTGCACTAAGAAGAGCCAAGTTTTCAAAGTTTAATTTGTCAAATTTAGGGTGATTTTCTAAACTTAAAAAAATGAAAGTGATTTGTCCTGAAAACACTGTACAGTGAAACACTTTCAGTGGAGTTAAAGCTGTTATTTTTTTATACAGTCTTATTCACAGAATTTTAATTTTGCATGTCCCCAGTAGTAACGTTTTTTTGTTAAAATTAAAAATGTTGTGCTGTAAAGGAGGGATTAAAGTGCATCTTTCAAACTAAGGGGAGGTTTGCTGAATGAGTGGTTGAGGCAAATTATGGGAATACACTTGAAGGAAGATTTAATTTGAGTGAGAGCCACATTGTGGAAGATTTAATTACGAATGAGGTCCAGTTTGTCACACTAGCAATGAGCATGTTTGAAGGACAGTCAGAGCATCACACTAGGATGTCAAAACTGGCATAAGTGAAAAGGAATTAATAGCAATGAGGTCACATCTTAGTGAAGCAAGGGAAAAGCTGGTGGAGAGACATTTTTTATTACTATGAATTGTTAAACTATACTTTGGCATTGATGAGCTGCTGTTTCTCGATTCTTTTTAATGTAAGATTAACACTTGATTTGTTTTTTTTAAATCTAGGCCAGTGGTTCCCAACCTGTGGTCCGGGGACCCCTGGGGGTCCGCGAAGCCTCTTTCGGGGTCCGCGACAGCTTAGAAAATTAAAAAATATCAACAGATTAGGTCCCCAACTTTTCAGTAATGACTCAGTATGGGGGTCCCCGGATTACAACAATGTTTCATTGGGGGTCCCTGGGTTCCAGTAATAATAAAGTGAGGGTCCACAGAAGTCAAAAGGTTGGGAACCACTGATCTAGGCTACTCGAGCATGCCTCATTGAAATAATGGTCCAACACATGCTTTGGTTTAACTGAGGTTCAAGAAGGTTTGGTGTGTTTATTTATTATCACCAGGACTTCATGATACATCTTTTGAATTCTGCCCTGACATGAACTGCTGGAGCTGCTCAGGGATTCAAGCCCTCTCCTCTTGATTTCAGCTTGTACGTGTAATATTGTAGCTTTTCACTTCCGCCATTGCCTATGTAGCAGAGGGTCCCAGCGTGTGATGTAGTATGCACTCCACACTAGGGTCGTGTTTGTGCCCATCTTGCTTACTGTCAGCTGCCTTTGGTTTTCCAGGCTTGAGCTGTATACCTCTGTGCCCCAGGGGTCCTTACAGGTTACATCATGGTGTGTCTGTTGTCCAGTTGGAATACCATATGAATATAAAGAGAATTAATGCAAGATGTACATGCCTGAAGGTTAAGTGATACTTAAACCAGTCAAAGGGCAAACTGATGTGAAGTCTTACAAGACAGAGCTTCAGCTGAGTTTAAAGACCATTAGAAGTTAATTTCACATGGGCATTAGCATTGCTCCTATTTGGCTATCCAAGTTGTGCTGTGTGTTAAAGCTTGTCTGTGTTGTTGTCTGTTAAGTGTTTAATACAAGATCAATATGCAAGAGCAAAATTCAGCAGAGTACAGCACCTCTGTTTTTTGTGGTCCATGGCAGAGGCAGATGTTATATGGAAGTAATGGAAAAGGCATTTGCACGCAAGACCCGAGTGTGTGGATCCAGCGTAAGTCAGAAGCAGAAGATGCTTTTTTTTATTGCAAGGACTAGTATCAGAAGACAACAACACAGACAAGCTTTAACACATGAATTCTCTTTATATTCTGCTTTCTTTGATGGGATTGTGGATGATCAGAACAAGTGTGCTTAGCTTCTTTCCTGGGCTATTGTTTCCGAAAGGTGCACTAGCCAACTGTGGTTAGTAGGGCACCCATAGATTTTGTGATCTTGTGTCCTGCTTGATTTTTTTTTTTCTTCTAGCGTCACATCAACCTGTGGCCAAAGGTGTGTCCTCCATCAAATGGGAGGTTGAGATGCTGCTGGATCTCTTGTTTAAAATCAAAGATGAACAGCCAGGCGTGGCGTCTGAAGAGGATGCTGATGTTAATGCCTGCGTGCCTTGAGAGTCTGTGTCTGCAGCAGGGAGGGCACAGTGAATGTTAGTGTTCAAAATGATTTTGCCCTCCAATACTGTTTCCTCACTCCTCTACCTAACCTCCTCAGGAAGGTGCTTTACAAGCCCCTGCATTTCCTCCCACTTGGATCTGTTGATCAGGAGAGATGCCTAAAAAATTGGTAATGTGTCTGTGGGTAACTGCCCCTATGGCCACCCTATTGCCCGCTGCATAATTTTTTTTTACTGGTTGGATGGTGGGGAATCGCCTGTAGCTTGAGTGAAGGCACTTTTATGGGCAGTGTGGACAACTAATGTGTTGGGACGACTTGCTGCTTGATGTACAGCGGGTCCCTGGGTGAGGGTTTACATTTCTCCACCCTGGGTGTTATTACCCTCACTTTTACTGGTTCCCTAAAATTCTCAGGGGAGGAAATAAGCAAGCCCTTGAGCATAGGTAGGAACTGCACTCTTCTCCGTGTCTTCTGAAGCATCTCTACAAGGAAGTCCTCCTCCTCATGCTAGTTTGTGGCAGTGTCTGGCATAGTGTTCCAAATCTGTGTCACCCAGGGGATTGATAATGTAGCCGTTCTAGGGGCCTGGATCTAGGGCCTGGTCATAACAATCAATTGGATCCTAGGGACTATCAAATGGCGCTTAGAGACGCCTTAGGAGACTCAAAAGGGGGCAGAGGAGGAGTTTACATGATTGTGGTGGTGTAGGAGGTGGAGGTGGTGGCAGAGGTGGAGGTGGTGATGAAGGTGGACATAGGGTAAAGAGCCTGTGCCCCTGTATCTTTGGTGCTGGTTCTGAGGGAAGCTTGGGCACAGGTTCTTCCTTCTGTGAGGCTGAGTCTCAGATGCTGTTGAGTTCACCAAAATATTTCTTCTGACAGGATGACTAAACAACCGCTACTGCATGGCTTCAAACTCTGTTTAAAGCAACAACAGGATTGGCAACTCAAATTCCTCTGAAGCAGCTGTCGATGCTGCTTTTGGCATTGTTGAGGTCTTCAGCTTCGAAGGGACTCACAGCACCGATGAGGTTTTAATGGCAAATTCAGTTTTAGCTGGGATGTTGACTTTAGATGCGGGCGAGGCTGTTCATGCACCTTTAGGCTGGGTATGTCGATGCCCTTGGTTGGATGTTTCATTGGCCCGGCAGCCTTTTCTCGTTGCCAACTGAAGCCTGAAGGTACTGAGGTCCTAGAGGTGGCAGACGTTTGTGTCCATGCATGTGATCTGGCTGTAGATACTTTGCATTGCTATCAAGGTAGTTCTGGAGGGGAGTCTGTACCATTGCCCCCTTGCAAACTGCATTCTTTGCGGTTAAGGCTCAATGAAGGCATGCAGTCCCCAAAGGGTGTAGGGACCACGTCTAGGGAGTTGAGCAGTCGTCATCAGTCCTGTGACGGTGTCCCTTAAAAAGAAGGGAAGGAATTTTTGAACTGTAGACTGTTCTTCTGGACTGACGGTATTGAATTCTAACTGCTTGGACCAGAAAAATATGTGAAACATGACAAACCTTGGAGCACTCTGTGTAAAACTGAGTCCAAAGGTGGAATAAACTCTAGCAAGCAGTTGTTGCCTGTGCGCAGAGTCCACTAAGGGAGGAGTCATAACACATCTTTTGAATCAAAAGCATTTTTCAACCTGTGAGCGTCCAAGCCCTGGAGTATGCAGAGCAAGAGTATCTACATCCACATATGCTATGAACAAGTATTTTAAACAGAAAAAGATGGCAACAAAAAAATAAAAATAAATGATAAAGAATTGAAAGTAAAAAGCATCAATAAAGTAAAGTAGTGGCCCACCAGCTTTGGCAGTGAAGTACACTTTTTAAAAGGGAATTAACATTTGTTAAGGAAAAATGCTAGCAGTCACAATTGTAGTAGGGACTATCGAGGACACAATGTTGAATGTTCACAGTATTGTGACCAGACTATCCATGGACAAAATATCAAAGAGGTATGGGCAAATGGGGAGGATTATCCCTGCTCTTAAATCTATGTACTTCAAAGAATTAATGATGTATATATATTTTGTCACTGAAAATATAAAGTTAGGCTAACTTTATAGTTAATATCAGTTGAAACATAATAGTTTAAAACTAAAAAACACTGAAATCAACAAGTTATAGTTATTTTAAGTGAATATAACTCACTTCCCGCCATGCTCAGTGTTGTCATAAATTGTCATTTCGGGTGTCACCAGTAATGATATCAATAATGTCATAGAACAAGTCATGAGTGTGGTAATATGTGAGTTCATAAGCGGTACATGGCAACGACGCAAGCTATAGTTACTTGAAAGAACCACAATTGGTGAATTTTGGTGTTTTGTTAGTTTAAAAAAAGTTTAAACTGACATTCGCACCTAAATATACCATTTTGTTAACCTTGTTTTTTTACTGTGAATTTGAGACTTTTTATTAATGCAAAGTAAGAAAATTATTATCCTGCCTAAATATAACGTCACTTTAACATTTGTTTCTTTCAGTAATGCTTCTTTTTTTTTTTTTTTAAAGTAAGTAATATTATATTATCATACATAATTATGCCTCCCCCAGTGGACTGCCACCCCTTCCCCCGTGCATGGCATTTGCATGCAGAGCATGGGTTGGGATGCAGGCCCTGCACCCAACTCCTGCGAGCAGCCAATCCCAGGCCAAGTATGGATTTGGTCGAGCATAAGTTGAGCTTGGCTTCAGGGTCTAACTTCTGGCAAGGCATTTCGATCTACCCTGTATGGGCTGCCAACTCCGCTACACAACGAGGTTTGATGATCACAGTGTGGGATTAGACCCAGGGCCTGCATTGAAACCCCAGGGGTAGCCAATCCCCGCCACACACAACTTCAGCCATGTGCAGCACGTAGTTGGTCACAAGGCCCAGGCAGCCACCACTGCAGCGCACTGGCCTTTGACTGGGCATGGCATGGGTTAGCAGCAGGGCCAATCACCTGTACATGCCAACCCAACAGACACGCACCCCCCTCCCTTATTAAAAAAAAAAAATCATTTCAAACATACCTTCTGATATTTTGTCCCTCAGTATTTTGGTCACAACATTCAGTATTTTATACTCAATATTCCTGACCTACATCACAACTCGCAGTAAAGACCGAAGCTGAACTGGAGTGATCTATGGGGTGATCACCCCCTTATCTATGGCGGTGATCCATAGTGTGATCAATGGGGTGATCACCCTGCATGGGGTGATAAGCGGAAAGCAAATAAACAGGTTAATGGATGAAGAGGACTGACCTCAAATTTCTTTGAATATATGAAATTGGTGAGTCTGCTAAACCTGTCTCTAGGCCAGCTCTAAACATGAAACAAGATCAAGACCTGTAGCACTTTGAGTCGGAATAATAACATCAGTAAACTAGATTGCAGAGCTCTGGTTACCTGGGTTGTTTATTTGAAATCCATAGTAGGTTAGCAGCTCCTCAGAAGCGAAATTGGGATCAGCCAGCGCCTGTATCAAAGTGCAGGGACATGGGGCTGTGCTGAAGGACCAATAAGGGGGTGGTTCACTGAAGTACCAGTTCAGGCAATTTTTCCTTGGATTTTGTGTAGAGTTCTTATTATTTTCAAGGCGATATGCAAAAATCCCATTTTTACCTGTAAAAAATAAGTTTGCAATACATCATTTAGTGTTTAACTTTTTGAATCACTTCATAATAGTTGAGCAATTAGTACAGTGCCCGCATGACACCTTAGTGGGAAACATCTCAGTTTCACTGTGCCCGAGATCATCATCTCAGTGAGATAAACATATCTGCCTTAGATCAGACAGTGAACCTGGAGGACATGTTTTGTATTTTTATTTATCCTTATTTTGGACAATGCCCAGAAAACAGTGACTATTACTGAAATTAGTGTTATTAATAGAAAGAGAATTACAGACACAGCTATGTTTCGACTTTATACATTTAGGTTATGTACCATGAGTCAGTGTTACATTTCAGATCAGCATGACTATACAAGATTAAAATTACATTTAAAGTAAACAACGATCTAATAGCAGTTAGTGACCATTACAAATTTAACTTTTTAAGACCTAATTCAAAATTGTATTTATGCTGGTTTTGCCATGGCTTTCAGACTAAACGTTGAGGTAACTGCTTCACTAAGAATGAAAAAGAGCCTTCTGATAAATCCTGCCAGGCTGATAACATGAAAGAAAATAAGTTACTTACTTGTAACTGTCGTTATCCAGCTTTAGAATCTTTCATAGATTCACATGCTTGAATCATATCCTTCGTCAAAGAGCGAGCCCCAGGTATCATATATTAGTAATGCAAAGCTAACTATCTTATCTATCTATCTATCTATAATATGAAGGTCTTAGGCCCGTAAGGTTGTGCAATCTATTATAGTCTATTTTAAAAAAGAGACCATATCTATCTAGCAGCCATTCAGGCTGCACAACCCTCTGGAACACACCTGAGAGGAGCTCAGGTCCCTCAGGTTTTCCATAGCGCAAGTACAGAAGAACCTTAACATGGGAAGAAAAGGAGAGCTTCTCAGGGGAGGAGGGAGGGTTGCATGTGAATCTATGAAAGATTCCCAGTTACAGGTAAGAAACTCATTATCTTACTCCAATATTGGAACTTTCATAGATTCACATTCTTGAATCAGAGTAGTAAGCAGTAATAAGAGTACATTACTATATGAGAAGTACAGCATATCCGTCATGTCAGATATCACATAGGAAAAGTTATGCTAAAACATATTATTTAATATTGAACTGTGTACATAAGTCATAAAATGTACTTACACAAATGAAAAGATTCCCATCCTGAGTTAGTTAATAGAAGACAATATATAGGGCCTGATTACAACTTTGGAGGAGGTGTTAATCCGTCCCAAAAGTGACGGTAAAGTGACGGATATACCACCAGCCGTATTACGAGTCCATTATATCCTATGGAACTCGTAATACGGCTGGTGGTATATCCGTCACATTTGGGACGGATTAACACCTCCTCTAAAGTTGTAATCAGGCCCTTAATCTCTTTAAGCAATGTGCGAAACTAGAAAGATGTATGGTGAGAAAAGGGTTGCTCACTTTTACCAAAAAAGATGTTTGAGAACTGCTTGGCCCACTGCAATATCACCTCTCGGGTGGAGTTCAGGCAGTAGTGCTGTGTAAAGGTGTGGTTGCTGTTCCAAGTAGCTGCTCTGCAAATGTCTTGGAGTGGTACACCAGCAAACAGAGCAGCTAACGGTGATACCGATCTTATGAAGTGGGTGAGCATTGATGTCTGTAGTGGCTTTCCTGCTGCCTGGTGACAATATTTTATAGCAGCAGCAATCAATCTGGCTGTGCTCTGTTTGGAAAGGGGTTGCCCTTTCCGTGGTGCACTATACACCACAAATACTTACTCCTATGGAAAGACTTTGCTCTGTCCAAGTAGGGTTTGATGCATCACTTGATGTCTAAAGAATGAAGAGCCTTTTTGGCTGGTGTTGAAGGATTTGGAAAGAACGTTTTTAAGACCCTGGGCTAATTGAGTTGAAAGTCCGAAGGGACCTAGAAATAAACTTTGGATTTGTGCAAAGAATTACTTTGTCTTCCCAAAATTGTAGGCAGGGTTCCTGAATAGTCAAAGCTAGAATTTCACAGATACTCCTGGCTCATGTTAAAGCTACCAGAAGAGCAACCTTTCAAAACACATACCTTAAGTCTGCTCTGTGAATAGCTCAAAAGGGTGTTTCATGAGCTGCAACAGTACCGTATTTAGATGCTAAGATGGAGGCGGAGGGAAAATTCTAAATAGGAGCTTAAGAAAATAAGTAATTAGCCTGGAAGACCATAATGAGGAAGATCTGGGTGATCGTCTGAACCGGGATATAGCCGCCAAATGAACTCTGATGGATGCATGAGCCAGATCTGAGCGTGACAGATGTAATAGGTATGGCAATATCTGTTACTGTGATGACGTTAGGGGATGAATGCCCTCATGTTGGCACCATAAGCAAAAACTTTTCCATTTGTGAGAATAGGTTTTGTTCGTACTTTTAGTCCTAGCCTTGGAAAGTATTTCTCTACATTCAGGTGTGATGTCTAGATAGACAAATTCATTGTGTTCAGGAGCTAAGCTGATAAGTGGAGGGAGTGGGGAACTGGGTGCACGATCTGTCTGTTGCTCATTGTCAGAAGATAAGGAGACACTGTCAGCGGGATGTGAGGCTTCTCTGACAGAAGGCGAAGCTCTGTAAACCAGTATTAGCGAGGCCCTCTTGGGGCTATCAAAATTATTTTGCAAGGTTTGCTCTTCATCTTTGTCAACACCCTTGGAATCAGGGGAATCGGCAGAAAGGCATTAGCAAAGGCTCTATACCATGCTATCAAAAATGCACTCCCCCAGGAATCTGCATGGTGATGCCAGCTTGCAAAGATACGACATTTGATGTTATGGGGAGTTGCAAAGAGGTCAAAGTTGGGTTTTCCCCACGGCGAGAATATCTGGTTGGTTGTGTCTTGATTCAATTCTCAGTCATGGCATGCAGATGGAATAGTTTCTTACCTGTAACTCCAGTTTATGACTATACATGGAAATCCCCTATGAAAAAACTTTATCTGCTTAGGGTGTCAGCTATCTCGTTTTGGTTCCCTGGGACATGTTCTGCTCTTAGCTGCACTCCATTTCAGATGAACCATTTCCAGATGTCTTGTGGTTCTCAAGACTGTGGAAGTGAACTTGTACCTCCTTGTTTGTTTATGTAGTGCATCATTGGGGTGTTATCTGTTTGTATGAAAACTGCAGAGTTTTTGATCCTGGGAAAGAAAGCCTGCATGGCTAGATGTACTGCATTGATTTCTCGCAGGTTGATATGACCGCTCTTGTGTAGTGTCTGCCATTTGCCACAGACTTGTAAGCCTTGACGGTATGCCCCCCAACCATCCAGGGAAGCGTCTGTGGTAATGATCAACAGAGAAAGTAAAGAGAGGAATGAAAGGCTGACTGAAAGGTGTGTTTGCAGCGTCCACCAAGATAGAGCTTGTATCATTGTTGGAGTGACCTTGATGATGTCCTCTCGAGTCTGTCGCTTGTCTCCACTGAAGATCCAATTCTTCCTGAAGGGGTTGCATTCAAAGTCGGCAGTATGGAACCGGAAAACTACAAGCAGACATCATTCCCAAGATGGACTTGTACTGTATAGGCGTACTGAAAGAGACTCTTTTTTTCTGAACCACCTTTGCTTGTGACATTAGTTTGACTTGTCTTTCTACCGTGGGGCAAGCATTGTTGTTCATAGTGTTGAGGGTTGCTCTCAGAAAGGTTATAGTCCCTGAAGGCTGCGAATTTAACTTGTTCCAATTCAGGATGAGGCCCAGCTCATTGAAGAGGGTTACTCAGTGTTTGGTAGATTCCTCTGCTAATTGTTTGGAGTCTGCCTTTATCAGCCAATCATCTAAATATGGGAATACTTGATGTTTTTGTTTCCATAGAAAGGCCACTACAAGTGACAGCCATTTTGTCAATATTCTTGGGGCTGATTTCAGACCGAAAGGAAGAACTCTGAATTGGAAGTGGCTACTAGCTACTGTGAATCTCAGGAATCTCCTGTGAGAAGGATGGGTGGGGATGTGAAAATATGCATCCTGCATGTCTAGAGCTGCCATATATTCTCCCTGGTTTAGTCGTAGGAGAATATTTTGCAATGTTACCATGCTTAACGATTGTTTCTTCCGATATTTGTTGAGGTCCCTGAGATTGAGAATATGCCTCCATTCCTTCCTTATCTTCGGAACAAGAAAGAAACTTAAGTAGGGCTTCTTCCCTGGCTGCATGAGAGGGACTCTTTCAATTGCTCCCTTTTGTAATATGGTGTTGATCTCCAATTTGAGTAGATGAAGATGCTTGGTAATAGAGATGATCAGTGGGTATGCCCAAACTAAACAAGATTGAGGACCCATTGGTCCGATGTTATCTCTCACCATCTTTTGATGAAGTGGGCTATCCTTCCTCTTTTGCCAATGATGGGAAGAGATGAATAGCCAGAGCCTGTAGCAGGTCACTGGGGACGACCAGGTTTCTTTCCCTGACGTGTTGATCGCCCTCGAGGCATAGGTTCGCTATAGGCATTTGTAGGTGGTGGTCTCTGGGAGTATTGGGATCGAACTGTTGAGAAGTAGAGGTGAAGGAGGGATATATGTATTGTTGAAAGCCTTCTTTATATGAAGGCATCTCTTCCTCTGGCCCCACAAAAGGGCAACTTTTTGAACTGTAGGGTTCCCAACGATTTCTGTTTTTATTGACTGAAGTGCCTCATCTACATGCTTACCAAAAAGGGCCTCTCCATCAAAGTGATGATCCAGAATTGTATTTTGTACTTGAGGCTTAAAGGAAGTAGCTTTCAGCCAGCCCTCTCTCCTCAGTGCAGCAGATCCTGCTAGTTGTCTAAAGGCAGTGGTGGCGATGTCCACAACGCAGTCTGTAACGTCTGCTGAAGTGCGCTGTCCTTCATTCAGAATCTCTCTTGCTTCTGCCTTAGCTTCTCCTTGGAGCTGGTCTGCGTATTTGGCGATGTCAGCCTACAACTATAGATCGTATCTGCCCAAGACAGCCAGAGAATTCGCTGCTTGAACTGTTAATGACAACATTGAGGAAAAACGTTTCCCACTGTTATCTATGCGCCTTCCTTCTTTCTCCAGAGTTGCAGCGCTCGGGGTGGATGCGTTCTTGAATCTTCTTTGGGCTGCCTGCATGATTAAAGAATCGGGCTTTGGATGACTGGTCAGGCAAGCCGGGGCATCCTCCGGCACTTTGTATTTTTGATCAAGACGTAGAAAAACCGCCGTCACAGGAACCATATTGTTCATAACATTTATGCCTTCTTCCCTGATATTAATGACAATAGGCATGGACTTCACACTGTTCTGGAGAGGTTCTTTAAAATCATATAAGGAACACTCCCTCTGGTAGACAAGGGGAGTGCAAACCTCTTAGCAACGCTTTCCAGCAGGTTGTGAAAACCTCCAATGTCTTCAGGTGGCGACTCCACTGGGTAGGTGAAGGAGATAATGGCGTAGGGATGAGGTATTCATCCAATTCAGTATGTGCTTCACTTAGCTCTCCTTCCTCAATCTCCTCATCCGAATCATGGAGAAGGGGTGTACGTGGGTGAATCAACATCGGCAATGACACCGGTCTTGTGCTAGAGACATGATGGAGAGCTATAGACGT